>NC_083806.1:7060909-7670138 GCF_015708825.2 Lethenteron reissneri
TGCAGGCGATTGCAGTTGAGCGATTCGTGGCCCAACTGATGCTCAGAGGTGGGCCCAGTTTAGGTGATCTTGGCCTGTCTCGCACACCATAGCTTGCAACTTGCAGCACACTACAGTTAAGGAAATCTGTCCCGATTCAGCAAGCTTTGTTTTGTGCTTTTGATGTAATTTTAGCCCCAGTTATAATCCCAACTTGTGCCGTCAACATCATGCGTCACGAGACGCAGCATCCATGCGGATTGCTCGCAAAGCAGTGCAACGCCTTATGTTAGAGGATGACCCGCAGAAGTGAACACTGCAGAGCTACCTTTGAGATTTCCTTCACGTGACCCCTGGTCCACAGTAAATGGCATAACTTTACCACCCGCTTTGCCATATGAGGGCAAAGTTCGTCGCGTGACAGCCAGACGCATTTAATTATTATATAAAAAATGTGTTGTATGATTAAGTGGCGATGGGTTTGTTTTTTTGGGAGCAGTCATTGGTGGCTGAAACCCCGGAGTAGACCCAGCATTTTAGTCGTGCCGGCTCCTCGCTCTGAACTCGCGAGCCCCTCGGCCACCGCGACTGCGTTGTTATTCGTTTCATTCTCGAATTATGAATTTCAAAAAGTATATCACTTTGCAAGGAGATAAAAAAAATAAACCTCTCAGATGTCTCAATGCCTCCTCCTGTGCTTGCGCTGTGCGATGCGGGTGGACTGCGAGCGCCTCACCGAGCTGACGAGCAAACTCAAGGACATGGAGGCCAAGGTGAGCCCAGAGGAAGGTCATAACCACAAAACAGGTGGGGCTTGCTATGAAAGCCGGGCGGGAGTGGTGAAGCACTGCTAAGGCAGCTAGGGTTAGTGGATCATACGAACGTTGCACAACTCCCTCGTTTCCATGGGCGTCGAGGGAGGAGCCCGTACCACGGCTCGCCAAGAGAAGGCGGTAGGGCACAATTGTGGACTAATCTCCACCGGCCCCTTCTGCATGGATTAGAGCGTTTGCCCCCTCGCACGCGTTGGTTTTCACCGGGTCCTCCGGTTTTTCTCCCACTTGTTGTATGCGCACTCATTCATTGGCTGAAAACGTTCGTGTATAAAGGATCGCAGAGCTTGGGCAATTGCTGGTGCCTTTGCATTTACACTGGTATTTAAATTGGTAGATTGGAGAACACCTTAATGACCACGTCAGTACCTTCTTCTTCTTCCCGTCCAGCCTCTCTTCAGGAGGCTGCTAGATCAATAAACCTCAAGCAGCAGCATCAACATCATCCCATCTATTGCCAGTGTTGCTGTGCTCGTGGGGAGCGGTCGTGGTAGCGGTTCGCGCTCTGCGCTCACAAACCCGGCGACCCGAGTTCGAGCCCTGCTCACGGCCAATACAAGTGACGATTATATTATCTGAACCGGTGCTAGGCCCCCCCTGGGTCGACTCAGCCTCAAATGAGTTCCCGGTGTGCTGTGTAAACATCGCCACTGGGTAGAGAAATGTCGTGGTGTTGGCCACCCACCCCCTCGTGTGCCGTGCCGGCCTTCATACTTGCTCGCTAACAGCACTTGCCCTAACAGCCTGCTGAAGGCTATACGGGGAATCTTTGTCCTTGTGTCTCCTTCTCCCCTACGCCAGTCACCCCCTCCACGTCCTTTCGTTTCCTTCCTCTAGCACCGCCATGGCTGGCTGGTGGCATTCCCTCCGGACAATGCAGTGCGTTTCAATTCGGATTTACGCAGCGTTCCAACGCAACCCGCATCTCAATGACAATGTAAATAGTCTTGGACAATCTACTGCTGGACGAAGGCCCCGTGTCAGTCACGGGGGGGGGGGGGGGGGGGTTGCTCAACGTTTTGCTTAACAAGTAACGAAGCAGAGAGCTTCTTGACAAAACCCAGGGCCTCGTCTCGAGACAAAAAACTGAAGCAAGGCTCCAGGCTGATGGATGGCGCCCGTTACAGAGCAAATGCTGCGTCGTTCTGTTCGGACGCGGAAGTTTTGCAGCGAACACCCGGCACGCGTCGACTCAAATCTCGGGCGATGCATCTGTGCGAATTTATGTGCGTTTGTGCATTCGTGTATGTGTCTGTATGCACGTGTGTGTGTGTGTTTGATTGTTTTTGTATATGCGTGGTGCTCGTCAACGCCACTCCTATTAAGGCCTTAATAGGTGCTCGCTAACAGCATTTACCATAAGAGCCCGTCTGGTTATACCGGACGGGGGTGACTTTATCTGTGTGCGTGTGTATGTGTGTTTGGGTGTTTATGTATGTGTGTGTTTTTGGGTGTTTATGTGTGTGTGTGTTTGAGTGTTTATTGGTGCGTGTGTATGTGTTGGGGTGTTTATGTGCATGTGTTTGGGTGTTTATTGCGTGTGTATATGTGTTTAGGTGTTTGTGTGTGCGTGCGTGTGTATGTGTTTGGGTGTTTATGTGTGCGTGTGTATGTGTTTGGGTATTTATGTGTGCGTGTGAGGTTCTGGCCGGCCCTGAAATCCGTGCTCTCCACCAGCACTTGCCCCAACAGATTGTTAAAGGCTAGCCGGGGAATATTCGCCTTTGTATATGCAATTGAGTATTCAAGTTTGTGTGTACATTTTAATGAGAACAGAATGAATCGAAGCACTATTAAATGCTCATGACTGGCAATAGAAAACACTTCTAAAATGGTCCCATAATTTAACATCGTAAACTCGTTTTTACGGAACACAGGGCGTGTTGTTTTTTTGTTGTTGTTGGGTCAGACATCTGTGTGCACACGTGTTTGTGTGCTCGCGTGTGTGCGAGAGAGTGTGTGTGTGTGTTTATAGTAGGGGAGCGGTCGTTTGTGCACTCGCTCTACGAACCCGGCGACCCGAGTTCGATTCCCGCTCTCGGCCGACACCAGTGATGGTGATTTGAACCGGTCTTGGGCCTCCCCTAGGTCTGCTCAGCCTCAAATAAGTACCTGGTGCGGTGTGTAAACACCACCCGTTCGTGTGCCGCGTTTGCCATGATAGGAGCTCCCTAACAGCACTTGCCTCAACAATCTTTTCAGGCTATAGGGGGCAGGGATCAGTGTCTTGGTGTTTGTTGATATGCCTCGTGATATTAGTATCATATTTATTAGCCAAGGTCATGCCACTTCTGGGAGAAGACCACCCCAAGCCGCCACCATCTCTCACAAATCCTGCGGTGTGACAGTCCACCTCGCTCCTGCACACGAGCTGAGTTTATATTAGTAAAGAACACAAAATAATAACAACAACAACTATCATAAGGGTAATTATATTATAAGTACATACATGTGCATATGGTTTGCATAAATGACAGGCAATCGTTGCTTCCAAGAACGATTCAAAGCATATATCGTGAGCGTCAACATTTATTTGAATAAGAATTTGAGGATTTTCGCTCAAACGGCGTTTAAAATCCGCAGCGTCTCAAAGCAACCGCATCAGTTAAACCGAGGCATCTTTACAGGCCTCGTGTGCGCGTGTGTTCGTGCGTGTGATTTATGAAGTTGCTGCTTGAATGAACTTAGGCGTAACGTACAATAACAGATTGATTATACTACCCGCTAGCGAGCAGTGGAGTAAACACAGCCCGGCAGTGTGGCTTTCAAAAAGTCCTTTATTCACATTCACTGCCCCATTCATTACATTAGAGGTTTAATCGGTCACATTTGGCCGCCAAATGCTGAACCCATCATTGTCCCAAGTAAATAAAAAATAAAACGTAAGTCCACGTCAGTTCAGTCGGACAATGTGAATCCTTCAAATGGATTGAACAACATTTCTAGGTGACCGGGTGGTTCGAGCGTTAATCGGACACCGCTAAGATTCTGGGTTGGCCACCTGTGATTAGACCTTGTCCTCAAGTGTACGTGTGCACGTTTAACTTCTTTCGCACCGTACGTAGCCAACCGCGCTAATCGGAGGTGCGCATCAAGACGTCTCAGTCCGGTCTTCATCTTGTTGTGGGTGCGTTCGTTTATATGTGAGTGGAAGTCTACATTTTATTGACCAATTCGAAAGAACATTTGAACATTTTTGTTAAAATTAATTATTCTTCACTCTCTTAATAGTTGGGGGTTTTGTTGTTGTCGTTTTAATCCTCCAGAGGTGGCAGGAAAAGTGAAGAGTGCTTCGACATGGAATTTCAAAATAGGATGCGACAGGGAATCAATTTGAAAGCTACAATCAGGATGCGGAGGTTGTGATGGGTGGGACAACGTGTTCCAGGATGGGGGGGGGGGCAGGTCCCAGAGACCGGCGCTGCAGTGGCACCCGGAGGTTTTGCGGCGAAAGGGAAGACCTGAAGCCAGGCGGCGTTAACAATGAATCCTCAGAGGTTGGGTGTCGACTGTGTGACAGTTGCCGGATCAGGCAGGAGGAAGGAAGTGATGGCAATGTGTGATGATGGTACCCGACATCATTATTGGCCCGTGGGTGATATCTGGATGTTGATCGCTATATGCAAGCGGGTTCCCCCGTGGTCATTGCGAATAACGCCGATTCTTCTTCGGCCCTTGCCACGTGCATCAAATCTCGCGCGAAATGATCGATGCCGTCGTTGCATTTGTATACGCTGTGAGTAATGAGTACAGGGGTGCAGCGGTTTGCTTAGTGGTTAGTGCGCTGTGCGATCAGAGTTCAAATTTCCAGCCACGAGCGATTTCCAAAAGGGTCGTGGGTGTCATCAACCCACACTGATTGGCGTGGTGAGGTATGGTCCAACAAACCCTCGTGACTGACACGGTTGGTTCAAAGGCCTTCATCCAACAGTGGATTAACGAAAGGTCTCTATATATAATCAATATTACTTTGTATTATTATTGAACTGAAAGGCATACACTCTACTTGAACACAAACTTTAAGGCATCGCGGGGAAAGACGCTGAACCAAGTCAACCCCTGAGTGGCTTTTTATGATGATGCTAATAACAATAATTACCATTTTAAAAACAATATGAATCGCTTCAGCTCGCCAATAACCGCAGTGTAAATGAAAGAAAAAACATTCTTGCGAATTATGACAATTCTGGCAAATCGTCTAATTCGGGACGGGGGGTGGTGGGGTGGGGGCGGGGTGGGGGTAGTAGGGTGGGGGCGGTGGGGTGGGGGCGGGGTGGGGGTGGTGGGGGTGGGGTGGGGGTGGTGGGGTGGGGGTGGGGTGGGGGTGGTGGGGTGGGGGTGGTGGGGGCGGCGTGGGGGGTGGTAGGGTGGGGGTGGTGGGGTGGGGGGTAGTGGGGTTTGGGCGGGGTGGTGGGGTGGGGGTGGTGGGGTGGGGGTGGTGGGGTGGGGGTAGTGGGGGCGGGGTGGGGGTGTGGTGGGGTGGGGTGGGGGTGTGGTGGTGTGTGTGGGGGTGGGTATTGGCAGGGTGGGAGTTGAACCGTTCCACGTCTGTTGCGAGACCTCCCCCAGCGCACCGCAGAGACAGCGGCGGCTGCATCGCGCGTGCGGTGAGATGCGCGTCGTCGTTTTTTGCCACCGCCACGCGGTTTAGCGACAGCCACGCGAGTGAGGCAGCAGCAACAGCAGAAGCAGCGACGGCCACCCAGTCCGACTTGACCTGCGTCTGCGAATGTTCAGGCGTCGAATGGCCGCAGCCAACGGATTCCTCCAGCACAAATAAATTTTCTGATTCTGAACAGTTTACATCACCCGTCTCGTGTTCGCAATCCCTGACCACCCCACCCACGTAAGGGAGAGGATCACTGGTGTGGCGCTAGGAATGCAGGCAAAAGCTTAGGGCCCCAAGTAAACCAAGGGGTTCCCAGATGTATTTAACAAAAAACGAATAAATATCAGTTCGAACTCAGATCCTTGTGTCAATAAATGCATACAGAAATCTCATCATTCTAATGGCACACTTACAAATGTTTGTAATTAATCAATAGCCTTTGTTATTTCACACGTCGATATAATCGCCAAAAACCGCCGATGATGATATCAGCCACTACGCTGAGCATTCGTGTGTTGCGTGTCGTCATTTTAAGATGTTCTGTGTCCATGTTTTAGTTTGTTGCGGTTGCACCCGAGTCAAGAGCCACATGGCTCACGGGGCTCTACCTAATAAATAAACTTGAAACTTGAAACGCAAGTTAATATAAGTAGCGTTGTTTCCCGGCAGACTGTTTGTCACATGACGCACCCAAAAACGAATTTATGCTTAGGTCCGGCCCCCCAATGAGCTGGTACCACCATTGACTGAGCCCCCCCCCCCCCATCATCATCCACGCCCTGCTGAAGGTTTAGCGGCCCCCTTTCTAAACTCTCGAAATATTTATCAGCAGTGGCGGCCTCCTGTACAGCACAGGGCACGAGAGCCGAATACAGGATGGACAACAGCGGGTTGCATCTTGGCTGCCGCCATAAAACGTCCACGTGATGATGACATCAGCAACCTCACTATGGGAACCTCATTTGCCAGTAAAAATATGATAATTGTTTTTTTTTACCCTTCTATCTGGCAACAAAACTGACACCTTTTTTGACAAGGAGTCATGTTTGCATAGACCGCAATACCTGCATCAGAGTTATGTCTTTTGTTTGTATTATGACTGTAGGTATTGCGGTCTATGCAAACATGACTCCTTGTAAAAAGGTGTCAGTTTTGTTGCCAGGTAGAAGGGTAAAAAAACAATTATCATATTTTTACTGGCAAATGAGGTTCCCATAGTGTAGATGCTTGCCCCGAGCTCTCATACTCTGATGGTGCATTGTCTTTGAGTTGTGCGCCTTTTGGCGTCATCTGGTCCAACCCATGTGAGACTAGGCTCTAAGGAAAGCTGTCTCGGGTGTGGACCAATCAACTTCAAGGACAGTGCACATTATCAGAGTTATGTTCTTTTGTTTGCATTATGACTGCAGGTATTGCGGTCTATGCAAACATGACTCCTTGTAAAAAGGTGTCAGTTTTGTTGCCAGATAGAAGGGTAAAAAAACTATTATCAGCAACCTCGTTGAGCATTCGTTTGTGATAGCCAGTTTGCTTGTTTTAAAAGAGCTACATTACTCGGTGGGCTTTACCTGGTTAAAATAAAATTAAAAAAAATGGTTTAGTTGAGCATCGTCACTCATTCTGTTCAGCGTTCAACGTTTGTTTTATTTTGTTTTATTTTATTTCTAACTACGTGACTTTACCGAACGAACCAAAGAGTACGTTTAACGTTTGTTTAAAGTTTACTTAACATTGACCGCGTCGTGCCCTCACAGAGTTATGCCCCCCTACCCCTCCCCTCCTTTTTAAACAAAGGTCACGCTAATGGCTCACGCTGAGCCAACGGTGGAAATTCCACATTGGCAGGGGCGAGCCTTTTCATTTCACAGCCGCTATTGACATCCCCCCACCCCCAAATTGATATTTGTTTGATAGAACATTTGTTATCGAACTCCCAAACTCGTACTCTTAGGTTTTTTTTCGGTAAAGTCACGTAGGTAAAAAATAAATAATAAAAATAAATAATTTAAAAATACGTGACTTTACCGAAAAAACCTAAGAGTATGAATCCTTGCAGTCACGAAAGCTTCAAATCTAGAATCCCAAACTCGTGATTGTGAGCCTTTACTCTAACCCAGGGGTCTGCAACCTGCGGCTATGGATCCGCATGGGGCTCGTTAAGGACTGCCTCGTGACCGGTATTTATTGAGGATATCACCGTCTCTCGTATTCACCACACAGTGCACTGCGGCTCTTGAAATATTGGGGGGGGGGGGGGGGTTACCGAATTCGAACAGAAATGGTTCTTCTTCTTGTTTCTGTTCACGACCCCTGCTCCAGGCACTGCTTGATTTGACTAAGCCGATATCTTCTCTCCTACTGGAGATAGTCTCCACTCTAAGACCAGCACAGGAATCTACATATCGTGGGTTCTCTTTTAAACACATTCCTGCAGAGGGAGCTGCTAGGAACGTTGGGTTGCTCGGTCAATGGCCAGAGTCAACGGCGGCGTGGTGTATTCCGCAAATATGGCCGACTGTGAGGGCGGGCACAAGCCGGCGTGAGTAGGTTAAACGTTGAGTTTTATAAGGGCACCACGGGGTAACCAGCCCATCCCCACCCAGCCCCACCCCTCCCACCCCCCACCCAGCCCCTCCCCACCCTCCCCACCCAGCCCCTCCCCATCCTCCCCTCTCCACCCAGCCCCACCCTTCCCATTTTTGGATGCACGACGGACGGACGGACACAATAATCCCCTGTGGGCTGGTGGAACCAGGAGGTTCCTACCAGAAACAAACGCTTTTGGATGTCGTGCCACGTGTGTCAAAGAGGGAGGAATTGTTTTGACAATTACGAGGAGAGAAGCTGCTATTGCTCTGCAACGGGGAATTAAGAGACAGCCGTCATGTTCACGACGCTTTTTTCATAATCCTCCCGTGCTCACAGGAACCTGATTTTTTTTTTACGTTATAGTAAAATGCCAAGATAATATTCGTTGTGATGGGGGTTTTTTTTGTCTATGTTCACTAGGCTTTAGAGAATATTTTGGCAAAAGGAAGTGCTTTGATTGGAGCACACATTTGGAGAATGAGAGCGATTTTAAATGAGCCATAGTCAGTCTTCTGTATGCGTTACTTTCACCGCTTCGATGTCGCTATTTATTTTATTATTTACGTCTTCTGAACTTCTTCTTTCACCCTTTCAATCCAACACAATGTCTTGGTGGTGTCATCACGGGTAGCCGAACTCGGAATCGAACCCAGGACCTCAGCTGCACAGGCCTCGGTGCTCAGACCTCGAATCCCTTGAGCCACTCCAGCCACCTCTAAAAATCATTTTTAAAAAATATGTTCACACAGCTCTCTCACGGACCCCCTAAGTCAACCTGGCACCATCGCTATTTCTCATCACCTGTGTAATTGTAAACCCAGTGTATGCAACGCTAGGGTTGAGTGGGTCCTGTGAATGCGCACGCGCTTTGCTCGCGAGGTTGGCTCCGTCGGCTCACGTCGCCGTGTCCGCCCCCCCCCCCCAACTCTCCCTCCGCCAGGTGCGCCTGATGGAGTCGGGGGACAGGGCGGCAGGGGACTCGAGCAATGAGCTCCCGGCCGAAGCCGCGGGTCAAGGGGCCCACGGGCCTGAGGTCACGGCAGAGGTCGCGTTCGGGTCCCTCCTCCCGCAAGGGCCCATGGGCCTGCCTGGCCCTCAAGGTCAGAAGCGCCAGCGTATGCGCGCGGCACGTGCGTTTGTGATGCGTGGTACCGTGTGACGGCGGTGCAGTGGGTTACCGTGCTGTGCCATGGAGTGTGCCGACTGACTTCGATTCCTGACCACGGCTGACATCAATGGCGAGTGACAACTGAACCGGCCCTGGCCGTCAAGCAACTCGCTAGCAGCACTTGCCCCAAACAGTCTGTATGGAATAATAATAGGGGGTTTCCCCTTTTTTCTGGCAACAAAACTGAAACCTTTTTACAAGGATTCATGTCTGCATTAACCACAATACTTGCAGTCAAAATGCAAACAAAAACATACTATGATAATATATGCATTGTCCTTGAAACTGGGGAAAAAGGGGACAAAACCCTATTATTATATTTTGGTACTGGCAAAGGAGGTCTAATGATGTAGTTTGTATGGATATGTATATCGGGGATCTTTGTCTCTGCGTCCATATAGCAGTGGTGCGGCAGATAGAACACTGTGCTACGAACAATGCCACCTGGTCAGATTCAGTTTTGTATGTTCTGCCCCAAAATTAACAATTGCCGAACTATGAACAAAGGTGTTAACTAATGTAAGACACGTGGTACATGCGTTCATTGATCCGTGGCGTGTCTTCGCGCGCGCACCCACAGGGCTCCAAGGGGAGAGGGGACCGGCCGGACAGCCCGGGAAGCAAGGTGAGAAAAGTTAAATCCATCAAACGTTCATTTTCGATGAAATAATATCATCGGTTATTTTCATATTCGTTATATGTAATTGGTTCGTGTGCGAGCCCTTAAACCACTAGGGGCCGCTACATTCACTATTGCAGTGCCGACCTGCCCCGCCAGTCTGGGACTCCCATTCGTGTTGTTGACTCCCTCCACCCCTGTTCAAGTCCAGGCTCGAGGCCTACGTTTCCCTCTGTCGATGACTGTCTCTCTATCTTTCTGTGTAATAAATAATAAAGTATAAACAAGGCCACTGTTTTTGTGCAGTATCCTGAGCGGCGGTCACATGTGACCAATATATAGCTTCAAGCTTGGATTGTTTGTTGATTAAGTTGATTCAATGAGGTAAAATGGTCGTTAACTGAATTTTGTATGGTCCCATATTGTAAATAGAGGAGGGTCCTTTGCCTGTAAGATCGGCCAGTTCACCCGCATTGATTCAAGCGAGCCTGACTCTGCTGATGATGAGACACTGACTGTCACAACCGGCCCAGAGTTTGCCCGGATTGAACCAATGCTGCTGAAATAAATATGCACTCCCAAGAAGACCGTGTGCGACTGATGGTTTGTAAAAAAAAAATACACTGTTTTGTTTTTCTTCACGCGGAGCGATGCCATATGTGAAGGGGGCGTATTTGTCCGCTGATTTATTCCGCTTTGTTTGTCGGTGATTCATCGGATCCCTTTCAACAAAAGCGGTGGCCGCTCGCCACCTCCTCGCCTCTGGAAGGCAGGAAACCCCCGATGGTGCCACGGTCAGCTGATGATGCCGATGATGTCACCAAGCCCCGGCCACCATGGGAACAGATTTTTTCCCCAACTATTCTCGTGGTCATCCGATTTAATACAATTAGAGTACTCCATTACTCAAATAATCGGATGGCTCAGCTATGTTATCCTACGGTCCAGTATAAGCTGACAAATATTGGACATGGGATGGGATCGACAATAATTTGGGCGTTATCCGTTGGAGGTCGTGGTTAGTGCTGGCAGTGATGGTGGGCAGAGTTGCAGGGTGGGTAGATAGGGTGGTTGAGTGGGAGAGTGAGTGGTGGGGGAAGTGCATAGCCCACCAGACAGAGAGCAGTAAAACTCTCCGAACAATCCAGGAGTCGAGAACGGGTAGGGGAGAAGGGGAAAAAGTAATGTTGTAAAGCCGCCAGACATAGGCAAGTGGACCGAACCGAATTTCATTGCTCGGTGTCTCGTGGCTGCCAGTTGCTGTAGTAAATCATCATCATCATTAGCGGAGGAATTCGTCCGTCCCGTTGGAATCGCCGTTGAACGCACGCGCCTTGTCTGCCTGTCTCTTAGCAGGGCCTCCCATGCATGCCGCATTGAAGATTAACACGTGATTTACTTTCACGAATTAATTTAGAAATTGCCTACACGTTGGGGGTTTCCTGGGTAAATTATTGGCCCGATTGTGGCTATCAGCATTATTAGAAGGAGACTTGCTGAGGGGGGGGGGGGAGGGAAAGAGTGCGAAGGGGGCCGGGGTTGTGGGGGGAGGCGATGGCTGGCAGCACTGAACTGTGAACCACAGTGATCCGAGTTTGATTCTATGCCATGGCTAACGACAGCGAGCCAAATGTTTGCCACTGCTTTTGTGTGTGTGTGTTGAGTTTAGCGCGGTTGGCTACGTAAGGGACGAAAGAAGTTCAACACACACACGTGATGCCTGAATTGGCTCCGACCATCACCTCCCCTCCACAACCCCCCCACCCACAGCCCTTCGACCTATCCACGCAAACAGCCCCCGCCACTATCAACACGATTCCTTGTCTCCCCGTGTCACACCAACCTAATCCTGACCCTGGCTTTCAGGCCCTGTTGGACCGGCTGGACAACCGGGACCCCCAGGAATTCCCGGGAGACCTGGCACCGAAGGGACCCGTGGAAAAGCAGGACCCATGGGACCCACAGGCCAGTGTGTGGTCGTCCGTGCGTGCGCGTGCGCGCGTGTTTGTGTCTTGCTGTCTGTGTGGATGCTTACGTAACCCTGCGAAGCGTTTTTCTGGTGTTGATCACGCGCCCCCCGCTCGGCGCGATTCCGCACGCTGGAACTGAATCCGCTGCACGCGCTGGAGGCGGAGCGCAAACGTCGGACATCGCGCCGAACAGCGGTACAATGCCGCAAACTGCACGCCACAGTCGTCCACACGTTTGAGTGTTTAAGTTTTTGGCAGCCAGTTTGGTTGTTTGGATATTTGTTTGGCTGAGTGGATGCCTGTGTTTATGTTTGTTTGTGAGGCTGTTTTTGTTGACGTTTCTAAGCTTTTGTTTGGGTTTTGCTGTGCGAATGGTTTATTTTCGCAGCAGTTTATGTAATTCCTTGGGTCGCTGGGAAGCTTTTTAAAGGTCTGGTTTACGTTTTCGTTTTGATCATTGTTTGAATATTTGTGGCCGTTATAAATTATCCCTATTGGTCTCTCAACACCTGGAATAACACGATAACTAATCCTCTTGCTGCTGACAAGGATGATGATGATGTTACTCACTCGGTCAGATAGTAGTCCCAGAAAAGTTATTTATATTATACCAGTCTATAAAAGTGAAATATGGGCACATAAAATATACACCAAATGTCTTCATATAGGCCACATTCTTTTAGGACGTTTAACCTTGGACAAATTTTTTTTCACATAATTAAAATGTGAACCCCAACATTTACCCTGACGGAGACAAACTCAAAAGGTGAACTTTGTGGACGATGGAGTGTGGTCCTCAGCCAATGGTGGACATTCCACGTTCTCGTGGCTCTGGCCATTCCAGACATTCGACAACCAAATATTGACTTCCCACAATTTGAAAACTCACCTGTGAACGCATCGTGCGCATTCCGGGACTAAGCTACGCACACTTGACACGCACAACAGCAGCCGCTGATCGCCACTCAGTGGCGGTGACATCACCACCGTGGTGCTTGCGCCAGCCTCGGTACACTTTTAGACTATCACGTGAAGTGTCGAAGGCTGTCTGGCGGAAAGTCGTGGGACGGACCCGCATGTGTCAAGGGGTGAACATGTAATTACACTTACACACAAACACACGTGTATACCGCTCAGTATATAACATACGAACGTCTGCATAAACACAGCACACACAGAGAGACACGTGCGAGTTTGCACGCGCCCGCCCACACACATGCGTACACACATTTAGCGGTGCCAGGGCCAGTTCTGTTTCCATTTAAGTGTTTGGACTGGACGGGACCTAAGGGAAGAGAGAAAGAGTCGAGAGGGAAAGAGAAGAACACACAGAGACAAAGCTCCTCCGTATAACCTTAACAGACTGGTGGGGCAAGTGCTGTTAGCGAGCACCTATGAAGGCAGACAAGGCGAACGGAGAATTCGCCCTCGCGATCGATGTATCTTATTATATAAATACAATCAGCCACGCCATTTGTGGCCATGTGACATCGCCCAATGGCTTGTGATGACAAGACACCAGCCGAGTGTTTATGAAGGGCGCCTTCTGTTTAGAAACTGGACTTTACGAGGTGGCTGGGATGGCTGCGAATATTGAGCAGCACCGAGCCATTTTTTTGTTTTAAAGGAGGCGAAATGATTTACCAAGGGGCAACAGCTCACAGTAAAACTTTCCACAGTAACAGCAGTAGCAGCAGTAGCAGAGAGACTCACAACCTCCTCGATATATGTGTAGAGCCAGTGATTCGGAGACAAGGGTTTCCAGGAGGCACCTTCTTTATTTAACAAGTCCACACCTCACAGGTTCGTCCTCGCACTCTCCATAGTTGCCTAGCCTGACCACAACCCTCATCGTCTAACACCGATGGCGCTGACCGAGACGGCCAACAACTATCTGTCCCGATTTAAAGATTTCGTGACTGCAGGGATTCATCTTCTTGGTTCTTCCGGTAAAGTCACGTAGAAGGGAAATTATAAAAATAAATCATAATAAAATAAAATTCTCACGACGTTTCGGCTGCAACGGCTGCTTGCGTTGTGGCTGAAATGTCGTGCTAATTTTATTTTATTATGTTTTATTGTTATTATTTTATTATTTCCCTTCTACGTGACTTTACTGAAAGAACCAAGAAGAACTATCTGTCCGCGCAACATCCAGCGAAGACAGCAGCGACGACGAGACGAGTCCACTCCAAGAACCGGCAGCCCTGAGCTCCCTCTCTCGGCTCCTTTTATGCCACCCAGCGCGGCCTGGCTCCGCCCTGACCGCGCCTCCTTTCTCGAGCCCACCAGCAGGTTCCAGGGGCCTCCAGACGGGGTCCTCCGTGACCCATGCCCCAGTTCCTCCGCTCTGCCAACACACCGCGCACGCCCTCACCGGCGTGTGCGCTCTCCGTCCGCCACAGTTGCCGCTGCTGTCCACTAGCCGGCGCTGTCACACTACATACATATTCCAAGGGCCAGCACCGCCACTGCCACTCATTGTTGCTCTCCGCACTCCTGCCCCCTGTCTGCACCACAACCTCCTCGTCTTCTCTACACCAAGGGCCGGGTCCATGGTCACTGACGGGCGTCGTTTCTCCGTGGCAAGCCCGGCCGTCTGGGACGCGGACATCATCACCCTCTCCCCGCTGCTGCTGCTGCTGAACATTCTCAGCAGCAGCAGTAGCAGCAGCAGTCAATCCTTGAGACATTAGTGGAAGGCACCTTACAAATAATTATTGATAGACTTTGCCTCAAAGTTCCCACCACTGCCCCCGGGATTTCGAGCGACGCCAACTACATTATGCGCGTCACAAATAGCCGTACAATGATTTCATTTCCACAAGCTTTCTCCAACACATAGAGACGACGCTATTGTTGTCTTGGGACCCTCCCCACCACACTGCTGATGAAGCCTCTGTTGCCTGGCCCGGCAAGACGAGGGCATACGATGGTGGAGTAAGGAATGACTCTTCGTAATCCCCGTGTCTCACCCACCACCCTCTCTGTGTCTCGGTGTCACCACCCTCTTTGTGTCTCGGTGTCTCCACCCTCTCGGTGTCTTAGTGTCTCCACCCTCTCGGTGTCTCTACTTGGCTGTGATTTGTCATCTCCGACTCAATTCCAAAATGCTTGCGTCTCACTTATCTCTCTCTCCTCGTCCCCCGCACCTCCGATTAGCGCGATTGGCTACGTACGGTGCGAAAGAAGTTCAACATACAGTACATTACATCTACCACTCTCTCCACCTCCGTGTCTCTCCTGTCTTCTTCTGCGTCGTCTCCCTCTCTCTACACACTGGGTCTCTTGATCAAAAAGTTCCTAGATGAAGAGTCTTGACCCCTCCGACGTGAATCGCAATCCTCGCCATGAACAGCGCAGATCCGAGACGGGCACTAAAGTGGTCGGCACTTATTACTCTGCAAAAAAAAACAACAACAGGCAAATTATAATCGGGTGGGACGATAGAGGTGGGGTGATGAGTTACAGAGTTTAGTTGAATGTGCTTCCCGCACCTTTCTCGCTCCGTCGAGCCCCACGTCAGAGAAACTTGTGTCTGTCTTTGTTTGGCTGTCTGTTAATCCATACGTCTGTCTGTCTGTCTCGTCTCTGTCTGCTCTGTCCATGTACTGTGATGTTTATTGGTCCACCTGTCTATCACTGTGTCTGCCTGCCTGCTCACCTGTCTGCCTGTCTGTCTGTGTATCCGTATTATGTCCATCTGTCTGTCTATTTGTCTATCTGCATGTCCATCCGTTCGTCTGTCCATCTATAATTGTGCCTGTATGCACGTCTGCCTGTCCATCCGTCTGTCTGTCTGTCTGTCTGCCTGTACGTTTGTATGTCCACCTGTGTGTCCATCCACCTGTCTGTATCTGCTACCTGCCGTTTCTGTGTCCGCCTGTGCCCTGTACCTCACTCCGTGCAATATTCGCCGTGACGACCACGCGGTCTGGGTGCGGTTTTCAGAGTGGGTCACGGCTCAACGACGCCCAATAACCCCGAGCTCCCACCACCACCACCACCCACACATCACAGGGGTAGGGATGGAGGCGAGACGGCTAAGACGGTGAGAGAGAGAGAGAGCGATGGGGGAAGCGAGATAGGAAAAATAAACAGGGATTTAACGTAATCCGCCCTCCTTACTTTTGCGTAATTTTCCACTCTTTAAAAACACACGCGTCTCGGTGTCTGCGCTACTTTCCCCTCAACAGCCCGTTCTTAGGCTACACGGGGGGTATTGTCTCGTGTTGTGTACGTTGGCTCTGCCAAAGTCATCGCAAGTCAGTCAACCCATAACACCTGGGTCTGGTTCCGTTGACCATCTTGCCAGCGAGCCTTCGACACTTCGCGTGGCCCCAAAGTGCACCTAGCCTGGCACAAGCGCCGTGGTAACGTCAATGCCACTTAGACCACATCGCGTGTAGTTTTTAATTAACACTGTTTGGGTAAGTGCTGTTAGCGAGCACCTATTTGACAGATCTGCCAGCATCACGCCTGCCCGCCCGCATTTTGTCTCCCCCGTAGCGATGTTTACACCCCGTACCAGCCACTCATTTGAGGCCGAGTCGACCTCGGGGAGGCCCAGGACCGGTTCAGATAATCGTCACAGCCGGTGTTGGTGGCCGTGTGCGGGAATCGAACTCGGGTCGCCGGGTTCGTAGCGCAGCGCCGCGCTTTAACCGCTGATACGCACGCGCGCGCGCGCAAATGTAGACGTCCGTGTGCTAACACGGTAGGGGGAAATGGCCCATTATACAAAGTAAACATAATTGGGCATAAGTGGCCCTAAGAATGGCGTAATTAACAGGGACGACATTAAGTCTAGCTGTCGTGGGGTGCAGAGTCGGGGCTTTAGAAGCTTTTATTGACTTTGCTTATTCTCGGGAGAGGACCATTATGCCGGGATTCAATTACCACACCTGGCGTGCAACAGCCACCACGACGCTGCTGCTGCTGCTGTTGTTTTAACAACAACAATCATTCACAGCATGCACAAGAGCGGTTTGACGCCGCCATGGGAATGTGGAATTTCCACGACTGCTTCGCGAGCGTTCCCGGGGCAGTGCTTTTGCCCCGCCAGCCGATCCGACGAAACTTTCGGTTTGCACGTTCGAGCGACCGTTCATTTATTATTTCAGCATTTTTATTTATTTTTATTTCTGTCCCACGATGAATCCAAACTGCAATATTTACCGTGTCATGATTTAGCAAGCCGGGCTTGGTATGTACGTTTGTTGAAATTCTTTCGCACCGTACGTAGGCAACCGTGCTCGTCGCAGGTGCCGGGGTAAGGACAACAAACTAAAGACAGTCAGTAGTTCTGAAGAAGTAAGTTTTCGATCTCGATGATTTCAAAGGGCGTAGCTCCTGCGGCTTCCCAATACACTGGTCAACAACAAAAAAAAGTTTTTTTTTTCTGGCCTGGACTTTTGCAGCTGTTTTAGACTAATTTCAGGGTGCTGATTCCAAATCTGATCTCAGATTTGCTCTATCACATATCATTTTATGCTATCGGCATACCCCATTTTCATCGATTTTACCCGAAATTAATTGCAAGTTGTTGCGAGTCAGTGACTGCTTTAGTGTTAAAATATGGTGTTGTATTTTTAGGATAGTGTGTTTATAATATAATTTATGTAGATATCCACATTTATTTAATATTTTTCTTCTGCAGTTTTTATTGAAAATGCAATATTTGATATCTCAAAAACCTTGAATGTGATAGACAAAAACTGATGCCAGATTTGGAATCAGCACCCCAAAATTACCTTAAAACCGTTGCAATACCTTATGCCAGAAAAAGTGTGTTGACCAGTGATATCGGAGGGGAAGCGCGTTGCTGACGGGCCGCTGAAACGCATCTGGAAGCGCGCGATGCGGTGACCACCGCCTTGGTTTTCTAATTGTTGGCCACAAGCTGCTGCGACGATGCAGCGCAGTTCGCGTGGTTGATGGTTTCTGTTCCTTGACTTGATTTCCAGAGGGCGCGGTTTCTATTCGATTTCCCGGCGCGGCAGTCGAAACAATGATGCGACGTTTTTTATATCACCCCCCAGACCCCTCGCCGCCTTCCGCCTCGGTTAAGTCGATCGGTCAGGTCACGTGTGGTGGGATAAAGTGTGGGTGCTTGGTAGAGTGCGGGTACTTGCCACCCAAAAATACCCACCAACTAGAACTCCCTTCTAGTTGGTGGCCCATCCGCCAGCAGTGGCATGAGCAAGACATTTCAGGGCTGCCCCTTTACCTCGTCTCTACCTGTACGTGTGCCTGCTGCTTACGCTTGGGCCAATGTCTCCGAGTGTGTGGGAAGAGGCAATAGAAAGGGTCCGGAGAACGACCGACGGATTTTTTTTTCTTTTTTTTAAAGAGAGGTTGTGTTTTGAGAGTGGACCTCCGTGTGTGTGCGGTTTTTTTCACGTCCAATCATTTGTTTATTTAATGTAAGCAATGCGTGTAATTAGGCAAATTGCGTGTTTATAGTGAACAATGGCGGTCAAGTGCGGTCACAGGATATTGCAAATGAGGTAGCAAAACGCCAGCACGTTACAGGTCACGAATGTTTAATCAAGGCTCTGTGCATGGCTGAGTGTGTGTGTGTGTGGGTCGCAACGAGGTCGACTCAGACCCAAATGTGTACCTCGTGCCGATGTGTAAACATCGCCACTGGAGAGACAAAGGCGGCCGGACGTGGTGCTGGCCACCCACCCCCTCGTCTTGCCGTGTCGGCCTTCATAGGTGCTCGCTAACAGCACTTGCCCAAAAGTCTGTTATGGCTATAGGGGGATATTTGTCTTTGTGCTTTAGAGTGGCCACTGCTATAAGCCGGATATGTTGGCTCACTGCCAAAATGCCTGAACCGGTCCCGGGCCTCCCCTAGATCGACTCAGCCTTAAATGGGTACCTGGTGCGGTGTGTAAACATCGTTACTCTGGGTGACAAATGTAGCCGGGCATCTGTGCAAGTGTGCCGGTCTGTGTACGTGTGTTTCTGCGCGAGAGTGTGTGTGTGTGTGGATTTTGGGTAAACGTTGATAGTAAGTGTCCTTTTGCCTTGCCGGGTCGTTATTGGCTGTTTAGGCAGCTGGAATCGAGGGCTAATTTAAATGTCAAACACCCACACACATAAATCCGCGTCCAAAGGCAAAGATCCCCCATATAGCCTTAGTAGACTGTTGGGGCAAGTGCTGTTAGCGAGCACCTATGAAAGCCGGAACGGCACACGAGGGGGTGGGTGGCCAGCACCACGCCCGGCCGCCTTTGTCTCCCCAGTGGCGATGTTTACACACCGCACCATGTACTCATTTGAGGCCGAGTCGATCTGCGTGTGGTCCAGAAACGGTTCGGATAATCGTCACTGGTGTTGGTGGCCGTGAGCGGGAATGGAACTTGGGTGGCCGGGTTCGCAGCGCAGTGCGCTAACCGCTACCCCCCCCCTCCCCACACACAGGCAAAGATCCCCCGTATAGCCTTAATAGACTGTTGGGGCAAGTGCTCTTAGCGAGCACCTATGAAGGCCGGAACGACACACGAGGGCGTGGGTGGGTGGCGAAGACCGACACACATACATATAACACACCCTCGCTCGCACATGCACACGCCCGTACACACACGCTCATAAACACATGGTCGCACATCTGCGCACAGATGGCTGACCCAACAACAAATAAAACAAAAACATACGTACTCTGTGTTCCGTAGATCGAGTTCTCGATGTTAATTATGGCACGATTTTACAAGAGTTTTTATTCCGTCACGGGTCGGAATGCGACGAATCATCGATTCATCATCGATTTCAAAAGACGCACAAAAACCTTATCTCATTCCTACGCTCACGACACGTGCATCGATCGATTGTTTAACAAGTAGGCAAAGGCGCTGCCCTGCAGCTGCTTGCTCATGTCCCTGCTACCAGAAGGGCCTTCAACTTCTCTGGAGCCCATAGAGATGCCCTCTCCGAAGGGTACTTGGCCTACTCTTCCCAGCACGCTGGCCCGGGCGTCTTGGAGTCTGTGGGAGTTACCCACATGGACTAACTGCGGGGTGACCCTTCGTACTTCTGGGGTGGACAGAGTCGGGGTGGAGGGGCCGGAGTGGTGGTGGTGGGGGGGGGGAAGGGATAACTGCCGCGCCGGGAAATCGAAATGCAAGTCCCGTGTGCTAGCCATGGCACCACGGCAGCGTCCCTGTTCACGAGTAATGCAAATCAAATGCTGATATTCTCAACACGTAAGTTATAATTTTATTACATTTCCATCGTTTTTTTTTGTATCTCTCTGTGTTCACTGCGTTTTCTTCTATGAACCCGCCACGTTTTCGTTTCACCCCCTCCCCCACCACCATATCTCTCGTGCAGATGAGACATATTGTCCCAGTCGACTCAGCTTTTATATATATATTTTATAATTATGGAATGAAGGACCCCGCTGCGTGATGGTTTAGCCACACTGGATGTTGCAATCCTCGAGGATCGCCCGTTCCCATTCGATTCCCCGGGGCGGCAGTTTGAAAACACCGGGCGAGTTTATGCCGCCTCTGACCACCCAGCGGTTACAAACGAGTAGAGCGACGAGTCCCGCCGGTCCACAAGAGATGGCACGTGGTGGGGTCACGTGTGGGGGGTGCACCCACCTCTTTTAACAACGTCTGGTCAATGTGGAAGAGTAGAGCAATTACCCTTGAGGGTTCGTCCCCTAGTTGTCGGGGTGGGCGGGGGGGGAGGCTTCTACCAGCAGTGGAATGAACAAGCAATTGCAGGGCTGCCCCTTTATCGTTTTATCCTCCTCAGCCCGTACCCGTGAGTTGCCACTGACAATGGTCGAGGCGCGCGTCTGATGTGTCTTGCGTCACCTCTGGCAGTTATTGGAGATTTAAGCACGAAAATAAATGTATAGACGGAGCGGACAACATTGCCCTTCTGGGACACCGCTCGCCGCGCTCGCTGTAACTTACTGACAGTGTGTCCATCTCGTTCTGCTGTTGCATTGCAGGCCGGCCCGGCGTGGCGGGGCGAACCGGCCCCACCGGTGGGCTGGGTCCTATGGGACCGCCTGGAGGAATAGGGGTCCCCGGCCCCCCCGGACTCCCGGGGTCCCCCGGACCTCCTGGCCCCCCTAGTCCCACGTCGAGCAACCAGAACGTGGCTCTGGCCCGAGGAGAGAGTAAGTGATCGCGGGAGACGCGGTCAATCGTTGCGTTCGATATTCACGATTTCAACAAATTCATAAAAAACTACAAAATCCGTCGAATAGATCACGCAGCTCATTGATCAACGTCACGTGACTGTTCGGCAGGGAGCCGCCTCCCCCACGTGCACGCTGACGTGGTACGAGCGGGGGATGTGGGGCCCATCGGCACCCCCGGACCCATCGGACCCCCAGGTACATCACCTGTCACCACTATCAGCATCATCATCATCATCAGTCCATCACTGCTATCATCTTCTTCATCATCATCATCCTTACCGCACCACTGTTTTCAACACCGGTACCACCACCGTCATCATCGTTGTCGTCATCTGATGATTGTGATTATTCTTTGGGTCTTTCGGTAAAGCCATGTAGATGGAAAAATAAATAAATACAATTTTATTTTGACATACAAATATGACATTTTTTATTTATTTTCTATCTACGTGGCTTTACCGAAAGACCCAAAGAATATAAATTCCTGCAGTCGCGAAAGCTTTAAGTCAAGATTACATTGTGATTCTTATCTCCCCCCCTCCCCACTTTGCCTCTGTGTGCACAGGAGATCCCGGTCCCCAGGGCCCTCGTGGTTTCCCAGGGAGGGATGTGAGTGACCTTGACCCCTTCTCTCGGGGTTAGGGGGTGGGCGGGGGAGGGAGGGGCGCGGGGGGCGGGAGCACCGGGGAGGGGGGCGGTAATCATCGACTGTACGCCTCGAATGACTTCACCAGAACCCTCAAATATCATTTTTTTAAAATCGTACGTTAAATTACTCAAATTGGGTTTGCCCGCAATAATAATGTCTGTTCTTCTACAAAGCGGTAGTTGCGTTCCTGAAGAACGCCGCGTTATGGGGAAAAAACGCCTTTTAAAATATAGAATAAAGAGTAAATCACAGTCCACGATAGCACGCGAGATGCGTACGCAGGTTGAACAAAAACTGAGGCATGTGGGTAGCATCTAGAAGCATCCAGCAGCATCCCGTCTTGTGCGCTGCTACGCCGAGGCAGCCGTACGACTACTCGCGCGATGCGGTTCCATTCACTCAATCGCGTTACATCCAATTCGCGTCTGTTATGAACAAAAAAGTGTTCCCTGATATTCTTAGGTTTTTTCTGTAAAGTCACGTAGGTAAAAAATTAAAATTAATAAAAGTACAATAGAAGCTTGTGTTGCCTCCGAAACGTCGTGATTTTTATTTTATTTTTATGTTACTTTTATTAATTTTAATTTTTTACTTACGTGACTTTACCGAAAAAAAACCTAAGAATACGAATCCTTGCAGTCACGAAAGCTTCAAATCTAGAATTGTTCTCTGATATATTCTTCGCGTGAAATCCAATTCGCGTTATGACTGTTTCATCATTTTATATAGCCTCATTCATGCCAGCGGCATCCCACAACGCTGTACGTTAATTATGCACAAGGATCAAATCTCATATACGCAGATGTCTACGCCCATAGTAGCAGCAGCAGCAGCATCGCCGCCTGCTGTGAAGGTTCGGCAGGACCCTCCAGAAAGAGAGTCGGTGATTCTCAGCAAGGGCTCTCCCTGGTGACCGAGCGTTTATCGCGCCCGCGAGAATAACGACCGCGCGTGCTGGTTCTTTCGCCTCTGTCAGGGTCTCCCAGGGCCGGAGGGGAGACCTGGGCTTCTGGGACCTAGGGGAGAGAAAGGCGAGCTGGTGTGTAGTAGTCGTTGTAGTAGCCGTGACACACGGTCACCCTAACACAATCGTCCGTGACACCGATTTCCCCCAAAGATGATAAAAAAATATTTACTATGCTCGGGAACATTTCGGGCAATGGCCCTTTTATCTACGGGGACGCTTTTGCCAGTGCCGTATCACAGTGGTGAAGAATCGATGAAGAGGCTTGAACCTTTCTTGCAATAAAACAGGTTTTAAAATGTTCGAACGCCAAATTGATATCCCTGTTACGAGGCATCAAGTCTGCATCGACCACACGCACTTGTGGCGCAAAAAAAAAGAAATGAATCAAACATGCTCTGAAAGATAAACGCGTTGTCTTCGAAACTGATTGGCCTACACCAGAGACAGCCGTCTTTAAGCCCTTGTCTCACCCGTGTCAGAACAGAGAACGCCAAAAAGGATGCCTTGCAATAGCTATCTAGTTGGTGGTTGAACGTTTCAACACCTCCCGTTGTAAAATTTCGATTTAAAGCTTTCGTGACTGCAGGGATTCATATTCTTGGTTCTTACGGTAAAGTCACGTAGAAGGGAAATAAAAAAATAAACAATAATGTATTATTATTTATATTCTTGGTTCTTTCTGTAAAGTCCCGTAGAAGGGAAATAATAAAATAATAATAAATTATTTTCTTGTTATATTTTTATTATTTCCCTTCTACGTGACTTTACCGAAAGAACCAAGAATACCTCCCGTTGTATTGCCAGAAAGGATAAACACTTCTTATTTATTCATGAGTTGTGATACTGGCAAAAATGTCCCATAGACATCATTGCTCAAGCCGAGCTATTAACACTTCGATACTTGCATTGTGTTTTTTGCTGTTCGCCTTTTGGCGTCCTCTCTGATCTGACGCCGGTGTAGACCTCTCAGTTTCAAAGCCAATGCTACATTATACCAGAGCATGTTTGTCGCCATGTGTTGTCACAAGTATGCGTGCTTAATGCAGACTAAATGCCTTGCGATGTGTCTGTATTTGGTGTTTGAAAGTCTTTGCCCCTCCTGTTGTATTGCCAGAAAGGGATAAAGCCTCTTCTTGTTTTTTCACCACCATGGCCCTTAAACACGGCAGCAAAATCCTGCACAGACTTGTTCAGAGCATGACTCCCACCCCCCCCCCCCCCTTACTTTGCCGAGCAATATATTTCTGACCTGATGTTTGTTCCTGACCCCGTGTGTTGTCTCCGTCAGTCTTCTCAGTGGAATGCCAAGCATGCCGCTTCTCCCCTTGCATCTTTGCGCACTTTTCAACCCGTCGTCCCATTTATCGTCGTTCGTGTGCAAGTTTCTGACACCGATTAATATCGATTTGTGTCATTGTTATGACGCATAATTTTCACCAATTATGAATGACCGTTGGTATAACTATCATTGGCATAAATGATCAAAGTATTTTAAGATTTACAATGCTGGCTGTGAGTATCGTAATGCTGATATGGTGTAGCCTCACACCCCACACCACGTGTTCGGTGAAGCTGCCCGGCAGATTTGTAAACGTGCTATGTCTCTTTCGGCCACCAGGGGGAGCGCGGAGAGCGGGGATCGCGTGGTCCCCAGGTACAGAGGAAAGAATAACCTCCATTCTCTCGGCTTCAGTCTGTCTCTTAGGGGACGTCCATAAATGACGTCACGCACCTAGGGGAGGGCGGGGTCAGACATTTGTGACGATGTGTGACAAGGGGGGGGGGGGGTTGAGAAATGTGACGTCGCATCAAAATGTGCAACTTTAAATAAATATAGACAACACGTTCTACTTAATTAAATATACTTTTTAATAAATGTTTTCTCCTACAATATCAGAGTGCAGCGCCACATTAAATACGCACTACAATTACACTATGAGACCTCCTTTACCAGTGGCAAAATATAGTAGTAGGTTTTTACCCTTTAAACTGGTACAAAAAACTGACACCTTTATTCAAGGCATCATGTTTGCAATAACCACAACACAAGCAGTCAAAATGCTCCGGTGTGGGCCGCGTGTGAACAACGCAACGCTGGCGGTGAATGGGGTTGCGAGTGAGCTAGAGAGAGAGAGAGAGCTTTGCTCTGTTAAGAAGCCTTAAATGTCGATGAGTACCGGCCAATAACAAAGCCTGTGACTACCGCTCATGGCGTTATTGTCGGTGTTGCGTTGTCAGATTTACAATCGGCGTTGTGTTTCTCTCGTTGTGCAGGGTGACACTGGAGCGAAAGGGAGCAAGGGGGAGTCCGTGAGTGGAACCTGTATTGTTTGTATCATTTTTAAATCCTTCGTTTGTCCAGGCAAGCCTTGCCGAGGTCTCGAGACTGGTGCTTAGCAAAGTCCTGCCTGGGATGTTTGGCTAAATCGGTTCTTTCTAATGCTACAAATGTCTGTGATGTTGGAACATGGGTGCCGAGCGATATTCGAAACGTTCGTTGACACCCCATTTTTCAACACTTGCACTGACCGGCATGGTGACATTTAGTCAATCAACCCCCTCACCCCACCATGACCGGCACGGCTGGTGGATTGGCAAAGGGTTGTAATTTATCATGTCAATTTTACCTGTTTAACCAGGTTGAGAATTTAAGAGGCCAGCATAGTCTCATTTGCAAGAGTGACCTGAGTTTGCAAGAATGTATTAGTTCCTATTATACATGTCGGGTTTTTTTGTCCCAAAGTATTTTATTATTAACAAAACGATAAACACGTGATATGAAAGGCGGTTGTGACACCAGCACAACCCACGGATTACGGTGCAATGGAAACCTGCCAAAATCGGCATGTTTAAATAAACCCTACAACCCCCCGGTGCCTTCCTAAGGTCTGATATCCCTGTAGGAGAAGAAGGTAAGGGGGGCTGGTAGTGCCTAAATGCCCTCGTGAATGCTCTTAAGAATCCATGCCCACTGGAGGAGAGGTAGTGAAGGGGTTTCGTGTTTGGTGGTGAGCTTCCTCCCTGCCCCTTAGTTGTGCACTCAAGACGCTCTCTACAGCAGCAATCTTTGACAATGTATTGGCCTATTCCTGCAGTGTTGGGGGAGCGTGACTCTTTCCAGTTGGCTATAATGGTGCATTTTGTCAACATATGTGGTTTTAATGTTGTCTGTTTATTGGGCTCATGTGACGGCTCCTGCAGCAACTACATTCGCCGCAATGTGTTTTGGGTGTTTTTTTGTCGTTTTAAAAAAACGATTCTTGAAAAAAAAAATCGGAACCCAGAATTGCGTCAGAGAAAGATCAGTGAGTCAATGAAATCCACTGACTTGGCTAGAATTGCACCCAGGTTGTCGTCGTACTGCACATTTAACTTCTTTCGCGCCGTACGTAGCCAACCGTGCTCATCGGATGTGCGACTGAGATTGACGTGAAATAAGAATGCTGACTAAAAAATGTAACACTGTGACCCCCCCCCCCCCCTCAACAGTCCGACGGCTGGCAGGCCTTCCAGGAGCTACAGGCCGAGTTTCAGCTGCTGCTGCGTCGCGTAACTCTACTGGAGGAGATGGTGTGGCCAGGTGAGATTAGCTTGTGCCTTTCGGGTGAAATCACCTGTGAGTTCAGGCGAGATCACCACTGAGTTCAGGCGAGATCACCTTGTGAGTTCAGGTGAGGCTACCTGTGAGTTCAGGCGAGATCACCATTAAGTTCAGGTGAGGCTACCTGTGAGTTCAGGCGAGATCACCTGTGAGTTCAGGCGAGATCACCAGTGAGTTCAGGCGAGATCAGTGAGTTCAGGCGAGATCACTAGTGAGTTCAGGCGAGATCAGTGAGTTCAGGTGAGATCAGTGAGTTCAGGCGAGATCACTAGTGAGTTCAGGCGAGATCAGTGAGTTCAGGTGAGATCAGTGAGTTCAGGCGAGATCACCTTGTGAATTCAGGCGAGATCACCTGTGAGTTCAGGTAAGATCACCCTCTAACGATCCTCATCCATGCCCATTTCTCAACTTCACGAATGACCCCTATACCCGACTGCCTCTCATTCACGCTGCACCCATCAGACACCCTCACTCACCATCACACTCCACTTTATTCCGCCTCGCATACCCCTGCAACATCAGCTCCATTCACAGCCCCACCCATTCCATCGCCTTCCTCACTGAACACCGTCGGATTGCATCTTAAAGCGCACCTGGAAGAGGGCGCGAAATCAATGCGAAATAATAGAATTTGATCGCCGATGCATCGCGAGGCGAGAGCGCCTCCTGGTGGCAGCGGGCGAGCGTCGCAGGCTGCGAGTTTCACGAGACGGTGGCCGCGGCGTGCGAGATTGTCGGTGACAGATCACGGGGGAGGCCTTCGTGCATCTCAGCGGGGGGGGGGGGGGTAAAATCCATGAAGTGCCAGCGATGACGACGGGCCCCTGGCACAAGATTCCCCGAGCGCCAGTCCTCACAATCGTGCACGCTGGCGGTCGCCAAACGCGTCCCACGATTCTCACGAGGAACTAAGACTCGGAATATGAATTTCGATTTAAAGCTTTCGTGACTGCAGGGATTCATCTTCTTGGTTTTTTGGGTAAAGTCACGTAGAATGGAAATAATAAAATAATAAAAGAAAACATAATAAGATCATTCTCACGACGGCTGCTTGCGTTGTGGCCGAAACGTCGTGAGAATTATCTTATTATGTTTTATTTTATTATTTTATTATTTCCATTCTACGTGACTTTACCGAAAGAACCAAGAAGATGAATATAAATATGCATTCGTACTGGAGGAATCCGAGGAGCTGCGAAGATCGTTTTCACAGATGTCCAACTCTCTGGGTCACGTGGGACACGCGAGCGCTGTACACACGTGCACGCACGACATCTCTCAAGCTGAATCGGGGCTACCCTCTTACGTGCACGTGGGGCACGTTTAGTAACCATCGGGCGCGCGCGGTGTGCGCCGATTTAATTCGTATCTGAACGGCGGCGGTCGTGCATGCAGGAGAGAATACCCGTGAGCGATGACCACACTGGATTGTTGGGAAAACCTTCATCGAGCAGAAGGAAGGTGGGTACGGTGGCATCTATGGCATTGCCTGCAAATGACCTTTTGACCTTGCCAATCTTCCTTCTTGCCCCCCCCCACCGCCACCGGGACATCCAGAGCCACTCCCGGCCGGCGAGGCAGAAGGTGGAGTCGACGCTGGTCGTCTCCTGGAGCTCAGGAGGAGGAGAGTGGCTCCACGCACGCCCGGACAAGCGACCTCGGTGGCCTGAACCGCGCGTCGCGACCAAACACCAAAAAAAAAACTGGAAAGGCCACGGCAGGCCCGGTACTGGAGCTTGCGCTACGGGTTAGGGTTGCCACCTGTCCTGGTTTTCCCAGGATTATCTTCATTTGTGGAGGTAGCTGCTGTCCTTGGCAAATATGTAAACCTTCCCGGGATATCAAAAGTCTCAGTTCCGTAGTTACAGTACGAATATTAATAATAGTGGTACACAGCGCAAGGCAATGCATTTACATGTGGTTCTCCCCTCTCGCGGTATTGTGAGATATTCTTCTCATTCCCATGAAACATCCCGGTTTTTTTGGACCTTAGCTATGGGGCAGGGGTGGTGTGAAGGGGGGGGGGGGGTTGGGGAGTGGTAGGAAGGTGAAATTGACAGCTGTATGTTCTTAGCAGAGGGTGGTGGGGGGGGGATGTACACCACATCCAGTGTCCCTTTCACTATGGCTCTGGCTACTACTACGAGTCACGTGCCACCCTACTGCACGCGACCAGCGACTCGGAAAACGATTCGGTGACAAACTTGGCCCATGGCTGTAAAACTCTCCCCACTTGGCTCGAAGCGCTGCCTCTAAACGGGGGAAGAGGCACAGAGTAAGGGGGCAATGCTGCTCTTTAGTCGAGAGGCAGAAACCCGATTGAATAAATATTTGATGGGTGGGCGGGGGGGGCACTAGGTTTTCAGTTAAGGGTAGGAACAAGCAGACCAAGCAGAAGGTTGATAATAGTGTCTGTCTTCTGTCAACCCCTTCCGTATTGCCACCAACAAGTGCCAGCTGGATGAAGTGTGTGCAGTGACTCCGCTACTTACGAACTTTCAGAGACACGGACAAACTTTTCCAATCTTGATTTGATCTTGATTTGAAACTTGTCCAATTGCCTGTTCGGACTGAAAGTCGTAAGTTCAACCGCCGCGCAATAGATGGCGGTGATTGCATCTGTATCTACAGAACATGAAGAGCCAGTGGCATCAACATCTACGGGACATTATGCAACTTTTAGAGTACACGCCGTAGCAACACGTTTGGAATAAACAGGGGTAAAGTTGGGACTTTCGAACAAATCGACTTACGAACAGAACTCTGTAACCTAACTCGTTCGTAAGTAGAGGAGTTCCTGTAAATGCTTTGTCCACGGCCTTCAAAGGCGTTCGCCAACAGCACTTGCCCTATAGTCTGTTAAGGCTGTATGGGGGATGTTTTTTTGTCTTGTATCTCCTGCTCATTTCTCTCTTGATGGTCCTTCGCCAGTAGTGGAAATTCCACATTCCTATGGCAAGGGCCGGTCTGTCCACAGCATAACCCTAATACTAAGCCGGTCTTGCCTCGCCTTGCAGAGATAATACGGTTAAGGGCAGAAATGCCAAATGCGTGTAGTGACCCCGCCATTATGTCCCCATAACATCCCAGATCATCTCCACTGCCATTCCCTGACCAGCGGTGGAAATTCCACGTTTCCATGGCAGGGGTCAGTCTCTCCATAGGACGGTCACTTGTTCACATCCCACAAAGCGGTATCTATTTTATCACCCCCTAGATAGGTCGTCCACAAGATGTCGCCGTGGCAGTGATGATGGTCGACGCTCGTGTTGGCGACACGGTTAACAGAGCAACGTCGCGTATCTGATCCTCTTATCCATCCTGTCCAATTAACCGCCCACGCCGAGTGGAGGATTTCATTTTTATATCAGCGTGGTGTCACTGACATGTTTCGATCTTGTTCGTGTCTAGTTCCCGTCCTCTCTTCGTGTTCAGACGATGAAACCGAATGAGATCTCTCCACCCCTCCCCCCTCCCTGTCTCACGCCAGCTTCACGGCCTCCTCCACCCTTGTGTCGCACTTTTATTTTGTTCTGAATTCTTATTTAATTTCCGTCAATTCAGCGCACCGTTGCTCTCCCTCCGTTGCTTTACATATCGGGCGCCGCGGTGGCTAGGAGATGTTAACTCCGTCGCCGGGTATGCAGGAGGTCGTGTGTTCGACCCCCGACCCTGACGCCTGCTGCTGTAATTTTGCAGTTTTCATGTTTCTCTCGCCGTGGTCGCGTGGATTTTTACTCCAGGGCTTCCCTTCACGTTTCGAGACGTACCTTTTTGGAGTATATGGCTGCTGTACATTTACGCATCGTAATCCACTTCATTTAGCTTTCATTTTTGGCCAGGATGCTTCTGAAACAGAGCTATATATATCAGTGGGCCTTACCCGGTAAAATAAAAAATTGTTCAGTTTTTAGCTCCATGCGTATACGTGTGCGCGTGCTAGTGTGAGTGATATGTAGCGGTTAGCACGCTGCGCTACGAACCCGGTGACCCGAGTTCGATTCCCGTTCACGGCCAACACCAGTGACGATTATTTGAACCAGTCCTGGGCCTTTTCTAGGTCGATTCAGCCTGAAATGAGTACCTGGTGCGGGGTGTAAACATCGCAACTCAGAAGACAAAGGCGGTCGGGCGTGGTGCTGGCCACCCACCCCCTCGTGTACCGTTCCGGCCTTCATAGATACTCGCTAACAGCACTTGCCCCAACAGTCCGTTAAGGCTACGTGGGGGGGGGGGGGGGTCTTTGTCTTTGTAGTGTAACGCCAAGTTGCGGTATTCTTTCCAGATCCATTCCAAACCACCGGATTCGTCTCTCTCTTGGATCAGTGTCACCCCATGCCCCAGTCGTTCTCTCATTGCGCCGCACCTCATTGCTCCTGAAGTCTAGAAACCTCTCCTCTGTATTCTCAGTGAGCAGTCGCTAATTTTTCGTTCATCGGATTGTCTCATGCTCCAACATTCGGCGCCCAACGTATAGGTTCATATACACCTTGGCTTTTGTTGCCGCGTAAATATATTCCAGTTGACTTTATATCTTGCTGAGATTTTGGTAAGGTAAGACGTTCACAAATCAATCTCGCGCTTGTTCAGTCACTCCTAAAGCACAGTCGAGCGTCTCCCCGTGTTTAAAGACGTGGAGGGGAACAACCTTCATTCTCTCTTTGATGTTCACTATCTTTCTATACCTCAAGTCCCCGAGCAAAGTCGACGTTGTGCCGTATAGCAAGTGGGAAGTGAATTTCATGTGCATCAAGCAGTATAGGGACGTGTGTTTTTTGATAAATTCAATTTCTTGGTGCTCATAATAATTTTTTGTACAATAATATTTTTACACGTTGATTTTTTTTCAATGTTTGTTTTAACTTGAAGCTACGGAGCTGCGCATTTATTTAAATTTGAATGCCGCTTCGTGCACACGACATCGGCGTTAAACGAAAATGCAACAGCAACAACAACAACGACTTCCTTTCAAAGCATTTACGCATTCATCCCGTCTTGTAACGATGATGTTACCAAACTCTCGTACAAAATTGTGTTGCTGATAGGGACTTGCCCTATTACCAACTGGCCTTATTGATAAAAGGGCTTGCCCTAATACCAACTGTACTTATTGATAAAAGGGCTTGCCCTATTACAAACTGGCCTTATTGATAAAAGGACTTGCCCTATTACAAAATGGCCTTATTGATAAAAGGCCTTGCCCTATTACAAACTTACCTCATTGATAAAAGGGCTTGCCAAAAAATTGCAGACTCCATCCAGTACCAAAGGACGCTCGGTGCGTTTTGGAGGTATTTATTGATATTTATTGTTATAAATACCTCCAAAGGCAAACGCGTGTTGAAAAGTGCTACATGATCCATGCTTATGCATAATTTTCCCTAAATAGTTTAAATGTAATTACCGAAATAACATCGATCCACGGTAATCTGACAGCAGTTCAAGTATTTATAAATTTCGATTTAAAGCTTTCGTGACTGCAGGGATTAATCTTCTTGGTTCTTTCGGTAAAGTCACGTAGAAGGGAAGTAATAAAATAATAAAAATAAAACATAATAAAATAATTCTCACGACGTTTCGGCTACAATGCAAGCAGCCGTCTTCAGGTGAAGAATGAAACACTGCCAAGCTTGGAGCGTATATATAAGCTGGGTTGGAGGTGGAAGAAGAGCGCCTTGACAAAATAATTTGCATATCAACAGGAATTTAGCATATTTATGGGAAATGCGTAGGTATGTTCCTGTAAATATCAAACTGGACTTTTGTGGTGGCCCAGTGGCACAGAGGTCAGAGACGGACCAGCCAGTATCGCTGAGAACCTGGGTTCGAGTCCGTGTTTCAGCCACCCGTGATTCAATCTGGTTCCGATGTGTAGAGAGTGCATGTACACACGCACAATAAATAGCGTTCCACGCGCGTGCCACCCTCCTACCAACATTGAATGTGATCAGAGTCAGAATATTTAGTTATACTGGAGGAATCCAAGGAGCTTTAAAGCTCTGTTTTATAGATGTTCAGTAGGGGCAGGTCAAACAGTTTCAACAACAAACAATAAAAAAAATAGGATAGGAGTGCACAGTACAAGAAAGATAAACAAATCACTTTAATAAATATTCAAATAAAACTAAACAATACTCTGTGGTGCTTTCGGTAAAGTCATATAGGTATAAAAAATAATAGATCACGACGTTTCGATCGCAACACAAGCAACCGTCACCAGGTGTGAAACAAACACACGGCAGGAGGACTGCTGACGGTCAGCTGATGGTCGAAACGTCGTGATCTATTTTTATTTTTTTATACCCACGTGACTTTACCGAAAGAACCAAAGAGTATGGATTCCTGCCGTCACGAACGTTTCTAATCAAGATTGAAACTTAACAATGTTTATCTTACCAGGTAAAACCCACTCAACTATTGACTTCTTTTTCAGAAGCGACCTTGGCCACGAATGATCGCTCGGCAAAGTAGCTTATCACGTGGTAATGTTTTGCAGCAAGATTTGAAAGAGTATCCCTGTATAATTTTTTACAATCATGAAAACTGGCGTGGGACTGCATTGCTGTGTCGATCTCAAAATAACCGCTGGTTGTTTGTTGTTGTTGTACTTGCATTTTCCTTTAAGGTCATAATTTCTTGTTCAATTACGACTCGTTTGTGAGCTCTGTGATTATTGTTGCTGTTATTGTAGACTTTGAATTAAAGATTTGTTTTTTGGGTTTTTTTTGCTTTTTCTAATCAATTACAATGACTCCCACTGGAATTTTTCACCGGTTTTCGTGAGTTTGATTTCACATGTTAAAAAAACAAGCACATGCTACATCAGTGGTGGAATGGTAAACGCAAAGGACTTGCAATCCAGAGGTGGCTGGTTCGATTTTAATCTCTCGGCGCAGCGGCTGAAAAAAAAATGGGGCAATTTTTTAAAATTCCCCTCCACCCAGAGGTCGCAACCGGGTACCCGATACCCGTACCCTACCCGATACCCGGCTACCCGTACCCGGCCGGGTACGGGTATGGGTAGCCGTTTGCGACCCTGGTGCGGCCGGGTACGGGTAGGCCGTGAGTCACTGGTGAGTAACCGTTTGTCACTCAATTCGGGTAGGGTATGGGTACGGGTAGAGAACGGGTACCCATTTGCGACCCTGGTGCGGCCGGGTATGGGTACGGGTAAGGAATCAAAACCCGTTTGCGACCTCTGCCTCCACCACCCACCTCTGCCCACCCACCCACTCACCACAGTTAAGTTCGATCGGCAGGTGGTGGGGTAAAATGTGGGCATTCTCACTTGTTCCAAGACGTCTGGCCAGTGTGGGAGAGTAGACCAACTTGCCCTCCACATAGGCTCCCTTGTGGAGTGCTCCCTGTAGTTGAAGCCCTTCCTCCAGCTGTGGCACGAGTAGGCAATTGCAGGGCTGCACCTTCATAATTGTACTTTTATGAATCCACTTTCTCAATCCGGCTCCATGCATTATCGCAGGTTTTCTGTGCAAGTCAGGAACTGGTCAAGTGTCGCTAATACAAAAGATGGTATTGGGAAAATATATATATCGAGATAGAGTGGCATGAAATGGCAGAGATGAGAATGCTGGGATAGATGTCGTGAATCTATAAGGAAAAGGGGTCACTATTATTCCTGAGAAGACAAGGGTGACGAGGCGTTGATGATTTGGGCACGAATTATAAAGAGACAAGGAGCGTGAAATGAGAAGGGCTATGGAGTTGCCATTGGTGCAGGGTAGACGGAGCAGAGAGATAGAGAGAGAGATCGACGGTGAGATGGGAGGACGTGGTGGAATGATATTTGATGAGCGTGGATGTGACACAGAGAAGAGGCAGAGAATCGTAGAAGCTCATGGATAAAGAAGAGCCGAGCGGCCTCAGTCACGGGGTTTGTAGGCTCGAAGATGCAGAAACATAATAAGGGTGAAGATAAAAAAAGTTTACAGAGATGGCTCAGTGGTCAGAGCTTGAAATGTATTCCTGACACGATTTTCTGGCTCGGCGACCTCAAAATAAAAGTCCGGTTGTTGCTCGAATTCAGTGATTTTTCATTGCAAGTCCCGCGGGCCACTGGGGACCCCTGGTGGCCTTTAGCGCGGCCCCTGACATACGTCCCCAGACAATACACAGCACGTGCGAAAACACATCTTGCAGGCGGTGTGGCGGCCCTCACACTGATGTTTTATCGGCGAAAGTGCTCCCCTCCTCCCGCCGACCTCTGGAAATTATTGATGAACACTGCTGTACATCAACATCAGCCACGCGATAAAAGAAGACCACGAACCACCTGGGTTCGAGTCTAGGTTCCAGCCGCCCATGATGACATCGGGTGTTTAAGTGCAGTGAAATGATCGCCTCGGCTCCGTTCACACACAGAACGCAACGTTAAATTTGGTTTTGCACTCAACTCGGCTTTGAGAATTCAATATTTGTCGACATTCTTTCCCCGGGTGGTTCGACATGTCGGGTTGAACCATGCGATGCACACGTCTCTGACAACGGCGCGGGAAAGTTGCGCTTGAGCCCTGGTGGAAATTCTACATTCCTATGGCAGGGCCGACTCATCTCTGCCAGGGGACCAGTTTGTCGATGGCAGGCCGGAAAAAAAAAACCAGGACAAACAATCAAAATCGATCAAAGTGACATTAAGATTGGTGGCAAATTATATGGGGGAGGGGGGGGGGGTAAGCACTTTGCTGGGTGAGTGACCTTGAGCATGAAGGAGGTCATTCATGCCGCACGTAGAAAAATAACGGCGCTAACGAGCACGAGTCAGATTTACAATTAAGCGATTTGACTGAGGGCTTATCAGAGAGGGCTCACTGGGATGTGAGAGCGGTCACTGATGGGGCGTTCGTCAAGGTGGCATAGATTCATTGATTCATATCGATGGTTACGCCTCGCGAGACAACGGTGGAATCGCGCGCTTACCGCTTCTTGTGTCTCCGACTCTATCCCTAAACATCCCTCCTCATGTCTCCCCGAGCATTTCTCTTCCAACACCAACCCAGCCCCCCCCCCCCCCCAACCTTCCATACGTAAACCATAACCCTACACTGACCTCCCTTCCTCCCCGATCTCTCAACACATACCCCCTCAACAACCACACCTGCCCTTCCCCCACACATGGCCCACCCACCCAATTCCTCACCATACCCTCCTCACCTACCCCCCTCCAATTCCACATATGCAGCCCCTCGCTGCAAGCCTACGTCCGACAAAACCTGCCCCCCCTTCCTCTCCCTTCCCTCCACACCTGCCCCCCTCTCTTCACACCTGCCCCCATCCAACACACCTACACCTTCCAACACTTACCCCCCTTCCTCTCCCTTCCCTCCACGCCAATCCCCCTCTCTTCCACACCTGCCCCCCTCCCTACACACCTGCCCCCCTCTCTTCACACCTGCCCCCCACCATACACACCTACACCTTCCAACACTTACCCCCCCCCTTCCTCTCCCTTCCCTCCACGCCAACCCCCCTCTCTCCACACATGCCCCCCTCCCTTCCACACCTGCCCCCCTCTCTCCACACCTGCCCCACTCCCCTACACACCTACGCACCTCTCTCCCACACCAACCCACCCTGCCCTCGCTACCCATTTCATTCACCCCCCCCCCTGCACCCACATCCTCCCCCCCACCCCCGGCCCCCACCCCCAACCCCCCAGGGAGACGAGTGCCCGCGTGCCCATCGCGCATCCGCGCCTCGGTCTCAATCCCTCCTCGCGCCGTCCCCTTGACAACAACAGCAGCAGCAGCGGCGGTGGCGGTGGCGGCGGCGTCAGGGGGCTTCTTAGCAGCGTGGCCGCCATGAGGGGTGGTTCGGGGCTTTGCGAAGGGGCCCATCACCTTGCCTGCTGCCTCCCCGTAGCCGCTCGCACCAAGCGGCCCAGTGGCAACGTCGCTCGGCCACCTCGCGCGTCTAAAAAAAATTAACCCGTAAAAACAAAGTTTTTCACTATAAATCTTTTATATGCGCGGCGGCTAGAGTCCTCTCGTCCTCTGGCTTGAGATGGCTGCCACCTATTGGTCAGATGATTGCCTGCCACCATTAAGCAATTGGTAATTAAATATAATTATTTTTTTCCTAAACAGTGTAAAATTTTGGAAAAATTTTTTCACGAAAATAAATTGTCACGCACAACGAGTCTGTGTGCAAAATGTCAGCTCGATTGGATCACGGGAAGTGGGTTAAAAAACGACCGAAAGATTTGCACGGTCGTAAGCACGCAAGCAAGCAAGCAAGTGAACTTAATATAAAGGATTTTAAAAAATGAAGGCGGGCGACGCACACGTGGGGCCACTTTTTGTCGGTCTAGGGGGAGTCTCCCCTCTCACGCCGCGCGAGTTGTCGGGGCTGCCATTTGACCATACTTCACCACGCTGGTCGATGCGCGTTGACGAAAGCAGCGAGCATGGGAGTGCTGTCCAATGCTACGATTGACTTTGCTGCACAGACCTCTGCCGCACACAACGTAGCATGGGAGTGCTGTCCAATGCTACGATTGACTTTGCTGCACAGACCTCTGCCGCACACAACGTAGCACCCACCAGCAGCAGCAAGCAGCCTGAAGCACCTGTTATGCACGCACGGTGGTCGCCCATCCGAGCGCTGTCCAGCCTCAAGGCCTGCTTAGATTCCGAGATACGACGAGATCGGACGCGTTACGAGAGACTTAGGTCACTGTAATAAAAACAACGAAGCATACTCGCGACCAGGACAAACATTAACGAGTGATTCATATTCCGTCGACTAAATGCTGTTTAATATTCACAGAGCACAATGTATTCCTGGGCGCAGGGGTATTAGCACATTCTAAGAATAATTATATGTAATTGTATTCGTTATTTGGAGACACTTCGTTTGCAGTGGTGCACAAGTGCAATTTTCAAACTAAACACTTTACACGTTCGTCAATAACACCGTGGCTTGAAAAGTTAAATATTTTAGACAATAGGCGACGTTTCGGGCAATGGCCCTTCTTCAGAGCGCATAAATCAGTAGTCTGAAAACGTCGACCATTATCTAATTATATGAAACATATTTGTAAGGCCAGTGTTATTGACGTGTTGAGTATTTATTGTTATTTGTGCTTCTGCACCACTGCCAACGCAGCAACTGCAACAATAAAATGTATACTCTGAGATCACACTTCTATTATACATTTACATAGTTACATACTGTATCAATTTAAACACGAAAGCAAATGCATACCTCGGCCAAGTACTAAGAAAATTTCAACTTTGCCTACTTTACCCGTCGATTCATTATCAAGATTCGGGGTTGCAATTGGATCTGAGGACCGATTATTTTCTCGAATATTGTGATGATCACTATGAGATCTCTTTTACCAGTGGCAAAATATAGTAGTAGGTTTTTACCCTTTTAAACTGGTACAAAACTGACACCTTTATTCAAGGCATCATGTTTGCAATAACCACAACACAAGTAGTCAAAAAAGCAAACATATCATTATCAGAGTTGCTTCTTTTTGTTTGCTTTTTTGACTACTTGTGTTGTGGTTATTGCAAACATGATGCCTTGAATAAAGGTGTGAGTTTTGTACCAGTTTAAAAGGGTAAAAACCTATTACTATTGTGATGATCGTAGCGCCTCCAGTGGCTGCAAAGGTCACGCGTGAATCACTTACAGTACAGGACGTGGTACAACATGAAAAAAAATCGAAAATAATTGATACCCATGCATACGATTCATTTCCATTGCATCGTGAGCGTAGGGATTTGAGTAACTCTTCCGGAAGTTCGATCGCTATCACCGTCTCATCGTCTCTCGCGCGTAACCTCCCTCTCATGATCCCACCTCGTACCGTGTCTCTCCCGCGTTATCAGAATCTGAATCTCTATTTAGACTCGAGGAATCCGATGAGCCAAGAAGCTCTTGTTCACAATTTCCTCCAATGGACGGTGCTCACCGATTGGTGGCGCTAAAAGCAGAAGTTAGATTAGACCCCCTCCTCCTCTCCTTTTGACATCTAAACACCGAGTGATAACACATTGCTGCCGAGGGAGCTGGTAGGAACGTTGGGTTGCTCGGTCAATGGTCAGGGTCAAAGGCGGCGTCGTGTATTCCGCAAATATGCCCGACTGTGAGGGCGGGCACAAGCCGGCGTGAGTAGGTTAAACGTTGAGTTTTATAAAGGCACCACGGGGTGACCAGCCCCTTCCCACCCAGCCCCACCCAGCCCCTCCCCACCCTCCCCACCCAGCCCCTTCCCACCCTCCCCTCCCTACCCAGCCCCACCTTCCCCTCCCCTCCCCACCCAGCCCCTCCCTCCCCACCCAGCCCCTCCCTGCACGACGGACGGACGGACACAATAATCCCCTGTGGGCTGGTGAAACCAGGAGGTTCCTACCAGTAACATACGATTACAAGGGGCGGAGATGTAGCGAGATGAGAGGAATGTGGTCAAAGTAGAGATACGTCATGAGATGAGATGAGAGATACGGACGAGACAGTTGTCGTGACATGTGACAGGTGCAGGCAAAAACAGGATTTGACATTCATTTTATTTTAATGAAAATTTCACATTAATTCGGATTTGAGTTCGAGCTGATATAGCCGGTGTATTCCTATTTTTGTTTCATGAATATGGAACCCTGTTCTTGGTTCTTTCGGTAAAGTCACGTAGAATGGAAACAATAAAAATAATAAAATAAAACATAATAACATAATTCTCACGACGTTTCGGCCACAACGCAAGCAGCCGTCATCAGGTGAAGACCAGGTCTGTCGGGGAGACAGCGTCAGACGCTGTCATCAGGTGACGGCTGCTTGCGTTGTGGCCGAAACGTGGTGAGAATTATTTTATAATGTTTTATTTTATTATTTTTTTTGTTTCCATTCTACGTGACTTTACCGAAAGAACCAAGTAGATAAATCCCTGCAGTCACGAAAGCTTTAAATCGAAATTTAATATGGAACCCCTTCAACTACTTGAGGCACCATGCTTTTGCTTAGAGTAGCTTATTCCGAGCGCCACACCAGTGATCCTCTCTCTGCCTCACCTACCGTGGTAACATTCCCTAAGGCGGTGCACGTGTGACGCTGTGACACACACACACACGCGCGCGCAACTCCCCACACCAAATTCAACAATACAAAAAAAAACACATCGTCATCATTATATTTGCACTGTATTCTTGCCTGCAGCAGCTGCTGCGACCTTTGCAAATACTCGCTTGCGCTGTCAACGATACCCCACTCCTTAATTTCTCACCCGGAAAGTAAGCGACGAAAACAACACGATTTAGTATAATTACAGCACTTTTCGTAAATGGCGCGTGCGTGAATCACAGGAGGAGGAGCGGTGGCGCAGTGGTTATGCGACTGCGTTGTGACCTTGGTTCTTATTCCCAGCAGTGCGTGAATCACAGGAGGAGGAGCGGTGGCGCAGTGGTTATGCGACTGCGTTGTGACCTTGGTTCTTATTCCCAGCAGTGCGTGAATCACAGGAGGATGGGCGGTGGCGCAGTGGTTATGCGACTGCGTTGTGACCTTGGTTCTTATTCCCAGCCGTCGTCAGGAGTTGATGATGTCTGAATCCGTACGGGTCACCGCCAACATGCACTGACCAGCGTGGTGAAGTATGGTCAAACAACCCCGCGTAACCGACCCCTGCCTTCACCCATTAGTGGATTGAGAGATCTGTGATAACAAAAAAACCCTCAATAAAATCATGAGCGTCGTTGTGTAAATAATAAATCACTTAGACGTACATGATATTGCACTGCATTATGTATTGTATAATTTACAAAAAGATTAAATGGTCTTCCCTTTGTCAATCCACTGCCAGATGAAGGCCTACACGTGCTCTGCCGGTCGGTCGTGGGAGTTGTTTGATCGTACTTCACCACGCTGGTTAATGCGAGTTCAATGCAGGGACCATATTTTACATGTACATCCTGAATGCCAAAAAAACAAACCATGACCACTTCTCCGCACCCAAACCCCTCGTGCTCAAACGAAAGCAGGGCAGTGCTGAACTGCTTTAGGTAAAACTGGGCCAATTATGGAAATTCCACATTGCCATGATGGGGACCAGTGCACCCATTCGGCACCAATTGCATTCGCTCAGTAATCACCGTATTTATATATAACAATATCCATGTACGGTAATTGCCCAAAACGTTAGTCCGTTGCAATACGTTTTACGAGTGGGTAATGATGATGATGCAGCACTGGGCAGATCATGGTTGGCGATGACGAAACTAATTTGTCCAATGCAGGGTAGATTCGTGCCGGCCATGCGGACTGCGTATGAGTTGCTGGGTGTCTGTCAATTAAGAACCAGTGGTTCTTAACATGGGCTGCGAGATGCCCTTTCTGGGGGTGCGAGACGTGCCAGATTAATTAGAAGGTAAATAATAATCGAAAGACAAATTACGCACGTACGTTACAACCACTTTGTTGCCTTACCACCATAGGCCTCTATGGAGATGGTGTCCTCAAGCTGCCCCTCACCAGTCTAACCGAGAAATTCAAGTGTGCAAAAACCAGGCTCCAGATGACACTGAATGAATCTCGAGACCCAGTGGTGAGCAACAACGCGCCGACCTTGGCAACTGGGCGCAAATGGAGGCCAGGAAAAGCAGTCCAGGAGGCAACAGCAGCCCTCAGACATGCTGACATTGTGGGTCATGTTCAGCAAGGGAGAGGAGGCCTTGGGCTAACTAGCCGTGCTGCTTGGAGTAAGGCCACTGCACCAGAGCGGCGGAAGATGGTAGTGCAGGAAGTACGCCATCAGGAGGAGGCTGCAAGGTGGGCCAAGGCAGTTTCTCTTGCCAAACAAGGACAGTGGACTCGATGGGACAGTGTGGAGAAGAGGAAGATCAGCTGGAAGGATCTGTGGGCCACGGAAGCGAGGCGGTTGAGCTTCTCCATCAGAGCAACATATGACATCCTTCCAACACCAGTTAATCTTCACCAATGGTATGGTGAAGATCCGGACTGTGCCCTCTGTTCCATGCCAGCCAACCTCAGGCACATTCTCACAGGGTGTAAAACAAGCCTCACCCAAGGACGCTACACTTGGCGTCACAACCAAGTCCTTAAAAACCTTGCGTCCGCCCTGGAGGACAAGCGAGCTGCCACCAACTCCCTACCACCCCCAGCAGCATCACACCCCTTACGGACGACCTTTGTCCGCGAAGGGGCTAAACTACCGAAGAGCGGCTCTACACCAATAGAGCGAGACCAGCTGCGCTTGGCCCGCGACTGGAAAATGCTAGCTGACATTGGCCGGCAACTTGTGTTTCCTCCGGAGATCGCAACCACCACCCTAAGACCTGACATGGTGCTCTGGTCCCGTTCGCTCAAGAAGGTCTTCATCATTGAGCTCACAGTACCCTGGGAGGACTCAGTAGATGAGGCTTATGAGCGAAAACATCTGCGCTATGCCGATCTAGCTGCCGAAGCACGGCATCATGGCTGGAACACAGAAGTCCGACCAGTGGAGGTGGGCTGCAGAGGTTTTGTGGCAACATCTACAACCAGACTGCTTAGAGACCTGGGAATTAAGGGCCAGAGCCAGCGTTCGGCAATCAAAGCTGTATCAGAGGCGGCAGAAGGCAGCAGTCAGTGGCTCTGGATGAAGAGGAAAGACCCCAGCTGGGCCCCAAAGTGAGAGGGCCAGGAGGTATGCAGTCAACAATGCTTGACTCAGGGAGGAGGACGCCCCTGCCATGCATAGTCCCATGGGATGTTGGCTACCAACAACAAGGCAACTCCTATGACTAATTGGGAATGGGACGCAAGCGTAGGATTGATCACCCTGTCGCTGGCCGCCTTTGGGGAGGGTGTATAGTATGAAAGGCCGAAACACCCTAGGAACCAAAGGGTCACTACTGACGATGCGCTCCCCAAATTTCACCAGGCTCACTGTTCATGAACTCTTGGAAGTGCTTGCACAAAGGATAGTAACATCTCATCCTGTGTTCTTTGGAATCTGAATTTGTTTCATCGAACCTCTGTATTTTTTAACATGTTATATTTTTTTACGATTAATAACCAAAGGGGTGCAAGGCTGCAGTACAGGTTTAAGAACCACTTGGTTTAAAGATCATTGAGAACGCATGAAAATTGAAGTGGGGGGTGGGTGGCTAGAATGTAAAGGGGAGGGGCTTGACGATAACGAGGCGGGGCTAGAGGGGTAAAGTGGGAGGGGCTAGAGGGTTAAGGGGAGGGGTTGAAGGGTTGAAAGTGGAGGGGGGGGGGTTGATTTTGGGGGGCATCGTCGTCATCATCAGCCACGATCAATCCACTGCTGGATGAAGGGGTTCGTGGGCGTGCGCGCGCGTCTCTCGACAATGAGCGTCGCTCCCAACCCCTCCCTGCCCCCACACACGGACAGCGCGGCGAACTAAATAATAAATAAACTATTCCGCGCGTTTCGGAGCATTCAATAATTAAACAATGCCCGCTCGCTCTCTCGACTGTACGTTATTGTGCGCGCGTGTCGGCGGATAGGCGGTGGCTGCAGTCTCGTTATTGTTCTGGTTAATTGTCATGCGTTCATTTCGTCGCGTTTAAGTCGCTCAACTCTTGGGTGGGTTGCGGTAGCTTTACTCAACTAGATAACGGCGACTGGAAAGAGTTAGGGGTGAGCTGATGTAGTACTGTATGGAAGTATATATATCATGTAGTAGTTCGTGTGTCTGTGTGGGGGGGGGGGGAGCGGTGGCGCAGCGGTTAGCGCGCCGCGCTACGAAACCGGCGACCCCAGTTCGATTTCCGCTCACGGGGTCAACGTCGGTGACGATTTTCTGAACCGGTTACTGGGGCCTCTCCTCCCCTAGGTCGACTCAACCTCAAATGAGTTAGCTGGTGCGGTGTGTAGCAAACAGCGCCACTGGGGAGACAAAGGCGGCCGGGCGTGGTGTTGGCCACCCCATCTCGTGTGCCGCGCCGGCCTTCATAGGTGCTCGCTGAGAGCACTTGCCCCTACAGGCTATACGGGGAATCTTTGTATTTGTATAGGGGGGAGGGGGAAGACAAAGGCGGCCGGGCGTGATGCTGACCACCCCACCTCGTGCGCTGTTCCGACACTTGCCCCAACACCCCGTGCAGGCTACACGGGGGATCTTTGTCTTTGTATAGGCGCGGTGTTTAGCGCACTGCGTAACGCACCCGGCGAATCCGCGGTTCGCTTCCCGCTCGCGGCTAACGTCAGTGGCGAGCCGATCATAAATCTTGTGCTGGGGGCTTAATAATAATGAGTGCGCTGTGTTAACAACAAAAAACCCTTATCAGCACGTGGGAGACAAAGACGGACGGGCGGGCGTGGTTTTAACCATACCACCGCCACCCTCATTTAATAGGCGCTCGCTAACCAGCACTCTCTGTAGGCTACACGGGGGTGAAGGGGGGGGGTCTTTGTCCTTTGTATGAGTGTGAGTGTGTGTCATATACTGTAGGGGTGTGGTGTGCGTGTGGTGGCCACTTTGGTGTTTGTGCGCTCCTGGGGCTCGTGGGGGGGTTAGGGTTTTAGTAGGGCTATCAGCGAGCCTACAGCTTATAGGGTTTTAGTAGGACTAGCGGCGAGCCTACAGCTTATAGGGTTTTAGTAGGGCTAGCGAGCCTACAGCTTATAGTCAACTACTCGCCAGGCGTGGTGGGGGGTTGCGTTTCGTGCTTTGCGTCTGCAGCCTGTGCTGGCGTGGAGGGGGAGCAGCCGCTGTGCAGGGTGATTATGATGATCCGGGCGCTGGCGAAGAGGCGAGCGATGCCGCTGGGGTCTTGTTAGCCTCGGGGCTAGAGTTGGGTCTGTAGGTGTTAGGGTGAGGAGGCCACATATCTTGATGTCGGGGTGTAGCGCTTGCCGGTTAAGGCTAGGTTCGGGGTTGCAGATCGGGTTAGAGCGTCTTGGTCGAGTTAGGGTTAGGTTCAGAGCTCGCAGTAGGAGATAGGATCCAGGGCGAGTACTGCACCCAGGAGTCATCGTTTATTTTCATGCGCACCCTTTTGGACATCCATCACTGAAGCAGTGCAATGTTGGCGTGACGGACTCGAGTGTGGACCTCATTCTACATCCGTCTATTGTCACGAATAAGCTGTCGCATGCTCTAGCCACTCTCCTTCCAGTACGGTTACTTCTGAAGATTTTTTTTTATCGGGATCCAGGTTCGATCCCGGGCTTACCCGGGGGGTCAGGAGGTCAACGTCAGCATCAGCATGGAGCCCCTGCACCCGGCCCAGGTGACCGTCCGCGCGGCCGCGGGTCGCTCCGTGAGGCCCTATCGCAGCGAGCTGGCCTACCTGCACGCCATGAAGGAGGACCTCGCCCAGTGGCTCAACGTCATCTTCTCCGACGTGGCCTTCGACGTCTCCGCCGACAACTTCACGGCCACCTTATCGGCCGGGTGGCCCCTCTGTCGCCTCGCCAACGCCGTGAGCCGCTGGGCCGCCGACTGTTCCCGTGCGCGGGATCCTGGGACAGGGCTCGAACCCAGGTCTCGGGGCCCATGGGTTGCCGTTGAGGGGTGTCCCCACAGAGCTTGCCCTCCCCGTGGCCTCGACCTCGTCCTCATCCTTTAGTACCATCTCGAGTTCCAACAACAACAACACCTTCCTAACCTCCGCCAACACCACCGGTTCGTCGCCCACTTCATCGTCGTCGTCGTCCTCTTCACTATTCTCATCGTCGTCGTCCTCTTGCAACTGGAAGAAAGGTCTGAATCAGAGGTCGTGGCGTAAAGACGAGGAGGTTGATGTTGAGGAGGAGGAAGAGGAGGAGGTGGTGGACCAGGACGATGTTGAGAGGTCCAACGGCGTCATGGAGCAGAGGGCCACTTTTGCCGCTCGAGATCGTGTGGCAACTTTCTTGGGCTGGTGCCGCTCGGAGCTTGGCGTTCCAGAACATCTCACCTTCGAGACCAACGACCTCATGGAAGTCGGGCGACAAGATCGGCGAGGGGGCGGCGAACGTCAGGTGGTCTTGTGCCTCCTGGAGGTGGCGAGACGAGGTGCCCGAATGGGAGGCCCTGCTCCCGAGCTGGTCATGTTGGAGAGGGACATCGAGGTGGCCGAGGCTCTGGCCGCTGGCCACGAGGTCCCAGTGGTCGGAGTCGGGGTCGGGGCGACAACGAGACCAAGGAGCTACGATTTCAAGAATCTCGACCTCATGGTGAGTTGCGTTTGTGCGCTTCGCGTGGACTGTCTAATCGTATTGCAGGGGTCACGATATAAGGTGTGCGGAGTGAGTACCGAAGTGATTTTCATGCGCAGAGACTGGACTGAGCTCTCAGCTATCGGGATGTGGTAAAGGCGCAGCTCGGCAATTACTTGCTCACTCTACTGCTGGAGGAAGAGCCTGCACGAGAGGAAGCACGGGACAGCCCCTCCCTCGATGTTGCGGATCCACGAACTATGAATTATAAGTCCATTGCGCTAAACATTAACACCACGGCAGAACCTCAGGAATGTGGAATTCCCACAGTTAGATGCTAAGGGCCACGTTCTGCAAGTCACCACGGATATTTGTTTGAGCAGGAAGACCCCGTGGTTATATAATGAATGTTGTATCGATTCGCACAGTGTTTGAACAAGGACCGATTTCGACCACAATCCTAAAAAAAAAACATGTTAAGTTTACGTTTATTGAACATAGTTGGGGCCTGAACATGGCACAGTGGTCTGTCCTTGCAAATCCAGTAACGTATTCAGCCCGATGCGGGTCATACTTCACCAGGCTGGTCAGTGCGGTCCGGTGAAGACGAGCGGCATCGAAGTGAGGTGCAACAGGAAACGTTTGGTGCACTGCCCTCTGATGCCCGACAGCTGCCAAGACGTGGCAGCAGCACGGGACGCCCTGTCAATCATCAATCGTAGCTTCAGAGAGCTGCCATGCGCTATCGGGAACATTCCCGTATATTTTGGTCATAAGGCCAATACAGTCAGTACAGTATGGATACATTCCTGTGCCTAAGGGTCATCAGAGTCCACTTTGCAACGTTCAAGTGCGTTTGTCATGCTGAGGAGCCAGACACTTGAATGATAACAATTAGAGGTTATGGTCCTTAATGGTCACTACTTTCAAGCAAGGTCGAGTGCCGCTGATGTTTAACTCAAGCGGAGACACGCGTGTGAAGATAATGGGGAGTGTTGCTTTGTATCTGATATTGACAACCTGTCGCTTACGCTGCGGAACAGGGATATAGTGTATAGCGGATTGTATAATAATAAATAGTATAAAATTTTAATGTTTAATACAATGTACAAGGTAATACATGGTGTCGTAGTTGTATGGTGAATATGCAGCAGTGTGGTGTGCAGTAGGGTGGATAGAATAATACATAGTGTAATATTACATAAATATGCAAAAAATCCTCTTGATATGCAAATTATTTTGTCAAGGCACTCTTCCTCCTCCCTCCCAGCTTAGATAGATGCTCCAAGCCCAGGACGTGTCATTCAGACTCTGTCTTATCGACAGACCATGTTCTTCACCTGAGGACGGCTGCTTGCGTTGTGGCCGAAACGTCGTGAGAATTATTTTATTATGTTTTATTTTTATTATTTTATTATTTCCATTCTACGTGACGTTACCGAAAGAACCAAGAAGAAGAGTGATACAGTGGTTCGCTTAAACTATTAATCCGACGGCCCGAGTTCGATTCCCGAGCACGGCTAACATCAGTGGCGAGTGATATCAGAATTGCTCCACTGCCCTCCAGCTCCACCAAGCCATACTGAGCAGCGTGGTGAAGTATGGTCAAAGAACTCCCCGTGCCCGGACATGAGGCCTTCATCCATTTGTGGATTTAGAATTAAAGAGGAGTTTTAATCGTTTATATGACCTCCATCTGTTGATGTGCAGTACAGTAAATGTCCCATTGCTCACAGTGTGTTATGCAGTACTTATCTCAGATGATTTAGTGGTAGAAACTTCACAATAATTGCCTTTTTTTCCCCTAGTGCCATTCCAATTGTGCTATCGGTGGTGCCGTAACGCAAGCCAGCAAAGCACCCATTAAACTCTCACAGAACCCAGATTCAAACCCAATATTTCAGCAGTTGTCGGCTCAACGATCTGACCGCTGAACCACCCTGCCTCGACCGCAAAATCTTTATGATTGAGAGGGGGTCAAATACTTATTTCCCTCATTAAAATGCAATTCAATTCATACAAATTTTTGACATGCGCTTTTCTGGATGTTTTTGTTGTTATTCTGTCTCTCACTGTTCAAATAAACCTACCATTAAAATTATATACTGATCATTTCTCTGTCAGTGGGCAAACGTTCAAAATCAGCAGGGGATCAAATACTTTTTTCCCTCACTGTAGGTGAGAACCAGAAAGCTACCCTTCAGGGTTGTGCTGCACCCTCGGCAGCTAAGTGCTTATTTTACTGACCTTGGAGGAATGACAATGACGGTGACAGAGCCGTCAGTAGGGACCCAATGATTCACTTCCCTGTATTATATTCAAATTGTGGTGAGGATAATAGCGCACACACAGTGGCCGCCTCTGCCCCTCTAGAAGGGGGCTCTAGAGAGCTTCCTTTCGTGCAGTCCCTTCTGCCAGCAGTGCGTGTGAACGAAGCAATTGCAGGGCTGCACCCTTGCTTTCTACTAACAGCGGCTGCAAGGGGGCGTTACGTGAACCAATTACATACAACGTGTATATGTACAGCCCTTTGTCAATCCACAATTGAACGAGGGTGGGGGGACTTTCTACACACACCACGTGGTTCGTTGGCATTATTTGACGTCCGTTTCAGCACGCTGGTCCGTGCGGGATGATGAAGGCGGGGCGGGGGTGCGTTAATGTCTAGGGCAGCATAGAAGTGCAGTACAACAGTGGATTTTGTTGCACTGTCCGCAACATACAATAATTATCGTGTAGACCATATCGATTCTTAAACATGAGTGATTGGACACGGGTAATTGTAATCTTTAAGAATTTACATTAATCGATGGAACGGCGCGCTCACTCGTGAGGCTTTAGCCCGTGATGCCAATAATAGAAGCCGTTCTGCTCTAGCAATTAGAGCAATTAAGCTGTATCCTGGCCATCTGCTAATGATAGCCTGTACTCTGCTGATGATGATATACTTCCCTTCATTAGTATTATTATTGCTAAGAGTGGGCGTTTGAGAGCGGGATTTGTCGAGTTAGAGCTCACAGAATTCGAGTCCCGAGAATGCACGTTGCAGATGTTCCTTGAGTTCAAGTTAGAGTGGCGTAATTATCAACTGAAGTGCATTACATGCGTTCGTGACCCTGAGCTGGTGATTAAAATTCCACATTCCCATGGCAGGGAAAGCCACTTCATATTGCATTCATATTACACTGCACAATACAATTTATATTGGTAGAGCTTATAAATGTGAGCGCATCTCAATGTGCTGCACAGAAACGGTTTGGTTATATTTGTTATAGAAAGAGGCAATCGGTCATGGGTAGAGGTGTAATCAGAAAGAACATCTTAGGCCTGGACTTGGAACAGTGGCAGGGAGTCAGTAGCACAGACGACTATGGGAAGGGAATTCCCAGACCATGCAGGCAGCAGACATCAATGAGTGACCTCCCACTGGGCGAAGGTTAACCGTGGGCTTGACAAGCTTCAGCATGAGTTGGTACAATAAAAACCCCAAAAATAGACTCATCAGCTGCGTCAGTGGCTCATCAGAGGAAAGAGGAAAGGGCAGTGTTTTTTAATTTCCTCTGCCATTGAATTTCACGATTCAATTCCCTTTCGTCTCTTTTTCTCCAGCCTCGTGTATTGTTTCTCTGTTTTTTTTTAGATCTCGTTTGTACAATTGTTTTTACACCCCATGTGCCTAAATGTAATATTAGCATATTACAGTACTTGCATATCCATCACCATTGTCAGCAGCAGCAGCCATGGTCAATCCACTGCTGGATGAAGGCCTGCCCAGGCTGTCACCATATCCCACAATCCCGCGGTGCAATAAATAAATACATCATGTTGATACGTACTGAACGATCCGGTGCATGTATCCTGCAAGAATCAATATGAATCTATTTATCGCAAGTGTCATCGTATCCCCTGCGCATCACTGCTGAGCATTCAAAGTATCCCCCACACCAATTCTAACACCCATCTCCACCACTCTCCCCTCCACTCACCGACCCTGCACTTCAGCAAGTCATGATGATTTAATTGGCAGCTGTAAACGCCCTAAGCCTGTAGCCGTGAGACGCTGACGCATGTTTATTCATAACGACGCCAAATTAGGCAGAATCTGTGGCTCAGACGCTGTGGACCAAGAGAAAGACATAAAACACGTGTCTCCATGTGGAGTTGTGCATCGTTTTATGTTTTCGCACGCACTTGAAATGTTACGGCTGTGTGGAGTTACGCGGTTGTGCTGCTGTACAGCACTCCGATGTGTTTTTGGGTTGTGCCGCGTCTCGTTCAGCACGATGGCCGACGTTTCGCACCACATTATGGCCGCTTTTATGCTTCTTCACGTTCCTAAAGAGAAGCACCCGCCACACGGAGCGAAACGCCAAAGGACAACACGTGGCATGACCCGAAAACGCATCATAATTATTTTAGTAGACAGAATACATAGATGCATAATTAATATTTCCCCGCATGGGATGCCTTTGTAACTCACAAACGCTTCGGTTGCCACTTATGGGCTTCATTTTGCCTTATTAACTTCATTGTGACGGCTGTCGACGAACAATAACGCCTGTGAGTGGTGATCGGGGGTAAAACAAAACGCAAAGTAGAAAGCGCTTCGCCGCCAATGAGCCGTGCCCCTTGTGTAACGATTCACGCATTTTGATCACTGGGCTCCCCAGGGGGCCAGCCATGAAAGTTTCCGTGGCCACCACCCAATTGCCCTGGTGTCACCAGCACGCGTGTGCGCGTGTGTGCGTGAATGTGTGTGTGGATCGGTGTGGGGAGCGGTAGTGTAGCGGTTAGCACGCTGCGCTATGATCCTGGCGACCCGGGTTCGATTCCCGCTCACGGCTAACACCAGTGACGATTATCTGAACCGGTCCTGGGCTTCCCCTAGGTCGACTCAGCCTGAAATGAGTACCTGGTGCGGTGTGTAAACATCGCCACTGGGGAAACAAAGGCGGTCGGGCGTGGTGCTAGCCACCCACCCCCTCATTCGTGTACCGATCCGGCCTTTATAGGTGCTCGCTAACAGCACTTGCCCCTACAGTCTGTTAAGGCTATACGGGGGATCTTTGTCTTTGTGGATCGGTGTATGCATGAATTAACAAAGGCAGCCACTTGTGCAAACCGCCGATGCCTTTTTATGCCATTGTGTGTATTTTCCTGGCCCGGCACTAGATACCTAAAGCCATGTTCCGCTCAACAAAGTCACCGCTTCCTCCATCTGGTTTTGTGGCGAGGACGCACAGCGCTGGATATCGGCCACGGTGCGAGGGGGAGGCACTCATCCAGCCGTGGATTCACAAAAGGGCTTTAAATTATGAACCACGTTATTGACACTTGTTTGAGAACGAGCACACATTTATTGTGCAATTGACGAAACAGAATGCTCCATCTCAATGCCAGATGGTGGGACACTCTTAGAGCCGGTCTTGAAGGAGGTGGCATGTCAACTGTTGAGTAGCCGCGGGATCTGGCGTTGAGATGTGGCGTTGGCATCGACGACTTTGGCCATGGTGACGTAGTGATCTTGAATATCATCGCTAATGAGATGGTAGACTATTTATAAAAACTGAACAGGCCAGGTGGTGAAGCTACTTGAACACTTGCACCAGCAGTGTACAGGCTGAGAAGATAACCTTGTGTGCGTGTATGTGCGTGCGTGCGTGCATGTACGCATGTTTATTGTAAATCCAAAATAAGGCATAGTTTACAAAGGCGAGTCGCCTTGTGCGTGAACGCGCTGTCAGTCATGGCGAATGTAACCTTTTAAAGGAAGGAGCTGGAAACTTGCAGTGCCAGTCCATTCGCCACGGTGGCGAGATGTTAACTACCTTGCCTGGTATATAGGAGGTTGTGAGTTCGATGCTTGTATATTTGCAGTTTGCATGTTCTCCTTGTGGTGGCGTGGATTTTTCTCCGGGTCCTCCGGTTTTTCCCTCCACATGTACAAACATCCGCAGAGAGTATTTCGCTGTTATAAATGTCCACGTGATAAGCCACTTCATTGAGCTATCATTTGTGGCCAGGTCGCTTCTGAAAATAACTGTACAGTATAGATCAGTGGGCCTTCACCTGGTAAAATAAAGAAAAATACGAGTATATAAATTCCTTTAGACACACCACAGGTGTGAACCTCAACTCATCAATGCCCGTTGACGAGTTCCAAGAGTGAGAAAGCACTTCAAGTGATCCTTGTTGCGCTAAACAACTGAATCATTGGCCACGACTTGCTGACTGGATTTGGCATGCTAATGAGAGCTAAGAGTACGGCTGGGCTATAACTAGAAAGGTGAAGGATTGTTTGCTTTCAGTTCATAATTGTTGACGGTATGTTAATTCCGTTTTTGGAACCAAAAAATGTTGTACAATAATACTCTTCAGATGTGTATACAGTGAGGGGTAGAATGGTGGTGCAGTGATTAGCACACTGCACTATGAACCCGACGACCCGAGTTTTATTCCCGAACACGGCTAAAATCGGTGATTCCCTGCCAACTCGTACTGCCCAGCGTGGGGAAGTATGGTAAAAAATCCCCCATGGTCGAAGGTTTCATGAACCATCAGTGGATTTACATATGCCGAAAGATTCGTCTTAATCAGTTATCATCCTGTAGATTCGGTGCTGAGAACTCGGGAGGTTCCTACAATCACGTCCCAATTTACCGTACCGTATTGTACTCGAATTAACCAGGTTAGAGAATTCACGAGGTCACCATCAGTCTGGGCCACCACAATGCAGAGGTCGCAACCGGGTACCCGATACCCGTACCCTACCCGATACCTGACTACCCTTACCCAGCCGGGTACGGGTACCCGTTTGCAACCCTGGTGCGGCCGGGTACGGGTAGGCCGTAAGTCACTGGTGACTAACCGTTTGTCACTCATTTCCCAACGTCTTGTCTCTTCTCACAATTCAAGTTCCTAGAATCAACCCACCCGCGCCTGCAACATGGCTTCATCCCAGAGGTCGCAATCGGGTACCCGATACCCGTACCCGGCAGGGTACGGGGGTCGGGTGCGACCCTGGTGCGGCCGGGTACGGGTAAGGAATCAAACCCCGTTTGCGACCTCTGCCACAATGGTACAAGCAATACAAGAACACTATAAAAGTTACGCATGGCTACGAAGCGAAAAGAATTCAGCGTAACGAAAAAAATACACAAGAGCATTGAGACGGGTGCCGTTCATTGCAATGTCTGGCGATGTACTGTATAACATCGGTGGTGTGGGTTTTAGAATGCGGTCATGGAAATTAAAGTTTACACATCTTTAGTGTGAGTCTGGGCAGGGGAAAGGAGGTGGTTGTGGGGGTTGTAAAAGGATTGGGGAGGGTGGGTGGAAGGATTGGGGTTTGGTGTGTGGGTGGATGGAAGGATTGGGGAGGGTGGATTGGGGTGGGTGGCTGGGTAGGTTTGGGGGTGTGAAGTGAATGGGATGGCAGTAGAGGAGGCAGCAGAATCGGCCCCCCCCCCAAAAATAAAATAAACGACGTCACCTCAAAGCACTGCATCGCCCTAGCAACACACGTGTGTGTGTGTTGTGTGTCCGTCTGTGACCCGGGTTCGATTCCCGCTCACGGCCACCAACGCCCAGTGACGATTATCTGAACCGGTCCTCTGGGTCTCCCCGAGGTCCGACTCAGCCTCAAATGAGTACCTGGTGCAGTGGTGGGAGACAAAGGCGGCCGGGCGTGGTGCTGACCACCCACTCCCTCGTTTGCCACAGTGCCGGCCTTCATCGGTGCTACTCGATACCAGCACTTGCCCCAACAGTCTGTGCAGGGTACACGGGGGATCTTTGCACTGCACAAGGGCGAGAAACTTTTAAAAAATAATTAGTTTTGGCTGCGTTAGCAGCTCGGAGCTTTTACGTTAAATAAAAACAAAAGTACCCTTGGGTTTGCTGGAGGGCAAGGAACAGTACGGGCCCCATTTCAGCCTGTGAAATTGTACGGTCATGGTAACGATTGTGGACAACAACATCATCGTCATCATCATTAGCCATGGTCTATCTGCTGCTGGATAGAGTCGTCCCGAGACGAAACCCGTCCACCCAGCTGCACGCACGGTGGACGTGGCGACGTTGCATCAATGTTGGGCAAGTGGTTGGAACCATTTCGCCCAACGTTGGCTCAACGTTCAATGTTTACTGGGTTCACCGTCCCTCGTTGTCTAGCGTCTCCAGTGGCTGCGGGGTGACGTTTAATCCATCACATGCAGTAGGACAACGTATAACGTATACACAGGGTGGGTGCTTCAAAAAAATGCTAACACTTACATGGGACTCTGGTTTAAAATGGAACAAGTAAACCCGTAAAAACAAAGTTTTTAACTATAAATCCTTTATATGCGTGGCGGCTAGAGTCTTCTCGTCCTTTGGCTTGAGATGGCTGCCACCTATGGGTCAGATGATTGTCTGCCAGTATTAAACAATTGGTAATTAAATATTTAATTTGTTTTCCCTAAACAGTGTAAAATTTTGGAAAAGCATTTTTCACGAACATTAATTGTCTCGCACAACGAGTCTGTGTGGAAAATGTCAGCTCGATTGGATCACGGGAAGTGGGTTAAAAAACGACCGAAAGATTTGCACGGTCGTAAGCAAGCAAGCAAGCAAGCACGCAAGCAAGCAAGCAAGCGAACTAAATATATCGGATTTAAAAAGAACGGATAATACACTGTCGAAACGTAGTAGTTTTTTTTGTTCATTTCTTTGAACCTATCTCCGTGACTTTACCGAAAGATCCAAACAATATGAATTCTGGCAGTCACGAAAGCTTTTAAGTCAAGATTTAATACACTGTAACATGCTGACGAATGTACGTTAATAGCTTCAAAAAGTCACAGAGTCTCCACTCGTTCGCCATCGTTGTCAACACATCGCCTGGAATCTTCTCCAGGTGGTCTCCAGAGCCTGGAAGCAACATTTTTCGTGATCTTGTTGCAAATTCTCGGAAGTGTTAACATTTTTTTGAAGCATCCTTTTAAAATACTCTGGTTCTTTCGGTAAAGTCACGTAGGTATAAAATTTTATAAAACACCGACGTGACTTTACCGAAAGAACCAAAGAGTATGGATTCATGCAGTTACGAAAGCTTCAAATCAAGATTCGCCCTTTTAAATGTCGTGCAAATACAGTGGTTTGTTCTCGCCGCGTGCGCGATTCAGTGCATGCGCCGTGAGCTTTATAAGCGGTGCCCTGTGATGATTTGATGCGTCGTTAACTCCCGCAGCGCATATGCCTCGGAGGGTTGAGAGGAGGGTTGTATAGGTGAACTTTTAAGAGACTTAAAATATCGTATGCAGGAGTATGTTTTGTCATTGCCGTCGTTCAGCCAGAGAGCTGAAATGTGGAGTAGCAATGAGAGAAAAGCTCCTGCCCAGTGAATGCAATTGCATGCAGAGGATGCCTGCAATTTGGTGCCAGGGTAGGGTAATAAGTAACATGGACATTCGCAATGAAATATGGAACTAATAACCACTGTAACAATGCTTCACCCCCACTGTGTATATCACCCGAGTTTTGTTTTTTTATATGAATAGAGTTGATGTTAATGAGTTAATTGAATGCAATGCATGTTAATTATGTGGCATGGTATTGCGTCTCGCCGTCTGCTCTCGACCAAAACCACGTGTGCACTGGAATGCTCCCTTTTTAGTTTGGCTCCATGTTGGCCCACAGAGAATCAATGCGCTGCCAGAACAACTGACCTACCTCTATCATCTCCCCCCCCGCCACCACCCCTCTCACTCCCTCCTCGTCTCCGCTTACTCACTGTCTCTTCCCTCCTCGAGTCTTACTCTCTCCCAGTGTCTCCCACTTACCCGCTCTCCCTCCCGCCGTCTGTCACTAAGCCAGTATTCCCTTCAGCGGTCTCGCCCGCAACGCCGTCTCCCACTCACCAATCTCTCTCCCACTTAGTCTCCACCGTCTCCCACTGACCCATTCTCTGCCACACCATCTCAATTGCCATCCACTCAATCTTCCACTGTCTTAATCCCTGCCACCGTCTCACTCAAACCACACAACGTATCTCTCCACAGTCTTCAGTAACCCTACCGAAGCTCACTCTCGAGTCTCGGCCTTCCATGTTCCTGTCACCTTCCCTCCCTGTCAACCCTGACGAGATGGGCGCATTCCGACTATATGTTTCGTGGTCGAAATGTTAATATATGCACTTTTGAATAACATAATTAAAGTCGAAGGTCAAAAGAGCCTCCCTGCTCAAGCAACAATTCGCCACTAAGTGGCGGTGACGTCACCACGACGCTTGTGCCAGGCCATGTGCACCTTGAGGCCACGTGAAGTGTCGAAACGCCCTCTGGCACGAGGTCACGGGGCAGACCCAGGTGCCACGGGTCGACTGACTGAGATGACCGAGATGACTGGCTGATGCACCACCTGTGCCTTCTACTGTGCCAACTTGCTGTGCTTTAGCCACCCAGTGCTACGCTCGTTGTTTTGAGCGTCGCTCTTCCGCCCTCCGTTGTTGTTGTTGTTGGAGGGCGACTGCCTCCAACTGCCCAGTAGCGTCCTTCACGAGCCTCCTCCACAGAGGCCGATCTTGACACCGCTGGTACCAGTCATCGGCAAGTCCACTCAAGCGAGCACGGTGTGACGCACATCCCTGTTCGTGACCCTGAGCCAGTGGTCAGAATTCCACATTCCATGGCGAGGGCCAGTACATCTGATTGACAACCGCCGTGAACTTCCCCACAAAGTGGTATGAAAGTTTTCAATTGGGATGACGGGTTGTGTCAAACCCATCAACCCGGATTTCAACTGGCTACTTTCTGATCGTGAGTCAAGCACATTTAACCCAACTGACAGCCTGTCTGATGAACTCGATGGGTGCTTGCAAATGTGATCAAATCCAGCACAGGGAATGCTGTGGTGTTATTCCTTGGGCTAATCACAGATCAACGTAAGGCGCTTGGAATTACGTACAGCATCTACGCGGTCCGATGTCTCGAATCTATGTCGATTTCCTCGATCGCTCGACACACGGATCGCACCGCGCGTGCAGGAGTTGATGTTACAGACGATCAGCTCACGATGCAACAATCCATCTAGCTCCAGCACGAGAACTGATTTCATCGCTCCATCTCCGTGGTTCGTTGTGACCTCAAGTATGCTCCCTCCATGGGCCCGTCCAAGCCCAAGGCCACTTTTATTAATGAGTAACTCGTACAGTGTACTATGTACGGTACAGTACTGAAATCGTTTTTCTCTAATGCATGAGTGTCCCTTTACGTAAATCTCCTTCCAAGCACGCAACTCAAGATGCTTGCATTTTTCAGTTTGTGTTTCGTTCTCTTCTTGGTTATTTCGGTAAAGTCACATAGAAGGGAAATAATAAAATAATAAAATTTTAACATAATAAAATTTTAATTCTCACGATGTTTCGGCCACAACACGGCTGCTTGCGTTGTGGCCGAAACGTCGTGAGAATTTTTTTTAAATTATGTTTTATTTTTATTATTTTTATTTCCCTTCTACGTGACTTTACCGAAAGAACCAAGAAGACGAATCCCTACAGTCACGAAAGCTTTAAATCGAAATTTCATTCTCTTCATGAAAGGTGAAACACTGCGAAGTAGAGCGGGCTTGTTGAGCAGGACGCGTCGCTCAGAGGCTTCGTGAAGGCCACTGGCCGAGGCTAACGACGGAACAGCAGCCAAAGGAGGGAACCCGCCAGAGGGCACGTCCACTGCAGGAGACGAGCGCAGGTGCTGGGTGGATTGTTACATCGCTCACTCATGCGCAGGCTCTGGGTGTAGTGGTGGATCGCGAGGGCTTGCGGAGGCGTTCGTTCCGCAATGGATAGATCGTGGCTGATGGTGATGATACAAAACATGCAGGTCCATGCATGCCAGTGCGTGAGAACCAAGTGAGATCGCATAGTGCCACACTGCCTCCTTCACCAGCTCCCCTCCCAGCATAACCCATCAGGACTTTTACCTCCCATGACATAATAGAGAAACGGGGACGAAAGCTTTCTCCTTGTCTCGGAGTGGTGTTCTCTGTGTCGGTGTTGCTGTTGACCGATGTCCTTTTAATTCCCGAATGCTGAATTGCGAGAGGCTGTGCAAATGTCTCGCTTTTTAAAAGGGCATTCGAAGCTGTCTCCAAGTCGCTGGAGCGAGTGGTGAAGTTGACTTTTTTTTATTAATCACAGAAGGGCAAATTTCGATTTAAAGCTTTCGTGACTGCAGGGATTCATCTTCTTGGTTCTTTCGGTAAAGTCACGTAGAAGGGAAGTAATAAAATAATAAAAATAAAACATAATAAAACAATTCTCACGACGTTTCGGCCACAACGCAAGCAGCCGTCCTCAGGTGAAAACCAGGTCCGTCGAGGCGACAGAGTCTGAATGAAACAGCACACGAGCTTGGAGCATATATATAAGCTGGGCGCATTGACAAAGGAATTTGTATATCAAAAGGAATTTAGCAGTTCAGCAGCAGCAGCAACTGCAGCAGCAGCAGCAACTGCAGCAGCAGCAGCAACTGCTGCAGCAGCAGTAACTGCAGCTCCCTTTGATGCTGTTAATCCTGCATAATGCACATGCATATGCAGTACTAATCACATTCCTGCATTTCCCATAAATATGCTAAATTCCTTTTGATATACAAATTCCTTTGTCAATGCGCCCAGCTTATATATATGCTCCAAGCTCGTGTGCTGTTTCATTCAGACTCTGTCGCCTCGACGGACCTGGTTTTCACCTGAGGACGGCTGCTTGCGTTGTGGCCGAAACGTCGTGAGAATTGTTTTATTATGTTTTATTTTTATTATTTTATTACTTCCCTTCTACGTGACTTTACCGAAAGAACCAAGAACACAGAAGGGCACTTGTGTCAAACGTTATAATGTACGAGGCTTGTCAGTGTGGGTGTTTTTATCTTCGGTGTGTGTGGGGAGCGGTGGCGTAACGGTCAGCGCACTGTGCAACCGACACGGTGACCCGGGTTCAACGCCTGCTTATGGCCAATATCTGAATCGGCCAGGGGCAATCCCCTCGTTCGACTCAGCTTTCAAATTAATAGCTGGCGTGGTGTATGAACATCACCACTGGGGAGACAAAAGGCGACTAGGCATGGTTCTGGCCACACTACTCGCTGGTGAACCGTGCCGGCAATCATAGGTGCTTGCAAGCAGCGCTTTCACCAACAGTCTGTTAAAGACTGCAAGGTGGAGGATCCTTGTCTTAAACTAGATTCGAAGCTTTCGTGACTTGCAGGAATTACTCTTTGGTTCTTTCGGCAAAGTTCACGTAGAAAATAAAATAATAGTAGAATACGACGTTTTGATTGCAACACAAGCAACCATCATCAGGATAAGAATGAATGGTAGAACACAGACACGGAAACAACATAGGCAGACACACATGCAGAGACACACACAAAGACACACTGAGCGAAACACACCAAGGAAACACAGACAGGTCGGTGTGTCTTTGTGTGTGTCTCTCTCTGCATGTGTGTCTGCCTATGTTGTTTCCGTGTCTGTGTTTTATCATTTATTCTTACCTGATGATGGTTGCTTGTGTTACAATCGAAACATCGTTTTCTGTTATAATTTGATTTTATTTTCTACGTGACTTTTCCGAAAGAACCAAAGAGTGATCCTATAGTCTTGTTTGCACCTGGCAGAGCAAGTGCTGTTAGTGAGCACCTATTAAGAGCAGCACCACCTTGCATGGACAGCACAGCCGTAAAAAAACACACATGACCCCCAAGTTTTCCAGCTTCTATTTGCAAATCGAACGAGGCTCATTTAAGGGGCCGGGCTGGCCAGCTTGCTTGTCACATCCTGTTGTGCCGCCCCAAGCATTATTTTTAGTGTCTGCCATGCTTGTAAACACCTGGCTGCCTTGTCGTGGCCGTTGGGATTGTATTTGCTCCCTGGAGATAAGAAAAAAAACATCCTTTTCCGATCACTGCCCCAGGGCACTTCGTCTGCTGGAGGCTCACCCACACTTTGATTACAGACCACTCACAGTCTTTGGCAAAAACAAAATCAATGGGACGAAAGGAAAGTGCTTTAACGGGCGGGTTTCCTGCTCTCAGGGGCGAGGACCCGTGAAATTAAACCACTCCTCCTGTTAGGAACCATGTGCTGTCTAGTGGCTCTGGCTGAGTGGCAATGATTGCAAAGCCGTTGTTTTAAAAGACGCAACTTAAAGATCAAAGAGTCCTTCGTCTTATTTGGTGTGGAGGTGGGGAGAATTGTTCCCAAATTTTATCCAGATTTTGATATCAGCGTCGTGCCTTGTCATGAGATGAAAGTAGCATTTGGATCTCACACAGAGCAGTCGCATGTCTTCATGTTCGAGACGGAGGAAGCGGACACCGCAGAACTGTTTCTGAGATTTACGTCACGTGGTTTTTGTTCCACGCGGTCAAGGGCCGCACCTTCCCACCACATGAGAGGAACGCATGTTCATGGCAGTCAAACTGATATTTTCATTCCCAGAAGTGGAAAAAATTGCCACATTTCATTACAGAACCAAATTTTGTGACAGTTTATTTGCTCAGTCATTAGTTGACCGAGCTGAGAACATCAACTCGCTTGAGGTACCCGGTATAATCACAGGCGGTGGCTGAAACCTGGATTCGAATCCAAGATCTCACCGGTGCCGACTTAGGCACTCACCCGACGGCCACCTCCATAACCACAGAACCCTTGCATTGTAGAGACGTGCCTGATGATAAGCTCTTGGCACGTAGACTGAAACGTCGGGCATCATTGCGGCAACAACCCGAAAACACGACGGAAAGCTACGCGGCACATCCGCGAAACTCTTACGCCAGACACCAATGCAAAGGCTTACTCATGAAGAGACATGGGCTTCTGCTATAATGGACATGGGTATAATGTGACTGGGGTGCGTGAGTGCTTGTCAATAATTAATGGGGTGTTTCGAAAAGGGCTCTCCTCCCCATGCACGCGACCCGACCCGGGTGTAGTTTTACCGTTTTACCGTGGGTGCTGCTGCTGTTAATGTCCATAAGAGGCTTCGTGAGTGGAGTAATGTGATGGAGGCGGGCGATGATGTCGCTTTATATTACCCGTGTGTGCGCGAGGATGATTGCGGTCTGCACTGCGGGCAGCAGCAGGAAGCGCAGCACAACGCTTAGCGCGCTGCTACTAAACCCTGCGACCTGGGTTCGATTCCCGCTCACGAACGATAATAATGGCGAATATTTCAACCGGTCCTGGATCTCCAATAGTTCGCTTCAAATGAATAGCTGGTGCGGTGTGTGAGCATCGCCACTCGGGAGGCAACGGCAGCAGCTGGGCAGTGGTGCTGGCCACCCAACCCTTTCGTGCTGCTGTGCCGGCCTTCTTCATTGTTGCTCGCGAACAGTATTTGCCCCAAAAGTTTGCTCCAGGCTACGTGGGGGATCTTTATCTTTATCCTTGTTCCTGCATGCAGGTGCGCAAGGCGGTGAGCGTGTGCACCTGCCCGGCTCAGTTCCCCGTGCGGCGCGTGGCCGACGGGAAGTACCGCGTGGGGGACTCGAGCACGCTCATCCACGTGAGGGTCAGTGACCAACCCCCACGGCTACCCACGAGGGCTGCCTTTATTATTATGTTGTCACAGTGATGACAACAATGACACTTCCAATGATGATGACGATGATTTTGGGAGTGGTGATGATGACATTGATGATGAATATGGTGACGATGACGTTGGGAGTGGTGATGATGACATTGACGATGAATATGGTGACGATGATTTTGGGAGTGCTGATGATGACATTGATGATGAATATGGTGACGATGACGTTGGGAGTGGTAATGATGACATTGATGATGAATATGGTGACGATGATTTTGGGAATGGTGATGATGACATTCATGATGAATATGGTGACGATGATTTTGGGAGTGGTGATGATGACATTGATGATGAATATGGTGACGATGACGTTGGGAGTGGTGATGATGACATTGATGATGAATATGGTGACGATGATTTTGGGAGTGGTGATGATGACATTGATGATGGATATGGTGACGATGACGTTGGGAGTGGTGATGATGACATTGATGATGAATATGGTGACGATGATGTTGGGAGTGGTGATGATGACATTGATGATGAATATGGTGACGATTATTTTGGGAGTGGCGATGATGATGATGATGGTAACGATGATGACAGTGATGATGGTAACGATGATGCCACTTGACTGCCCCGCAGATCCTGCGCAGCCACGTGATGGTGCGTGTGGGCGGAGGTTGGGACTCCCTGCAGCACTACCTGGACAAGCACGACCCTTGCCGCTGCATGTCCTCGGGTACACCAGTCTCTCTGCCTGCCTGCTCACCCACACGTACTCCCGTTCACCCACTCACCCACTGCCCGCCCGCTCGACCTCCCATTCCCACCCCTAGCCCGCTCACCCGCTCTCCCGCGCTTCCATACTCACGTACTCTCCAACTCACCCACTCCTCGCCCGCCCGCCTGCTCGCTCGCTCGCTCGCTCTCCAGCTCACCCACTGACCTGCTCACCCACTCCCTGGCTCACATGCCCACTCGCTTGTTCATGATTGATTAGGAACGATCGGACACATGGAGTTACCGATAATAAGTCGCAGTTAACGAGCAGCCGTCACATCTTTATATTCAGAATTCTATTCCAATTGTATGGTCGTGTAAAGTGGGACAGTAAGAGATGGCGTCGGTGGCATGGGAAGGCCTTCATCCAGCAGTCAATAGACCACAGCTGTTATATGTTTATAATTTTTGTTATTTGACCAATATTAATTTTACCAAGTTATTTGACATTTCACACTGCTTTGGATTCCCACTGCTACTGCAGTACACTCGTCGCGAGGGCCAAAGTAAAACATAATCGATTTGCGAATTCACGGTGTGAATCGTCAAATCCGCTCCTCGCAGGGTCAAGGGTTAATGCGCTGCGAGCGCTTTCTCTTGGGCGGCTGGGCTCGGCTGATAGCGGTGTTTATTTTGCGTTGCTTTGTGTCACTGTCAGCTCACCGCCGGGTCTGGCAGCAGCAGCAGCAGCTGCAGCAGCAACAGGAGACGGACTTCCAACGCAGCCCGCCCTCGAATCCGTCGCACTCCTCCCCAAAGCGTAAGGCGGAACCCAATCAGGATCCACCCTCGCGGAGGTCAACCACCCGGACGACCCCATCGCTGTCCCGGAGCTCCACCCCGCTCAGGTGACAAACGCCGTCATTTTCATCAGTCGCCATCGGCGTGTTCGACGGTTACTGTCATCGTCGTTGTTGCCATCGTCGCGCTCATGTTCATCACCGTCACTGTCATCATCATCATCATCACCGTCATCATTATAGTTTTTGTCATTACTAATCATTGTTGTCAACGTTCTATAATTCATCATCATTGTGGTCAACGTTGTTGTAATCATCACAGTCGTTATCGTTACCGTCATCACGTTCAACAACATCATCAACATTGTCTTCGTCTTGCTTAACAATAAGAATAATTTTCAGTCAACTTCTGGACAAAGGCCTCCTCATGCTGCATTGGCCATCTGGGTTGTTTGACCATACTTCACCACACTGGTCACTACGGGATAACATCACGAAGCCGTGAGAAATGGCCGCCAGCTTGGGGAGGCTTTCATCCAGCAGTGGAGTGCTGATGAGCTATTGGACCGGCTCTAGATACAGGAGACAACTTAACCGAACGCTTGCGCCCCACGGGACGTCACCGGTTCCCACGTCCCCTCTCGCTGCCTCCAGGTCGCAGGCCGAGAGGCTCAGCGTGTCGCACAACGGCCCCTCGAGCCCGAGATCCCGTGACCACAGCGCACCCCCAACCAGGGACCACGCGGATGGGCGGGGACCCCTGCCGGCCAGCAACGCCAGCAAGGGGGGCACGCCTAAGACCTCTTCGCCCAAAACCACAAACCGCATCGCTGCCGCCCCCACCGCCACCGCCACCCCCACCGCCGGGACCAGGCCTCACCGGGATAAGACGCCGCGCGGCTCGCCGCCGTCGGGCATCGCCGGCGTGCCATCTGCGGGCCGCCGCCAGAAGGAAGTGGTGATGATGGTGAACCGCGAGAAGGACGGTCACCACCTGCTGACACGGCTCGAGCCGCGGCTGGCGCCGCGCCGCGGCCGCTCGCATCCGGGCAACCTCCCCGGCGCCCGGCACGAACGCGGCGACGGTGCCGAGGACGAGTCGGCGACGCCGCCGCTGCTGCTGAGCCCCGGGTGGAGGAGGGCGGCGCAGGACGATGGCGGCGGCGACGCCACGGACGGGCTGGGCGACAGCGGCCGCTGGTCACAGGCGTCGGCGACGTCCCCAACGACGAGGGCGGCGGCGGCGCGGGCGGGGCCCACGCCGCCGCGGCCGAACCCCGACTCGGCGTACGCATCGAAAAACTCGTCGGCGTCATCGCTGATCGCGGCCCGAGGCGTCGGCGGCAACCATGGCGCCGTCGAGCGGTCTAACCAGCCGGTGCGGCCGCGCTCGCCGCCACTGGGGTCCGCTTCATCGGCGGCGAGGCCGCGAGCCGGCGCCGGTGGGACGCCGGCATTGCGGCCGCCCCCGATGCGCCGGCAGAGTGGCGGCCCGTCCCCCAGCCGGGTGGAGCAGACGCTGCGGCTGGTGCGCACCAAGAGCGTCCGCAGGAGCAAGCGCGATTGGCAGCCGACGGCGGCGGCGGCGGTGGCGGCGCCGGGCGACGGCGCTGCGAGGGCTGGTCCGCCCGATGGAAAGAACCCACAGCAGCGGCCGGTGCTGAACGGACGTCCAATAAAATCGCCACAGAAGCCGGGCAAGGCGCGGTCGGACACTGCACATGCGGCACATAGTGCGACCGCCAACGGAGTCCGGAATGTGGAGGAGACGCCGACGGTGACGGTGACGGTGGCGCCGTCACCGGAGCAGCAGCCGCGGCGCGCGGGGCAGCAGCAGCAGCTGCGGCGGCCCGACCGTGTGCCGTCCTTCTACAAGCTGAAGCTGCGGCCCAAGATACGTCCTCGGACAGACCGCGTGCCCGATGCGTGCCCGTCCCGGATCCCCGCCCCCAACGGCGTCCTTCCCAGGAGTCGCCGGACCCCGCCGAGATCCCCGGCACAGACGGCGTCGCCAGCGAAGGGCGCGGCACGAGAAAGAGCCCTGGGTCAGGAGGCCACGAGGGATGAGGTTGCCGACGAGTCGTGGGTTTAGCGATTTCGCGGTGGCTACTTGCAAGGTGTCCTCTCTGAATCAACGAGCGCGGGGAGGCTGCGGTGTCTTCTGCTGGGGGGTGGGTCCTGAGCCAGTGGTAGAAATTCTACATTGCTGTGGCAGCGATGAGTCCCTCCGGTGAGGATAGGTTGCCACCTCCTGAAGTTCATGAAGCCAGAGCATATCTTGGGTATACGAAGAAGAAGAATAATGTATCACAATACCGGAAGCAGGGAGAACTGCGTGTTGAGTGGTTTATTCTGATTTTATTGAAAAAATAACAATAACCAGGGCTTTTTGTGGGCCGGGAAAGAATGACAGATGTGACAGGTGTCCCAAGTGAGCTGCGTCAAACAGAGGACAATCCAGGACAGGTAGCAACCCTAGGTGAGGATGGTGAAGATTATGATTGCGATGTTAGTGGTGGTGGTGATGGGAAATGACCAATGGGTTGTTTTCATCGCCATCAGCGATGGGTTTTCCTGAGTTCCACGTCAGGAACCAGTCTATCCAGATGCAATCGATGATGATGGCGACAGTGATGATGTTGACGTCGGTGAATAGGGTGATGATGATCAGAGTTTATTAAGGTTGTGATGATGGATACCAAAACACCCGCTGTTGCCTTACCACAATGTGGTACTTGTTTTATTTAGCCTAGATTGGTGGTGGTGGTGATGCTAGAAAGCTGTGTCAACCCCATACCAGGATGTAAACTGGTAACCTCCCGTGTGAGAACAGCTCTGCTACTACAACTGATTCCTGCCAAGTACAACAACAAGAATAATAATGCTGACAATATTGATATTCCTTTATATTACCAGGCAAGCCTCACTGAATCTCAACACTTTTTCTTGAGAGTCCTGAATGGAGAAGATGTGGAAAATGTCCTTGTTCGGTGACAAAAACGTGGGCGACAACACTGAAACACCCATCGACACATTATAACAATGATTATTATAATTTTCAGCCCTTTATCAATCCACCACTGGATGAAGGCCTCCTCACGCCGGCTCAATCATGACGATTGTTTTTACCATACTTCACCAGGCTCGTCGGTGCGAGTTGGTGAATGTGTGTGTGGGCCCTGCACCGGTACAGAGAGATTGCTTGCAACTGATGTTAGCCGTGTACGGGACTCGGCTGGACAATTCCAAAGCGCCTGCGCGTTAACCACTACACCCCCCCCCCCCCCCCCCCCCCCCACCGAGCACCCTGAGATGAACTGTATAAAAATCTACCGTGACTTTACAATGCCTTATATATGTGTAAATAATATATATAGAAAGAGCAGGTTGCTATTCGAGATAGCCAAAATGCATTGTCCGTTGTTGTCTTGGGACCAGCTGCTTCTTGCGGAAGCTCTCATTCTTGCACTACGTATTTATTAACGCCGGGGCGTTTGTCGCGGGTCTATTATGTACTGATTTGTGCTTGCTGTGCGCAGAGTCACAGCATCGAGGCTGCACCCACGCTTGGGGTGAATTTTTTCACCAGGCAGCTCACTCGCTCGCTCGCTCCCCTACTACTGCAACAACGACGGCAACAAGCTACGACGCATATCGACTGGCAACTTGCATCGTGTGCGGTGGGGCAATGGCACGTGAGACCATGAGACGGCGGGACACTGGTGCGATGAGACAGTGGGTAACGTTGGGAGACCGATACATCGATACAATGCGGCGTTTGAAACACTGAGACAATGGAATAGCAGACAATGGAAAACTAGGACAATTGGACATTGAGACAATGAGACACTGGGGTTCTGAGACAGTGGCACAACGGGACATTGGGTCGTTGGCACTGGGACAATAAAGCAAAGGCCAATGGAACGCTGAGCTAACAGGGGAATTGGACAATGGGACACTGGGATATTGGGACACTTGGACAATTAAGCAGCAGGATACCAGGACAATGGGACAGTGAGACAAAGGGGCCACTGAGAGTGACACCAGCAACCATCCTCAAACAAACACACGAAGACAAAGATCCCCGCTACAGCCTTAGACTGTGTTGTTAGCGAGCACCTATGAAGGCTGGCACGGCACACAAGAGGGTAGGTGGCCAACATTAAACCCTGGATCACACCCACACACACTCAACCACACATGCACTCTCGATCACACACACACGCACTCACGATTACACACACACCCTCACGATTACACACACCCTCACGGTCACACACACACACTCGAGATAACACACTCAAGATCACACACACACTCGAGCATGCCCGATTCTCCAGGTAAACCTCGTGTTCCGTCCCAACACGTCCGCGGACGTGCCAGGGTTCGGCACGTCCTGCTGCTTCGTACGGTGCGAAAGAAGTTCAACATGCACACACACGAACATGCTGGGGCGAGTGTCTCCCATCCCCCACCTCCTACAACATCAGAGTGCAGCGCCACATTAAATACGCACTACAATGACAATAGTTTAAAGCAATTTGAAGCATGTTTTATTTTCAAAATATAAATGTTTTTTGGGGGGGGGGGTGCAAAGCTTTGTGACGTCATATTTGAGGGGGGGGGTCTGACTTTTCGTGACGCCGTCTGACGAGGGTGGGGGGGGGGGGTCAAAAATCATCCAAAATCACGTGACGTCATTTATGGACGGCCCCCTAAACGCCTGTGTCCAGCGTGTGTAAAACAACTCGAAGCAAAAACGTCCCTCCCATCACGCTGACTTGTAGTGGAAACGATGGGACCGTTCCACCTCGGGTATTCTATCAAACCGACTGCTGCCTCTTTTGTTGTCACCCTTGGAAAAAGAGATTCTTAGCTCAATGGGAAATACTCGGGAAATACCATTTATGATCCTTCTGGACTTCTCAAAGTGAGCGCCATTGCTAATTTAGGGCCACTGGGCAGTTGCATGAACCTCTAAAAGTGGATTTCCCCCCCCCCCCCCCACTTTGCCATTTTAAGCAATACAGGTAATGGGGATAAAACGAGGCTAAGTGTTTTGTGAAAACCAGTTGTGTAACGCCCATGACAACGTGACAGCCTCCGTGTGTCGATGTGCATAGGTGAGTGGTCGCCTGGCAACAGACAGTGTGTGGCCCAGGATTAACGCCCACGCTGAGCAAGCGGCTTCAGTTGTCCGATAAAATTTTCCAAAAAAACTAAACCAAACGACGAATTCGTCAGAAACGCTGCTCAAAAAAAGAAAATAGGCGACGTTTCGGGTAATGGCCCTTTGTTGCACATTAATCAATATATCATCATCAGCCATCGTGTAGCTAAATGAAGGCCTCCGCGTGCATAACAGTCCCGTGGCTAGGAGATGTTAACTACCTCGCCTGGTATACAGGAGGTCGTAGGTTCGACCACTACCCTGACGCCTGCTGCTGTATATTTGGAGTTTGCATGTTCTCACCGTGGTCGCGTGGATTTTTCTCCTGGTCCTCCGGTTTTTCCCTCCACATTTACAATCAACACCACGCGTTTAGGTTATTTGGCTGCCATACATTTCCACGTGATGAGCCACTTCGTTCAGCTATCATTTGCATGGGGTGGGTCCACTGTCCTCCCCCTGTTCATAGCTCCGTCGGTCCCGTGAACCCTGGTGCAGTTGCACTGCCTGCACACTCGATCGGAGTCTCAATTCCCTGGTGGAGCATCATCGTCACTTCTCCAGGTGGCTGCAGGCGGCCTGCCACGTGCATCGTGGCAAGGTGCACACCAGACGCCCCTTGACAGATGCTCACTCGTCCGTGGGTGTCAGACGCAGGTCAAGAGGTCACCGTGGCCAAAGCCGTTGATGCCACCACCGGCAGAACCCGCAGCTGCTGCACAGTAGCCACGCAGCGACGTCCGCGATTTGCCCCGACGGTCTCTCGCCATCTGATCTCAGGTCTTGCCCTCGTCTGTCGCACTCGTGGAGACCGTTCCAATGCCCGTTTCGGTAAACGGAAACCTACTCCCCCATCCGTCTGCGCAGCACATGGGGCCACCCAGCGCAACCGTAGATCTTTCGATTTAAAGCTTCCGTGACTGCAGGGATTCATCTTCTTAGTCGCGTAGAAGGGAAGTAATAAAAAAAAAATTTAAAAATGGAAAACAGGTCTGTCGAGAAGGCAGAGTCTGCCTTTCTCGACAGACCTGTTTTCCACCTGAAGACGGCTGCTTGCGTTGTGGCCGAAACGTCGTGAGAATTATTTTGTTATGTTTTATTTTTATTATTTTATTACTTCCCTTCTACGTGACTTTACCGAAAGAACCAAGAAGATGAACCGTAGATCTGTTTGGTCGTGCTAACAACACTTAGGGGCCGTCCATAAATGACGTCACGCACCTAGTGGGGGGGGGGGGGTCAGACATTTGTGACGATGTGTGACGAGGGGGGGGGGGGGTTTGAGAAATGTGACGTCACATCAAAATGCGCAACTTTAAATTAATATAGGGGGGGAGGCGGCAAGACTTTGTGACGTCATATTTGAGGGGGTTCTGACTTTTTGTGACGCCGTGTGACGAGGGGGGGGGGGGTCAAAAATCGTCCAAAATTGCGTGACGTCATTTATGGACGGCCCCTTACACGCTGTGCTTGGTCCCAGACTGCCATATTGCTTATCTTGTTTTCCCGTGATATTACTAGCCAGGGGACACATGTGCTCCAATGCAACATTTTATATGTATATAATGCAATTTTTATTTTATTTTATCTCGTAACACGTAATGGGGAGCGCTTTTCAGGGTGGGGGAAAACTGGAGTTGCCTGCGGAATAACCCTCAAAATTCCGCACGGATAGATTCAAGAATCCATTGCTAGACTGCCATCTTCGGGTCACCGCGCGATCGAGCTTATTTTTTGGGAGTGCCGGAGCTTCAAAAGCGCTCGATTTTAAGTGAGAAAATTTTGCTTCGAACATTAATTTATGACGTTTATAGGGAGGCGGGTTTAGGAGGTGTGTTTCCGTTGGACAGAATATCTTCGCGCCCGCTTTTTTAACTGCTCGAAAAAATTATGGTTACATCGATGCGTTTTCTTGCATGTTTGGGGGGGGAAAGCGGGGAACATTTAATAGTATTTTTCAATGTACTTTGTTTTAAAAAAAATTAGACATACAGTACAACGTCGCATAGCCGACCGTCACGTGTCCACCCTGACCAATTCAACTGCCCGCACTCAAGTGCACACGTTTTTCGCATCGTCTAACTTATCTCCTGTAGATGGTTCCCTTATCAAACCTTTTTCACGTGCAGTAACGCATCACTAATCTCGGGCGAGTTCGCTTCTAAAGCACAGTCAAAGCATTTCCCTGCGTTTTAAAGAAATGTGCTTCTTCGTTTACGTCCAGCATAAATTAAGCGCGAATAGAGTCACCGCCGTTTTAGATGCACGTTCAAATATCCACCCCGTTTTAGCCACCAGTGAGTCGGATACGCGATATTGTATTTCACTTTGTTTTTATATATCTAGATTTGGGGTTTTTATTAAATTCAATCCATCTGTGTAGAAGTCACACGGCGCTGGCAAACAGATGTAAGAGCAATAGTGTCGGTGGAAATATGTGCTTTTTTGCCAACGTTTGGTGAAAGAAAAAAAACCAGCCAGGTTTGCAGAGGGGGGTGAAAAAAAGTTTGAGATTTGGCAACTCTTTCCGTCAGATCGTGGCTGCAAACTGCCTTTCTGCTCGCGGCATGAGTCCATCACCAAGGAGCGTGTTCATTTGCCCACTCAAGTGCTTTATGATTAAAACAAGCGAATGATATAAAACATGTTCAACTCGCCACGTCGGTCGTCTTACACTGCCATAACGCATCGCTAGAAGTGGGTGATGGCTGCCGATCCGAGTCCTAACGTCAGACTGCCAGCCAAAGGAGGGAACGCGCCAGAGAGGACGTGGGACACTGCCAAGATGGAACGATGAAATTGGCCCGAACGCAGGTGCTAGATGGATTGGTGCATCGCAAGAAGGAGCGGCAGTGTCGTGGTTAGCGCGTTGTGCTATGAACCCGACTAACCAAGTTCGATTCCCTACTCATGGCCAACACCAGTGACGATTGTCTGAATCGGTCCTCTGAGTAGCTTGTGCGATGTGTAAATATTGCCACTCTGGAGACAAAGGCGGCTGGGCATGGTGCTGGTCACCTACCCCCTCGAGCGTCGTATCGGTGCTCGCTGACAGCACTTGCCCCCGTAGTCTGTTAAGGCTTTACCGGGGATCTTTGGCTGCATCGCAGAACCGTGGGCGATGCCAGTAGCTTCAGGAGGCCTTCGTGCATCCAGCAGTGGATTGATTATGGTGGTTTATGATGATAATGATGATGATAATAACACAAACACATTGGAGCGTGTTGTTTTGGGTAGCAACCTTCAGAGCAGAAAGAGGTCACATATACCGTATTGGCTGCCTTAAGTGTTGCAGACTTGAAGCCGGTCCTCAATACGTGGCTCCTCCAGAGAGACCGCTGTCAGTGATGATCGCCTGCTGTTGCCCAGAGCCGATAATAAACTTTGAAGCTTTGTTGCAAAGTCCTTTCGAAGGGACGGCTCGATCGAGTGATCGATACGCACCTTTATTTTTTTTGTCCGTAACAGGGCAGTGTGAATCACCATGGGTGCGGCGAGCATATTTCTTTGCGTTCGCGCGTGACATTTTGCAGGATGATATTTGCTTCGCGATGCACAACACCGTGTTTTTTTGCAGAGGGCGCGTACGGCGCAGAGTAGAACTTGCAACAACGAAGTTGCATTGAGTGCAATTAATGTCTTTACTTATCAGCCTGTGGCCTGTTGCTCCGTGAGTGTGGCCAGCGATGTGGGTGCGTGACATTGACGCTGAGATGTGAGTGTGGTGGCTGAGAGAATTGGTGGGTGGGTGGGGTGGGAATGGTACGCGGCGTTATTTTGGGGCTGTGATGCCCCCCGGAATGACGTGGTTTGTCTATTGAGCGGCCAAATACTCGCGGCAGGTGAATTTCTGTACGTATGTTGAACTTCCTTCGCACCGTACGTAGCCAACCCGTGCTAATCGGAGGTGCGGGGGAAGCACAACAAACTAAACACGAAAAGCTGCCCCTCTTTCTTAGAGAGGCCAGCAAATCTGCACCTCGACCTGATTATGGCTGACGACATCACTTCTGTTGGCACCGGGGAAAATAAATAAGAAGCCGTTTTATCCCGCGTTGGCCTCTTGCCTCACCCTGCCGTACCCTATAATCGCGAACGCGTGAGACAGCGAGAGGCAAGCATGCATGTGAGAGGGAGTGAGGCAACGCGTGGTGGAGCTATCGTAAGTGCACTTTGCAGCTGTTTCGTATTGTAACTTATATGATGATAATAATTATTGTTATAATCATAATAAATAATAACACTGACGATGCGTGTGTCCCCCCATTGTTGCTGCCTGTTCTTTTGCAAGTGGCTGGCTCCAGTCGGTGTCACTGTGCGTGGTGCTGCCGATGGAGAGCGGTGGGGAGCGGTGGCGCAGCGGTTAGCGCTACGCTGCGCTACGAACCAGTTCGATTCCCGTTCACGGTCAACACCGGTGACGATTATCTGAACCGGTCCTGGGCCTCCCCTTTTTATGGTTGACTCAGCCTCAAATGAGTACCTGGTGTGGCGTGTAAACATCGTCACTGGGGAGACAAAGGCGGCCGGGCGTGGTCCTGGCCACAACCGCCCCCGTTGTACCGTACCGGCTTTCATAGGTGCTCGCTAATAACACTTGCCCCAAAAGTCTGTAAAGGCTATACGGGAGATTTCGATTGAAAGCTTTCGTGACTGCAGGGATTCATCTTCTTGGTTCTTTCGGTAAAGTCACGTAGAAGGGAAATAATAAAAAATAAAACATAATAAAATACAATTCTCACGACGTTTCGGCCGCAACGCAAGCAGCCGTCCTCAGGTGTAGAACAGGGCTGTCGGAAAGACAGCGTCTGAATGAACTGTCGGAAAGACAGCGTCTGAATGAACTGTCGGAAAGACAGCGTCTGAATGAACTCATTTAGACGCTGTCTTTCCGACAGCCCTGTTCTTCACCTGAAGACGGCTGCTTGCGTTGCGGCCGAAACGTCGTGAGAATTGTATTTTATTATGTTTAATTTTTATTATTCTATCATTTCCCTTCTACTGTGACTTTTACCGAAAGAACCAAGAAGATATACGGGAGATCTTTGGTACTCCCCCTCTCATCTCAGTCAAGCCTTGGGCGACTGCTGGGTCGTGTTCCGCCACAGCGGGTGTCGAGCGCCCTCTGTTGAAGACCCACGGGTCACCGAATCGACGGGAGATATCAAAACCTCGACTACTTTATCATCCCCTTTCGCCTCCACGAAGAGAAACTTGTTTTTTAAAGAATTTTTTATTTGACCATGTAAGGCCCCCACTGAGCTGTCGAGCTCTTTTCGTGAAGCGGTCTGGTCAACAAATGACAGTTCAACGCGGCTTAACACGTGGACATCAATTGCAGCCAAATACTCAGTGGTTTTTCACCTTTACTGCGCAGCCTTGGAGCACTTTGATTCTCAATCTTAAAAAAAAACAATGTATAATGTTAATACATACAGAGGGTTTGACGAAACAAACTAGTTGTAATTGGTTTTTTACCCTTCTATCTGGCAACAAAACTGACACCTTTTTACAAGATGTGCGCCTTTTGGCGTCATCTGGTCCAACCCATGTGAGACTAGGCTCTAAGGAAAGCTGTCTCGGGTGTGGACCAATCAACTTCAAGGACAGTGCATACATTATCAGAGTTATGTTTTTTGTTTGCATTATGACTGCAGGTATTGTGGTCTATGCAAACATGACTCCTTGTAAAAAGGTGTCAGTTTTGTTGCCAGATAGAAGGGTAAAAAACCAATTATCATATTTTTACTGGCAAATGAGGTTCCCATAAAGTAGTGGTACTTACGTGCCCGTGATTAACTTGTGTTTCGATTATTTACCTTGTCAATAAATCTGGCCGTGTCTCGCACTCCCAGAAGGGGCATCTCGCACCCCCCAGTGGATGAGTGCCACCCCAGGTTAAGAAGAACCACTGCTCTGAATGCATGCCTTTAAATATCGAGGGGTGAACCGGAGGACACGGAGAAAAATCCACGCCAACCACGGGAAGAGAGACACAGCAATCTCCAAATACACAGCAGCAGGCGTCAGGGTCGGGGTCGCACCCACGCCCTCCTGCATACCAGGCGAGGTAGTTAACATCTCCTAGCCACCGTGATGATGATGAGAGAGAGAGAGAGAGACACACAGACTCCAAATATACAGCAGCAGGCGTCAGGGTCGGGATCGTACCCACGCCCTCCTGCACACCAGGCGAGGTAGTTAACATCTCCTAGCCACCGTGATGATGATGAGAGAGAGAGAGAGAGACACACAGACTCCAAATATACAGCAGCAGGCGTCAGGGTCGGGATCGTACCCACGCCCTCCTGCACACCAGGCGAGGTAGTTAACATCTCCTCGCCACCGCGATGATGATGAGAGAGAGAGAGAGACACACAGACTCCAAATATACAGCAGCAGGCGTCAGGGTCGGGGTCGCACCCACGCCCTCCTGCACACCAGGCGAGGTAGTTAACATCTCCTCGCCACCGTGAGGATGATGAGAGAGAGAGAGACATACTCCAAATATACAGCAGCAGGCGTCAGGGTCGGGATCGCACCCACGCCCTCCTGCACACCAGGCGAGGTAGTTAACATCTCCTCGCCACCGTGATGATGATGAGAGAGAGAGAGACACACACACAGACTCCAAATATACAGCAGCAGGCGTCAGGGTCGGGATCGCACCCACGCCCTCCTGCACACCAGGCGAGGTAGTTAACATCTCCTCGCCACCGTGAGGATGATGAGAGAGAGAGAGACATACTCCAAAATACAGCAGCAGGCGTCAGGTCGGGATCGCACCCACGCCCTCCTGTATACCAGGCGAGGTAGTTAACATCTCCTAGCCACCGTGGGGCACCTTGGTGGCGATACGACGTTATCCACAACGCCACACGAGTCTCGCCTTGGCAATCAGAAACAGAGCAACCCAGATAACCCCAACACGGTGAGTATGAAACAGTGAGTAATCACGTGCCATCTCATCCAGTGTTACCAGCCACACGGGAAATATTGAGTGAGAAACTAAGCCCTGTTCTAACCCCATCCTAAACCCTAAATGCCATTGCATCAATTAATATAACTTGATTACATGAATTAATGGAGGACACGGTAGGTTGGTGATGCATCATGCAGTGTATGGTGATTGTGAGTACACGTGCTACGAAGAAGGACCATTGGATAATTGATGTGCAGCGTTGTGGGATGCAATTGCATGAATGACGCTATATATAATGTAATTATTATTATTCCCCGAAACGTCGCATGTATTGTTTTATTTTATTTTAAGCCCACAGTGTCGTTTTTAGTTGTGCGTGTGCACCATTGCTTCGGCTGCAGCAGCAGCAACAGCCGCGTCACCACTCACCAGATCGCATGTTTGATGGCGAGCAGCGTAGTTTGTCGCCAACCACTGCGCCACCGCTCCACACGACACCGCGTGGACGTGAAGCAACCTCAGAGCAATTGCGAACTACGCACGATTTGTCCTCGGTACATGTACAATTGGCTCTGCTCATTCATTCGGCCTTGGCTTAATTCGGCAACCGTCTAGTTACTGTCACGAAGTTATTTTTATCTCGTCTTTCAAATGGAATTTTTTTTTTATGAAATGGAAAATGTATTCCATTAAAGCGAAATACGCGCACGATTGGTCAAGCGGTGCGTTCTGGGCCCAGTTTGATTTCTCGCCACGGCTCACATCAGTGGTAAGTGATATCTGAACCGGTCTTGGGAGACATTCCCCCACTGCCAACGTCAAACAAACCCCATGACCGACACGGCGTGCGTAGGTTTTCATCCAGCAGTAGATCGACAAAGGGATGTCAAATATTATTACCATGTACAGAGTACGAGTGTTTTATTATTATGGTAGAGAGACGCATAGATACCCATTGATCTGCAGTGACAGTCTCCCACCATTCGCTTTCGCAGAGACCCATAGACTCACACAGAGACCCTTAAACTCACACAGAGGCCCATACACTCGCACAGAGACCCATAGACTCACACAGAGACCCATAGACTCACACAGAGACCCATAGACTCACACAGAGACCCATAGACTCGCACAGCGACCCTTAAACTCACACAGAGGCCCATACACTCGCACAGAGACCCATAGACTCACACAGAGACCCATAGACTCACACAGAGACCCATAGACTCGCACAGAGGCCCATAGACTCACACAGAGACCCATAGACTCACACAGAGACCCATAGACTCGCACAGAGACCCATAGACTCACACAGAGACCCATAGACTCACACAGAGACCCATAGACTCGCACAGAGACCCATAGACTCACACAGAGACCCATAGACTCACACAGAGACCCATAGACTCACACAGAGGCCCATACACTCGCACAGAGACACATAGACTCACACAGAGACCCATAGACTCACACAGAGACCCATAGACTCACACAGAGACCCATAGACTCGCACAGAGGCCTATACACTCGCACAGAGGCCCATAGACTCGCACAGAGACCCATAGACTCGCACAGAGACCCATATACTCACACAGAGGCCCATACACTCGCACAGAGACCCATATTAACACAGAGACCCATAGACTCACACAGAGACCCATAGACTCACACAGAGACCCATAGACTCACACAGAGGCCCATACACTCGCACAGAGGCCCATACACTCGCACAGAGACCCATACTCGCACAGAGGCCCATACACTCGCACAGAGACCCATAGACTCGCACAGAGACCCATAGACTCACACAGAGACCCTTAAATTCACACAGAGACCCTTAGACTCGCACAGAGGCCCATAGATCTGCCCTCACAGTCTCCTCCCATCATGTGCATGACCCTGAAATCTTCTCTTCACCGTTGGTCACCGTCCTCGTGGTGGCCACTCCAAGGCATGTCTCGGTGACCGGCACACACATGTCCCAGGCAGCAAATAAATAATAAAGCAAGCAGGTATCAAACTTAGAAAATTTATTGGAACGTGAAACGTCACACAGTGCTAACCTTGTTTTTTTATTTCTTTTTGCATTTTAATGGGCTATAACAAATGTGGGAACACCAGCAACATCGTTTTATAACGTGACAACCTTGAGGCAGCTCCCCCCCCCCCCCCATCGTAGTAATTAATGTAAATAAATTACATTACAAAATAACGAGTATTTGTGTTACCTCCCCTCCCCTTTCCGGTGCGGAAGGTGAAACGATTGGGCAAGCGCCTTAAATCCTCCCCCGGTCGTATAAACATGTAACACCGCAGTCGGTCGCGGCATGTCGCGAGCGGTGGGGTAAAGTGTGGGTACTCCCACCTCTTTGAAGACATCTGGCCAGCGTGGAAGAGTAGGCCAAGTATCCTCCGAAGAGACTCTCTGGAATAGAATTCCCTCCAGCAGGGAGAAGCCCTTGCGAGCAAGCGATTGCACGGCTGTACTTGAACCTTTAGCTTCCCAAGGAAGCATTTATTGGGGCTGAACCAGTGGTACAAAATCACACATTCCTACGGCAGATTCCACTTTCTTTATAGAACGACCACTTTGACTTAACATAAAGTTTATTGATAATTGTTTTTTTACCCTTCTATCTGGCAACAAAACTGACACTTTTTTTACAAGGAGTCATGTTTGCAAAGACTACAATACCTGCAGTCATAATGCAAACAAAAAACATAACTCTGATAATGTGCACTGTCCTTGAAGTTGATTGGTCCACACCCGAGACAGCTTTCCTTAGAGCCTAGTCTCACATGGGTTTATTCCCAAACCCGGACCGGGATTTGAACTCGTAAACATTTTAATTAGCGAGTCGAGCACTTTAACCACTGTGCCATCCGGCAAAATTATGTGAACCTCACAAACCCCAGGGATTATCCTTGACTTCCAACAAACCAATCATTTTTTTCACAAAACCGAAATAATATAATTAGTATTACCTTTAACTCTCGATTGTCCTTGTGTGGATCATCCGGGTTGTGGACTAGCCGTGCTAACGAATAAAAAAAAATATTTTTTAAAGCTTCGAAAATGTTTTACGCACGCTGTTTTAATTACCGACTGCTCCTCAGTCGTCGAGGGTCAGTGAAACAGGGGCCACGTGACCGCGAAAATGTCAGCAAGTTAAACCGATTACTTTCGGGAGCAATTGAAAAAGACAACACATTCCACGTCTTCTCTTCCATTCTATATCGGGCAATAACGAATGTTCGTCGAGCCGAATTCACGTTTGTTTAACATTTTACGTGATTTAGCTTTGTCTTGAACCCTTACCATCATTCTGGATAATCGAGAGTGGACTGCATCGCTCTATTTAACACAGTTTGTTTCTGTAGTTCCAAACGTCCATGGACTTGTAATCAAGAAAATGTGTCAAACAAATTAAACTATATTCGGGCAGTGTTGACGATGTCCAGTTTAACACAACGTTACATAACTGACCATCACATATCCACCCTGACCATTTAATCATCCCACACTCAGTGCAGTATTTTGTGCGTGGTGTCACTGGTCACATTCTGTAGATTTTTTTCACCACTCAGATATTCTCACACACAGCCACGTGTTCCTCTTAACCTTGCATCCATTGTGTTTACTTCTAAAGCCGAGTAAAGCATTTCTCCGTGTTTAAAGCAGTTTGCAGCCGTATATTTGCCAAGCAACCTTTGTAATTTCGTAACACACGTTCGCATATCCGACCTTCTCGCAACATCCGCTCTATAACCCCTCGTCGCCAGCGAGTCGGATACGCGACGTCTTACCGCGTGCGATGTTGAACAAATTCACGAACCGTGGGGACGAGAGACGCCAAGTGGTGGCCCCCTGCCTGGGGAGTGAAACATCCACGGGTGCGGAGACTGCGAAACTCCACATTTCAGTTAAAAATAATTAAGAGGTTGCATAGCACGCTTCGGATAATTACTCCCTATAATTACTTTCACTTTGTAATTATTGGAAGATTAACTTGAAAGCTCTTACAAAGGAGGGGAGGGGAAGGGTTGTGTGTCGGCAGCTCATTGTGATCGCAGCATCGCCCTCTCGTGCATCTCGTGTGATTGGCTGGCATTTTATGCCATGGTGAAACACGCCTGCATCAGGCCTGGCTCAAGGTCTTCCCCGCGAACGGCGAGGGTAGGGGCGGGGGGGGGGCAGGAAAGCTGTTGTGTAGGGGACTCACCATCACAGTGATACGCCGCTAAAATAAAGAGTGAAATTTAATGGCACAAATGGACATTTGGCGGTGACGTGGAGCCCACCCAGTTCTCCCAGATTTGTGCAGTCCTCTCCTCCCAAAGGACGTCATCTATTCAGAGGAATGACATCTATTCATCAGTGTAGTGGTGGATCATACGACGACTCCGGCAGAAATGTTCGGTGCAGCAGAAGCTAGGCATTCAAAGTGCTGGCGGCTGGCGAAACCTCGGCGGCCACTGTAATGGACATGACCAGAATGTGGTGAATACATAAAATGAGAATGCTTCAACACATTTAGTAAAGTCAGTATAAACGTTTGTAATCGCGCACTCACATTATATAATAAGTGAAGTCCATCGTCAATGCGTCGGGTGTGGGGCTAGTAAAAATAATGAATCACAAAAAAAACACGTTAAATATATTATAACAATTTGTATGTCATTGCCGACGACGGTCTGGTAAGACTGATTTAAACATTTATGTGCTCTGTGTCTCACACACATATCTTTTACCCACGAGTGCCCCCTTACAGCACATTTCATTTCTCATTCACATGCTCACACCGACTCATACAAAAGACAAATATCTCCCATATAGCCTCTTAGACTGTTGGGGCAAGTGCTCTTAGACAGCAATTCTATTAAGGCCTGCACGGCGCAACAGGACGTGGTGTGGCCAGCACCACGCCTGGCCGACTTCGTTATGTTTACACGCTCTTTTAAGGCTGAGTCGCCGCATGGGAGGCCCAGGGACCAGTTTGGATATGACGAGCCACTGATGTTAGCCGTGGCCGGAAATCGAAGTCGGGTCGGCTGGATCATGGCACACTACGTGATCAGCTGCACCACTGTTTTACACGCGTAAAAAGGTAAACAAAATAGGTGCACAATTCGGATATGCACACACTCACATAAACAGCTTTACTCATGCACGCACTCAACAAGAACAGCCGCCATTCGCCACTAAGTCGCGGTGACGTCACAACAGCACTTGTGCCAGGCTAGGTGCATTTTGGGGTGACGCGAAGTGTCGAGGGCTCGCTGACAGATCACGGGACAGACTCAGGTACCGTGGGTTGACTGAGATGACTGGCAGAGGCACCGCCAGTGCTCCCCACTGTGCCATCGTGCTGCGCTTTATCTGCCCGGCACTCTGCTCATTGTGAGCATTGTCCCTCAGCCCTGCATTGTTCTTAGAGGGCAACAGCCTCCAACTTCCGAATATCATCCTTTATGAAACTCCTCCACAGAATCCGACCTTGATACCGCTGGTACCAGTCATCGGCAAGTCCACACAGCTCCATATCTTCTTGTATCACATCAGCCTATCTCCTCTCTAGCCTGTGCCGTGACCCGTTTAGCCCATTCTATCCGGCCAAATAAAATCTGCTTGGACATGCGATGGCTGGGTCATGTGGGCTACATGACCCAGCCAACGCCTGCCCAACGAGCTTACCGATCGGACTATATCCAGATCTTTCAAGAATCTGTGAGCTCACACAATCCAGTCTAGTTAAACCCAGGATGAATCATAGGCAGGCCAGCCTTATTGTTTCAAACCGGCATAGACGTTCCTTAAAAGGGGGGCTCCTACTTTTAGCAAGCATTGAGGAGGGCATAACTGTCCGAGAAGACCTACAGCTTCATATGGAGTGACAGTCAATGTAGCTTCCAGTGTTACTAAACTGATGAAAAGATGCCACTCCACTGATTTGAAGACTGCTGCTGCCAAACCGGAACTGGTATGGGAACTTCTCCACTCTCTCCACAACTGTCCCATCACTCACGGGGTGCTGCGATCGGTGGAGTGTTTGATGACACAAAATACCCAGGCATGTGCTGCTTCTGTTGGGTTGGCGCCACCTATACGTGGCACGTTCCAGGTACAGCCGCAGTCATCAGCATTATTAACATGATTGATCAAAAAGGTATCAGTCAGCCTCCCATTTCCTCTGTACCAAATGGAAATTTCACTGGAACAGCCATGGAAAGAGTCTATAAATACACGGTCATTTTTTTTTAATAACGTAGGAGCCACAAGACACATCCCTGTTGCACCCGAAGGTCGACAGGGTATATGGCTCCAACTCCTGGCCACGCAGCTTAACCTCGGCATGCCCATCACAATGATTGTGAGCAGAGCATCAGGTCCCCAAAAGCACGAATAATAACCCACATCCCAGGCCTTACTGATGGTATCATAAGCCTTGACCGGGTCAATAAAGCAGAGACATATGGTCATGTTGATATTCCCTACACCTGTGCTGTAGCGGACGGACAAGAGAATACGGCGACTGTGCAGGACGAACCCATTTTGAAACTACATTGACATTCATACAGATAACCACAAGCTGCCTCAAAGACACGCATACACTCATGCATATTGACACAGACACTCATTAACAGAGACAAACCCAAACCGTGCTTAGACACAACTCCAATCTTCTCTGTCGCTGTCTATTCTGTGGCCTCGTTAATTAGACAAAGTAAAAAAAAGGTGCAATTTTCCCACCCGTAACTTTGTTGCGTCTTTCGAACGTTGCACGATGTGTCATCCTCAACGTTGCGACGGCATTGCTATTAGTTGTTTTAAGGGGCCGTCCATAAATGACGTCACGCGATTTTGGACGATTTTTGACCCCCCCCCCCTCTTCGTCACACGGCGTCACACAAAGTCAGACCCACCCCCTCGAATATGACGTCACAAAGCTCTGCCCCCCCCCCCCCCAAAAAAAATAAAACATGCTTCAAATCGCTTTAAACTATTGTCATTGTAGTGCGTATTTAATGTGGCGCTGAACTCTGATGTTGTAGGAGAAAACATTTATTAAACAGCCTATTTAATTAAGTAGAACGTGTTGTCTATATTTATTGAAAGTTGTGCATTTTCATGTGACGTGACATTTCTCAAACCTCCCCCTCCCTCGTCACACATCGTCACAAACGTCTGACCCCGCCCCCCCCAGGTGCGTGACGTCATTTATGGACGGCCCCTAATTCGGCAACAAAGTTGCACACGCACTGAGCCATTCGACTCAACCACGGCCACGTGTCTCTTTGTGATCGACTGGCAGAGGGCCCGAGCCCCGCCCTCCCCTCTTTCCTGGGCGGCCCTGCCCACAGGGGGCCGGCAGAGAATCTAGGCAACATCAATGTGCCTTGCTCGGCCTATGAATAAAAAAAAACAAAAAATATTTCAAGAGGCAAAAAAAATCATTAAAGTTATATTTTTTTAACAAATCTAAAGAGAATTGTGTTATTTAGCTTGATACAGACAAGAATCGTGCAGAGAATTAGCAAACGTCACCTCGCCATTGCATACCTGTCAACTCCCTTATCAGTGCCCTGTCTTATCACAGACCAATTCACACCTTGCTGGTCACCTCCTGTCCCTTATAAATCTCAACGTTCATCCCACAAAGTCCCGTCAAAAGCGGGAGAAACACAACCAAATAAGACACAAAAACATAGTTCTGCTCAATGCCCCCTGTACAAGAATACAGGTAAACCGTGTGTGTGTGGGGTTGACAAGTGAGTGTGTGTGGGGTTGACAAGTGTGTGTGTGGGGTTGACAAGTGTGTGTGTGTGGGGTTGACAAGTGTGTGTGTGTGGGGTTGACAAGTGTGCCACTGTAAACATGATAGCCACATCACGCGATGTTGTGGTAGCAGAAGGATTCCGTGATGACCCTTACCCACCCAACTCGGAGTGCGCGTTGCCAGTGCAAGAACAACGTGGAACAGGCGTTTAGTAGATGCCAGTGGCTCTTAAACCTCGATGGTTCTCAATCGTCAATAATTTTGGATTAAATCACCTAAATACATACATGGGGTTTGATGAAACAAAGTAAGTTGTAACTTAACGTTCCCGTGCTTAATTAGATTTTTGATGATTTAGCTTAGAAATGAAAACAAATCTGCCCATGTCTTGTTACATGTCTTGTTGCAGCCCAGAAAGGGCATCTCGCAGCCCAGGCATGGCGTGCGTGCACCCCAGGTGAAGAATAAGAACCACTGGTTTAAAGCTTTCGTAACTGCAGGGGTTCATCTTCTTGGTTCTTTCGGTAAAGTCACGTAGAAGGAAAATAATAAAAATAAAACATAATAAAATAATTCTTACGACGTTTCGGCCACAGACCTGTTCTCCACCTGAGGACGGCTGCTTGCGTTGTGGCCGAAACGTCGTGAGAATTATTTTATTATGTTTTATTTTTATTATTTTCCTTCTACGTGACTTTACCGAAAGAACCAAGAAGAAGAACCACTGGTCTAGAGCAAACTTCCTCCGAGTTGCAGACCCGCATGCAACTTTAATTCCCAGTGTTTCATCATCAGCCTCATCATCATCGACAGCCATGGTGATTCCACTGCTGGATAAAGCCCTCCCCCCATGCTGTCGCCATCTCTCACGACCCTGCGATGTCTTACTCGGTTGTTTTCCCCTGCGATCAATAGAGCGTCGCCGGTAAACAACAACAACCACAACGCTGTCGCTGGCAACGTCCTTTGCAACAAAACTGCACCGTTCCACTTCGGCGCTAGATTCTATTTCGTTGCAAGAAAGTGAGGCGGGTGCTTAACATCACCACTGACTGCCGTGGACTTTAAAAAATATAAATAACAATTCGTAACAATGGCACAACTGCAATGACATTAACAGCGGTAGTGATCGTCCATTCTCCAGTCCATCGCCGCCACGGATGACTGACACGTGACTGACAGGTGATTGACACGTGACTGACACGTGGCTGACAGGTGATTGACACGTGACTGACAAGTGACTGATACGTGACTGACACGTGGCTGACAGGTGATTGACACGTGACATCGGCAGAAGCATCAGCGGCATCTGCAAGGTCAGCCGCAGCGGCATTCGTGTCAAGCGCAGCTGATGCACCAGCTGCACACACGCCGATCTTATCACCACCATCATCATCGTCGGTCTCCATCTCATCCAAACTCATCATCACATCGTCCGACCGCTGTCAGCAGCAGCGACGACGACGACTCCAGGTCGCATCTTCAGGCGGGTTGTCGCTCCATGTTTTCCCCCGTGCTGCAAGCCCAACAGCGGCTCACAGCGGGTCGTGTTGTGTGCGCGGCGGCGGTGGCAAACGCGACGCCGCCTCGCTCGCTCGCTCTCTCTCTCCCGCTGTGCTCTCCTCATCAACCAAACGACCCCGCCGCCCGCCGGTGCCACCGGGCGATTACAAAAACCCGGCGTGGTGGATCTCGGCACTCTCCCCCTCCCTCCCTGGTTGTCAAAATCGGCGGGGGGGAGAAGTGTGGTGGGGGTGGTAAAAACTAAAACCCAGCGAGGTCAAGACCCGGATTTTGGGGTGGGTGGCCGTGACCAGCCATCACGCCCGTTCACATAACGCTGCAGCGGTTGCGTCGAAGTGCCCCGTGCAGGCGGATGGACGGGTGCGCGTACTTGCAGCCGCCGCCGCCGCCGCAGCCGACGCCTCGCAGCAGCTCGCGGAAGAGCAGCAGTACGCGCCAGTTGTGCTTGGCCGAGCATTCGACGTAGCCGCATTTCCACGACTTCTTGACGAGCTGCGCCACGGTGCGTCGCGGCATGACGCGTCGTCGCTGCAGGTCACGCTTGTTGCCCACGATGAGGATGGGGACATCGGTAGCCCTGAGATGGGGGTGGGGGGGGGGTAAGACACGGGGTTACGGTTGATGAGACGGATGAGTTGCAGCGGAATAGTAGATGGACGGGCAGATTCAAGTTCAGTTTCATTTGTTAGGTATAGAGCCCTGTGAGCCATTCGGCTCTTGAATCGGGTGCAACCGCAACAGACAAAAACATGAACAAGAAAACATCTTAAAGTGGATATGTGACTAAGCGTAAACAGAAAATCTAAGAAAAGACAGCAGATACACGGAAGGGTCGGCGAACCGATGGATGTGTCAACGGACGCGCGCCGTGGGTCCTTTCAAGGGTAAAAGAGGGACCTGCGAATGGATGGGTGGATGGACAAACAGACAAGTGGCCGGACAGACAGAGAGACGGACACACACTGAAGGTTGATGGACACATCAACGGGAGGAACGGACAAACCGACAGACGACGACGGACGGACGGACGGATAGACGGGCCTATGGATAGACGGCCAGTTAGACGGGCAAGTAGATGGATGGGCATGAAGACAGACGGATGTCAGACAGGTAGAAGGATACATAAACGGATGTAAGGATGGCCAAACGGACAGAGGGACGGATGGACAGGTGGGTGAATGGACAGGTGAACGAACGGCGCCGCTGCCTAAAAACCTGGTTTCAACACGGTCAGCAAGCACCTGGATTCAAACCCAGGATCTGAGTGGTGCCACCTCAGCGCACTGAACCTCTGAGGCCATTCAGTTGACACGCAGGGAGGAGACGGACAGAAATCGTGAGATGAAGGGATAATGCACAAACCGGGAAGCACACCAAGCGGGGAGAGACAGAGAGAGAGAGAGGAGAGAGAGACGAAATGAGACGGCGTGGGGCGAGGAACACGAACGAATTCGCAACGCAGGCAATTTTGGGCGAGCGGTGGGAGTGTTTAAACATACACGGCGACTCGGAGAGACGATTGAGAGAGACAGCGATGCAAGAGGGCTGATAACAAGGTCTGGGGCCAAAGGTCGAGGTGTGGAGAGCGCCGGAGGTGGGAGGCAGCGCCGCTTGAGCTAAAATAAAAGGCACCGGCCTCAGGTGTCACGGTAGACAACACGGACACCAACACAGGGGCCATGCAACCGTGGCCGAGGGGTCCCCTGGGGTGCCAGGGGACCCCGTTTCACCAGAAGCCCCCCAGAGCCTCCCCCCCTGCGTCCCAAAAGCCCCATAATGCCAAGTGGCTCGCACCGAACAGTGTTATTGGATTTCTGACAGCCTGTAAAAAAATATATATACCGTGTCCTGGCATCGCTTAAACACAGCTTCACCTGGTGCAAAAGGCGATACGCTGACACCCCCCCCCCCCCATATTGCCCACCCCCACCCTACTGCCATTGTACAGCATCTTGAGACGCAGTGGCATTAAGATGCCATCTGAATCCAAATTACATTGCAATTGCATTGCACATTATCGCTCGTGGCATGTGCTGTTGCATTGTACCGTATAGCCTGACAAGCGATTGGAGAATCAGCAACCAGCCCGTCGACCACACAAGCGGACACCTACCGTGAGCTCTGTGTGAGTCTCCGAGTTTCTTTGCGAGTCTTTTGAGTCTCTACACGAGTCTATTAGTCTCTTTGTGAGTGTATGAGTCTCTGTGTGGGCTCACGTAGAGACTCATAGAGGCCTCACGTACTAATGAATCACTTTGAATGAAAATCAACGGAGACTTAAAGCAATTCACCACCCACATCAACTCAAGCCATTTTATGGCCAGAATAGTCTGGACATAGACTCGTGAGTTTCTATTCATCCGACCATACGCAAGTATGTACCAGCCAAGACCCAAAATCCAAAGGTAAAGGTGCAGCCCTGCAACTGCTCGCTCACGATAACAAAGGGCTGTACACGTCCACACATTTACATTGACACGAAAAATATATTATCAGGCAGTGGCCTTCAGGGCAGAAAGAAAGCAAATAGATTTGGTGGCTCGTTAGAACTGACTACCACGCACAAACCAGGGACCTGCGACAAGGTATGGCTAAGAGGTAAAACACAAAAGTCCAGCCCTGCACTTACTTTCTCACATCACCAGAGCCCCAGCGGGGCTGTTGGCTGTAATGGGTAAAATGAATGCGAACAACACGTGGCCAAAATCAAATAATTATGCGGGTGTTTTTCGTTGACGGGTTTAGCGTTCCACTTTTCCACATGCATCCTGTGACCTTCCTTGCACAGCGGCGAGACGAGGGACCGGAAAATAAATAATGGGGCCAAGAAACGCATCGGCACAGACGCCGAATCGAAATTAGCGTTCCTTTCACAACCCGGACAAAGGAGACAACATAAAATAAATATATAACCTAAATTCCAGACAATTTTGTCATAATAATGCAAGATGATGAACTATTCTTTGCCACGCTCTCTGAATTCCCGAGCAAAGCCCAATCTCGCTGGCTTGTAGCCAAGCATATTATAGCTGGCCCGATGTCTCATAGGTCAAAAGTTTCTGAGCCGGTGCGCTGAGATCCTGGGTTTGAATCTGGGTTTCAGCTGCCGTCCGTGACTAAGCAGGGATCTCGACAGTGACGTTTTCACGGTCTCAAACTGGTCGTAAAAACCCCATACAAGAGAAATTTGTCAAATTTAATTTAGTTTGCACTCTCACTAAAGTCCAGCTCTGAGAATTACAAAAATATGTATATTGTTTGACTGCCCGACGGTAAATATATATATCTCTTTCATAGTGTGTAGGACACTGCATCGGCCGCTAATGTTTGGATATCAAAAATACACTTAGGCAAAGACCCCGAGGCTGGCCCAGGATATGCTGGCGGGACTATGTCGCTCGGCTGGCCTGGGAACGCCTGGGAATTCCCCAGGAAGAGCCAGAGTCAGTCGCCAGGGAAAGGGAGGTCTCGACCACCACTGCTCAATATGCTGCCGCCGCGACCCTCACCAGGACAAGCGGACTGAGACACGAACGAACTTGAATGATATTTCGCGAGATGTCCTCCCCTAGTTGTTCACGTCGGGCTCGCTGCTCTGCAAGATTTCCTAATAAATTATTTGGCCCATGACAAAATATCTGATAGCACAATTGGATCACAGTGGCAGAAACGGTTCAAAAAATGTCACATTGTCCGATTTATATAGACGCACTTTTCCCATAATCCTATATTGACACCGGGCACAAGTTTTGGTTGTGCATCTTACTTTCCAGAGCATCTCATAATCCGGAGAATATTGTGTCATGATTTTACGTTCAGCCGCACTTTGACGAATTTCCTCTATGCCGAGCCACTAATGGTAACGCTAATCGGCCATTGCTGGCAGAAGATGATGGTGACTGCGGCTCTGAGTAACGCGAGATGTGCAGTGCTGTTGTGACGAAAACCAACGCGGACGAGCGATGGGAAAAGTTGCGGAACTGTGAAAATAAAGCGGCCAGTTCATTCAAAAGAAAATCGCAGCAGCATAAGAAAAAAAACAGCCTCCGTGCACCGCACAGATTACGCAACAGCCCAGGACCCCAGCAGCCCGTCGCTTTTCCTGGACCTGAAATCGTCCTCTTCAATCACTGGTATACAATGTGCCGATTCCTCGCCCGTAGGGCAACGGTAAGTCTTCGTGAGAACGGGGAGCGATGAGCGTTTAACGACGGATCGCTTCCTAAGCAGGCAACGTAAAAAAGGCAGGATAAATAATTATCATCAAAAATCCATTTGGGCCGATCCTTTATCCTAGCCAGGAGTGAGCTGAGAGCTAGTAACGGCGGCCAATTTAATTAGTTCGTGTTCCAGGAGGGCCGTGAATCTCTCTCACTAATTAAACCGGCCGCGGTGGCATCCGCTAAAAACTCCAAAATAAAATAAGGAGCTGGTGGTTGACTGGAACGGAGCCCATTAAATCGCAATATCCCGGCAGTTGTACCACTGAAAAAAGTCTTTAGCCTGGTTAATAATCATTGAGTGGTCGGGCACTTGACTCGCAATCGAAAGGCCATAAGTTAACTTCCCAGTCTGTGTAGACACAGCCCCACCCCCATCACCGTCAACGTCATCGTGTACACAAGTGCAGCTTTTGTGTTAATCCACTGCTCGATGGGGCCTCCATACATCACGCCGGCCGTGAGGAGAGGTCATTGGACTATACTTGACCATGCTGCCCACGACGTAACCCCACAGTCGCCGAGAGCAACCTGTCTAACAAAGGGCGGTCACCCATCCAAGCGTTACTATCCAGGCTCAAACCCGCTTAGATTGCGAGCTCTGACGCACGTGGGTGCAATTCCGGGTGATTAGGCTGTTGTCAGGGCCTCCACGAGAGCGAGAGAGACTCCCTCCAGATGGGTATTTTTGGCCTAATCTTCCACGATGTTGCCCAGAAATCTAGTAAAGAGCTGGAAGCACCCGCACGAGATACAATATATTAATTTTTTATGTATATAACGGCCCCGACTGAAATATTCAGTGACGCTCGTGCCACTCCCGGCCATCCGAGCGACTCGCTCCACAAGTGCCGACAAAAGCGAAGGCTGGAAATGTATAATTACATCGTCCCACCTCTATATTTTTTTGATGCAGCTTGCAGAGGTCATGGAAGCTGCGTGCCGGCTTGCCTGTGCTTAATTGAAAAACGGCGGCGAGCGTTAACCCCTACCAATCCACACACCCCGTGGTCGGCATGAGGCGAGGTTTTAATTCCAGCCGAGGTGCTCTTGAATGATACGGGATTATTGTGGCGTCCCGGCGGCGAGGTGTTAACTACCTCGCCTGGTGTACAGGAGGTCGTGGGTTCGATCCCGACCCTGACGCCTGTTGTATATTTGGAGTTTGTGTGTGTCTCTTTCTTTCTCCGTGGTCGCGTGGATTTTTCTCCGGGTCCTCCGGTTTTTCCCTTCACATTTCCACGTGATGTTAAGCCCCTTCGTTGGGCCATCATTTGTGATAGCCAGGTCGCTTCTGAAATAGAGCTACACAGCTCAGTGGGCCTTACCTGATAATTTAAAAACAAAATAGTTTCGTATTATTACACAGACCCAAGTTTCGTAATTCCCTGCCCACCCCTCAATCTACCGCCTCCTCCATCGCTGCCACTGTTCTTTGCAATTCCTGGTTAAGACAGCCCGGATTGGTTGTTGTTGTTGTTGTGTATTTCCAGCCGCATTGGAATTCACATCCAGCACCCAGCACTTGCTACGGTCAGAACCGGCCCTAGACCTTTGGGGGCCCTAAGCAAAATTTGGTTGGAGGCCCCTTTGATGTATGATTTTTTTCACCCACTAGCTCGCAGTGACTCTAGGGGGCCCTCTGCTGGCCACGGGGCCCTTTGCAATTGCAAGGGTCGCTTAGTTGCTGGGCCGGCTCTGGCTACGGTGGAATGGTTTAAAGCACGCTTGACACGCCGTGCAGACGCTCGCCGTTTCGGTTCGATCTCGCGGCGCGGCAGTTACTCCCCCCCCCACCCCCCACCCCCCAAAACCGCACCGCCGCCTCATTCTAAGCCAGCAGTAGAAATGGGTTACACCAGAGTTAGCCGATCGCCAGGTTGTGTGTGGTGGGGTAAAGCGTGGTTGCTCACGCCTCTTCAGAGACGTCCGACCAGCGTGGAAGAGTAGGCCAAAAACACCCCCGCCCGCTAGTGGGGCTGTCTCGAGCTCCTTCTAGTGGACGCCATTCAGCCAGCAGGAGCGTGAGCAGATGATTGCAGGGCTGCGCCCTTACCCTCATCCAGACAACGCATGCCCCGCAGCAGCCTACATCACCCGTTGTTCCTGCAGTCACGAAAGTTGTGAGTCAAAATTGTACACTGTAACATGCTAACAAATGTACATTAATAGCTTCAAAAAGTCAAAGAGTCTCCACTTGTTCGCCATCGTTGTCAACACACGCCTGGAATCTTCTCCAGGTGGTCTCCAGAGCCCCGGGGCCACGTTTCTCGTGGTATCGTTGCAAATTCTCAGAAGTGTGAACATGTTGTTTTTTTTTCAAGTACCCTGTACATGCACGTGGGAGTCACGCACCTGCAATCCAGGATCTGCTGCCTCAGCACCTTGATGTACTCGAAGCTCTCGAAGCAGCAGATGTCATAGACGAGGACGTATGCGTGGGCGCTGCGCAGGCCCCGGCACCGCGTGTCCGACCACTCCTGGCACGCGACGGGAGGAAGGCCACATGCGCTCAACCGTGACAAGCGGCGAGCTGACACCCCCCCCCCCACTCCCTGCCACACGTTGGTTCCGCTCTTGGGCTCCCACCCACTGCTTTGGTAGGACTGCTCAGGTGAAGCCCACCGAGCTATATTAGCGTATTTTTCAGAAGCGACCTGGCCACAAACGACCCGGCTCAAAAAACGATCAAGACACATGCCGATGAACAGGCTGGCGACAAGCAGAACAGAGAGACAGAACAGAGAGACAGAGAAAGTGAACAGAGGAGGCAGAGAGAGTGAGCGAGAGAGTGAGCGAGAGGTGGGGGTTTACATAAAGCAAAGTCTAAAAATGTAAAGAAATAATAAAAATTACGAAATGATGAACGAAGCAAAGTGCCGAATACACCGAGCATCTTCTTGTTTCCACTGCATCGTAACAAAACAAAACAGAGAGAGAGAAGAGGGACAACGCGGTGGCCGAGTGAGCCGCGCACCTGGAAGGAGTTGAGGGGGAAGGAGGCGATCGGCGGCACGTCGAGGATGCGCAACTCCAGCACGCGCTCGTTCACGACGAGCGCGGGCGCGTAGACGGCGCGCGTGCGCGTCGGCGCGTACGTCTCGCCGAACTCGTTGGAGACGAACTGCCGGATGATGGACGTCTTGCCCACTCCCGGAGCGCCCAGCACCGCCACCTTGAACGTCTCCACCATGGCTCGGCCCGCTAACGAATTCACAAGACGACGACGACGACGACGAGCAGCAATGAAACAAACAAACAAACCAGGAAGGGAGGAAGGAGAGTGATCACGCGCGATGGCGCGTGGGATTCTTTGTTTTATATCCCGAACGCGTTTGTTCATCGGAAGCAGTTAGTTAGCGATAGGTACGAGAGTAAATCGATGTGCTTTGAAGAAGGGCCATATGCCCGAAACGTCGATTATCATATATTTTATAATTTAAGGCCACACACTGTTATTGACGAACTTGTTGTGTTTTCTGTATCAGACGAGAGTCGAGTCGTTACTCGATCGAGTTGATAAATCGAGGCCACCGTTATGATACATAATCGATTGTGTTGGCTGAGTCCAGGGTCAGGTGATAATCCCGAACAAAACGCGTGGCGTGAAACTCTCCTCCACCCGACATGCTGACCACTTGTCATGTCCTGAATATGCCTGGCGCAGTTTCAAGCGAAACGTCGCGTATCTAGTGGCTAAAAACGGTTGTGAGATACGTCCGGACCCAACCACACCGGCGATGCTGACACAATAATACAATTTGGCACGGTTGTGCTTTATTTGGCTGTGCTGTTGACGGAGTGTGTGTGTGGTTTTATCACTTCAGCTCCAACAGCTGTCTAATTCTAATTAGTTGATAATGAATGATAAAATTAGCCACACCCTGTATTTTAAAAATTATCATGTCTACGCTTGTTAATGCAGGAAAGTATCACCGAGTTTCAAGACTCTTTTTCAAGAGGGTCCTGCTAAGATTCTGTTTGGAGTTAAGGGATAAATGTCGCTGCTAAATGTCATCCCAAGCAAGTTGCAGATCATTGTTTCAGCACTGGGATGGTGTATGCACGGTTGTTGTTGTTGTTGTTGTTTTTTCATCTACGGGAGGAAATTTGAGAACCCGGAGGAACTCAATGCGGGAACAAGGGGGAGAGCGTACAAACTCCACGCAGAAAGGCACCCAGAGTCGTGAATTGAACACAGGGCCTTCTTGCTGGAAGGCACAAATGTTGCCACTGCACCCACCCTGTCCGGATGTCGATAACCGTGAAATGTGTTTGGATGTGATTACGTGAAACTGTCTAAACTGTTATCTCAAAATAATTCGCCGTTATTAGCCATGCAACAACATTGCACCACTAAAACGTTGCTGCCACCTCTAACCTGTCATCTCTAGCCAGCAGACCACACCGTCAATCTTATCAGACACGTTTCAGATTCCGCCCGGAATTAGAATTAAGTGATTTGAATCTAAACCTAACTTTTTACCGTTTTCCAAAACGTAATTTATTCTATATTCTTTGGGTCTTTCGGTGAAGTCACGTAGATAGGTTGTTATTTTCGTTGAACCCATCTACGGGACTTCACCGAAAGACCCACAGGATATTAATTCCTGCAGTCACGAAAGCTGTAAGACAAGAGGGAATCGATTACCTTTGACGGACAACGCTGACGCCGCGTGCTGTGATCGCACGCCGGCTTTGTGGTAGCGTGCTGATTATAACTGCCTTGCGATTGGACGGAATCCGTCACGTGTAGCTCATTGTGACGACTTAAAACGCATTGCGCCCGCAGTTCTAAACGTCTGGAGCTTCCGTCGGAACCCGATGAAGCTCCCAGGCCGTGGGGCGAAACGATCGCCTAAACGACCGCGTGTTCGTCATGCAGAAGAACACTCGGTACAACAACAACAGGAAATATGAGACTGGGCTCTAAAAATAGCTGTTTCTGGTGTGGACCAATCAATTTCAAGGACAATGCATACATTATCAGAGTGCTGCTTTTTGTTTGCATTTTGACCACAAGTATTGTGGTTAATGCAAACATGATCCCTTGTAAAAAGGTGTCCGTCTTGTGCCAGATAAAAGGATAAAAAAAAACATTATTAGGAAATAACACATCAGAGAGCCGGATACCAAGACACAACCAATGGAGTCGTCGCGCTCCGCAAGCCGCACTCACGGTTGTGACTCCAGCTACGCGTGCGTCTTGCCGGCACCATCGTGTGGCATCGTGGGCCCGTCGCTTGCCTTCGTGGCGCCGTGGCAGTTTCTCCGCTCCCTCCCTCCCTCTCTCTCTCTCTCCGTCTCTCTCGCTTTCGTCGCTTCAACACCGCGCGTTGCCTCCAGCGGTTGCTAACGAATTCGGACTCTGCGGTGCCATGTTCCGCCTCGCCGTGCCCTCGCAAGCCGCTTCTGTCGATGATGAAAACGACGATATGAACAACACCACCACCACCACCACTACAGCCCGTAGCGCTTCACTCGCGGGGCTCCACGCGTGGCCAAGAAGTTGCCTCCTGTGCCCGGAGGATTTCGCTGACGAAGATGGCCACCTCGTGACGATTCTGCGATGCGTCTTTCCTGCTCGAATTGTTGAGCAGAGTACAGTACAATATTTGCTGTTGCACTCCCCTCCCCCTCCACAACCAAGGACTGACCCAACCGCCACGAAGTCTTTGGTCGCTCGGCGAAAAAGCCACAAAACTCCGCACGCTCCTCCCGATATGCTCCGTGGTGATGACGCGTCGAGAGGGCCGTCGGTGGAGGAAGACTGCAGTTTGCAATGCTTCGTTTCTTGAAGTTGTGCGTTTTAAAAAAGATCTATCGAGAGAGACTTTTTTCACCTTGACACCGCTTGCCGAATCAAGGAGAGCGACGCGGTTGCGTCACGAGCAGCGCATCTCGCACAGCCTCTTCACGACCCCGCGGCTGCCGATGTTCGCGTCGCTCACGTTGACGTTGTCGCCATCGCTGCTTTTGGACTCATAGCTTTTATTAATTCAATTAATTAATTTAATAAATCACTTTATTTATTAATTTTTATTTTTTTCCCTACGTGACATTACCGAAAAAACCTAAAAATACTCATAGCGTTGCTGATTATTATTGCTGTTTCTGCTGCTACCGCTGTTGTTGTCGTCGTTCTTGCAAATTGGACGTCAGCCGACGACAACAACGAGCATCAGGGTGAACAAAAAGTACAAAAAGCACATGACACGGCACGTGCGGTATCTCGACGCGCGCGTAAAGCCTCGTCGCGGTCGGATGGATTTTTTTCTTTTCTCCTGGAAGCAAAAGGGAAACACCGTCACAATTCTCCGTCTAAGGCACGCCGACAGAAGGTCTTGGTGTGAGAGTACGGGTGGCCTAAGGGTGACCTCAGGTGGAAAGTCCGGGCACTCGTGTACTGCGTGAACCTGAAATGTGTCGACTTATTGACACTCGCAGACAAAGGTGGTTGGGTGGCTCGGATGACCGGTTCTGTGGCAGACGGACGAAGCTGGCCAGCACTTGTGTGAGAAGGTCTCCTGGGATAAAATGCGGGGTTCAGTCGCCCCCGATTCAACTTGGGTCCTCGAAGTGGACGCTGTCGGCCCTGGTCACCAAATTGCCTGCACACAGAACCAACAACAGAAAAAGGAGAGATCGTATTGGGTTCGTCTGCTACCCTTAATGCGGCTAAAATAGCCAGCTCCGAGTATAAAAAAAATAGTTGGGGTTGATCGCCGCGCGGAACGAACACTCCCTCTGGAGGGGGGAGATGTCAAGGGCGGTGCGCCACCTCGTGTTGGACGAGAGTTCTAGTGGAGCGCGACTCGAGTAGACGTGGGCATCGCGGCGTCGAATTCCGGGAGCGTTCCGTCGAAGCGTGCGGCGATGTTTCCGCTGCCCGAATTCCGAACATGAATGTATTCATCTCATGACACGACGCTGCGGGCACAATTGGAATGCAATTAAGGCGATGCAACAACAACAACAAATAGAGATGAAACGGACAATTCTCTCGAGCGAACACCGAGTGAAGATTGCACCACGTGCAGCTTCCTTCACCGGGCACGTGACCCCCCCCCCACCCTCTCTTTCCAAACGCCCTGAAATCTGAAATGGAAAAGGCAGAGTAACACACAATCATACTCTTGGTTCTTTCGGTAAAGTCACGTAGGTAAAAAATGAAATAAAAAGTAATAAAAATAAAACAATAAAAATCACGACGTCGTGATTTTTATTGTCGTGATTTTTTATTAATTTATTGTTTTATTTTTATAAATTTTTATTTCATTTTTTACCGACGTAACTTTACCGAAATAACTATGAGTATGATTCCTTGCAGTCACGAAAGCTTCAAATCTACAACACACAAATCAAAGCAAAGGTGGCGTGCCGCGGTCCTTGAACTCCTCAACCTGCACCACGACGCGACTCAGACGGGCAACACGGAGGTCCAGACACGCTGGCACCGCCGCCGTTGAGAGCCTGAGTTCGTATCCGAGTATCAGGCGCACCGTAATTTAAACAGCCAAGGGCTTCTGCAATTCCAGCGATTTTTTTTCTCCCGGAACTGGGGGCTGAGTGCCCCAGCCGCAGGAAATCGCCGGGTTGCAACTTACACTCGCTGACGTTCATAAACTCGTGCGAGAGACTCCGCTGCGTCAATTTAAAGGCCCGCGAAAGACGGAGAGATACGAGCCCTGCGCTCCGTAATCCTGAAATCGGCTGGTGGAGGAGAGTGCGATTGACATGTGAGGATCGAACATCGGATGGTGGTGGTGATGATCATGTTAATGACAGTGAGAGTAGTGATGATCTTCTTGGTTCTTTCGGTAAAGTCACGTAGAAGGGAAGTAATAAAATAATAAAAATAAAACATAATAAAATAATTCTCACGACGTTTCGGACACAACGCAAGCAGCCGTCGTGAGAATTATTTTATTATGTTTTATTTTTATTATTTTATTACTTCCCTTCTACGTGACTTTACCGAAAGAACCAAAACGATGAATCCCTGCAGTCACGAAAGCTTTAAATCGAAAAGTAGTGATGATATTAACGAGGAAGTTGTGTAATGATGATGATGGTGGAGATAGCCTGATGATGATGATAATGTTGATACAGTCGTAACCATGACAATAATTACGATGATCGCAATGATTGTATTGCGATGATGGTGTTGATGATGATGATGATGAAAATCAGGCACCGTGAACTCGTGGTTGTGACGAACCCCTACCCGTGAGCACGCCACGTGACCTCGCTCGCAGTGTGACGTCCTCGCGTCGTTCACTCCGCACAGAGGGGCACAGCGAAACTCTTTCATTTAGATTTTTCTCGGAAGCGTCGCTGCCTGTGGACGTTTATTCTCGCTCAATCGTCTGCCTCTAAGCCACCGTCTGTAGTGCGTGTGTGTGAGTGACTGTGCGTTTGTGGGGAGCGGTAGTCTAGCGGTTAGCGCGCTGCGCTATGAACCTGGCGACCCGGGTACGATTCCCGCTCACGGCCAAAACACCAGTGACGATTATCTGAACCGGTCCTGGGCCCTCCCCTAGGTCGACTCAGCCTCAAATGAGTACCTGGAGCGATGTGTAAACATCGCCGCTAGGGAGACAAAGGCGCCCGGGCGTGGTGTTGGCCAGCCACCCCCTCGTGTGCTGTGCCGGCCTTTATAGCTGCTCGCTAACAGCACTTGCCCCTACAGTCTGTTAAGGCTATATGGGGGATCTTTGTTGTTTGTAGTGTGTGATTGTGCATTTGCTGTGTGTGTGTGTGGGGAGAGAAGCGCTCTGTGCTACAAACCCGGCGATTTTATGAACCGTCCCTGGGCCTCCCCTTATGTCGACTCAGCCCTAAATTTAGTCTCTGGCTCGGTGTGTGTTCACATCAGCACTGGGGAGACAAAGGCAGCCGGACGTGGTGTTGGTCACTTGTGTGCCGTGCCGGCCTTCATAGGTGCTGATCGCGCTTTGCCATAAGAGTCTGCCCATAGCTGTACGTGCACCCCCCCTCCCCCCGCACGTATGAATGTGCAAGGGCGCATTTTTTTCGGCAGAGGACCGCTCAATACAAACATCATCATCACCGTAGCCTCGCATTCCAGCCCTGTAGCTCAACCCCCACGACTCCGAGCCCCTCCAAGCAATACGCTTCGCATTGCCATCATAGCCGCCGACACCCCCACCCCGACCCGGTCGCTTTCATCGCTATATTTAGATATTAACTCGCTCGATCTATCGCCCCCCCCCCACCTCCCCACCCACGTCCACCACCATCGCTGCCACCTCTATTTCAACCCCAGGCTCTTTGCGTTTCAAATGTTTTTATATTTTTTTTCTTGCAGCCGCATTGGAATTCACGCCCGGCGCACGGCGCTTGCCCATGGCGTGGTTTGTGAGCGGCGAGCGGCCCTGCGATTGCGAATGCAACGCGGACGGAGCTCGTGGCTTGGGGCCGGCGGTGTGGAGCTACGTGAGAGGCGTGCATCTGCGAGTGGTTTTGAGCAGCGAGACAGAGGAAGGGCTGGGAGAGAGAGAGAGTTACTCCGTGGAGCGTGGTCACATCGATGATGATAATGACGGTAATGATGATGCAAGAGGACTGTGTCACGGACATCGATGGAAATCACTCACGTTCCTTTCTACGTTGCTAGGAACTTTTCCATCAGCCCGAGAATCTTAACCTGGAAGCCTCTCTCCTGCTGCTGCTGCTGGTGACGACCACAGCTTCAACACCGCCGGTGAAGTATCCCAAATGCAGCCAAATTATCCCAACCTGAACGGATTTGAGCACCGAGTGAGTGCCACTCCCGCACAATTTGTGTGATAATAAAACCGAAACATCAGGACAGCGCAATGTGTATTTGTATGATGTAACCTAGGGGACGTTGTACAATTCCGTAATTTCACTGCAGGATGGAAAAGCGCTTTAGGGACCCACAGCGATAACAATTTGTCCCGGTATCCATGCACATGACGATGGAAGCAAAGCTCTGTTAGCGAGCACCGATTAAGGAAGATGACACACAAAGCCTGACACAGACAGGACAACGAATACAAAGATCCCCCGTATAGCCTTAACGGACTGTTGGGGCAAGCGGTGTTAGCGAGTACCTATGAAGGCCGGCACGGTACGGTACACAACAACACGTCCAGCCGCCTTTGTCTCCCCAGTGGTGACGTTTACACACTACGCCAGGTACTCATTAAGTGTCGACCTTGGGGGAGGCCCAGGACCAGTTCAGATGATCGTCACTGGCCGTGAGCGGGAATCGAACTCGGGTCGCCGGGTCTGTAGCACAGCGCGCAAACCACTGCAAAGACAAAGATCCCCCGTGTAGCCTGTAACAGACTGTAGGGGCAAGTGCTGTGAGCGAGCACCTATGAAGGCCGGCACAGCACACGAGGGGGTGGGTGGCCAGCACCACGCCCGACCGCCTTTGTCTCCCCAGTGGCGATGTTCACACACAGCACCAGGTACAAATTTGAGGCTGAGTCGACCTAGGGGAGGCGCAGGACCAGTTCAGATAATCGTCACTGGTGTTGGCCGTGAGTGGGAATCGAACTCGGGTCGCCGGGTTCGTTACGCAGCGCGCTAACCGCTACACATACAGAGGAACACACACATACAGACAGACACACACACTCTGTGATTACCCACTCAATTGAGCATTGTGGCTTTGCCCATCTCATGCTTACAGCCCCAAGGCAGCAGTGGAAATTCCACATCCCTACGATGGGAGCAACCACTGTCTCCTTCCACCACACAAAGTGGTGCTCATTTTTACCAACCCTGAAAGGATGATGGGCCGAGTCAACCCCCAACCAGGATATCGACTCGCAACCTCCCGATCGCTCGCCCGATGAGCCCCCAGGGAGGGCTGTCGCTCGAACAAAGACAAATGTCTCCCGGGTAGCTTTAAACTGTCGGAGCAAGTGCTGTCAAGGGGGTGGATGGGTGGCCAGCATCACGCCCGGCCGCCTTTGTCTCCCCAGTGGCGATGTTTTACACATCCCACCAGACAAGCGTTACAGTCGACCTCGGGGGTTCAGATCATCGTCGCGGGTGTTGGCGAACGTGAGCGGGAATCGAACTCGGGTCTCCCTGGTTCGTAGCGCGGCGCGCGAACCGCTACACCACCACTCCCCAGTCACACACAAACAAAAGGCTAAGGTCCGCCGTATAGCCTTAACAGACTGTTGGGGCAAGTGCTGTTAGCGAGCACTTATGCCGACCGGTACGGCACACGAGGGGTTGGGTGGCCAACAGCACGCCCGGCCGACGTTGTCTCCCTCGTGGCGATGTTTACACATCGCACCAGGTTACTCATTTGAGGCTGAGTCGACCTAGGGGAGGCCCAGGACCGGTTCAGACAATCATCACCGGTGTTGGCCGTGAGCAGGAATCGAACTCAGGCCACCGGGTTCGTGGCGTGGCGCGCTAACCACTACACTACCGCCCCCTATCACACACACAAAGACACACACAAAGCCAAAGATCCCCCGTATAGCCTTAACAGACTGTGGGGGCAAGTGCTGTTAGCGAGCACCTATGAAGGCTGGAACGGTACACAAGGGGGTGGGTGGCCAGCACCACGCCCGACCGCATTTGTCTCCCTAGTGGCGATATTTACAACACCGCACCAGGTACTCATTTCACGCTGAGTCGACCTAGGGGAGGCCCAGGACTGGATCAGATAATCGTCACTGGTGTTGGCCGTGAGCGGGAATCGACCCCGGGTCGCCAGGTTCATAGCGCAGCGCGCTAAGCGCTCCACTACCACTCCCCACACACAAACAAACACAGACACACACAGACTCTCTCTCTCACACACAGGCAGACAGAACAGGCAGGCGCACGCGAGTCAGTCGCAATGCACCCCCCCCCCCCCCCCGCGTCAGGGCCAATCTGTTCCGCTGGCCACGAATCAATCAGCCCTGGACTCAGAACGCCAGACACAGCCCCGCGGGCTATTTATAGCCTCTCCCATGGCACAGGAACACACGGGGCAGATTCTGTGCAGGTGCAGCGCTGCAATTGCTGGCTCAAGCCAATTCCTGGATGGAGGTGACGTTGACACACACCGCGCCAGTTACTCATTTGAGGCTGAGTCGACCTAGGGGAGGCCCATGACCGGTTCAGATCATCAGCAGCTACACTACCGCTCCCCACACACACACGCACGCACGCGCGCGCGCTCTCTGGACTGGGCATCCAACATTTTCGCTGTGATAAAATAGCCGCCGCGCTGGAGAAAATAAACACGGGGCCTCGGTTCAATTATTCACGAGATTTATCCACGCTGTGCATACATTCATCCCATTACATGGGACTCATACCTCGTAGAGACGGGGGGGGGGGGGGCTCGAAAGACATAAGCCCCGGATTATTGGGGTCCGCATGGCAGGTCTCTTGACCTCGTGGCTCGCTTGGTTCTCCCCAATCCTTCTTGACCAGCACAATTGTAGGGATGGTGTTTAACAACAGCAGCAGCAACAGCAAATCGCCAGTCTAGCACTTAACAGCGGTAGGGATGAAACATCTGGAACCAGCGGGGGGGTTGCGACGTGCTCCGTGCTTGACCCCTGCTCGAGTCTGTGAATCGGCATCAGCTGTGTTCGAACGGTTTGGCCACAGGAGCTGAACTGTAGCCGCATCTGGTGGCGGCGTCACTGCGCTCGGCTGCATCGCATTGCGAAAAAAATTAACCCGTAAAAACAAAGTTTTTCGCTATAAATCCTTTATGTGCGCGGCATCGGTTTTATTTTATTATTCATTTCTGTTTTTCTTGAGTAAGAGTTTCATTTTTATCACATTGGTATTTTAAATAAAAATGAATTTTTTTTTTCCTAAAAAGTGGAAAATTTTGGAAAAATGTTTTTCACGAAAATAAATTGTCACGCACAACGAGTCTGTGTGCAAAATGTCAGCTCGATTGGATCACGGGAAGTGGGTTAAAAAACGACCGAAAAATTTGCACGGTCGTAAGCGCGCAAGCAAGCAAGCAAGTGAACTTAATATAAAGGATTTAATAAGTATAACCCGTAAAAACAAAGTTTTTCACTATAAATCCTTTATATGCGTGGCGGCTAGAGTCCTCTCGTCCTCTGGCTTGAGATGGCTGCCACCTATGGGTCAGATGATTGTCTGCTAGTATTAAGCAATTGGTAATTAAATATTTAATTTGTTTTCCCTAAACAGTGTAAAATTTTGGAAAAAAAATTTCACGAACATTAATTGTCACGCACAACGAGTCTGTGTGCAAAATGTCAGCTCGATTGGATCACGGGAAGTGGGTTAAAAAACGACCGAAAGATTTGCACGGTCGTAAGCGCGCAAGCAAGCAAGCAAGTGAACTTAATATAAAGGATTTAAAAAGGGGCACCACAGTTGCGATAACGCACCTCGTGTGGACTCTGAGAAGTAATATCCGGGGGTGGGGGGGGGGAAGGTTTGGGGGGGGGGTCTTCCGTGGGGGAAAAGGTGGCGACCCCGTCGACTCGCGGTTTCCTCCACGAGCGCAAGTGTAAGTGATGTGTCCATCGATAAAACACGACGACGAAGGGACATTTGCCACGCGGTGACTTGGCCGGCGTGCGGGTTGCACGTTCGCGCGTGCGCCAATCGGTTTCGAGCTTTTTATTTTGTTTTAAATACACATCGCTGCTGCTGCTTCTTCTTGGTTCTTTCGGTAAAGTCACGTAGAATGGAAATAATAAAATAATAAAAATTAAACATAATAAAACAATAATATTTTTATTATTTTATTACTTCCATTCTACGTGACTTTACCGAAAGAACCAAGAAGATGAATCCCTGTAGTCACGAAAGCTTTAAATCGAAAATCGCTGCTGCTGCTTGATTTGAGGCTTTCGTGACTGCAGGCATTAATTACTCTTTGGTTCTTTCGGTAAAGTCACGTAGAAAGAAAACAAATATAGTACGACGTTTCGGTGGCAACGCCCATTTGTCAAAACATAAAACAAAGCAGCAGCCCCAGCAGACCCACCTCTCTCTCTGCCCCCCCCCCTCCCTATTTAAGGCCTCGACAGAGACATTGGGTCTCTGTGTGTCTATGTTGTGTCTTGCTCTCTTTGTGTCTCTGTGTTGTCTCTCTCTGCCTGTGTCTATTACTGGTAGAAGCCTCCTGGAGGGTGGGGAGGGGCTGGGTGGGGAGGGTGGGGCTGGGTGGGGGGTCGGAGGGGTGGGGCTGTGTGGGGAGGGGCTGGTCACCCCGTGGTGCCCTTATACAACTCAACGTTTCACCTACTCAAGCCGGCTTGTGCCCGCCCTCACAGTCGGGCATATTTGCGGAATACACCACGCCGCCGTTGACCCTGGCCATTGACCGAGCAACCCAACGTTCCTACCAGCTCCCTCCGCAGGAATGTGTTTGTGTCTCCGTGTCTGTGTTTTGTCTCTCTCTCAAATTTAGTTCTACCTGATGACGGTTGCTTGTGTTGCAATCGAAACGTCTTACACTATTACTTATTTATTTTCTACGTGACTTTGCCGAAAGAACCAAAGAGTAATTGCTGCTGCTGTTGTTGTTATGACGGACTCGGGTCATCCCGGGGTCACAGGCTCGAATGAGACAATGGCGAGCCGAGTAATAGCAGCCTCTTACCAGAGGTCTGCCAGCTGTCTGCTTCTCTGTCTGACTGGCCTTGTCTGTCTGTATACATATCCGTCTGAATGTCTGCCTATATGCATGTCGTGGTGGTCTGTACACCCATTTGTCAATCTATCTGTCTGCATGCGTGTTCGCCTGTCGATCTGCTTGTCTCTCTGTCTGCCTGGCTGTCCATGCGTCCATCCATCTGTGTCCTTCTGCCTCTCTGCTTGTCTGTCTGCCTGCCTGTATGGTTGTCTGCTCGTCTGTCTATTTTACTGTCTGCCTCGCCGTTACTCTCTCCATCTCTCTGTATGTGTGCCTGCCTGCCTGTGTGCCTGCCACAGTCTCTGGCGGAGGGTGCATAGCCCTCTCTCTAATAGACATTGCGAGCAACGCTGTACCCCGTGGCACTGTGCACACCACGGGAATGGGAGTAGAGTCAAGGAGGCAATGCACGGGGCAAGCGACGGGGACGGGGGAGAGAAGAGAAATGATGGGAAATAGAGAGAAAGCCAGGACATGGAACGGAGAAAAGGGGAGCAAAGGGGAGGTTCAGGAGAGGCTTCATTCAATCTTTACCAGGTGAGGCCCACTGAGCTATGTAGCTCTGTTTTCAGAAGCGATCCTGTCCACAAATGTTTCCTCAACGAAGTGGCTTATCACGTGGAAATGTACGGCAGCCAAACACTCTAAACGCGTGATGTTGTTTCTAAATGTGGAGGGAAAATCCGGAGGACCCGGAGAAAAATCCACGGGGGGAGACAGAGAGAGAGAGAGACACGCAAACTCCAAATTTACAGCAGGCATCGGGGTCGGGATCGAACCCACGACCTCCTGCGTACCGGGCGAGGGAGTTAACATCTCCTCGCCACCGCGGCGCCCCATGAGCCTGGGGTGCAGGAAGAGGCGTATCTCCAGGCGGCGTCTGTTTTCACAGCGGGCGGGCGGCGGGGAGAGGGGAGGGGCTTAGAGTGGGTGTGGCACACCCAGAAGTCACGTGATTTACGGGAGGCTGAAGCTGATTTCGGCAGCTGTGTACGAGATCTAACCCATACATTCACGAATTATGAAGCAGCTGTTGTTGTTGGTGAAATTGCGCTGTTGCTGTTGTTGTTGGAGTTGCTGACAGCGGCGTTAGTATGTCGCACACGTGCGCGCTATTTATAGGGCGCGCGGCGACACGGCTCCTAAGACGTCGAGCGGAGCAGATCGCCCCACTGCACTGCCAACACCGTGAGCAGCAACAACAGCAGCAGCAGCCACAACAACAGCAGCGACAACAGCAGCCACAACAACAACAGCAGCAGTCACAACAACAACAGCAGCGACAACAGCAGCCACAACAACAACAGCAGCAGTCACAACAACAACAGCAGCCACAACAACAACAGCAGCAGCGACAAAAGCAGCCACAACAGCAACTACAACACCAGCCACAAAAGCAGCTGCAACAGCAGCCACAACAAACAGCAGCAGTCACAACAACAACAGCAGCCACAACAAACGGCAGCAGCCACAACAACAACAGCAGCCACAACAAACGGCAGCAGCCACAACAACAGCAGCGACAACAGCAGCCACAACAACAACAGCAGCAGTCACAACAACAACAGCAGCGACAACAGCAGCACAACAACAGCAGCCACAACAACAACAGCAGCAGCGACAAAAGCAGCCACAACAGCAACTACAACACCAGCCACAAAAGCAGCTGCAACAGCAGCCACAACAAACAGCAGCAGTCACAACAACAACAGCAGCCACAACAAACGGCAGCAGCCACAACAACAGCAACTACAACAGCAGTCACAACAACAACAGCAGCCACAACAACAACAGCAACTACAACACCAGCCACAACAACAACAGCAGCAGCGACAACAGCAGCCACAACAACAACAGCAACTACAACACCAGCCACAACAGCAGCTGCAACAACAGCCACAACAAACAGCAGCAGCCACATCAACAGCAAACAACAGCAGCCACAACAAATAGCAACAGCCAAAACAACAACCGCAGCCACAACAAACAGCAGCAGCCACAACAATAGCAACAAAAACAACAACATGCTACATCAGCCACAACAATAGCAGCAGCTACAACAACATCAATAGCATCAACAACAGCACTTACAACAACAGCAGCTAAATCAGCTACAACAGCAGTAATAGCAGCAGCACGGACAATACAAGTAACAGCAGCAGCTAGGATACAGCAAAAACAGCAGCAACAGCAGCAGTAATGATGATGATGATGGCAGAAATCGCAGTAGCAGTAGGGGCGGCAGAGCATCACAATCTGCGAAATAATGATGATGAGTGTTGTGATGATGGTGATGATGACGACGATGGGTGGTGATGGTGGTTGTCGTGTCAATGATGATGTTGATAACGATGATAATTGCTGTCATGGCAATGATGATGGGTGGTGGAAGTGTTAGTGGTGATGGTGATTGATGGCGGTGGTTTGTGGTGTCAGTGACAAGAATGACGTTGGATGTTGCGGTGATGAGGATGGTGGTGGTGGTGATGATGATCGTGGTTGTGATGCTAATAATGGTGATCATGGTGATAACGATGATGGTTGTGATTTTACTGCTGATAATTATGATGATTATGATGATTTTGATAGTTTTGATGCTGACGATGCTGCTGCCGATTCTGGTTGGTGGTGAAATGCTGATGAAGATGGCTTTGACAACGATGGTGATGATGATGGTTGTGATTTTCCTGCTCGTAATTATAATGATGATTTTGATAGCTGTGATGCTAACGATGCTGATGAAGATGGCTGTGACAACGATTGTGGTGGTGGTGATGCTCGTAGTTGTGGTGCTGTAACTCATGGTGATTGCAGATGGAAATTCTGGTTGCGATTATAATAATACTGTTTCTGCTGCCGATGTTGGTGAGTGTAATGATGCTACTGCTGATGACGATTGTTGATAAAGATGCTGATGATTGATGATGCTGCAGCTGCTTGTGATGGTGGTGGTTATGATTCTGCTTGTGATGGTGGTGGTTATGATTCTGCTTGTGATGGTGGTGGTTATGATTCTGGCAATGCTGCTGCTGATGGCGAAAATTATTTTATCGGTTGTGATGTTGCTGCTGATGGTGATGATGGCTATAGCAGTCATGATGATGGTGATGCTTTGCAATAGTGATACGGTTTGCTGCTGCTGTTGCTCATGATGATGGCAGTGATGATGATGATATTGGCGGTAGAGATGTTTGTGCTGCTGCTACTGCTGATTATATATTTTTTTAACACAATTGCTGAACACGGGCCCAAAACCCAAAACGTCAAAGGGCCAGCGACAAACGTCACTCTTATCAAACCTTGCAATAGACACGATTGTGTAACACATGTATTGAATTGAGCCAGGCTATTATTGTAAGAGCTTTGGGGAAAAGAGACGACGGTGATGGGAGCAGGGAATTCAAAAGTGGAGTAGCGCGAGGGCAGAAGCAGAGAGATAAGTGTTGTGATCTGCAGCGTGGGTGATTGATGATGAGTATGCTGCTGGTTATGATGATGATGCGGCTAGTGCTGATGATTATGTTGAATACGATGGTGGTTGTGATGCTGGCGATGTTACTACCGGTGATGATAACGACGAAGACCACAACGGTGGAGGTGCTGGTGATAATCACGTTCGTGGAAGGGACATTCATGCAATTGATGCTGCTGCTACTCCTGATGATTTTATGGTGATGATGGTGTTGCTGATTATATCGGTGGTAGAGTTGCTGCTGATGATGATATTGCTGTCTGATGATGATACTGCTCTTAATGATGATGGTTCTTATTGGTGATGCTAATGATGTTAGTGATAAGAGCTGCTTATAATGCTGCTGCCATTGATGCTCGTGGTTGGGATGGGGATGCTGCGGCTGATGACGATTCTGGTGGTTATGATGCTGATGCTGCTGCTGATGCTGCTGCTGCTGCTGATGACGCTTTTAAAGATTATAATGAGTCACGCATCCCCAATCACAGCACGCGCCGACACGCGCCGATGTGCACAATGCAGGGATAGCGTTCGATCAGATTCCTAACGTAATGGTTCATCTCTATTGATTATCGCAACCGTAATGAATTGCTCAAAATCAACATTCTCATGGCAAGCCATTGAGCTGTGCGCACGCGCGCGTGCCGTATTCATCTTCGGTAAAGCCGCACCGAGGGGGGCGAGAGGCAGCAGTGCATGACATGTGTGCACCTCTGCGCGTCCTGGCGGTGCACGTAACATACACAGGGGGTATTGGAAACTGTTGCTGGACCAGCATCATCATCATCATCGTGGTGAGCAGTAGCACGTTCATCAGCAACGGCAACATCGTCCATGAGCAGCAGCAGCAGCAGTAGCATAGCTGCCGTCATTAGCAACAACATCATCAGCAGCAGCAGTGGTATCAGCAGAAGCACCGTCATCAACAGTTGCAGCATTATTAGAAGCAGGAGCAGTATCAAAGGTAGCAACCTGCATCAGCATCATCATCATCATCAGCAGCAGTAGGATCAGCAGTGGTTCGTTCATCATCAGCAGCAACAACAGCATCAGCGGCAAGATATGAGTAGCACCCTCGCCGTATTCATCAGCAGCAGCTACTGCAGCATCATTATTAGTCGCAATGACATGAATACAATCATCATTCGTTGCAGCAGCAATAACTGCAGTAGCAGCGTCAACAGAAAAAAAACATCCGCTACAATTAATTATCAGCAGCAGTTGCAGAATCACGAGTATAACCATCACAGTTAGTATCATCAGTAGCAGCAGTGGAATCAGCAGTATCATCGCCACCAGCAGCAGTATCAGCAGCAACGCTTTCGCCACTGTCACCATCATCATCAACACCACCATACTAATCAGTGTAACTGTAATCACCAGCATCATCAGCAGCAGAATCAGCAGCATCATTATCACAAGCAACAACGTACGCACCATCACTATCATCATCAGCAGGACTATCATCAGTAGCACCATCATAATAATCATCATCAGCAGTATCAACACCAATAGAAGCCTCACTGATATCACCATCAGCAGGGCCAGCAGCATCACAAGAATCATAACAATCAGCATGATCTTCGACCAGCATCATAACCACCAGCACAATCACGATCAGCAGCAGCATCACCAGCATCATAACCACCAGCACAATCACGATCAGCAGCAGCAGCGTTGTATATCGGTGGCCTCAGGTTATGTGTCCATGACTGATAATAATGATGATGTATGCGTAAGCAGCACGTGTGTATATAAAGTGTGTGGAATTCTATATAACGCATGTCCACATCGTACCACGTATAGATACACAAACATCACATTAGCCCGAGTACTAAGTAGTAGTACGCATCGTTTGGCATGTGCGTCGGCACGGTAAGTGATATACACAAACAGTCGGCTCAAAACTCAACACATTCCTCAATAACACTGTGGACAGTATACAATTTGCGACGTTTCAGGCATTGGCCCTTCTTTACATCACATACAATGGGCTGCAGCAGCAGTGTCATCACAACGTGCTAGGCAGAAGGGCTATTGCCTGAAACGTCGCCTGTTATGTTTTCCTTTTAAAGGCAGCAGCAGTATCCACGTGTACATATGTACATGCATGTGCGTACACGTACGGATGTGTGTACATGTGTATGTTTATACATGTGTGTGTAAAGGTGCATGTATACTTATGCATGTGTGTACATGTGTATGTATTACATTCGCGTGTGTATACATGCGCATACACGTGCACCCCCGATTAGCATGGCTGGCTACGTACGGTGCGAACGAAGTTCAACATACATACATATGTATGCGCATGCATGTGTGTATACGCGCGCACGTAAACATATGTATGTATATCTGTGCGCGTGCATGCATGTGTGCATGCATACACGTGCGCATATACGAGTGCACGCATGTCCGTGTGTATGTGCACGCATGTTTGTGTATGCATCTGCACGCATGTGCGTACACGCGTGTGTGTGTGTACACCTGCATGCAATGTACCCGTTGCCGCGTACAGGAGAGCGTGAATTCCTCACCTGCATCTCTGCCCTGTCTCTCTCCACCACTGATCGAAGCCGTCCTCCGCACGCGAACAGGAACGTATAAATACTACGCACGCGCGCACGTACTCACACACGCACCCTCTCACTCACTCACACACACACACAACCCCTAACGCTATATATATAGCCACGCCACCCCGCCCGGTAACAATAACGCGCCAGCCAGCATCTGTCGCACGCACGGCCGCTGCAGTTGCTCTGCTTCGTATTGCGGCTGCTGCTGCTGATGATGATGGTGGTGGCTGGCTGGATGCTGATGATGATGATGTGTTACTATTGCTGCTGCTGGTGGTGGCTTGGTGATGGTGGTGGTCGGGGGGGGGATCTCAGTTCCTCGCTGGTTTGACGTTGCTAATAAATAAATAAACCATCGCGCAAATTACATTTCAAATGAGCAGCTCCTCCTCTGTCTATTGCCGTCGGCCCGGGGAGTGCAGCCGTATGGCGTGCGGTATTGCGCGGCGCGGGGGTTGGTGATGGTGGTGGTGCTGGTGATGATGATGGTGGTGTGCTGGTGCTGCTGGTGGTGGTGCTGGTGGTGCTGGTGATGCTGGTGATGATGGTGGTGGTGGACTATGGGAACCGGGGGGGGGAGGGGTTGCTCGTATTAATGCACCCCTCCCCTTCTCCACTCCCCCCCCATTCCCAATCCCCATCGTATCATTCCACCCCGCCTCCCACTCCCTCCAATCTCGAGTCATCCTCCCGCCCCTTGATGCTTCTCTTGTCGCGGCAGCCCACCGGGTCGGGCTAAACACGCGGCATATTCATTCATTACAAGTGTCTGCCCTCCGCTCCCTTCTGAGTGATGTTGTACTCTACTTCTACTGCACCCCCTACCCCCCGTTACCCCGTTCTCCCGCCTCCCTTAACGTATACCCAAGAAATGTGTGTGCGTGTTAGCGAACTCCGAGCCAGTCCTGGGCCTCCCCTAGATCGACTCAGCCTCAATTAAGTACCTGGTGCGACGTGTAAACATCGCCACTTGGGAGACAAAGGCGGCCGGGCGTGGTATATGCCACCTACCCCCTCGTGTACCCTGCGGGCCTTCATAGGTGCTCGCTAACAGCACTTGCCCCGAAAGTATCTTAAGGCGAAACGGGGGGTGGGGGGGGGTCTTTGTTCGTGTGGTGCCGTTTTAAGGGTGGGTGTGGTGCCGTGTCTGGGTATTTGTGCGATGTGGTGGGGTATGTGCGTGGGTGTGGGTGTATATGCGGCCAGGTTGTGGGTGTGGGGTATATGTGCGGTGAGGTGTGTGGGTGTACGGGTGTGTGTGGTGATGGGGAGCGGTAGTGTAATGGTTAGTGCGCTGCACTATGAACTTGGCGACCCGGGTTCGATTCCCGCTCACGGCAAACACCAGTGACGATTATCTGAACCGGTCCTGGGCCTCCCCTAGGTCAACTCAGCCTCAAATGAGTACCTGGTGTGGTGTGTAAACATCGCCGCTAGGGAGACAAAGGCGGTCGGGCGTGACGCTGGCCACCCATCTCCTCGTGTACCGTTCTGGACCTCCATAGGTGCTCGCTATCAGCACTTGCCCCTACAGTCTGTTAAGGCTATACGGGGGATCTTTATCTTTGTGGTGAGGAGTGTTCGTGGGCGCGTGGTTACAGTGCGCAGTTAATAATTCCGTGAGTGAACTAAACAGTTTAAGGTGGGTTGCGTGCACTCGGTGCTAGAGGTGAGGTCAGGGTTATGGTCAGGGGTGGGGCTGGCGTTAGGGTCCGGTTTAATTACGGCCAGGGGAAGGACGAGTGTTTGACATCTGGTTGGGATGTTGGGCAGGGCTCGGATTTGCTTCGGCAAGTAGGGCTCGGGGAACGGCTCGCGTCTGGTTGACAGTGCCCAGTGTGATGAAGTATGGCCACACAACCCCACGGCATGATGGGAGGCCTTCATCCAGCAGTGGATTAAAATAAACTACTATGGATTATTTCATTATAATTATGATGAAGCGTTTGTTAGCGAGCGTCTATTCAGCGAGGCGTAGGTCAGCACTCTGGACAGCGGCACGCGCACCCAAGCAGCTTCAGCGTATCCACTATTCGGTGATTATACCAATGTCAGTCAAGACGCCTGTGTGCTATGAAGAAGAGACATTGCCCGAAACGTCGCCTATCATATACATTTCCTTTTGAGGTCGTGTTATTATTGTCGAATGTGTTGAGGTTTTTTTGTTATTTTGTTAGTCGTCTTTGTGCAATGCCGGTGTCCACAAATCCACTGTCCAAGGTCATTGTTTTCGCCGGAGTCTACCTAGCGGAGGCACAGGCTAGGTTCAGATTGTTGACAACTGCCACTCGTGCTGCTGGATGAAGGCCTCCCCAAGCCATCACCGTCTCTCACGGACTTACGATGTAAACAATCCATCCAACACCTGCACACAAGCTGACTGCGATTGCGCCATCTCTGGCGCGGGTGGATGTCCTCTTGAGTGCATTCGCCCCTTTAGCTGCCACTAAGTAATTGGTCTCGACCACGAGCCACTCAACTTTTCTTAGCAGTCACCACGATGAAATCAATGAGATACACACAGAGGCACGCGTAAATGAGAGAACACACGCAAGTTAGGCAATTGTTGCCTAATGTTTGTTGAAATTAGAGAAATACAAACGCATCTACCTTCTGTCACTAACACTGCCTTGTAACTGCCCACTAAATAGTGGTTTCATGTTTTGGGTGAGCATGCAGAGAGTTTCTCTGGCTCGTCATAGTGACAGCCAGGCTTTCTAGACACCAATCAATATTTGTGGAATTTAATCTAACTTTTGCACCTTGCTGTTTGAAAGAATTACGCAAACACTTGCTGGCAGAGTGTGATCTACGCCTCTGTTAGGCGTGACTTGTGTTTGGCACGGCTTGGTTCTCTGTGCTCCCTCTAACCAGGGCCGGATGAAGATTTTATAGGCCCCTTGGCTACAGGTACTGTGAGGCCCCCAGTAATATTTTCAAAAGGAAAACAAAGTTAAATTATATTCTTTGGTGCTTTCGGTAAAGTCACGTAGATAGAAACTAAATTAAGTGAATACAAATATAATGTGTGCTATGAAGAAAGCCATTGCCCAAAACGTCGCCTATCGCTTGTGTTGCGATCGAAACGTCATGATATTTGTATGCACTTTATTTATTTATATTATTTTTCTATACTCTTTGGGTTTTTTCGGTAAAGTCACGTAGGTAAAAAAATTAATTAAAATGAAAACAAATTAAATTAAATCACGACGTTTCGGAAGCAACACAAGCAACCGTCATCAGGTGTTGACTGCTCCAGCAAAATTACTGAGGCGTCTGAGGAGGGTTATTACGAGACAACGTGTTTATATAGGGTGTTGGGGGGGGGGTCAAGGGGTCGGGGGGGGGGGGGGGGCTGTGGCAAGCAGTGTGTACGATGGTCCACAGGACGTCAGCCCAACGTGGAAGAGTGGGCCGATATACCCCTAGAGGGAATGCCTTTCCACCAGCGTTTAGCATGGGCAAAGGCTGCACCTTTACCTTTCTTACCCATCTGTTGCCAATGAGCCGCCGAACTTCTTTCGTCCAGAGTAGATCTCCGAGCTCTGCGTCTCAACCGCACAACGATGCAGTCACCCCCCCCCCCAGACCCCAGGTCACCCCCTTCCCAAATAGACTTTCGTCTCAGTGCGTTCCCGGCCGGCGAAATAAAATCAATCGATCAATCAATACAACTGCCCTTTCTCCGCTCTAAAGAGGGGGCCCAATTGCCAGAAATGTCAAGACTCCTGCATCTTGTCTCTTCAAAGCAATGCCGATGATGAAAGTGGCGAGGGATGTTTTTTTAAAATTTTCTTTCTGTGCCTCCCGCCGAGAAAAGTTCAGCGACCTTGGGAAGGACACGGCCGACGGCCAGGACCCGGGTTGAGAGTCGCAGGCGAATGAGGGAGTATTCATTCTTTGGTTCTTTCGGTAAAGTCACGTATACAGATAAAATAATAAATTAAATAATAGCATACGACGTTTCGATTGCAACACAAGCAATAATCATCAGGTATAATGACATAGCGACATAAAATCTAACCAGAAAACTATAGACAGACATATAAGCAGACAGATATCACCAAGATACATAGAGAGAGCAACACAGGTACAGAGAGGGGTGATCGTCTCTGTGGGGTGGCCTTAAAAAGACAGAGGGGGGCGGAGGCAGAGAGAAGAAGGGGTTATAGAAAACATTTTTACATGTCAATGAGTACGAAGAGACGCGTAGTAAAGTACGCAGGCTTAGAGGGAGAAAGAGGAAGTGCCGCAGGGAGGACGTCGCGCTGCGGAGATGGAACGATGCCCTTCGGCTCGCGTGCGGGATGGCGAATGCGGTGGCGGCTAGGGGGAAGCTTTAATTCAGCAGTGGATTGGTCATGACTACTGCTGCTGATGATGATAATGATGACGATAATGTACTTGTAGATTTGAAGTTTTCGTGACTGCAAGGATTCATACTCTTTGGGTTTTTTTCGGTAAAGTGACGTAGGCAAAATTAATTAATTAATTAAATCACGACGTGTCGGGCGCAACACACTTAAGCGGTGTGCTTTCGCTAAGTTGTCCCCACCTGAAGAAGGACGCTTGTGTTGCGCCCGAAACGTCGTGATTTAATTTATTTAAATGTTTTACCTGCGTGACTTTACCGAAAAAAGAGTACGATAACGTACGTTCTATTAAATGCTGTGTTGATGACGGAAGCGGTCCGTTCGCTTGCACACAGCAGCCTGCGTGCAGTCTGCTCGTATTCCTTCTAAATAAAGCGACAAAGGTAAAAGAAACACCACATGCCTTCCGATTCGCGCGCGCGCGCCATCGGATGCATTTGATGAGCGGGGGACCCTCCCCCCCCCCCCCCCCCCCAGGGCCCACGGATAGTAGCTCAGCCAGCCGGGATGTCGAGACGGGGTTGTTGTTCTTCTTATTGGTTCTTTCGGTAAAGTCATAATATTTTATTATGTTTTATTTTTAAATAAAATATTATTCTTTTATTATGTTTTATTTGTATTATTTTATTATTTCCCTTCTACGTGACTTTACCGAAAGAACCAAGAAGATGAATCCCTGCAGTCACGAAAGCTTTAAATCGGGGTTGTTGTTGTTATTGTTGATTTAGTTTTTTTGTGCTGTTGTGTGTTGTCCCCCACACTTTGGCCATTTTTCAAATGGGGCAATTCCGTGGCGCGGATGCTGGATCACGTTCAATCACAGTTATTGTGCGCTTTCCTCTTGCTACAGACGGACGGACGGACACGCACGCACGCACGCGCGCGCGCGCGAAGAGCCGATCCATTAGAGCGTTCAAGCGTCGTTAAGACGATGAAGAAGAGAGAGAGAAAAAAAAGCCACGAGGAACGATGCCTAGAAACGGTGGGCGGCTACACGGCACCGTATCTCGAAGCATTTTAAATTAACATAGAGAAGAGAGCACCCATGATTCAGGCTCGGGGTAGCGATAACAGATTAGAGAACACGGCAACAACACACGTATGAGCTCCCTTATCGCCTAAATGCGACAACATTGCCCGATCCACGGTTACCCCCCTTCCCACCTCCCCGGTCCAAAATTTACGATCCTCTCGGCTCGGTCGCCCGCAATCATCGAGTTGCGGTGCGCGACTCGGGGGGGCGGGGGGGGGGGTCATCGTCGCATATTTACACAGAGCGAAGGCCCCCAGCGCTTCGAACGTTCTCCCGGTTTGCTGCTGAGACTGGAGTAACCGCCCATGCGACGAGCAGTAGCCAGAGCTATAGCGAGGTGGATGCGGTGTGCCGGAATAATTTGTATAAGTTCGCCGACAAACGAAAGCGCCGCTTGATCAACTTTGCCCGCAGACGCAATTGATGCCTCCCATCGCGCACTCGGCGACTTCGGCTTTCACGTCGCACGCGCGCGGAGTCGTCAGGCGCGCGTTGTTTTTGGCTTCGGCTTAGGAACATCGCAAAGATGCTGCGATGTTGTTTTTCCCCCCCTTCCCTTCTGCACGGATGGAGCGTCGGCGCAAACGCGCTCCGAATTCCGGGCGGCATCCGATCCCCGTCGCCGGTACGCGTGTCGAACTTCTTTCGCACCACACGTAGCCAACCGTGTTGATCGCAGGTGCGGGGGAAGGACGACACAACCGCACACAACAAAAAGCCGACAGCGGGTCACGTGAGTGGCGAGCCATATCTGAACGGTGGATTGACCGAGACGGCTGTAAATAATTACTATGACACCGTCCGTTTTTTTAAATCCTTTATATTAAGTTCGCTTGCTTGCTTGCGTGCTTGCTTGCTTGCTTTCTTACGACCGTGCAAATATTTCGGTCGTTTTTTAACCCACTTCCCGTGATCCAATCGAGCTGACATTTTGCACACAGACTCGTCGTGCGAGACAATTTATGTTCGTGAAAAAAAATTCCTAAATTTTACACTGTTTAAGGAAAACAAATTAAATATTTAATTACCAATTGCTTAATACTGGCAGACAATCATCTGACCCATAGGTGGCAGCCATCTCAAGCCAGAGGACGAGAGGACTCTAGCCGCCACGCATATAAAGGATTTAGAGTGAAAAACTTTGTTTTTACGGGTTATTTTTTTTTTCTCTCTCTCTTTTGAAATCCGTAACACCGCCCACAGTGATTCTTGCGAGAAGACATCGGACGGAGAGAGGAGAGCAAACGGATCGGGCGATGGGGGTTGCTCTCGCTCTCTCTCTCTCTCTCTGTGTGTGTGCTCACTCGTCCACGTGGAATTCAAGACCCCGCCGCCGCTCTTTGATTTGAATTAGAAATGAGAGGTACCACGGCGGCTTCCTTAAAACATTTCCTTTAAATTTCGATTTGAAGCTTTCGTGACTGCAGGGATTCATCTTCTTGGTTCTTTCGGTAAAGTTACGTAGAAGGGAAGTAATAAAATAATAAAAATTAAACTAATAAAATTAAATAAAAGCGTACATACGCTCCAAGCTTGGTGGTGTTTCATTCTTCACCTGAGGACGGCTGCTTGCGTTGTGGTCGAAACGTCGTGAGAATTATTTTATTATGTTTTATTTTTATTATTTTATTATTTCCCTTCTACGTGACTTTACCGAAAGAACCAAGAAGAACATTTCCTTTGTTTAGGGGGCTCCCACCGGTGACCGCAGTGGCAGCCACGGGTCTACGAAGGCAAATCAACGACGACGCGAATTTACAGGACGAGAGCGAGCGGCATCCTGGCGCGGTGGTGCCATCAACACGGCGTCAAACGCGGCATAGAAATGCGCAAAGCCAGACCGAAGGTTCCCCGTACAACCTGCAACTGACTGTCGGGGCAAGTGCTGTTAGCGATCGCAGCTATGAAGGCCGGCACGGCGAACGAGGGGGGTGCTGCTGGTGGTGGTGGAGGGTGGCCAGCTCCACGCCCGGCCGCCTTTGTGCACACATTGCGACGGGGAAGAATTTGAGGCTGAGTCGACCACGGGGAGGTCCAGGACCGCTTCAGATAGTCGTGACCGGTGTTGGCCGTGAGTGGGGGATCGAACCCGGGCGAATGAGTTCAAGTGAAAGCGAGTACGAAAATCCACATTCACTGCCCGAAAAAACCCATCACTCGCAGTCTCGCCGGGCAGTGGTAGCCATACGCACAAATATCGTGAAACTCTTTTCCCGCGGGTGTCAACTCAACTAACAACTACATCTAAAATTATTATTGTTGTTGTATACATGACCTTGAAAGGTCCCCACCGAGCTTTCTAGCTCTTTTTTTTAAGAAGCGACCTGGCCACACATAATAAATAGCCCATCGAAGTGGCCTATCGTCATGCGGAAATTCATAGCAGCAAAATACTCTTGAACGAGATTGCAGTACAGCAGGTGTGGACTAATCTTCCTCTGTTCCATCTGTAAGGGGACAGAAAGTTGCACCCCTCCCATGCGAGCTGTTTTTTTCTTCCCCGGTTGCTTCCGTTTCCTCCCACACGTATACGCACTCAAAAACTGGCTGTAAACATCTTTATAGAAACATCTTTATAGAGGACCAGAGCTTGGGCAAACGTGTGCGCGCGCTGACCCACAGGACCACGTTCCTTCCAACGACTTATCCTGCCCGAGTCAAGTCGCTTTCTGAACAGTCAAAAGCACGTCTCTAACCTGTGTATGTCTGTACGCTTGGGGAGACCTTCATCCAGCAGTAGATTGATCATGGCTATTTACACGTGAATCTCTCAGACTCTCCCCAAGGCCAAGTGCGTGTTGAACTTCTTTCGCACCGTACGCAGCCAACCGTGATAATCGCAGGTGCAAAACATCAGCACTGCACGTCGCACATCTCTGATTGGTGGCTGGACGGCCTAGTGGTGCAAATTCCACATTACTCTGACGGGGACCGGCGTAACCACAGAGCAACCACTGCTGACTACTGTGACACTCCACGGAAGGATGACGGGCAGTCATCCACTCGCCTGGATGTGAACTCATAACCCATTCACTTGCAGGACAAGGGGTGTTGAGTGCGTCTCTACACAAGCTGCAGACGAACATATGCTTCTTGTCAACGGCCGTTATCTATCCACTGCTAGATGAAGACCTTCCCAAGTCATCGCCATCTGTCACCAGTCTGGGCCATCATTTATTCCGGCCATGATGTGTGCTATACCCAATACCACTCCCCTTAACACATTACTGCGGAGGGAGCTGGTAGGAACGTTGGGTTGCTCGGTCAATGGCCAGGGTCAACGGCGGCGTGGTGTATTCCGCAAATATGCCCGACTGTGAGGGCGGGCACAAGCCGGCGTGAGTAGGTTAAACGTTGAGTTTTATAAGGGCACCACGGGGTGACCAGCCCCTCCCCACCCAGCCCCACCCCTCCCACCCCCCACCCAGCCCCACCCTCCCCACCCAGCCCCTCCCCACCCTCCCCTCCCCACCCGACCCCTCCCCACCCAGCCCCTCCCTGCACGACGGACGGTCGGACACAATATCCCCTGTGGGCTGGTGTAACCAGGTGGTTCCTACCAGTAAGAGTTCATGTGATTGTCTCTCAGCTGCGCCTGTCCTCAGGACCACGCGTTACTGCTGCTGCTGCTGTCTCTTCAGTGCTAGTCGCGGCGTGTCTCTCTCTCTCTCCACGCTTTTATTTTTCAGCGACTGTGCCATGCCCTTCGTCACTGTCAATCGTTTACCCGATCCATGCCGTCACAGCGGGTTACGTTCACTGCCTCGTGATGACCTTGATTCGACGCTATGGAATGTTGCTTATGGTTATCGCGTTCTTTTATTTTTTTCAAAAGCCACTCCGACCTGCTCTCTAGTTAATAGTTCCCATCCTCACCCACCTTCAATAATAAATACCCTAGATACACATAATCCCGCATATCAGTGTAAATGTAGTGCGCGTGTGCGCGTGCATAAATAACCACGACACATGCATGAAGATCGCCGTCGAGTAGAATCCTATTTACTTAGGGTGTGATGATGGAAATCCGATTCGGGCACCCACATGGGATTAAACAAAAAATGCGTATAATGTAGTTTTATTGCGGAGAAGAGTAGCGGCCTCTAGCGCCTGGCGGGGTCACGTGAACACATTGCATAATGACGCACGATACTCGCAAAGCTGTCAACCCATCCGCTTTAGCCCGTATGCTTGTCCAGGGAAATTGAGTTTATTCTAGATTTGAAGCTTTCGTGACTGCAAGGATTCATATTCTTAGGTTTTTTCGGTAAAGTCACGTAGGTAAAACATTAACATTAATAAAAGTAAAATAAAATAAAATTGAGTTTTCAAGTCCATCCGGTGTACAGCCGTTTTAATGCGGACACCCCCCCCCCACCCCCCATATTTTTTGTGTCTATTTATTTGTGTTTCTCCCTCTTGTGACGGGACTTTGTAGGATGAACGTTGAGATTTATAAGGGACACGGCTTAACCAGCAAGGTCTGAATTGGCCTGTAATAAGGCAGGGCACTGATAAGGAGTTGCAAGGTTCTTGTTTTACGAAGAGCCTTCACTGTGAACACCAACACTCATCTTGAGGCCCGAACTCCGTGTTCTCTCAAAGCCATCTCTTCCCCTTGTGCGATCATCCCCTTTCATATTTCTCCCCCCCCCCCCCTTTCTCGAAGGTTCGCTCACCCCCCATTTCCATCACCCCATCCTCGTCCTCCAATGGTTGTCAACCGTGACCCCGACAGTCCACCCTCGTCTCCTGCCTTTGACGTGTCCATTTCTCCACCAATCGGTTTGATGCCCTGACCCCAAACAATCCTCTTTGTAGACCAGGGGTGGGGAACCTTTCTTCTGCCAAGAGCCATTTGGATATTTATAACATCATTCGCGGGCCATACAAATTATCAACTTAAAAATTTGCCCATTAAATTTGGTCAAACATTTAATGAACTCACCCCTAATGTGATGGCTGGAACTGCTTCTCTTTGGCGAAGCGTGTGATGTGAGCTGATATTGATGATGTTGCTACTCGCAACAGCTTTGCCAGGTTTGCTCCTCGATTTATTGAATTTCGAGTCCCGCCTGAGATTCCCTTGGCAGGGCCACACCAAATGATTTCGCGGGCCTTATACGGCCCGCGGGCCGGACGTTCCCCACCTCTGTTGTAAAACAAGGAAAGCGGTCTGTTTTGTACACTTACTCTTTAGTTCTTTCGGTAAAGTCACGTAGGTATAAAAAAAAAAAACGGACTCAAAATAAATCAAATCACGACGTTTCGGAAGCAACACAAGCCTCCGTCACCAGGTGGGACAGCCACAGCAAGAAATAATTTGCTAAGGCCAGAGGGGAGGGGGTAGGAGCCAGGGGGGAGAGAAGTAGAGGGCGAGGGGGGGGGGGGGGGAGGAGGGGAGGGCGGGTTGAGTGAGCATCAACCACCTGGTACTCAACACGGCTGGTGCAAACAATGCCGGAGCTGGGAGAGATGCTGGGGGCGGTGGGGGTAGGGGGGGGCTCAGCCACCTGGTAAACGACACCGCCGGTGTGACACAATGCCGGAGTGGTGTACCGAGCGGCTCTGGGGGGGTGGTAGTAGAGTGTTGAAGAGACTGGAGATACGGGTATGAAAGAAACTACAAAGCAACTAAGATTTCACCTGGTTAATAACATCCTTCCAATGATTGCTCAATTTGAATCCATCCTCTCGGTTGAAGTTATGTCTGTATTTATATAATTCTGGATGGCTTCATGAACAAATCAATGATAGTAGCCTGACGGTTTGCAGAGTAACTTGGTCTCGGAAACACATTCCTGCGGAGGGAGCTGGTAGGAACGTTGGGTTGCTCGGTCAATGGTCAGGGTCAACGGCGGCGTGGTGTATTCCCGCAAATATGCCCGACTGAGGGCGGGCACAAGCCAGCGTGAGTAGGTTAAACGTTGAATATAGCCCCACCCTCCTTACCCAGCCCCTCCCCACCCAGCCCAGCCTCCCCACCCAGCCCTTCCCTGCACGACGGACGGACAGAATAATCCCCTGTGGTCTGGTGTAACCAGGAGGTTCCTACCAGTAACAATATCATGAGAGCCCACGGCGTTGTAGCAGTGATCAGCTACGGCGGAAGAACCAGTTCTGCCATGTTTCAAATCCGCCTTGTGCTCGCGAATACGGTCCGATACATGTCGTTTCGTTTCCCCAATGTAACAATCACCACAAATGCAACGGAGCTTGTAGACTTCAGGGTATTGCAAGTCAGGAATTACATCCTTTACGGATGAGATTAGATCACGGATTTTGTGTACTGTACCGAATCGGACCTGGATCTTGCGATTGTTTAAGATTTTGGAAATCTTTTTGGTAACGCCTGCTATGTATGGTAACGTGATGGTTTTAATCGGGGTCTCAAGCAGTGGCGGCTCCTGCAAAATCTCTCAGGGGGGGCAAATGTCTGGATGATTGATAAGGATAAGGTCCACCCATGCAATGGATAAATTAACAGCTTAAGCATGTAAAGGCAACTTCACTTCTTTAATATTAATGAAAAATAAAGTGACTCTTACAATACATCTTGTTTGTTTCTATACTCTATATTAAAAGAAACCACTCAAGTTTATTTTATTAAAGATTCCACTAGGTGGCGATAAATTATATTGTTGGATGAAACGTGCTTACGTATGATGACGTTAGCACGTATGATGACGTAAGCACGTTAGTGCATGCCCTCCCGGAAGCCATAGAGAATGCATTGGAGCGCCCCCGTTAGAAAAAAAAACATCTTTCAATGTAAGTCTATGGGGCCACTCGAGGCGATTCTCAGCCGGAGTGAAATCGCCCAAAAAGAGGCGGTACTCCACAGAACGTGACATGACGCTGATTGGACTATATCCAGAGGCTGACAGTGACGGCTAGCGTGACTGTGGTTGAATGACATTGGTGGTGCGTCGCCCAATCGCCCTAATGAAGAAACCGCCCCTGGTCTCAAGGGGTTGTTTCTCCATGGTTGGAGAAACAGCTTTGCGGATAATGCGGTCCGAATATCCATTCTACTTAAGGGCCTGGTGTACGTGTTCCAATTCACTCGCTAGATGGTGTTGGTTATACCTACGTGACTTTACCGAAAGAACTAAAGAGTATGGATCATTGCAGTCACGAAACTTCAAATTTAGATTTCGGACACTTTTCATTTGCAGGCCACACAATGGTGTTGGAGAGCGAGTGCGTTGGGCGTGTTGTTGTTGTTAATTGTGCTTGTGCCACCACTGCCAACCCAGCAGCAGCATCACCAAATAACGTGATGATGAAAAGGAAAGCTGTTTTTGTGCGTGTTGGACAAATTCTGAAACGCACTAATGTGTAAGATTATCCACTCCCGCGTGGTGGAATTGCACACCGATGCATTGCAATTTACGTGTTTGTAGCCGCCAGGGCGATCATTACGACTCCCGCGCTGAGAGAGACACAACAGAGCCCTGTGGGTAATATTGACACATTTAATATACAGTGATTTAGCATCAAGCTAATTGTACAACAGCATTGATGGCCTACGAGTAACAAATGTTAGTGTAACGGGTAATAGTGCGCTTGTTGTTGTTGTAAGTCATAGTAAGGTGATACAAATATCTTCACGTTTCACCTTTATTAATAGCGCGCGTCTGAAAGCTAACAGCCGCGGAGGAGACGAATCGGCGAGCCATCGTGGATGGAATAGGGAGCGAATTGGATGAGAGAGGTAATTAAGTCATTTTCATTTACACGGGCCAGCCACACACGCACTCACAATCGCTGCATCGGTGGGAATCATGATAAAATATTCTCAACAGATGACAATTGATTTCAGGCAGGACAAAAACAAATTAAAGTGTGTACTCATATAATAACAAACAAAAAAAAGACGTTTCCGTGTCGGAGCACCCACCAAATAGAGAACAGCATCCAACACAACCACGACGCCGGTGTTGACGACGACGATTACGATCATGGGTGGACGGCAACACTGTAGCATGGGGCGTCGTCACCTCCGTGACTTTCCCTCCGCGACATTCCGTACTCTACGTGATATACTGATTGTAATTTCACGAACACGCGCAATCTCCGCGCGTGTGCGCGTACGTTCACAGGCGAGCGGCGCACCTCCGCGTACCGACTGGTTCCGCCAGCCGGCAGCACTGTGGGGTAAATCGAGGTGGTGGAGTTGGGGCTGAGTGAGGCGAGGTGTGTAAAATGTGGGGTGGAGGGCCGAGAGTTGCAAAGCGTGTCGGTGAAGGCGACGTTAGGCGAGGTGGGAGCTCCTCGGGGAGGTGTTCCGCGGTTATACGCAATGCAGCACGCGCTGCAAGAGGGCTCTCGGTGTGCCGAGGTTCGGTGCAGGGGAAACGTGGCGTGGAGCGGTCAGACTGTGGGTGGGTTTGAAGGCGGTAGGGGTGGGCATGCGAGACACGAATGCATGCGGCGGGTTCAAGGTTACGTGCGCAATATGCCGCTTACGGCCGAGACGGTGCTTGATGCGTGAAGGTACAGTGAGGGAGGCGAGGGGGGAGGATATGCGGGAGGGTGTAACTGCGGCTACAGGCTAGGCAAGAGCGACGCTCGATAGGGGAGGTGGGGGGGCACAACGCACGGTGAGACCGGCGAAGGTACGCCAGGGTGCAAAGCGATTGCATTGCGGTTTGTTTGGCTCTACTGCAGTGACGTTAGGTGTGGTGCGGTTAGGCGGGAGAAAAGTGGATTGGCGTGGTGAGATGCAATCGGGCGGTTGCGGCCTGTTGCACAGAAACACCGCACGCGTATCTTTGTTCCCGTTTAACTTGTACACGTAGAGAGGGAGGCCTTGATCCGGCAGTGGAAAGATGGTTGATAATGATGCTGATAAAGAGAACAAATCGTCGGATAATTCCACTTGCATGTTTTTTTTTTATACAACAGACCCCTCCAGTTAGGGGTTGCGACGCAGGTACGCGAGAAGCCTCCAGCGGGGGGGGGGGGGGGGGGACAAAGGTCACCGGAAAAGGGGTCCAGTTGTGAGACCAAGCCAGGTCCCCGCCTGAGCGATCAACCACCTTGGTGGCACGTGACTGAAAATCGCTCGCACGTGGACGTCTCCGCAACAAATTGCGAGCTGTCGCGCAGACCGCTTGCTGCTCACGGTTGACGACCAGAATTGACTTTGAGCCATCGATCCGCTCGCCGATTTGTAGCGACGGGCCGCCGCTTCAAACTGGACATCTGTGAAAAGGAGCTTCAGAGCTCACTGGATTCCTCCAAGTTAAGATTCCGATTCGAATTTCCTCAGTTGCGCAACCGCTCGCTCAGACGCGGACAGAGAGTGGCGGCGGCGGCCGAGGCGGCAACATAGGCCACAGCGGCACCAGATGTTGCACGACATTTGCCAGAGAGATTTAGCTGCGCGATCGCCAAGGTGTGGACCCGGCCCCGGAAAGGCAGGCATGGTGGTGGGGGGGGGGGCAAGGAGCAAGAGCAAGCATGCGTGAGGGAGAGGAGCGACTGGGTCCAGCATTCCACACGTACACACACACATATACACACCGTTCACGGCCCTGACGGGAGCACAACATTTCCAAAGTGCTTCACATTTATAACCGAAAACACCAAAGTTTACTTTACAGGAGCTTAACGTCACAGGGGCAGGGGGCGGGCGGAGTGTGCTGCAGGAGCCCCCCTACCCTCACGGCGGCGCCCTCGCTCGTCCCTATCCCCCCCCCCCACCGTGCTCCGTATGGAGAAGCGTGGAGGGGGGGGGGCATGGGGTGGGTGCTGACGAGCTGCGGGCAGCGCCCCCCTCTGTGTTGCGTGCGAGGGGAGGGGGGGCGAGACACGACGACGCTGAAGCGCTGGAATGGTGAACGAGGTGGGGAGAGTCTTTGGGGGGGGGGGGGGTAGAGGAGGTTGTGGAGTTTGCGGGGGTGGAGGAGGGCAGGACGACAACGACGACTGGCCAGGGTTGCACGGTCACGATGCGCTCGAGACTCAGCTCTTGAGCACCGTGTCGTAGGCCTGGCTGATGTACTGAGACACTTCGGGTGCCCTGCACTTCAACGAGAGCTGCGCACCGCACGTGGGCACGAGGGAGAGCAGAGTTGGGGGGGGGGGGGACAAGAAAACAATCAATCGATCGTGATCAATAACAACGTCGGCAAACAACGATGGTCGCCGTCATTTGTTTACCCAGTAAAGCATCGCCCGAGTCTGATGATTCTTTTTACAGGAGGGAACTGCACTGGGATGTTTGGCCAATTCCATCAAAATGCACGTTTGGCACGGGGGAGAAAACTGGAACTCTGTGTGTGAAGGGCGGGGGGTGGGGGGTAACAGCACTCAAGAGCTCCACACAGGTATACTTTACAACAGGGGTGGGGAACGTCCGGCCCACGGGCCGTATAAGGCCCACACAATCATTTGGTGTGGCCCTGCCAAGGGAATCGTAGGCGGGACTCGAAATTCAATAAATCTAGGCGCAAACCTGGAAAAGCAGCTGCGAGTAGCAACATCATAAATACCAGCTAACATCACGCGCCTCGCCAATGAGAAGCAGTTCCAGCCATCGCATTAGGGGCGGGTTAATTAAATGTTTGACCAAATATAACGGGCTAATTTTTAAGTTGATAATTTTGCATGGCCCGCAAATTAGTTTATAAATATCCAAATGGCCCTTGGCAGAGGAAAGGTTCCCCACCCCCTGCTTTAGAGAGTCCCCCCGCTGCAATACGGCCGTCTACCGACTACCTCGCACCGCCCGGTATTCCCAGGCAGTCCTCGCATCAAAGCAATAAGCCAGGCTCAACTCGGCTGAGCTTCCGAGATCTGAGGATATTGTGGTGCACTCGGAGGTGATGATTTGGTTGCAGGCAATTTGTTCGGTTCAGTCGTTGCCTTCATTTAATCAGAAAGGCCCTTTTAAAAAATCATCCCTCGTGTGAGAAAAACTGCCTGGGAATGAGGGGCGCCGCTGTGGCACAAGAGTGCCGCGGACACTACAAACACAAGCGCAGGCAAACTACGCAACGAGGAGGAGACGTGGTAACCCGTGGGTCCACGCTTCGGTGAAAACGCCGACTGAGGTTTGGTCTGTAAGCAGAACGAGAATCTTTATCCTGGAGAAATCCGGTGATCTACGAAGCTCTCTTTCACAGATGTCCAGTAACAAGCGATGGACTCGAATTATTATTTTCTCTTTATTTTTGTATGCATTTAAATAAATCAACACTTGGCTTATTTACGAGTGTGAAAATGTTTTTTTTTTTACGATTTAGAAACAATCGCCGCTAGGCTTCATGCCCTGTGGTGCATTGACTTACAGTGCTGGGTCTGGCTGCTGAAGAACACACGAACCTCCCGCGTCATCGCCTAATCGCTAAACGGTCAACGCAAGACCTTCCCGAGCAATGCCCACATTACCTGTAATATCAATATGAATGAACGGGGGAGTTACTGTGAGATTATAATTAGTTTGGGTTTTCATAAACTTGATCCACCAGGGTGGTGCACGCTGGGCTGCACGCTGCACTGCACGCTAGCCGACGAACAAAACCTCGCGGTGGCTCACTGACACTGAGCGCTCACCATGTGGGAGTTTCTCTCCCCCTGATAAGCCCTCCCCCCTCCCCCCTCCCCCCCAAAACCACACCCCACCCCCACAGCCCACCGAGCCCCCGACTGCCCACAATGCAGGTGCCTTGTGGATGCACGCGAGGCGCTGAGCTTTTGTGAACACCCGATGAAGAAGGTCGATGAAATTTCCAGCGCAATGTTGGACGAAATTGCCAAAACACCGCTCGCTTTTCAACGTTTCCGGTTCGCCGAAAAAACATAAATCAACTGGCGAATTTTTGCCCGTGATGTGACAACTCAATTTGATCACCTGTGTCGGGTGGTGGAGGGTTTATAGTAAAAAAAATGTTTTTACATTATGCACGACACAGCGTTCTGACCCCAAAGTAACGAATTGGCAATCAGACGCGCGTGCATCCTGTACGTGTCCCTCTGGGCGTGGTGTGGAGCGGCAAAGGGCTGGTGGCGTTCTGGCAATGCTCACCGTGCCAATCTGCAAGTCACATTTTCGTTACCACTGTAATTGGCTTGCGTGAGCTGGGGAAGAAGATTTTTTGTGACACCGATGGCGTTCGCAGCCTTCGGGCGTCTCAAACGCAATCCCGGCAAACGTTTTACGTTGCGCCAAAGTGTTCCGCGTGTACATTGCACGCTTGTGTTTTGCCTATAATTGTTACGCGGGTACACAGTTACGCAGGTTTGAATTGGTATATAAACTGTGCGTCTATGCACGCTCGTGATTATATATAATTACAGGCTCGTGTTTGTATATAGCGTAGATGGAAATAGGCATATGTCTATAACTCCGAGGACGTGTGTATCTTGCGTTTGTAGCGGGGTGTGCTAAGTGCAGTGGTTTGCGTTGCGCTAGACTACGATCCCGGCGAGCAGAGTTCGATTCTCGCTCATGGTCAACATCGATGGTGAATATCTGAACTCATCCTGAGCCTCCCCAGAGTACGACTCGAGCCTTAAACGAGTACTTGGTGCGACGTGGAAACATCAGCACTGGGGAGACAAAGGCGACCGGGCGTGGTGTTGACCAACCACCCCCTCGAGTATACAGTGGCGGCCGTAATCAGGTACTCACAAACAGCACTTGCCCCTCAAGTCTGTTACGGCTATATGGGAAATCGTTGTCTCTTTGCGTGTACAAAACTGCAAGCTTGCAGTTATATACAACTGCACGTTTGCGTTTGTATAAAACTCATTGTGTGCACATCTGCGCGTGCTTGTGTTTACGCGTACACGTGTTGCGCGTTTACACACACGCGTGTTGCGTGTTTACGCGAGTTTGCGTGTAATTGCGTCGGGTGGAATTTTGCGTTGGGGCGCGCGAGCAGTCAAAGCGCGGCAACACCGCCGCCACCAAATGCACGGAATTACAAAACGCCACTTTTGCCACTCATCTCGCGCTGGCGACGCAGGCACCCGCAGACGTTCCCGGGCGGCGCAAGAGGAAGTGAATTCGTTTCTCTTAGTTATTCACGACAACATTAACCGTTCGCATTATTACAACGGCAATAAGTATCCCCCCCCCCCCATCCCTTCTCCGGTCACCGCAGCAGTGCATTCTGTATCCGGCTGCTAAAATTGGCAGCAGCGATTAGGAGCGCAGCAGGAGGGTGCGTGCGGCGAGTGGAAGTTGGGGGAGCGAGCCAGAGCGATGGTGGTGGTGGTGGTGGGGGGGGGAAACCGCGCGCGCTACGTGAAACGCCGCCCGTGCCGTGAATGCTAAGGTCTCCTCGGCGCTGGCGGTGGCTGCGGCGGTGATGGGGGGCAGGGAGGACAAACGCGAGCGGCGAGCGTGCGGAGGCTTTGTAATGCGGTTAGCGCCGCCATTTATACACAACCGTCCCGGGCGGTTGCGAGACCGATTCTCTCACCATCAGCTGACCGACCCGAACGGCCGACTGACGCAACAACAGCAGCAGTAGCAGCAGGCACGACCTCTGCAGTCTATATTATTTCCCCCCTCTCTTTTGTGTGCTATTGAAGCCATTGAATTACACATCGTTTTATTTATTTATTCCGTTTTTAATTATTGAGCCACACTATATCCGGAGAGTGGGAGTAGGTGGAAAGGTGAAAATTTGGACGATCCGAGTGGGTTTTATTGTGTGGTTGTCGATGCGATGACCCTGCCATGAAACGACAATGCCACATTGTACGGCACTGCAAAGGCGGGCAATCCATGACATTAGTCACCGCACGGAAAAAAAGAGATAGATATACATTATGGAATTAATTCTGCCATTAAAAACATTAAATTACACAGCACTTATCCCATAACATGGAAGGCATCGCGAACGACTTCACATTGTTTTTGAGTGGGGGGGGGGGGGATTAAATCACGTTTGTTATATTAAAACTGTCATCGGGCGAGTCACATTCACAGCATTAGTCTAGCCTTCATTGTTGACGCATTATTCAGAGTGCCGTGGAGGCTACTTTTTCAAATGCATAATTAGTTACGGCTCTTTGCACGCGAGCATTTTTCTGTTGTAACCAACGACTTGTGCTATTTACATTCGTTGAGCGAGAGACATGCAGCAGCGGCTGGGGCAATGCACCTCCACCAGACCCGGTGACCCAGGCTCGATCCCAGTCCGCAGCTGATGTCTGCCGATTGAGTCGCTCTTGGAAAAAAAGGCCTCTCTCAACTCAATGGGCTTTACTCATTGGAGAAATAAAACTGCTGATTCTGGTAACGCGTGCGGCCAAGTGGCATCTGAGCCGGTCTCCTGGCCTACCCTCTTGCGCCAACCCGCACAAAGTCGGCGTGGTGAAGTATGGTCAAATCAAGCCCCATGACTGCTGACGGATTCATCCGGTAATGGGTTGGTGGTGGGTTGGTAAAGACGTCAATTTTCACTTTCATTAGCATCAAGAATGTTTTTTTGGTTTTTTAATGGACCGTCTGACAAAATATTGATGAACCAGTGCAAGCAACGGGGGTGTTTTTACAATTAAAAACGAAAAAAATATTCCCACAAATCTTCCGGGCGCTCTGCTAGCATCTCCTCGGTAAACGATGCGAACGTTCAACCCTGGGCCTCCCCCACTCTCCGCTGCAAACAGCAACTGAGTCGAATCGATTGGCTCTCTCCAAGCTAATTAGTAACCGGAGGATGTACCAACACAGAAGGTCACGCACCTCAAACCAAGAGAAATGATCAGTGAGAAAGTGACCCCCCCCCCCCCACCTTTAATCTCTTGATGTATTCCACCTCCAAACCCACCCCCTCCCCCAACCACTCCGCCCTCAATTTCTTAATTAATTTCCCAATCTCTTTGTGGTGTGGAGTTTGCCAGGGCATTTGAAGGATGGGCATTCACAGATCTCAGGTCCCTTCACTAGGCAAATGTTGAAAAGAAACGAGAAATAAGTATAACCCGTAAAAACAAAGTTTTTCACTATAAATCCTTTATATGCGTGGCGGCTAGAGTGCTCTCGTCCTCTGGCTTGAGATGGCTGCCACCTATGGGTCAGATGATTGTGCCAGTATTAAGCAATTGGTAATTAAATATTTAATTTGTTTTGCCCTAAACAGGGTAAAATTTTGGAAAAAAATTTTCACGAACATTAATTGTCTCGCACAACGAGTCTGTGTGCAAAATGTCAGCTCGATTGGATCACGGGAAGTGGGTTAAAAAACGACCGAAAGATTTGCACGGTCGTAAGCAAGCAAGCAAGCACGCAAGCACGCAAGCAAGCAAGCAAGCAAACTTAATATAAAGGATTTAAAAAACGTGCGGCCGCTACCAGACAAATCACAACGTGCAGCAGAGGCAGCGACGGGGGTTACGGCTGCACGGGACGTTGGGAGAGCACAACGAGTCATCCCGACCGACAGAGTCTATAGGCTTAAGAGCCAGGGGTCACTACCACACCAAGTGTCCCCAGAGGACCGGCTGGCTCCAGGTCCCCACTGCCCAACATGGCTCGCCATGCCCCCCCCCCCCCCCCGCCTCCACCCCTCTCCCTTAACCCAATACCAAAAATTAAAACAATGAAAAAAACCCCCACGCGCAGATTCCGTAACGCTTTCCAACACGCACTTTTTCTCGAACGGTAGCGCAGAAGTGGCTGTCAGGGCAAAAGGGCGTTGCCAATATTTTTCAAAACGTCCTTTTACAGCGCCGGTTTTGTAGCCTCTACATATTCGGCAAAACTTTGGTCAATTTGTCCCAGTTTTCAAGCGGGCAAATCACCAACAGCAACGCAACTTTACCAGTTCGTTCACATTGGGAACATCCTTACGAGAGCTATCGTGCACACCCGTTACGGGCGAGCGGACAACAGATCCACAGAGCTAATGCATTAAAGGCTAGAATCTCAGCTGAAAAGCGTTAGAAACACAAACCAGCCCTCGCTACACCCCCCCCCCTACCCCACGTGACAGTATCGCATTATATCGATGCTCACGTGCTCGCGTGCCATTTCGTGACAAGTGAGAAGTAACGCTTGATAGACAGAGGACGTCAGATTTTACGCAAGTCCACGGACAACGCTCCGTTCTTTTTTGTTAGTGGACTGGCGAGGGCACTCGCCGGTCGTTCCGCCTGTGTGTTTGCGTGCGTGAACATCTGTAGCCAGACGCGCTGAACACTTTAAGTGGAATTCACCGCGTTGTTGTAATTTAAAGCCATTAGGCGGTTGTCATCTCCAGCTGGCACATCGGTTCAGCCGGATCAGGAGTGAGCAGCTCTCAAATGGAAGGCTGCTAGGGTCAAATCCTGGTTTGGGGTTCACGCAGCTCATCAACCTCCCGGGGTAGATAAAATAAGTACCATTTTGCAGGAAAGTCAACAATGGTTGTCCCCACCGTAGGAATAGGCGATTTACGACACTAGCTAAAGATTGTAAACAGAAGATGATCGCTGCTGGCTTCCCTGGATCATGAGGTGGAAACTCCACGTTCATGCTGGCAGGAGAATGTCACTCTGTAGTATGATCAATGTCGACTTGCCACGTTGGAGATCATTTTTACGTTGATGATGATGATGACGATGATGGGTTGTGTTGACCGCTGAAAGGGATTATGAACGTGTGATCCTTCTGTCCCTGCAACCGCACGACCCCACTGACGTTCGGCTGTGAAACCATCTGGCTCTGCTCAAGGTGATAGTTAAACATAACAACTGCTCTGCTTGATCCAGCAATGGATAGATCATGGCTGCGGATGATGAAACCGCTATGTAAAGAGCAGGAACCCATGGTAACTGAAAATTAATTGCCCCCCCCCAAGCTGCCCGCCCCCCCCCCAAAGATACGTTGCAATTGTGCTCTTGGCACGATGAGACGAAGCAATATTCGGTCAGAGCTCTCGCTGAGAGCAGTGCACCACCATGGGAAAGAGAATGAATCTCAGAATGTGACATCATGAAACTCGTGTTGAAGTCACTTCATTTAGGCCCGTTTTCCACACGTCATTCAAAATTATACGTGTGTGTATTTTTCAATTCTCAAGGCGAGAATGAGCCAAATTACGCGAAACACTGCATTTAACTTGATGGGGTTTCTTGCGCGCAATAATCAGTAACCGGGCAGAATCCATCAACTCAATACACTTGAGAACACAATTTAATCACAGACGGCTGAAAGCCAGATTAGAACCCAGAATCTCGGCTGTGGCAGCCAGCTCAGTTCTCCCGACGTATTACCCTGCTGGGTTTCCTGGCCCACCTCTGCCTGAAGTTTATTGCTTTAATGGTCCACCCTTTTGTCAGTGTACTGCCGGTTAAGCGGCTCGATACGCCGCGTGGGGTCATTGGACCATACTTCACCACGGTTGGTCAGTGCGGGTTAGCGTAAGCGTGGGGGAGCGCATTGACAGTCGGACGGGGCAGGATTTACGTAACATGAGTCAATTATTTGACTTTGTTCCCTCGGCTGTTTATGTCCCCGCAGCAAATACCACTTGCAATATTGACCCCCCACCCACCCTTCCACGCGAGAAATCACAACACTTGGGAAAAGCAAAGCGACCTACGCTGTTGAGCAATAAGAGGCCTGCTGGGAATAAAATAATAGCGGTATAGAGCAAAACAGTTTTTAATTGCACAAGCGGAATGAGTCGTTGCCAAGCACAAGCAAATAAAAAGCACAGCACGCTCTAAGAAAATGCCAAACAAGAAGCCAAACCTCCAGATCCTGGATGGAAAAGCAGGATGATGGCATGCACGACACAAAAGGCAAGTAGGTTAGCGGAGCAACGAACGGCATTAACAGACAATAACAATTTTCACGCGCGCATGCACACACGGACAGCGATTTCCTTGGTTAGCTGCAACTGCACGCGCGCAGACACACAGGCAGGTGCGCACATGTACACACGTACGCATGCACGAGCGCGCGCACGCACACACAATGATACGTGCGCGCGCACACAATGATACGTGCGCGCGCACACAATGATACGTGCGCGCGCACACACAATAATACGTGCACTCACATGGTTAGGCATGGATGTGTGTGCACGTGGGCAGATGCGCATGCATATTTCCGGAAATGCAGCCAGGTATGCTAGGTTATCAATCGGATGATGGCACCCAATGTAGCCCACACAGCGCTATTAGCGAGCGCCTATTATAGGGCCAGCTGAGCACACGAGGGGGTGGTGTGTCCAGGACAACCAAATGGCTCCCAGGTGCTGGTCTTGACACCGCACTAGGTAACTAATTTCAGACCGAGTCAAGCCCCCAGGTGGTGGTACCAGCTAGGCAGACTGTCTTCAGATGCCGATTATCGATGATTCGCATGTCCGGTAGAAGCATAACGATTTAACCACCTGGCGGTTTGAGGAATTGTCGTGATTAGACCATCGATTGTTTTGTTCCAAACGCTGTTGTGAAAGCAGCGGCCACTCGTGGCTGCAGCGGTTAAGTCATCCCATTGCATACAATATTTATGGATTGAAAAAGATAAATTTACGAAATGGGGCTCGATCCATATTTTAAAAGCTTAAGAATCAATATCAATTATGAAGGGATGCATCGTCACACCCCCCCTCTGCTAACTACGCACAAACAAATTGGGTGTTATGAGGCGAGACGTGCAAACCAGTTCATAGCGCAACACGCTAAACAGCTACACAACCGCTCCCCACTCTCACACAGACAAAGACCCCCCATATAGCCTTAACAGACTGTTGGGGCAAGTGCTGCTAACGAGCACCTATGAAGGCCGACATGGCACACGGGGAGAGGTGGCCAACACCTCGCACGACCGCCTTTGTCTCCCCAGTGGCGATGTTTACACATCATACCAGGCACTCATTTGAGGCCGAGTCGACCTCGAGGAGGCCCAGGACTGGTTCAGATAATCGTCACTGGTGTTGGCTGTGAGCGGGAAACCCGGCTCGCGGGTTCGTTTCGCAGTGCACTAACCGCTGCACTACCGCTCCCCACTTTCGCAAAACACACACACACACACGTCCACACAAACACACATACAAACTTGCATGCACACACGCACACAAACAGGCGCGGGCACACACATGACAAAAAGTAAAGAGAGACCAAGCGTAAACGGAGCGGTTGCGGGCGGGACTCCGCTGAACCTCCGCGGCACAAAATTCAAAGCAGCAGCAGCAGCTCCCTCACACCCGGAGACAGAATCACGATGCAGGGGCCGCCACGCAGCAGATCACTAATCGATGAGGTGACGAGGCCAGAGCGAGAGACGCACGCACGCATGCACGTACGGCAGACGCTCTCTCCTCCAGCCACCCCCTGACGGAGCTCCTGGAGCGTAGAGCTATCTGTTCGACTATCGGGGACAACATTGGGCTGCCGGGTGGCCGTGGGATGTAGTGTATAATAAGAGCAGCAGTGGTTGGCCGCGGCTCTCTGCTTATCATGATTCTGAGAGAGTCAATTCCCTATTGAGTGTCGTGCGTGCGTGTGTGTGGAAACGGGTTATCCCTGCAGAAAACCCACGTTTTGAAAGGATGCCCAGGTATTCCCAACACCATAGGGCATTGCGCAATTTAAGCGATACATAGCTTATGCCATGCCTTTATAAGCCAATACCTGAGCTTGATAGCTTAGCTCAAGGCAATACCTAAGCTGAAGGAAAAGTAAATAGGGAATAGCCAAGCATAAGGAAATGCCTATATAGGGAAAACCCAGTATAGGCAATACTTTACCCTAAACATTACCTATATCGCAATACCATAATTCATGCCAAAATCAAATAAGGAATACTTTGACGTGCCTATATTGGGCAATTACTGTACTTTTAGACTGCCAAAGGGCCTTTGTTTATTTAAATAAAGACGTAGGCCACCAAGGAAAGAGCAGTAACCGCCTCAAATTACTCTGCTAGGTCACCATTCGGTCTTGGCAATTACCGTAATTATCAAGATGGAACACGACGTGCGGCGCGGCAAATTCCTACAAATATTTTATTCACGGCAATTACATAGTACGCGCGCCGCAGTCCGCATTACTTAGGTGTGTGTGCGCGCGACACCTCGGGATGCGCAAGCAGAAAAAGCTCTCTCTGGGCACCAGAGTAATTGTGAACGTTAGCGGTTATTTCCTCCGAGATTCCGCGGCAGATAGCTCTGCGTCGCCGGCGCGCTAATCCTGGCGACGGGCGCCAAAGCACACAGTGCCGCCCGCACGCGTGGCACTCTATTCGTGCATTGCCTGCGCTTCTATTCCCCCCCCCCCCCCCCCCCATACTTCACGGACTTTCACTGCCCACAAAGTAACCCCTGCAGCAGCACATTGTTATGTCTAGTGGTCGCCCATTCAAGCACTATCCCAGGCTCAGCCCTGCTCAGATTCCAAAAGCCAATGAGGTCGGGTGCATCCTGGGCACTTTTGTTCCCAGCGGCTGTCACTGTACACCTGTGCATGAGGACACCTGTCGCTGTACAGGTGTTCTTATCCAGATAGCAACCAACGCACACGCCTCCTCCTGCACGTCCCAGCGATTAGCAAATCACAGGCGTCCCCTTCTGTGGACATGCGCGCGTTCATCTGCGCCTGTCCGAATGAAAGTCCACGTAGGAAGGGAGCTTCGAGTGGCAGGCGTGCGAGTGTGCGAGTGTGCGTGCGTGCGTAAGCATGAGTCAACAAATTGTTTTTTTTACCGGGTAAGGCCCACCGAGCTATACAGCTCTTTTTGAGAAGCGACCTGGCCACAAATGATCGCTCAACGAAGTGGCTTATCGTGTGAAAATTTATAGCAGCCAAATACTCTTAAACGTATGTTTCTAAACGTGGAGGGAAAACAGCGGAGGAAGGAACTGGAGAAATATCCACGCGACCACAGGGAGAACATGCAAACTCAAAACATACCACGGGCATCAGGGTCGCAATCGAACCCACGGCCTTGCGAGGTAGATAACATCTCGCCACCGTGGAAAAAAAACATCGCAATGACACAGGTCCATCTGTGACCGAGCGAGACCGTGCCGTACCGTGTAGTTGGGGTTGCCGGGCTGTATGCGCAGCTCTGCGAGCACCCAGATGCCGTTGGTGAGCTTCAGCGACTGGTACAGCATGTCCTGGCCCTCTACATTCCTCTTGGCGATGGTGAACACGTTGTTGTTCTGCAGCTTGCTGGATACCGAGTCTATGGGGGAAAGGAGACACCAAGCGCACCGACACATTATCAGATGACCATTGGCGCGCAACCGCAAAAAAATCGATTACCGCGTTTCCCATTAAGATGTAGGAGAAATAACTTGAATTATACGTATCGCAAGCGTCCTGTTTTAAAGTGGAATACATCGAGTAGCTTGTATTGTTTTCCAAAACAAGAATCGTTTCTCTCTAACGGTTACTACTGGTGTCGCCGTGGTACAATTTGTGTTACTTTTTGATTCATAACTGCCTGTGATTGTAAAGAATTCTGCAAGCGTTGCTTATATTGACTAAAAACACATTCGCTGTGCAGTGTACAGAATTAGTTTATTAGCCAACACATTAAGGACGTATACATTTTTAATCCTGTTTTTAGAAGAACATTTACATTTATATCCATCCTATCTATTTTAATAACCCATTTGAATTTGAATAAGTAGCACTTACGCAACTAAAGAGGTAACTTGAAAACATGATATTAATCACCACCTATATTTAAACTCGTCCTTAAAATCACCACCATCATCCGTTAGGATGCATTTTTCTCTCGTCATTTATATATTTCATTTCGGTTGGCATTGGCCCAGATCATGGGACCCCATCGTGTCGATGTGGGGACTCCACAAACATGAGGTGATCACTGGTGACTACAGCGTGCTGCTGAGTCTTAATCAGGATAAAACTCGTCCATGGTTATCTATCACTACTGCTGATGGTGGCTCAAGACAAGAGGACCATAATGCACTTCTTCAGGAAATGCTGGTGGGTTTTTTTTTGTTGCAAAGGCACAAATGGCTGCACAGGTGGGCAAGCCACGATTCAAAGTTCCACTTTACCGTTTGTGAGAACCCCTAAAGACATGGGGACCTGCCCACACCAATTTTGCCGACCTAATAATAAACAGTGTGATGACGATCATTATCATAACCATTGGAACAAAAGGAAAAGTACAATCAAGCAATAGTCTCTTAGCGGGCAACAAAGCAGCTCAAAATGAAATGAATGCATTTGAATTTCAATAGATAAATTATAATTGTATCCATTTCCCTACATCTGCCCAATTTAATGTAGACTAGATTTAAATAAAAAGAACACGCCGCTCGCGTGCACCTCAAAGACCTAAGGGATACAGCCAACAAAAACCTGAGAATCTGTGTTCAAATCCTAGATTTCAGCCACCCGTGATTGGACTGTGTGGTTGATATCAGCCAAGCCATAAATTAATATTTGCATTTTTAAAAAACGCCATTACGTTCAAGTTGGTTTTGTATGGGAAAAAAAAAATTGGTGAAATTCCAGCTCAGCAATTTTAAAACATTAGTTTGATCGTCATGCAAAAATCCTATAGTAGAGTGTGTGCAAGTCTGTGGGGTCTCTATGTAAATCTATTGATGGGTCTGTATGTCGATTAAAGCGAGGTAGGAAAGGTCGCGAGTTTGTAGTCTTATCACAATAGCCAAAGAGGCGGCACAAGAAAAAAAAACACACAAAACAGATTTGGCTCGTCAACTAAGTTCAGCGTATTGCAGCTCTGATGGTGAAAGCATTCACTGCTTAATTGCCACGCCATGAATATTTTTTTCAGATAAATCCACCACCGAGTGCACGCCGAACCACCGAGTGTGGATACGAGTCGAGAGAGAGCTCTGCGGAGAGATGCGGTCGTCTCGTGGCGTGATGACGATCAGCACAATTGGAAAATAATTTAAAGAGGGGGGGGGATAAAGAAAAAACGCAAATAAACTGCGGAAAATGTCACCACACTTCCAATTTTTCATCCCCACATCTGCATTACCAAGTTGCGCCCGTCACCAGGATGTCAACGGGCACAAGGGACGTTGTGATGTCCCAGCTGACAAAATGCCACTTCTTTATTATCATGCTTCCAAAAGGATTATTTCCTATTTAGATTCGACACGCAAACGAGTATAGGCAGGAGAAATATCACGTGCCCCAAACGATATAAAAAAAACACCTTGCAAGACTAAGCCACCTTTTATTAGGGTGTGTGGGCTGCAATGTTAATGCTCAAAGCCAGACAAAAGGTAAATTTAAAAGGTAAATTTAAAAAGTCAATTGAAAAGGTAAATTTAAAATTAATACAGTTTTGTGTTAATGTCCAATGCTCAACGAGCAAGACTACAGTAGCTTTGAGATTGTTTCCATTTAATGTTAATGCCCAGACCAGACTAAGGCACATTGTAAATTAGTATGGTTCTGTGTAAATGCCTGAGGCTTACCGAGCCAGACTAAGGCACCTCTCAATATTCTTCGAGTGCAATGTTCATACCCCATATACAGACCCAGACGAAAGTACTTTTTCACATTCCTAGTGTTTAACGCTATTGCCCAAGAACCAGTATCAACAGCAGCAGAGTCCATGGAAGGAACCTGCTAATTACTTGATGAAGCGATGTATGCAATTGTCTTTCTCCTCTAATGAGGAATCGGGGAAGGGGGGGGGGGCGGCACTTATATATCCTCATTGGGCAGCCCCCCGCGAGAAGCGGAAATTGCACATTGCCATCGCGTTACTCCTTCCACAGAATGATCTCTGCGATGTTGTAATAACGTCAATGCCCACCAGTATTGGCTCTCTCTCGAAGAGGAGTCAGAGACACGAGGAGGGGACCACGACAAGTGGGCAAGGCAACAGGCCGGACAGTCAGCCAGCACCAAATTCTGCCCCCAAGCTCTATGGTTTTCTATATAAGTAATTATAGGAGGACATGGAGAAACCCCAAGTGAGCAAGGGGGCAACACGATCCCATACACAGATGGAACAGATGGGGTCAATATTTTCTGTACTATACTTGGCAAGCCATGGTACGGCACCTTGATGTACATGGGAATGGGAGTTTCACACTATTTGTGCGGTGACCCACCAACCCTGGATTACAGGCCACATTAGCCAATTAAAATTCTTCAATGGGAATCGGCACCTTCAACATGGACCCTCTGAATAAATATAAAACGTGTTCAGCCCCTCTGCTAGATTTAGGCCATGTCGGTCGAGGAGGTTATTTGACCATGCTTCACTACCTTGCTGAGTGTGCTGGTTGGTGAACGGGCGGTAGAGAGTGGGTTGCGGCGAGGGGGGGGGAAGTCACCCAGGACCAATTTTAGATGCCGCTTCACTCACTGCTGATGTTTGTTGTTAGCAGGAATCGAACTGCGGTAACCCGGTTCATCGCGCAGTGAGCCACGACTAACACCACCACCACCACTCTACACGCACGTGTATTATTGATGAAATACCATGTGCGTTGGTGACATTTGAGAATTATTCTTTATTTATAATCATCGCAGCACGTCCACGTACGTGCATAGCAGAGAGAGGCTACGTACGAACTCAGGTGAATGGCGGCGAGTGACCCCCGGCGCGTGTTAAAGAGGTGACAGCGTTACACACACCTCAATTTATCTGAAAACGTGAGGCGGAATGCTATTTTCCACCGAGAAAAAAAAATCAATTCTACAGGAGTGAATCTCTGGGTCTCCCAGCCTAGACCGCAGCCACACACCCACCACCACCCTTCCACCCACAATTGCCGACGACATCACGGACAGAAAAACAAGACGTCTTCCCACCTCCGCCCGTCTTGAAATAAAAAAAATCGATCCCATCATCTCATGTTTTCGTATACCTTTTTTTCCCCCTCTTCCTTTCTCGCCTCTCCTTACTTGCCCCCGGCGCCGTGAGTAACGGCTCAGGTAGGGGCCACGCGACACGACGCTTAGCAACGGCGGAGCGGAGACATTTGCTTGGCTGGGAGGAAAGGGGTAAGGGGATGTGGGGGGGGGTTGCGATATTGTAAAGAGGACCCCCCCCCTCCCACCTCCACCAGCAACCCCCCCCCCCCGCCCCACCTAAACACCTCGTGTGACTCAATACAAAGGCCGGGTGGGGGAGGGGGTGCCGAGCCAGATTTGAGGGCGGCTTAGGATGGCTCTCGATTGAAAATCCATCACACGCGGTTACCCTTTACAGCGATCTTAATGAAACGACTTCGAATTAAACATCGCGCGTTTCGCCAAGGACGGTGTGGTGACACGGAACGTTACGATTCTTCCACGGATGTGGCTTTTTTTTTTCTCTCCCCCTTAATATCAAGGAGAGCGGTTTCGGGGGCTGTTGCTAATGCGAACACTGCCTCTTGCAATATTTCCTAATTGTAGTAAAAGAGATGTGTTGGTCGCGGTGTTATTCACGTTGCCTTCAGGAGAAACATTACATTACGGTTCCAGGTAATGGCTTTTTCTCACTGTTCAGAATAAGGGCCAAGGCCTGAAAACATCTTTTCACCATCACCACATTTTTTTTCTCGCGATTACATTCCGACTGCGCAAGCGATTACGTCATGAGATGAAGCGGCTTCTATTCGGAACTCTCACAGGTGGCAAGTGTGAAAGGGCAACCCAGGAGAATTACACCACGGATAAACCTCTCAAGTCCCTTGAACAGACGTATTTATTCACACCAGGGGCACACCTTTTATAGAGCGTTCATCGCATGGCAAACAATCCTTATTTACTGTCGAAAATCAACAGGCATCTCACTCGGGTTACCACCATTCGGCTTTGCCCGTTGAGATTTTTCCTGTGAAGGTGCCATCCGGCACAGACCGGGATTTGGCATCCGCTTTCAAGTGGCAGCAATTGCTTTGCATCGAGATCTGGCGGTATTCTGTTTTAACTTTATCGCAGTGCGACTTCACGGTTATAAACGACCGAGGCCGAATAAGAAATGTGCGGGTCTGTTAACGAAGGCGTTCCAGACGGCTGCATCATCAACAATCAACATCATCACCGTCAACATCTCCCACTTCCTCACCATCACCACCATCGTGTATGCTGAACTTCATTCACACCGTACGTGGCCAACCATACGGCCCACAATCGAAACACAAAAATCAGTTCTAAAAAAATTAGTTTTTCAATGTAGAGGATTTTAAAAGGGCATAGCTTTAGTAGCTTCCTCGTGACATTGCGCGCCGCACCCTACGCGCTTCCGCCCCCCGTCACCCATGCGCTCACACGTCGTTCATTTTCGATATGAAAAGGCGCTTTCAGTGCTGCGCTCCTATGTGTGAAGAATTTGCTCCAATTACCGTTATCATCACACTGATAAATCATTGCGACAGGCCCCATGGGAAATAGGAAAGTAGCAACCCCACCCACCCCACAACATGAAAGCGACAAAACCCGCAGACATCACCTTTGTGTCTCGCGAGCCAACGCCCGACCGTGTGCTGGGAAGGACTGCAGAGTGGTGTGAGCCCTGGCTGGCATGGGCCCTGGTGCAAAGAATGAGATCGGGCCACCTGTTCAAATGTCCCCAACTCTTCCTCACAGCCTGGAGCCAGGGCCACTGCAGCCCACAGATCCTGGCGCGACTCCACCAGCCGCACACCTGATAGCTATGTGACTGGTCTATGTGGGTCTCTATGCAAGTCTATGAGAGTGGCGTAGCTTGACTAGCAGAGGGGCCACTAATAGCCCGATGCCTGGGTCCCATGGGCCCGTGGGCTCTAGTGCAGTGCACTGCATGAACGCTCGACGGCTACGCCACCGAATGGCTGGCGGATGCAGGGGGCAGCGATGTCGTTCGGTGAGTGACGTGGAAGCGCCGATCTCCTCATTGAATACACACTACCCAGAAAATAAGCAGCTCTTACAAATGTAGATTCGTACCCAGGGCTCCGTAACCCAGGCTGTCCCATGTGAACTTGAAGGTTCAATTATATTATGTAAAGCAATTTGAGACCACGGTAAGGAATGATATGTTGACGTCACTGCCGTGACCTTGCATCAAAGAGTAGGGGAGCGACGCTGTAATATTCATATTCAACGGTGATTCATCCAAAATAAAATATGAAACGTCATTCGGCTCAGTCGTGCATTGGTTTTTGCTCAACTTCACTGAGAGCCCTGGGCCACGAGTGGAAATTCCACCATCCTTTGGTTGAGGCCAGTCTCTGCGTAGGACGACTCCTAAAGTGGAACTGATTTTTATTGACACTAAAAGGCTAACATTCGGCACAACTGAGCGCTGAAACATGAGACCCTTCGCTTTCTTGCACAGCTACAATTAATCTGAAAAACTGTTATAAAATGGTAACATGAAGAATAAAGTCAAGTAAAAAAAACTGTACAAATTATTTCAAAGTCATAATTTTTCTGTCATTGTGAAATAAATAATATCAAACGTGGTTGTTGTTTTTTTCCCAGATGTCCTTTTTCAGAAAATAGTCATTTATATAATATGAATAATAATGTCCTTAAAATATTTAAAATATATCCTGACTGAATTTTTCAGCTGGGTCCTGCAATGGGGTGTGTTGCCAATTCCATCGATGAGTGTTGCAGCACTGCCTGCACTTTACTAAGAACCCGGTGACCCGAGTTGGACTCCTGGCCACGACTAACATCAGTGGTGAGTGGTATCTGAAGCTGCACTGCACCCCCCCCAGCCCCATCCTGCCAACTAACTTCAACAACCCGCACTGCCAACCATGGTGAAGTACGGTCAAACAACCACCACGAATAACCGACCGGGCATAGCGTGGCCTTCGTCCATTAGTGGATTGACCAGGGCTGCAAGTTATAATTTATATCACACACCACGAGCAAAGGCAATATAAACACGCACAGAAATATAGAATTAATGCATAGATAAAGGAGCAATGTAAATAAGCATAGACACACAAACACATATACATGTATATATAATGTATATAAATGTCAGAGTTGACTGAAATAAAAAACGACCGCTCTGGTCGCATGGGACAAGGTTGGATTGCACCAATATTTTCCCTTCCTCGCCAGGGTAATTTAAAAGAGTCCTGCATCAAACGCGCACGTAAATTAAGTGGCTGACGCACGTCCAAGGCCGTTTATTCTGCGCCTGCATCCTTTGTCCGAGACTGCGGCCTCACCTCTTCAAAGTCGCGTTGAGACGGTATCTCGTGAGATTTCATCGCCAGCGCGATGAAAGCTCATAAAGCTTCCAAAAACTTGGATCGTCCCATGATACATTCCCACACAAGGCTATCCATCCCCAGTTCCGCCAAGGACTCCGCATGTGCGCATATGTGGCAGCTGATCTTCAAATTATCTGTTAAAATCATACCATTTAGGTGATATTAAATGTCCGGCACATGACCTTGCACGTGTGTTTATTCCACCAGTGGCTCACATGGCTACCAATGGAGTTGATTTCATTCTCTCCGCAATCCCCCCACACAAAAGAAAAGTCCAATCGTTGACGGGACTAGGAATGGCACTGCGAGGGCATGTGGGGTGGGGATGACTTGAGTTTTGTGGGCTTCGTGAGCTTTCATCGCACTCATTGGCTGTGCCCACGAGATAACGTCTCGAAGCGGCTTTGGAGAGGTTCGTGCAGCATGTGCGTAAATGTGTAGTTCTCGTAGCCCTCTGCTGAACTGAGTGGATGATCATCAGCAATGTGTGACACCGTTTGCATAGTGCCACACAGCTGCAGTGTGGGTTGTCATGAAGACCTCAACGGTGGAGGTTGGCTGCACAGAGATGTCGCCCTGTGTCCGGAAGCTGCTCAGGAAGGCCCACTGACAACGTGGCAGGGTGAAGCCAGGTGGACAGACAGACTGTAGGATCCCCAATAAGAATAGTTTGGTGCTGATTTTGCCCTCCATTCTTCCCACCAGCCAGTCTCTGCGAAGCAGTCCTGGCACGGCTGTTTTGGACCGCAGTGGGTGTTGTGATAAAAGACGAGCGGCAGGTGGATTTTGAAGCTCTTCATACAAGAGGTCGTGGGATCGATCCCGACTCATGTATATTTGGAGTTTGCATGTTTTCCCCGTGGTCGCGTGGATTTTTCTCTGGGCCCTCCAGTTTTTTCCCTACACATTTAGAATCAACGTACGTTTAGAGCATTTGGCTGCTATACATTTCCACATAAGCCACTTTGTTGAGCGATAGTTTGTGGCCAGGTCTCTTCTGAAAAATATCTATACAGCTCAGTGGGCCTTGGTCAAATAAAAGAGATTATGTAGTGGGAAGCTTGGGTTGGCGAAGGACGCAAGCGCGGAATAATTGACCTTTTAAAATCGCCATCTAAATGCAGAGTTTCAAAAGAATAAAAAGATCCATTGTGCAAGCCAAGAATTTCTACCTATCATTTCTTTTCCCACGAACCAATGGACGTAGGCGGGGGAGGTTAACACCGTCAAGCAGCAATGGGAGAGGCTTTTATTCATTCATTTGTCACCGTCTCCTCTGGCGGTCATTCCAACAATAAAAACCAATAACAGGGAAAAGTGCTCCGTGGGAGGCCTCGCGTGACGGGCAGGTTAAAGGGTAAAGGTGTACACCCGCAATTAATTGCCTGCACAATTGCTGGCAGAAGGGCCCTTCCCACAAGGAAGCTTCAGAAGGGAGCCCCTCGCCAAGGGGTTTGTGATGGCCTACTCTTCCACAATGGTCAGACGTCAGGGAGGTGGTCGTAAGTGCCCATACTCTACCCCACCACACGCAAGCAGCCGATTCACTGCTGTACCTATTTATTACTGCTGGGTGGGCAGAAATGGTGGAAGGGGGGAGGCACTTGCACCATGGCTTCAACTGCCATGCCGGGAAATCGAACGAGCGACCTCTGCATTGTAAATCCGGTGTGCTGCCCGTTATACTATGGCAGCATGAAGGTTAGGTAGGTAGAAGCAGACCCGAGCCATGTGCAGGGAGAGCTACTTGGGGGCAGGAGACGCCATGGCTAGCAGAGATGATGGCCAACGAACAAGGGGACAATGGGCCAAACGAGTGGCAGCCGTTGGAGGGAACTCGCCCAAGAGGATGACAACCACAGAGGTGGAGCGATGAAATCAGCCCATGCGCAGGAGCGAAAAGTACAAATGGCAACACAAGCCCGAAAGAGATGGCGGCAGAACGGGGCCAGCCTTTGCCCAGCGGTGGATCGACCACGGCCGATCGTGCCGACGATGCTAACAACATTTATAAGTAACGCGATCTAACCCAGAAACCTTTGTTAAGAAAAATATTGGTCGCGAAAGCCTACGTGTTTAACTGATCGAGGGGGAGTTTGAGACTCCTGCAGATGAGATGCGCATCCCAGCTACTCTATGCCAACAAAACAGGTCAAGATAAACTCCAGCTGGGCTCTCAAAAGGCAGTGGTGTCAGGGGGAGATCGCAAAAAGCAACTTATAAACAGGACACAGTGTTCCAGCAATCACCGCGTTCTGCATCACTGCTTGGCATTTGTGCTCTAAGCCAAACACAACCGAAGGGAATGCTTTTTGGCGGATGAAAGCTTTACATAAATATGTATTGAATCCGCTGTTGTAAGCACGTCAGGGTGGATTCTGGGCACAAATCAAGCAAATCACTTCTGCCTCCGTCCTTTATGGTTTCATAGAGGCTCACGTCCGCGATCGGTCACTGCCGAAATTCATTGCGGCATTTCTGTATTGCTGGGGTTCAGCTGCCAGACGAATAAGTAAATCTTCATGAGCAAATCCCCAATACAGCTTTACGTAACATTGCACCTTCACATCATTTCAACTCCGCTGCTTCGTTTCGTTTTTACCCCGCGGGCGACGAAGGTGTTCCTCTGCGCACGGCTCCCGACAGGAAAGCCGCCAATCGGCAGGCATGCGTCCAGGGCTCATTCATCACAATTAAATGCGTTTACGGCACAGCACGACCGGCGGTTGGGGTGTGTTGGGGGGAGGGGGGGGGGCGGTGGCCCCGTCATAACGACGCGGCTGCGTGATCCGCGCAATGTTGTCCAACCGACGAGTAATTCACCAGCTTGGTCACGTGCACCGCCGCGTGGTCGGGCCATTCACTGACAGCACGGTGAGCCGACGAGCAGCCGACTATTCATCTTAAAAGCCATGGCCGCTCGGATGTTCTTTCTCCGTGCGTTTCTATTCTGCACCTCTTCTCTCGTCACATCCACAGCCCCGGGTATCTCGTTCCACTGCGTCCTTCAATTTCACCCCCGGGATGCCTCTGCTCCTTCTGCCCGGCACCAGTAAGTGGATTGGGATCAAAACATACAATTCCCAAAAGCTCTCCATTTATGTCATCCCACCTTGACTCTCACCCTTGGCTCCAACTCACAACCCTTAAGTCAGCGAGGGTCTTTTAACGGGAAGATGCAATTGAAAAGGCAAGATCATGTTTTTTTTCGCAAAAAAAAACGGTTTCCCAACTCAAACTTTGACACGATCGCATTGTTCGGCCGTATGAATACATGTTTGTCTGTCCGTGTGTAGAATTCTTCAAACACTTAAATCGCTTAATAAATCTGAGACTCCGTTCCTGGACCGGTTTGTTAACGCGTCTTTCGTTGCACCCTGGAACCAAGCGAAGGACGTCCCGCCCCTGTGCCGAGGTGGCACTCCATGATATCTCAAACTGTGGCTCGTTGTTTTGATTTTGGTACACTGCTACTTGGCATGCACACCCCTGACCCCCCCTCTGCATTCTATTTGTTTCAGAGCTTTCAAAAAACGCACAAAGGTTGATAAAAAAAAACATTTGCATTGTCAGGGCCGCTTTGCACAACCTGCCTTGCGCTAATCCCGCAAGCCATCAGTCCCTGCTGCCCATTTTGAAGCCACCAACCCCAGCACACTGGGAGAAAAATAAAATCGGGAACAGATATGTCATTTAAAACAGAGGGGAGCGGGGGGAAGAAATGCAATTACTGGAAGGGTTTTAATAACTGCTGCGTTCCACTTGGTTGCAAAAGCGGCCAATGGAAGACGCCGCAGGGGGTTTAAATTCGCAAAGCAATTTTGGCTTTAAGCCCCCCCCCCCCCATTCCATCTGGAGGTGGTTTCTCCCCCCCTCACCCCCCCCCCAACAGCGTGCCCCCTCAAAATACCGGTGCCAAAGATGTTCAAGATAATATATAGTGGATTAGTGAGTAGCCCTGTTATTTAACAATTGCATTAAGACTCAATTCAGCCAATCTACAGCTTGCAATGTTATTTATATAGATCGTTTTTATTTTCCCCCATATGTGTATCATAAAGCGCAATATAAAAGACACGTGGAGTAAGAACACAAGGCGCCAAAGAAACAGATGAAAATCACACAGCCAATTCTGGAAAGAAAATGCCAATTAATGCGACAGTAGTTACCGTGCAAGGGATAGAGCGGGGCTGCACTGTCGCCGCATTGCGATTCAACACAGCGTGGGGACGCAGCTGATGCCAAGGGAGCGTTACCCGGTACGAATTTCAATTGTGCATTTTGTATACTGACACCCCTCTGCCAAAAAATAATTCCCTGTGAAATACAGAAGATGGTACGGTCTGTTTTCCTATAACACCGCGAATTTTCATAACACAAATTGGATATAACGCGATGAATGTATTAGGGAACGCATTTTTCATAACGCGGATGCGAATTGGGTAAAACCCTATTTGGCTAACGGAACTGCGTTGCGCAAGGAGGAAAAAGCGGTTGTGCGGCTGCCTCGGCGTAGCATCGTACAAGGCGAGATGCTGCTGGATGTGTCTAGATACTACTCATACTTAATTTGGAGCTTTCGTGACTGCAGGAATTACTCTTTGGTTCTTTCGGTAAAGTCACGTATAAAGAGAAATTAATAAATTAAATACTAGCATACGACGTTTCGATTGCAACACATGCAATCATCATTTATACCTGATGATGATTGCTTGTGTTGCAATCGAAACGTCGTATGCTAGTATTTAATTAATTATTTTCTCTTTATACGTGACTTTACCGAAAGAACCAAAGAGTAATGCTACTCATGCGCCTCAGCCATTGTTCAGCCTGCCTACGCATCTCACGTGTTATCGCGGACTGTGCTTTACCCTATATTATACATCATGACGCAAATTTTCCATAACGCAGTGTTCTTAAGGAACGCAACTACAGCGTATAGGAGAACAGACTGTATATCCACTCGTATTCTTTTGAAAAACTATACTACTTAACACACGTGGGGTTTCACAGCCAATATCCTGATTCGCAATTGATTTTTTGCTTAGGCCTCATAATGCTCCGGTCAAATTTGTGTCTTTAACCCCCCCCCCCCACCACTACCTGACACAGCCAAACAAATCAAGTTGTCACGTGGCATGGAAGCGTTTAACGATGCACCAACTATTATCGTTTCAGCTCGCCGTGGCGAAGTTGAAGAATAATTCTTGCTAGCAAATTTAGTTATGCTATATACGACGTTTCATTTCAAATTACATCATCCGGACAAGATACAAGGATTCAGACAAAAATACAGTAAGTCAGAGTATCCAGATTTGAAGCTTTCGTGACTCCAGGAATCCATACTCTGGTTCTTTCGGTAAAGTCACGTAGGTAGAAATAAAATAAAATTTAATCACGACATTTCGATCGCAACACAAGCAATCATTATCAGAATAAAAATAAAATAAAGATAAAAATCACGACGTTTCGGAGGCAACACAAGTCTCCTCCGAAACGTCGTGATTTTTATTTTTATTTTATTTTTATTTTGATGTTTTACTTACGTGACTTAACCGAAAAAACCTAAGAATATGAATCTTTGCAGTCACGAAAGCTTCAAATCTAGAATTAATCATTATCAGGTGGGAAAACCACAGCAAGAAAGATTTTTTTTTGCTGAAGTGGGAGAGAGATGCCGTGGTAAGAGGTTATATAGGTAAGAGAGGGGGGAGGGGCAAAACATTTTTCTTGCTGTGGTTTTCCCACCTGATGATGATTGCTTGTGCTGCTATCGAAACATTGTGATTTAATTTTATTTTATACCTACGTGACTTTATTGATAGAACCAGAGAGTAAGTCAGAGTGTTTTTTGCTGATATAGGATTTTGAGACTGCTGTGCAACTCCACAATGTTTACTGGGACTGAGGAAGCTTCCAGGATGTGGAGCCGACACACCAGACATCATCATCCCGAACAACACGCAGTACACGCCCAACAACGCATCGGAGAGCTGCAGCAAACTGTACACGGTAACTGTGTTTGCTGTGTGCACGACTTGTGCCGTGTTGTGCTCCGTGTGTTTTACACGAAGTGAAAAACCGTGTGTCTAAACCAGCTGCAGCTATTGTATCTCTCTTCATGTGCAATTTATATTACAATCTTGTCACAATTTGATCAAAGCTCATATAATTTATTTCGTCCACTCTTGTTTCCAACCTGCGCGCGTGTATAAAGAGTCCGATATGAAGTGCCGCATTTATGTTTGAGAGCAACCTTCGAGAGGACGCGTACAAAAAGCTCTCATTGATATTGCCAAGACCACTCTGGTGTGCTGCATGCACGGTGCACCATGGCTCGCGCGTGGGATTGTGCCCTGTATGCGAATGAGAAAGGCAGCGCGTTATTGACGACCAGCCGCTATTGTTACCTCGCTCTTTGCAGTAAAATGAAATTCGTGCTCTTGTACGACATTATCCTGCTCGTACAACCGAATACACGGAATTTCGCAATAATGTACCTTATTAGGTTAGGTCATTAATTCGACAGATGTTACGCCAAATTGGCGTTTACAGAATTGTGCATCTCTGAATTTTATTTGGGGGAGGCAGCGAACGATTCACGGCCAGTCGCCTATCCGAGCATGCCTTTCGGATTGCTCGATTCCCACGATGTTATTTTGAGTATTGTTAATATTTTATTATACGATTGATTTTTCCATGAAATGCAGTTAAAAAAAGGTTTGCTGCATTCTTAAGTGCGATTTTATTACCTCTCGGGGAAGACATTTTTCAGTCGGAACACATCTCCAATTACATCATGGATGCCAATAGGAACACGGGGTTCGATAAACGAAATTTCACTTTCCAGACAACTTTTCAGGAACGCATCCTTAAATGATGCCTCTATTTTTACGCTCTGCATTTCCAACCTGCACATATTTACGTACATGTACGTACAATTAGGTAGTATTATTCTGCTTGTTTTCCCAGGAAAGCATCACGAAGTCAATGTTCATGTACCATTTTATTGAGGGGCTACTACTGTGTGGTGTTATCTTGGCGTGGTCTGGGGACTGTTTTGTCGTTATTAAACTTAACCGCCTCTATGGGGAGGGTTTTCTACATAACCATAAGATGTGCATTTGGAGGCTTGCCCCCTCTTTTCTCTCTGCCTGATGAAGACCGCTTGTGTTGCGATCGAAACGTCGTGGGTTTTTTGCTTTTATTATTTTCAATTTATTATTTGTATTTGTAAATTTTCATATTATTTAATTATGTTATTTTTATTTTCTATCTACGTGACTTTAACGAAAGAACTAAGAATATGAATACAAATTTTGTTGTTGTTGTTATTACTGCCTTGCCCAAGCGTGATCAATCGGACGTACATAATTAATTTATTCATGATTTATTTATATTTAGTGACCTGCTTACCTTATTCTCTATGTTGCACTCCGAGAGATGTTTGCATTGTTTGCTGCTGTAATTTGCTGACACGGCCATACTGGACATGTGAAAAAGAGCTTCACAGCTCATCGGATTTTTCCAGTCTAAACATTCAGATCTTGAAGTCTCGCGACTTTTTCAGGTTCCTCCTGCCAATTTTTGTCGCAGAAGAGAGCAATGATTGCCATGCGTAATCCCAACTGAGCAACTTTTCGGGGTCATTTTTCAAATTCGGCAAATTTGGACCACGACGCCTTTACACAAATGGCCTCCTCTTGCGAATGGCCACCACGGCGGCAACGTGAGCATCCACCGAGATGCAGAGCATTTTCACCGTTTAACGCACCCTTACAGTAAGTAATAACCAGGGTGGCCGCTGTGATTCAAACCATGAACCTCCGGTAAAAAGCGGTCGTGCTGGGCCATGTCACGGCCCCGTATATGAAACGCCACAATTATTTTGAAAGCAGCTTTGGACAAAATGAGTAAAAGGGCTCTTAATACGACTACTAGTGTTCTGTAGTTGTTGTGTGCTGTGCAGGTGGTGCAACTCTGTCTGCAGCGAGGTTTTGTGCCCTGCGTGCGTGTACAAGCGACACTGGGCGAGCGCCGTGGTGATCTGTGCCCAAATGTTGTCATATTTGTTTATAGGATTTCCTTTCTCAATTCAGTTTTCAAGCTCTGTAAAAATATATACCGGACAGCTGTGCCACTTTTACTTTAATGGCAGCTTTGGAGAAGATTCAGAAAAAGTGAGTGCTCATTATTACTACTACAACTACGACTCTGTTGTTTCAAATCCAGCCGGATGGCATTGCCATTGGAGCACCTGACTGAATGAAAATGTCAATTTAGTGAGTTAATAAAATTCCGGTTTGGAGTTAATGCAGCAAACCATCGTTTGTGGGTTGATGAAGTGAGTAGCGCTTTGTGAGATATCAAGCGTGGATGTGGTATAAAGAGAGTAACTCCTGCCACATGTAATGTGGAATTTCCAACTCTGGCTAAGGGCCAGCCACTAAGACGATTGTCAACCCTCTAAGCTGGGCTGCCAACATAGATTGTATTTGCACGAACTGCAGGGTAGGAAACAAATATCTTCCATGTAGTCCTACATCAACTATTTAGGAAATTGCTAGTTTGCAAGCGCCTATGAAAGCAGGCATGGCACGTGCGGGGGTGGTGTGGTCTCAGCACCACGCTCAGCAGCCTTTGTCTCCCCAGTACCGATGTATACACCTCGCAGCAGGTACTCAAGAGTCAAACTAGCGTAGGCCCAAAGTTTAGGAAATGGCCACAGATGGCAAGCCGTGGCCTGGAATCAAACCGAGGTTGCCGGATTTGTAGCACTGTGTGCTAAGCTCGATAACCGCTGCTCCGGACCTCGCAAGCAGCAAAAACGGACACACGCAGGCAGGCACGTGCACACGCATGGCCGCACAAGTCTCAAGGCACACTCCTCGTGAAATATTTCGCCTATCCATCTTCCACGGAGCGCAATAGCCTAAAGTGAAAAACCGCGCCGAACACAAGACACAGTGCAGACAGCCTGCGCGATTAATAATCTCAAGCGCATATAGTCTTGACTGCTGCTCGCTGCACGGACTGACTTCCAGAGTTTATTTTTTAAGGGGATGATAGAGGTTACTCTCGTTGCTTTCCCTCGGGAAATATAACATTCCCCTCCCCCACCCCTGTATGCGGCGCATCCAAGGGCACCAAGACTCGCATTGTTTTCACCGAAACTACACATTTCCTAAAAACTTATATCCTTGAATCTTATATCTATAATCTCAGAGATCAGACTAGTTCTTGGGGGGGGGGGGGAATTGGATTCAAAACACTTTCATGAAAGTATTTTTATTATTAAAACCAAAAGCAACATAATCCTGTTGTACAAAAGTTTGCGCCGTTGACGGGTGCATTTGCGTGATGCGGTGCGCCAACTTCTCTGCACAGTGAACTGCGCAAAGTATGTGGAAGCTCCCTTAACTGACTACCATGCCAGCTTGTTTATGATAAGTAGCAGTTCTTAACATTATTGTTTTACGCCAAACCCAAGTGCTGGACTCACCTGCGCCAAGTTGGCAGTCCTTGATCTGAAATTGCAGCTCGTTCTCATTCGGTATGTCCTTCCATGTCGCTAGGAATACTTGCCGGTCTGCGCAGATATAAAACAAACACACAAATCACAAATGTCAAGCAACGCAACATGTAATACGCATCTGCTCGCACGGCGAACGCTCTGTGGCACTTCTCTACGGACAGCGACACGCCACGCAGACACGCAACAAGAAACAGCATTGTACGCGTTGTGTAACATGACTGGCCCTCTGTCAAACCCACCGCAGGATGCAAATAATGCTGTATTTGGTCAAGGAGTTTTGTTTTACAATACTTCACAACGATGGTCAGCGTGGGTTGGTGAAAGGGGCCCCCACTCACATTAGCTGTAGTCGGGAATGAATATCGAACCCAGGTCGCCAGGTCCATGGCGTAGTGCGCTAACCACTGTGCCAACCAAAGTCTTTCTTCGTTGCAAGCATTACAGAGCAACTGCAATTTCACATTCAGGTGGTCAAGCCAGATAACCGCGTCAGGGGTAGCAGAGGATCGCTGTGATGTCTGCTTCGTATTTGTGAATCGGGCATTTCGTATGTGCTGTGAAGAATGGCCATTCCCCGAAATGTCATCTATTGTATACTCTTTCTTTTGAAAGCAGTGTTATTGACGAATTTGTTGAGTTTTTGTTACGTAAGAAAAAACCTATCCTTTGAGTCACATCTCGACTACAAATCATGACAATTTCACCACATCATTGGAGTGGTGCTAATTAGAAAATTAAAGCAACACTCAGCCTCATTGTTTTTGATTGTTCCGTCAGTTTAAATCCCTGTAATGCATGCAATGACCGTGGCTCATATTTACGCCACGGGGCGTTAAAGAATAAACCAAGTGGCAGTGATGCCGCTCGTTAGCGAGGGCGCACGCGCCGCGTATCCACGACGGCGCCGTGTTTCCACGATGGCGCCGTGTTTCCACGACGGCGCCGTGTTTCCACGACAGCGCCGCGTGTCTACGACGGCGAGAGTCTGCGATGTCATTCTCCGCTATCGTTAGCCATGGCCAGGACTTGAGCTCAGGTCAATAGGCTCATAGCGGAGTGCACTAACCAATACATCTCTTCTCAACCCCTGCTATTCATTAGCGAGTTCCTATTTGGGCAAACACAGCGTGCAAAGGAGATGTGGGACCAAACTCTGCATACACGGCTGCCTTGATGTCAACTTACAGTTTTCAGGTTCAACCTTCCACGCAAGTTATCCTTTTAGTCGAGTCAAGCTCACGTGGCCAAGACCTATGTTCAGATACCAATTCGCGGCTATGTTTGTGTGTGTGTGTGCGTGCGCACGGCGGCAGCTGCTGGGAATGGATCCCAGCTTTTAGTGGGATTGGAGTGCAGTACAGGACACGGACCGCTACACCGTAGCGCTTTCTTGCCATTCAAACGGGAACGTTAAAATAATATTCATTTTAATTCAAGGTAAGCCGGATGGGAGATCCGTTTTAATCCCATTAAAATTACCGACGCCAACGCGTTCGGTGGTCGCGAGAGAGGCACGGGCGCCAACGTGTGCAAAACGTGCTCATTAAAAAAGCCGGTGTCCCGGCGTGTGCAGCTCTGAGCCCGAGCAGGTTTACTCAATCCAATCTCCACTCCCTCGACGAGCGGGGGGGGGGGGGGGGGCTTAACTGGCTCGGAAGTCATTTAGCGGCGCAAAAACTCACTCTCGCCCCCCTCCTGTTGCAGCGTTAAACATTTAACGGCTACATTTGCAGGTACGCCGCGCTTGCGAAAAATTCAAGGCCCGCAATGCACGCGTCGGATCGTGGCACGTGGTCGACGCTCGGCTAGCCGAGCATCCGCGGAAGATGAAAAAGTTGGTTTGAGACAAGCAATCGGCTTATGTCCTGGGTCGATAACTGGGAACGTAAAGATGGGTAAAAACTCATAGATTCTTAAGCTAACGATACAAACGTCGATACCCGTGGGTGAGAATCAATCATTTGCGACTTATTGTAAATCATATGCAACGACATGCCAATATAAAACCATTTAGCATAAACATTACAGATATCCGCTTGCAAAAGTCCAAGGGCAAGTCTCTAAGCAAGACGTTTTTTTCCGACGTTGAAAAATTACTCCGATTTTAATTATGTAATCTAGGTATAATTGGGAATGTAACGAAACTCGCATCGATTCAGTGATTAAACTCGTAGGTTGGCTGAGCCAGTCCTGCACCTCCCCCATTAATAACCCTCAGCATCGAGAGGTGGGGGGACACGGAGGATCCCAACCCCAGCTGAACACGTTTAATCAAATTCTTGCTTGCTTATGGTTTTCAACAGCCAGCTGAAACCTAAGATGCCACCAGAACACCACCGATGCCAACCATCACCACCCACACCAAACATCCATATCACACAAACTGTGCCTCGAGTATAATGCAGCCAGTCCCATTAGACCAACGAAGGCACAATACATGGAGTATATCATTCGGACATTGAGTACCCCATTAAGATGTGCAGTACCAAACTGCCGTTAGGTGCGTAGCATGCACATCAGCCCATGGTGGCGAGGCGTACGCAGCGCTGGTCCCATCGCTCTTGCGCACTCCACACTTGACCTTTAATCATAGCTCACAAAATGCCAGCAATTACCCCACTAGAATAAAGAAGAGGATGGCCTGAACTAGTCACCCCTGCACAAAGTCTTAAGCCTCGTTGCGTGGGCAGGGAATACCATGACATGATTTGTGAATGCAAAGGCAGCTCTATAATAAGTTGAGAAATACAGAAAAGGATATCACTGTGGGAGTAAGAGCTTGCTAACAGAAAATTCCCCCGGGAGCACAAACGAAACACGTCGCCTGCCCTAGCCACCTCAACACAGAGTCTAAAGCAGGGAAGACAACAAGTTGCTGCTGGGGGAATGTATAAGGAGCTGATTAATAAGTTGAGAAATCCTTAGAGGGGAATAACAGCATGCCACTCCAGCCCAATGCCCCGGGGCCTCAATTACACACTCGCACACAAGGCCAAATGCGCCGACAGTCTACAGGACAAGCCGGAAGAGCGTGGAAGGATGGCGCTTGTGAGCAGGGGGGTGGCGGATTGGGCATGCGAGAGGGAACGACGGTGGGTGAGGGGTGGGTGGGGGAGTGACGGATGAAATGTGTCATACTGTGGCTGACGAATGCTCCGCATTAATCTCACCCCTCTAACCTTCCTCAACCCCGATGGGAGGAATGGAGGCTGGCTGGCTTGGCAGGCGTGAAAGGGAACGGGCGTCGACTGCACGCGGTGGGGCCGCTCGGCCAGCCGAGAACCGTCCTCATGGTCAAGAGGAGGCCGTACGCACGAGGCAGCGGGATGGCGAGCCTCCGTGGAGTCAACGCGGAGAGCTAAAAACCGCCGAGTCAATCCCCTCGCATAAAACATTCACAGAGCACATGCCGAGAGGCAAGGTCGGCGTGCCGGGGAGCAGGGCTGGCAGATCCACGAGCCAGGTCAGCCGGGGTGCACGCGCACCGAAATGCTAGTCTGCTCATAATGATTAATGGATGGTTTTTCTCCTTTGTTGAAAAGGGGCCATGGATTAAAACATTGGCTTTGTGTCAAGCGGCCGTTGAGAATTAAACGGGTAATTGAAGAGCAACGGCACGGCACGCAAGCTCCGTGCATCGACGAGGGGGTTTAGTGTGCACCTCAAGCTACGATACGGACCATGCGGCCAAGATTTAAACTTAAGATTGCTGGACTCATGAAGTGGTGGGGGCTAATAACAACAATGCAGACGGACGAAAGATGAAGGTTCCTAGCGTTGCTGTTTACACCATTGCTGGGATAAGTGCTGTTCGCGAGCACCTATTTAGGCTTGGAAAGGCGCGAGAGGTGAACGATGTGACCAGCACAGCGCACTGGTCCCCTCGCCTCTCCCAGTGCTTATGTTCACACAGAAACAGATTCTCGTTTAAATCAGAGTCAACCTAACGGAAGGCCGGGACCGAATCACTCGCCACTGATGTCAGCCATGGCTGGAAATTGAACTCGGCTCGCTCGGTTTCGTCATACAGTATGTTCTAACATCCGCAGCACTGCGAAATACAGACACACACGTGTACTTCCACACACCCACGCAAGAAAACGTTTACCGAAAATAAACAACAGCACTAAGTGCTGTGCTCGTACCACGCATGGAACACTTTGAAGCCATGTGAAGTGGCCAATAATTTGCTGGCAGGATGTCACAGGCAAAACACTCACTCCCACACAGACGTGTTTCCACACCGCATCACACAGTCATTAAGGGCAGTGTCACCTCAGGGGAGGCTCAGAACAGGTTCAGATATCACTCCTGAATGGTGTTAGCTTTGGCGGGGAATTTAACTCAGGTCACCCTTAGGCCACAGCATAGTGTGCCAACTCATATGCTACCGGTTTCCACAAATGCACGCAAACTCACATGTGCCGACAGACACACTGGAGCACTCTGGAGTGGAATTATTCGTGCCCTTGGCGACTCGATGAATTGTCGCGATTCAGGCTCACAAATCAAGTCAAGAATCAATAAAAAAACACGTTTTTAACACTGGTAAATAATATGGCCACTCGTAGCTGGAAGGGATGACAACAAAACACATGATATACAATGTACACATTTTTTTAACACCAATTCTTAAGCACACGAAACAATAAATACATCACGGGCGTAGGAATGAGGATATATATGGTGACATCGATAAACCGATGCATCGTCCCCACCTCTGACTCGCCGCCAGCCCGAACAACAAGCTGACGCTCTCAGACGAAGGTTTCCCTCCGAAACGCTTCATCCGACACGGCCAGGGAAAGCCTCCGGAGGGAATCTGTCTCCAGGAATAGAAAGCGCCCGACTCTCCTCCTCGCCCCCCCACCCATTTCCGGTGCATGAACTTATTAAATTCCGCGAGATCCCACGGCTTCCTAACCACACGTGTCGCACCTGGGCGACACCCCGGGGGGATCAATTATGGCGGCCGCCACTGAGCAAATATGAACGGCCTCAAGCAGCACCGCCTCCTCCGTGTGTGTGTGTGTGGTGGCGCTCAGGTAAGAAAGAGAAGGCAAGAGAAGGGATGTGAAGGAAGGTACGGTCAAGTGGCGAAGATATCGAGTGTGCAGGCGGTGCAGACTCCCGGTGCCTGGGCCCCTCCAGCCCCGGTGGTTACGAAGAGGTGGGTGAAAAAATCAGAACAGCGGTCCCATTTAATTCCTTACACCAGGGCCCATGCCAACGATGCCAGGCCAATGGGATGGTGGAGGCGGGCGGGAGGACTAACGGAGCTACGTGGAGCGGCCGCGGGTTTTCGGGCGTGGTGCTAAGAAACAACGCGGGGCTCGTCACACCGTGGTCTCATCAGGTTCCTCCAGCATTAATAAAGATCAAAAAAAGATTCCGATGATCCCAGCTTCCACCTTGAAGGGTTCAGGAGGGGTCATTACGGGGGCGGCCAGGGAGGCGCGTCGCGGACTGCGTGAGATTAAATAGGGCGCTTCGTTTGCCGGGGCGGCTCTGATAAACGACGAACAGAAATACAGCGGCCTCCGGTGGTTATCATGCGGCTAAATGTGCGTCCACGCAAGAGGAGCGTGCGTTTGAAAAGCGACTGCGTGCGATTGTTGTGGTCGTGCTTCACAGCTCTCCGAAGGGTTGCTGGACTTGTATACGGCATGCGTTGGGTGTGCGTGTTGAGTTTTCCGCTCGCACCGATCCGACAGCCGTTTTCGAAACAGGTTTCTGGCTTACGGCCCAGGACCGATAACCGCGCGTGCAATGATGGATCGATTAACCGATTAAAATTTAACTTATAGGCTCACGATGCACACATTGAACTGTGCGTGTGTGAGAATTACAGATTTAGGATTCATCGCTGGTTGCATGTTACCTAATAATGATATGCCAATTTTATAGTAAGGCTAATAGAGAAAATAAAAACCTGTTACGAACAAAGACAGCAAAAATTACACAATAAATAATTGGTTCCTGAATTTTATATTGACCCCGAAATGTTATAAATGCTGTGGGGGTGGGAATTGTTACATTCCTAACAGGAAGTCAATAGAGTTGGCTCCAGTTGATTTAAGCACTCTTGTAATGTGTTTACAGTGTGGGAAGACGCTTGTAAAAGCTAACAAGTGAGTTTGGGCAATTTCACTTGCAGAGTTACGAATACAAATGCTCGTGAACGGGAACACGGGCGCTCTTGCTTAACCCCGTGATTAAACATCGTCACGGTACGTTACAAGCTGTTATCTGCCATAAAAGTGGGGCGGCAAGATTCACTTTTGCGGTGAATAAGCGCGCTTGGGCATGCCCACCATTAACAGGGATGGGACGGGTCGGTGGTCGAGACTAACGATGGAGCCGCAGTCAAAGCAGAGAACATGCCTGAGAGGCGATGTGGAGCGATTAAATCAACTCGCACGTAGGCGATGGACTGTCGCATCGCAGGATCCATCAAGCCGATGGTAACGGGTTGGGGGGGGGGGATCTTCATCCAGCAGTGGATAGATCATGGCCGATGATTTTACGTGCGAATAGACAAACCGTTATGTTTCCCGAACAGCAGTAGGCCGTGCAGATACGGGGGTTACAGCGGGGGTAAATGCGCGGCAAGTTTGTCCGTGAGCTCACTAAACACGCTTTAGTTACAGAAAACGATCTGGCTCGTTGCCTGCGCTTTCAACTAAACATCTTGGGGAATTAACGAATATGCACGTCCAGCTTTCCAGAAAAGTGTTTGACTTTTTACGTGCAAAAACCTGCAGCATTAAATTTTATGCACATAAATACCAGCCGGTTGGCACTGCGTGAAATAAAAAAAATGCGCTCGACGGTTACGCTCGTTTCTGTTGTGTTGCCATTGTTTTATTTATTCGGATAAATTGCCGCGCGCAGACGTGCATCTGAAACACGTCGGGACATCACCGTATTCATAAATCCCATTTACGTGAAATGGAATGCAATTTGCCCCCTCAAATCGTTTCAATCACAATGCAAATGTCAAGGATTCAATGATACCTTTTGGATCATACCGGCCACGTTGAATCGATACAACGCAACCGCGCGAACAATTGGAACAAATTTGACACCGGGACCATAACGACTGGGAGGCACCGGATGAAGAGGCGTGGGCAACAATGTGGCGATGACACACGCACAACGTGGAATGACAACGCACCCATGACATGCGACCAGCGAAACGTCGGCCGTTCGCAGAAGCGCAGAGGCACCGACTTGTTTACCGTTTGGGAAACAAAGCGAGACGAACCGTGCACGTAAAGAGAGTTTTCTCCCCCGGAGGGATTTCGTTCGCGATAAGGTGGTGGGGGGGGGGGGGCTGGCGCTGCGGGCCAACTCACCCATTTTGCCATCCTCCACAAACAGGACGCTGAGCGGCACCAAGCAGCTGAAGTAGAACACGTCAATGTTGTTCTTCACAGCCACCTGTCGGCAACACGGCAACACGGGGGTGAGGGGAGGGTGGGCACCGACGATCAGGACTTGCCCGTTTAATTTTTAAATCCTTTATATTAAGTTTGCTTGCTTGCTTGCGTGCTTGCGTGCTTGCGTGCTTACGACTGTGCAAATCTTTCCGTCGTTTTTTAACCCACTTCCCGTGATCCAATCGAGCTGACATTTTGCACACAGACTCGTTGTGCGAGACAATTAATGTTCGTGAAATTTTTTTTCCAAAATTTTACACGGTTTAGGGAAAACAAATTAAATATTTAATTACCAATTGCTTAATACTGGCAGACAATCATCTGACCCATAGGTGGCAGCCATCTCAAGCCAGAGGACGAGAGGACTCTAGCCGCCGCGCATATAAAGGATTTAGAGTGAAAAACTTTGTTTTTACGGGTTATACTTATTCGCGATGAACCTGGCAACCAGAGTTATATTCCTGCCTCTGGCTAGCATTCATGGTGATATCTGAACTGGTCCTCGGTGATCTCCCACCAGCCACTCTTCGCCAATGTGCAGTGACCGGTGTTAAGTATGGTCAAACAACCCCCGACACAAGTAATGCAACGGGTCCATGCCCACTTTGAATAAATAAGTAAAAAGCAAAACAATTCATGGTTGTACTGTGCTTCTATGCTCCCCTACTTTCAACCTGCACTGACCAGCGTGGTTGCAGCATGGTCAAATAACCCCCATGTTTGTCATTCAATTACCACGGTCCTGCCTCCATACATAATATATAACATCCTTCACTATCCAAGCAAGCCTTGCATAGTCTCTCAAGAGTCTTGTTTATAAGGGGGGGTTCCTGCATTGGAATGTTTGCCTGATTCTATGTTTTAACGAGAGTACCTGCAGAGAGCTCACTCAAATAAGGAAAATAACGTCTCCAATGCATGTTGTAGTGACATCGGGGATGTCGCTGTATGGTGCCGGCTCGGAAGGGTCTTGCCGTTCGATGTTCCAACATCGTGGACAGCACCGTGTGGGTGGCTGTGTGTAACACCAGCCCTAGCGGGGCTTGGCGAGCACTGGGATAGTGCGGGCACCACACACAGCGTGTGGTGGGGGCTCCCCCGAGGGGGTGAGTGTGAGCCCAGGGGCAGGGTTGCCCTGAGCCGTGGCACTCTGGTTGACCCCATAGACACGTGATCCGAAATGTCCACACAGGGGGCCCCAGGTGGGGGGACTAGTGGGGGGACTAGTGGGTGATCACGTGTCCGGAGAGAGCTCTTGAGAAGGATCGAGAATGTTCAAGAAGGCGGGCGGGGCCGAAGGTGGAGGGGCCCCGACCGTAGAGGGATATAAGGCGAGAGGGACCGGGGTCGCTGCATTCTACAAGCTGGAAGCTTAACATCTACAAGCTGGAAGCTCAACATCTACAAGCGGGAAGCTCAACATCTACAAGCGGGAAGCTCTACGTCTCAAGCTGAAGCTCTACGTCTCAAGCTGAAGCTCTCCGTCCTACGAGGCAACCACGTGGTCTGAGACCCGAGTGAGGGGTCGACCCTTCGTAGCAGTAACTGTAGTGTGGTAAAGGGGCAGTTACCCCTTTGTGTTACGGTGTCACAAATAAAGGTGTTTGCCTCTAAAAGGAACAACGTCTGAGACTCAGTTGGACCCACTACACATGCACAGATTGGTCACACACAACACACTTAGTGTGAAGCATACTCCTAGCTACCCAGCACCATGCGGGTGGGTTTGGGGGACATGAAAGCCACACGATAAAAATCTGCACGATCCATCAATACCGCCTCCTCCGGAGCATTGAATTACAGGCGCACGCAGCCCCACGGCAAGACTCCCTGACCTGCTCCTCCTCCTGCCCCCACGCACAACTCGTAGCACAATCTCCCGCGTACGCATACCGCCGCGCTTGCGTCAAAGTAACCGCGCACGTCACGCAATTGCGCGCAACGGGGAATAAAATTGCCGGCAATGAAAATGTCAACGAGTTAGCTAGCGCGCCGCACAATGCGGGCACGCCAGGTCACGTGACCTTGGACGCGCGTTTTTACAGACGAGACGAGGCACGACCAGATGGCTGGGTTACGAGACGCAGGCTCTTCCTGCGTCTCGTACCGCGGCCGTGCAGCGCATCGTTAGAGCGATGCGGATATGGCGACAAGCGCAGCGTTAATCCAACGCATAGCAGGCAAGAGTTGGTGGATTATATAGCAAAGCTTTGCGATATTTCTAAACACCCTGGGGCTGCGAGGTTGCAAAGAGATAGCAGTACATCCAAATTAATTTTGGAATCTATCTAGTGATGAGTGTTGTCCCCTCGTACGCATGGTGGCTTTTCTCTGGGCACTCTGGATTCCTCCCACATAGAAAACATCCGTTAATGGGACTGCTAAACATTGGAAGGTGCACACTCCTGAAACACTAACCTCACATCCATCAACATGAAAAAGTTTACCTTTCATTATCTACTCTGAAGAAGAGGTCACTGCTCAAAACGTCAATGATGACATATTATAAGGCAACAGTGTTATTCACAAATGTGTTGAGTTTTTCCTTAATTGTGTCTGTGCACCACTGTCAATAAAAAGCAGCATCTGCCAAATAATTTGTTTAATTCTGAGAAATTAGTCTTGAGGCACTGAGGCTTTCCTGTATCAATACAGTAAAATACTATTAGAGTCGACGCTGAGGAGGCTCATTGCCTCTGCCCACCAGTGCAATGTGAGCGTGTGCTGCTATTATCAGAACTGTGATTATATCCAGCTTGCACTGCATTACTATTTTAGTCAGATGATAACTTTCTAAATGTCCTTTTCCTAACATTAAAAGTAAGGTTAAACGAGATACTCAACACAAGGCAAGGCGACAATCTCTCTCAGGGCAATTATTTAAAACCAACACCATAACCGCACATTATTTATAGCGGCGGTGCGAGGTTGAGCCGCCCTGCACAGCAGGAAGCGACGCTCATCTTCGGCGCCAATCTTAGAAGAAATGCCGTGAGGAGTCTTGCCACCAGACAACTTGGAAGCTTATCTTCAATTAATACCACAAGCCGGTGCTTGTGTTTCACCTTTCCATTAGCAGGGTGTGTGTACACGCGCGCGTTTCCTGCTTCACTGGAATGTGTTTGTTTCTCACATTATGTTAAGACATAGGGAAGGATGACATTTGACGTGATTCGGTAAGAGACTATTGCGGAGTGAAACGGTAGCACTCCACTTAATTCCCTGCACTACTAACCCCGTGTTCCGAGCTGGATTCATTGTACAAAGTTCTGGTTGATTATTTTTATTGTTTATAAAAAATGTCCCTGCAACACGTGTAAAACCCTCCCTTCTCATGTTACACATGCTCAACCATTTTGGCCGTTTCAACATGGAAAGAATTGCTTCTTTGCTCAAAACGGGTCTTACCCCTTAAATAAACAGACTGATCGATTCCTGCCCCTGGAAAACATTAGTGGCAAGTGATAATCTGAAGGGAGTCCTGGACCCACCCCTTCACCGAGCCACACCGATCAGCGTGGCGAACAATCCCCATGACGCACGACATGGCATGGATGGGGAGCACTTTATCCAGCAGTGAATTGACCAAGGGCTGTATATTTTCACAGCCCAGCGAGATCACTTTCAAGGGAGAGCGAGGTTTGAATAAGTTACAGTACAGCTAAACAGAGACATTCCGACATGTAAAGAAATGCTGAAAAAGCCATTTCAGAAGAATTTTTTGGGAAAATTGTATAAAATGTGAATTGCAAGAATGAAACATAAATTTTAGTAGTTGACATTACATTAATATTTAGCGCATTGGTAGGCTTCTCCGAATCCTGGGCAAATGCACCGAAATGAGGCAGGCGCTTGTTAAAAATCGGCGACGCAACATCTCTCTCGTGGCGGCACGCGCCAACCCACCAAGAATAATGTCTTTAACAAAAAATCTGAAAAAGTAAAAGGAGAACAAGAACAATTGAGGAGTAGATGATAATGAAGCCAATCGTCGCCCAATTTCTCCCTGGTCATTCAACGACGGGCGAAGGCAACTCAGGAAGGTCTGCCTTTGAGCTTTCTCATCCCGTGGGCGGCGACGACTCCAAGGGCGTCACGTCTCGTTTCGCGTACAATGGGGACTCCACTCTCACTTGACAGGCAGGCGAGCTGGTGAACCACGAGCGTGATAGCGAGTGAGGAGCGAGCGGAGTGAGATGCAGAGAGACGGCATGGGAGTGAGTGAGGAGGCGTGAGCGAGCGAGGGGGCGCTTGAGAGAGATGCACATGGAACAAAAAAGAAATGCATGCAGAGCAAGCAGGGGCAGAGCGAGAGAGAGAGCGATGGAGAGAGAGCAAGAGAGAGAGAGAAATGGAGTAACGTAGAGCGAGTTGGAGCAAGCCAGCGAGAGAAAGTGCAAGGAGCGAAAACAATGCACAGGAGCGTCAAAAAGAGAATGAAAGGGTGAGGGAAAGCAAGCAGAAGAATATGCCTGTAACAGAAGAGCCAGAACCAATGAGGAAGAGATGGATGAATAATAGAACTTGGGCTGGCAAGGGCGAGCTACATGGCAAGAGCATGCATAGAACAGCCAGCAGGAAACAGAGATAGCAAAAGGAAGTGAAAGACAGCCAGAAAAAGAGGCAAAGCGAGAGCCAGAGCAAGAATTAGTGAGCCAGCAAGAGTGAGAAAATAAGTAAGAGAAAACGAGACTGTAAAACAGGGAACGCAGGAAGAGAGTGAGCGAGAGAAAGACGGCAAGCAGGACAGAGGCAAAAAGGATGCGGGAGACAGCGAGAGGCCCGGAGCGAGCAGCAGAAAGTCGTGAATGTTTGTGGCCGGCGGCGCACACCATCCGTCAAAAGCAGCGGGAGCCCCGTGCCCTGCTGCTTGTCGCACGACCGTGCAGCAAGTAGGATGCGAAACCTAGCTACTGCAGATTTTGGAGTGTTATTCTCTGTTCCGAGTAAATTTTTTTTCTCTGGCATATTCTAGTTACCTCCCCAGGATGAAAGATTTAAAACCACTCCCTCCCCCCCCTCGACCCCAATGCAAGATCCTAATTACAAAAGGTGTATTGGGACGCGGTGAGATGACCCTCTGCTAACATCTCGATAGCAAGATGTTAACTACTTCTCCTGGTATGCAGGTCGTGGGTGAGATGCCGACCCTGACGCCTATATATTTGGAGCTTGCATGTTTCCCCCGTGGTCGCGTAGATTTTTCGCCAGGTCCTCCAGTTTTTCCCTCCACATTTAGAAACATGCATTTCAGAGTATTTGGCTGCTATAAATGTTCAGATGATAAACCACTTCGTTGAGATATAATTTATGGCCAGGTCGCTTCTGAAAAAATATATTTTGCTCAATGGGCCTTAACTGGTAACATGAAAATAAAAAGTTTAGTTTAGTTTTAGTTAAATACCCGACATTCTTCTTCTGATTACATTTATTAATCGTTTTGGAGTGCAACCTCAAACTCTCCCTAACGACTTAAAAAATGAGGAAAGCCATGCAACAAAGAACATGGAGACAATTCAACCCAAATACAGTATTCAAACCGGAGCACTATACCAACCGCACAATCGCTGAAAGGAGTTGCGCGCGAAGCTGATGTGTATTTTAGTACAAGTTTACTAACACAGTCTTTCCAGACAGCACAGCTGCACCTCAATCTGTTAATATCACCACCTCGCAGCTCAGCTGAATTTCCTGGCAACCATCGGGTTTGGCGCCAGTCCAGTTTCGTCGCCGCCTATGACATTATCCTACTGCAAAATGCACTTCAGCGCAGTGTTACGGCTGCCTGCAAATACATATAATTAAAGGGTGCACACGCAACAACGTGCCAACTTGTTTAAAACAAATGTAAGATATCAGATTCTTAGCCGCACGATGTATCATTGATTTGTCTCTTAAACGTTGAATACTGCACAGGTAGAGAAATTATATCAGATTTCGATTTAAAGCTTTCATGACTGCAGGGATTGATCTTCTTGGTTCTTTCGGTAAAGTCACGTAGAATGGAAATAATAAAATAATAAAAATAAAACATCTTAAAATAATTCTCACGACGTTTCGGCCACAACGCAAGCAGCCGTCCTCAGGTGAAGAACAGGTCTGTCGATAAGACAGAGTCTGAATGACACATCCTGGGCTTGGAGCGTCTATTTAAGCTGGGAGGGAGGAGGAAGAGCGCCTTGACAAGGCGCTTTGACAAGGCGCTCTTCCTCCTCCCTCCCAGCTTAAATAGACGCTCCAAGCCCAGGACGTGTCATTCAGAATCTGTCTTATCGACAGACCTGTTCTTCACCTGAGGACAACTGCTTGCGTTGTGGCCGAAACGTCGTGAGAATTATTTAATGTTTTATTTTTATTATTTTATTATTTCCATTCTACGTGACTTTACCGAAAGAACCAAGAAAGTTATATCAGATTCGTGTTGAATGTAATTAATAAACATCACCTACAGAAGCCACTGCAGGTGCTACAAGAGCACTACAAATGGAATGGTAAAAATAAAATAGAACACACTCGCAAACAAAATCGCAACCCCCCCCCCCCGAATCACTACAGGCGGCGATTTATCCCGAGACTAGTATTCATGCATCGCCCTGCCTTTACGCATGCGCGAACAGACAGAAATAAAGCGCTCTATTGGGAATGATTCCTTGAAGAAGCATGAAGCAGCGATGAGGTCGTGACACCTGTCTCTCCCTCCTCCCTCCGCTCGGGTCTACAGACACCCTAATAATGCAGCTTCAAACGTCCGTCCGATTTAGAGACACCGCTCAGGATTTGCGACCGCGTGCCGCATTAGGCTTGCGGCGGCACGGCGGCCACAGATGGCAACCGCATGCTCACACATGCTCGCATGCAGCGGGTGCTAGGGAACAGGCAAACAAGGCCACTGGCACGAGACAGAAAAAGTGAGTCTGCAACAGGGCGAGAGGGCGAGGCCACTTAGAAGGAATCTCAGCAGCATTTCTGTGATCTGCACTTCCGTGCTCCATTCTCTAACGTGGCGGCGGGTCACGCCAATTTCTCAACCTGATTCTTCATCTCAAGACATGATGCCCAGAGCACGTCGGAATACATTTAGTGAGCAAATAAGCTACGAAAGGCTGAGTGCACCGGTGATGAAACAACAGCACATAAATGTATTTACTCCTTTGATACAGCGAATAATGTTTTTTTTTTGCCCGAGTACACGCTCAACAGTACCGTGCCCCTGAGCGAGCGCATCGTGTCCCTTCCCGTACCGATTCGCAATGTTATCGTCAGAAGCAGAAGACGGGGGTTCACGTGCCGGGGTCACCAAGGTCAACGTTTGTCGGCAGCGATGACATTTAAATCTCTAATTAAACGGATGAGCTGCCACCGTACCACAATTAACCGTTCCCCAGTGGCACACACACACACATATATATATATATATAACAGGACGCTTAAAAATAATGAAGGAAGATGTTGTGCCGGTCTGTCGAGCTCACTTTTCTGTCATTACTCTGTCCGTCAACAGAACAGTAACAAGAGGAAAGCGAAGAAATAAACGTGACAGGAAGACAATTATGAAATTTTATCCAATGGAACACAGCCTGCTTGCTTCTCGATGCCCTCCAAGCTGAGATGCATGACAGGCTGTCGAGAAACAAACCGATGTAAATCACTGTACGCTAATTTTCCTGACTAAGCATTGCTCCCTTCCTCCCACGATGCGGTGTCAGCCATCGCAAATGAGGACACATATGGCGATGGCATGATCTGGATTTTTTTGTTTAGGCGCCTCCCGATTCAATTGAATAATCGAACTTTCTTTTATGCATATTTTTTACTGTCTCGTGATTTTGTTGTTTTTATTTTTTGTTCTATCTCGTTCAAACAGTTTTGAACACTCCCATCAGCCGATATGAAACATTGCCATACAATTTGCAAACAATTTGCATTCATCGTAAATACTCGATTCTTAAGCAATTCAGGAAATACCATGCCAATATTTTATCGGAGTTGACAAAATTGGCGTAACGCGCACACCTAATTAATTATTACACGTTCGATTGAGACATTATATACCTGACCGTTATAAGTTCAATTGAGACATGACATGCCCAGTTTTGAGAGATTAAATTTCTCATCATTACATACCTCGTGTTGGAACATTAAATTCCGAATCGCTCCAAAGATATTATTGAGACGTGAAATTCTTAATCGTTATAGGCCTAGTTTTGAGTCACCAAGCGCCCAATCTTTTCATGCCAAGTTTTGAGACGTTAATATCCCAATCGTTAAACGGCAAGTCGACACATCAGCCACTTAATCGTTCCGCGTCTAGTTTTGGAACACGTACACACAGGTGGGCGGCGGTAGACTGCGGGGCAGCAGACCCCGGTGACAGAGCACCCGCTCCAGCACGGCGTTACCTGCAGGTTGTTCAGGGGATCCATCTTCATGACGGGGCCCAGCGTGTTGAGGGGGAGCGACACGTCGATGGATTGGTTGGGCATGAGGGGCGCGTGGACCTGCAGGGGAGAGGCTGGCACCACGCCAAAGCTGGGCACAGCGCAGGAGGGGTGGAGCGGCGGGGAGGTCGGTCGGGGAGAAACGGTGGCGAGCAGGCGTGGCGAAGACGAGCGATGGGGTGGCGGGCGAGGGTGAGAAGTGAGCGGATGGAAGCGCAGATGGACCAGAGGGGACGGAGCGGGAGTTGATGCAGGGAAAGCGGGTGGAGAACAAGCACCGTCAGAAAAGTCACTGCGAGATACACGCAGGGCTAACAAGTTGTGACATTAAAGCGCATGTTTGAGATCAACGCTTGTCCCTTCAGATAGCTTCTTAGAGGTAGCGTTATTATATCACGTCTACTTTGAATAGAGCTCATTGGAACTTGCTTCATCATTAGGGATAGCCCTGAATAAGACATACGCATCTCAAGAAACTGACGGTTACATTCTTAACGCTTTCCAACTCAGATTGAAAGCATAAATGTGCTCGCTAAAATCAGAGAAAATCAAAACGTTGATAAAAGTTTGGCAATAAAAATACTGCGTGCGCCGGCACCTAGCCCAGTCCACATGTAACACACCACACGACAGTCATCTCTCGTTCATGGGACACTTTTTGCCAGCATCAAGATGATAAAAAAAGGCTTTCACCCTTTCTGGCAATAAATACAAGTGTTAAGATGTTAAAACACCAAATACACCTATAACAAGACATTAAGTCTGCATGAACCACACATACCATCAACCACACGCGCACACATCTCATAGTTAACCAAACACTTCCGAGTGCCGTCGCACGCAAGGAAAGCGTCGAGCTTGCGCGCGATTTTTCTTCCGTGTTCAGCAAGTGCCGACGCCGCAGTGCCACGCACCTGTTCTTGTTGAGCTGGATGGCAAAGTCGGTCATGGCCTGCAGGGCCTTGTTGGTGAAGGACAGCTCCATGTAGATCTGGCTCTGGCGGCGTGAGAAGGTGCCCTGGATCTCCAGGCCCTTGGCCTTCACGGCTGGCAGCCACATCTGCAAAGGTCCGACGACGGGAACAAGAAAACCAACCACGCCAAAAACAAAACAAACGCGCGCGCGCACACACGCAGAAAAATATGAGTCACCACAAATGTAATATCGTGTTTCCTTACACGTGATGTCAAGGCCAGTAGTGACGACAGCGATGAACAAAAGGATTACTTTTTAAAAATATAGCACACAACATAAACGTATTTGAGTATCAATTTATACTACTTTATCAACAGCGTAAAACTTCGACCATGAACAGTGAGAGTGGGAGCAGCGAGATAAGCCAGCCCTGTCTTTACCAAGAGTTCCACATCCTACCACCAATGCTACACAGTGGTTGGGCACGTTTTAATGTAAATCTAATCAATTAACTATCGTTTATATATTGCAGGACAAACTGCCAAATGGGGGACAGAGGCCCCTTCACTTAAAGACTGGAAAAAGCAGGGCCGGCTTGTTTTTGCTATTAGTAGCGTTGCAAAAAAATTAATCGCGGTTGTGTTGGATTCGCTTAAAAATAACAACAACCCCCGGAATAGAGTAGAACCCGCAAAAGGAAATGAGCGCTGTCCCCAATGCTCGTTTGAACAGGAAGACACTTTGAATCGCACTTCACCTTTTATGTCAAAAGCTCACCTTGTCTCTTAACTTTTGCACTTGCTTTACATTTACATAATCAAGAGGGTGTGGACACCCCCAAACAACAGTTTATCCGCCCCCAAAATTTATGAAGAATCATTTTTTCCAAGCCGAGAACCATGTGCCAAAAATCGAAGCGCCGTTTTCCCATGGTCTTACATTCACGAGACTTTTCTCGAAGGATCCATAACGGTCCTGCAGAAATGCAGTGTAAAAATACACCAAGGAGTCAAGAAGTAGTGGTAATAATAACATGAAATAGTTAACTCTCGATTATCCATGTCGTGGTTTATCCGGATTGCGTATTGACAGTGCTTGCTAGTTTAATTATTAGCAGCTCCTAACTTAACGACAATGCAAATACTGATACTTTTTAAGATAATAGTGATGGTAATGACGAGGGCCAGTGGACTCAAAGTCCAAGTAACCGCAAGACGCAATACACATTCTACTTGGTCACTTCCATTTAACGCGAGTGAACAAAACTGTGTTTATTTTTTAAATATCCTAATTTACATGCGTTTTCACAATCCGTGTTTGGCACATACAGGCAATCCTTCACTCCAATTTCTCTGGATAATCGAGAGTTGACTGTATTGCCTAAAAACCCTGCGCAGCTGTGGTTCCGCGGCGATATCAGCCAACTTGTATTTCAAAGTAAAGGAGGGGTCGCATGTGTACAAATCAAAACTTTGGTCCTGTTAAAATACGCATTGTAACGGTTGGCTTTAATGAACCTTATGGACGAGATGGAGATCTGCAGGGATTTTTTTTTGTTTATCCTGTAACTCCATCCGCAGCGGCGTCTCGACCCAAATCTAAGCAGTCTCTTGCACTGGCTAAATTACTACACAGGTCCGGTTCCTGTACATCAATGCACAGGTATACAAGGCCTCCGAGAGTCACCTAGCAAAATATATTACAGGCAGAAAAATTCCAGTGGTACTTTACTTGTTTCACAGCTGATGGTATCGATGATGATCGTGAAACTGATTTATAAAGTTTAGGATAATACCGATAGAATATTTTACATTGAAGGTTACAATGATGGTAATTTACGTTATATACTGAGGATTCATATTTATGATGAAAATCATAAGAGACAAAACAATGATATTTGACATTAATTATAATAATAAACATTGATACTTTATAGAGATGGTAACACTTATTATAACGTTTACATTTAAGATGATAGTTACGGGCAATTTATATTTAAGATGGATTTGCATTTATGACCATCATAATGTACGATTACCATTACATTTTATATTGCTAATGAGTATTAATAACGGTGACGATACGGATGATCCAGTATATTTTGTTGATGATCAGCGGCATAGTTATTGAGTGTACAGGCAGTGTAACTGCACCGAGATCCACAGGCCAGAGCAGCCCATGTGTCAGGTTACAACAAGGGGTGGAAATGGGACAGTTGAGCCCCATCTAAATGAATCGCACGAGGGCCCCCACAAACCACGCTTCGCCACTGTTGATGATGATGATGATAATGACACCGATTGTACCTCCCCCCACAGATTCAATTTCACTTCCCAACACAACAGAGGAACTCACGGTTTTAGGGGGCACGTATGTGCCGGTCGGCATGCCGATTCCGCCCGCGAGATCAAACAGGTCTCCGAGCCCTCCTCCAACGGGGGCGGCCAGAGATGCAGGCATCACAGCAGGACCCCCCATCCCTCCGCTCATCTAAAGCGCACAGATGCACACAAAAGATACAGATTCCCCATTCAGCCATACATTCTGCTGGGGCAAGTGCTGTTAGCGAGCAACTACTAACAAAATACACGGAGGGGTGTGACCGGCACCACCAACTTCCCCACTCTCCCCTCCCTACTTCATGCTGATACATATGCACTGCACTTGATACTCATAGCAGTCGACCTAGGGAGCACAGGACAGGTGCATATGTTGCTTGCCAGTGATGTGAGCCATGGTCAAAGGTCATGGCATGCAGCACAATGAGTGAATCACAGCATCACTACACTATTAACGAGCACCTGTAAAGGCTGACACTGCACACGGGGGTGTGGGTGGCCAGCACCATTCCCGGCTGCCTTTGTCTCCCTAGTGGCAAGTTTATACACACTCCACCAGGTACTCATTTGAGGTCGAGTCGGCCAAGGGGGGGGCCAGGACGAGTTCAGATAATCGTCACCGGTGTTGGCCGTGAGCGGGAATCGAACCCGGGTCGCCAGGTTCACCGTGCAGCGCGCTAACTGCTACACTGCCACTCCCCACCACACAAACGCACAGACACGCACAGACACACACACATGCACACACATGCATACACACAAACAATATACACTGAAGCATAACAAAACCCGTTCATAACTCATGAGCAAGCCGGGACTGGAAACGTGTACTCCGTGTTGATGCCGCATTACTCAAACGCCACGACAGATTAATGTTCCGTTAGAGGCTTTAAAAGCCGTCAATCACACACCAACCCCTTCCCGCAGTTCGTGGCCGCGAATGCTGAAGGCGCAGCTGTCTGGATTGGTGGGGGCTCGAAAATGTAATTAGGCGCGAAGGCGAGGGTACAGAAGCAAATGAACGGTGGGAAATAAGAGCCTCGAAGCTGGCCCGAAGGCAAAGCCTCCTGGCTATTCCACACTCACTCGGCGACAGAGGATTATGGTCATGAACCGCATCGGCGCCCCACAGGGAAGCTGTGGATAGCCTCTGCACCAACAGAGACGAGGGCACACCGCAGTGCGATGGTGGTTAAACAACTTGACGCAATGGGGCGCCATGGCGGAGAGATGTTTTAACTGCCTCGCCTGGTATACAAGAGGTCGTAGGTTCGATCCCGACACTGACGCCTGTATATTTGGAGTTTGCATGTCTCTCTCCCTGTGATCTCGTAGATTTTTCTTCAGGTCCGCCGGTTTTTCCCTTCACATTTAGAATAAATCTGCGTTCAGAGTATTTGGCTGCTATAAATGTCTCCTCGATAAACCACTTAATCGAGCTATTATTTGTGGCCAGGTCATTTCTGATAAAGAGTTAATATAGCTCCGTGAGCTTTACCTGGTAAATGATCTTTTTTTGGTTTCAAAAGGAACTTCTTGAGATGAGCACAACTGTTCACTGTTGCTCATTCCTCCATGGAACATCTATGAAATTCACTGGTGGATCACTGTTGTTTTTATCGTGCTTGTTAAGCCAAGAAATCCTCTCAAGGTTCCAAAGCTATTGCTCTAAGGGGACAATGCTGCTCTACATAATCCCAATTGAGTAATCTGCAGGTGATTCATTAGCAATGGGATGCTGCAGATGTCTTTTTTTTTTAAACACACTTGCTGAACACAATACCAAACCTCCAAAACATAGAGGCTAGAAACAAATGGCACTATAGAACTGCGAAAGGTTATAATAACTTAGGAAAATAGAAAACGTGCGGGAATTGAGAGGACACTCCACTGTGCGACTGTGGTGATCCCCTTCAAGTAATGAAGCATCTCATGGCGAGCACCAATCCCACCATTTCTCATTCTCCGCAAACATCTCTTCCTTCCGATATTAGGAAGCCACTGGAGCTATGCACTTTTAAATCCAGATAGAAAACTCATTTCTTTACAATTGCTTTTAGTGGTTTGTTGTCCTTCCCCCCACACCTCCAATTAGCACGGTTTGCTACGCACAGTGCAAAAGAAGTTTGACGTACATACATCTCCGAAAATCGCTCCTGCATCCTCCTGAAACTGGCCGACTGGATATCAAATTGTTAATGCCATCCCTGTAAATTGTTGCAATCCCTCAATGCGTCACCCGTCACTCACAAGAAGCAATACTTACGGCAGGAGTGCCTCCCATGTCCCCGCCAAGCTGCAACAGCAAGAAACAGAGACAAGAGGTCACTGAAACGTCCAAACCATCGGGTCGCGATCGGCGGGTGCGGCCACGTGTGGGACGACGTGGGAGATGGCGAGGCACGAGGCGGGCAACGGTTTCGGCTGCGTCGCCACGAAAGAGCCGCGGGCGTGCCAGCCGACACCGCTGCCCGGCCCATTCATTTTTGCCATCTCTTGGCATCGACAGCAAAACAAATCGGCGCGGCAGCGATGAATAATGGAGCAGGTTTGGCACAGTTCTGCGCACGCGTTTCGAAGGATCTTGGCAAGCGCTTGCGGTGATGGTTAGGAGCGATGATGCGTTAGGGGGTGAGAATTAGGGCTACAAGCAGGATTAAAAGTACAATATTGGAGTGACGACATCCGCCTTGCATCTTCACCTTTGTCATCTGCTGTTTATGCGCTCCAGGTGTCTCTAGTAATTGGGACGCTTCACCTAATGAGAATTCACCGATTTTCGTTTACACAATTATATCATTAAAGACCATGTAATGTTTTGTTAATCTTATATTTCCCGCTTATTAATGGTTATGCAGAACTACATCGTGGGTAGCAGAGGGCAATGCAGCAAAATCCGTTATTGTACTGTACTTTCTATGCTCCCACTTCTAAGGTCTCGGCCCTTCACCAATCGGCAATGACCAAAGTGACGAAGTATGGTCAAATAACCCACATGCACAACAGTGTGGGGAGGCCCTGATCCAGTAGTGGATTACAAAACAGGCTCTCTATGCAAATGTACACCGGTTCAAAACACATAGGCACACGCCTACATCTTGAGACAAGGAGTGTTGAGGTTCGCACATTAACACCCGCATTGTTTACGTAGCCTCATGATGATAACCAAAACTATGATAACGACAGCAGGTATTTGATGCAGAGCAATGGACAACGGTCATGCCAAGTCAGACGTCTTGGCATGCCGTTTCATTGCGTTGCGGCATCAACTCTTATCTCACAGTTCCTAGCACGGGCTCGCCATGTGTTTTTTGTCATTTGCCGTGAATGAGGAGGGGTCCCTTGTGACCTGCTGTGGCGGTGAGTGGAACTCAAGCAGGCCGGATGGGAACACACGGAGCCAACCAGAGCCAGCCATATCAAACGCGGCAATGGTAAAGGGCAGTGTGGGGTGGAAGCGCAAGGACAGAGATAGCCTACCCCTTCGCTCTCCTCGCCCATCTCCAGAGCAGGAAGGCGCAAATGCGCACGCACATGAACACACGCGCATGGACGTACACAGAGCCATATGTACACGTCACGCAGGCGCACACACACGCAAGCAGGCACGTGCACACACACGCACGCGCACACACGTACGCACACGCATGATCACACACACGAAAGTACGCGACAGACGAATACACGCGCACACACACACACGTATGTACACACGCACACAAGTTTCCGTACACACATGTATGCAAACACACGTATGCAAACACACGAATCAACACACGTGCATTTACGTACACAAACACACGCACGTGAACACACGCATATGCACGCTCGCACGCAGGCACAGGCGTGCACACAAACAGAGAGGGCAGCCACGCACGCACCAGAGGAAGAGAGCAAAGATCACACAGAGAAAAAGGGGAGAAAGACAAAGTCCAGAATTCAAAGAAATAATGTTTTCAAACAGACAAGAACAAAAAAACAAAGTAAAGGCAAACGTAGTCATGTGACCCCGAGACCTTATAGACAGAAGCTCGACTACAAACGACAGGCCAAGCTGCTTTTCATGTCCTTCAAAATAATTCATGCCTCCACCTTTTTCTGCGTCTTTCCCAGAATAATGCGACCTTTCATGTGGATTTTATTTCTTTCATGAATAAAAGTGAGATTCTCAAAGGCATGGCACCCGACTTCTGCACTGTTTGACACAAAAATCGACCGCCAGGACTATACGCTCACCCCAACATGACACATGCGCTCGCTCGCGCCGCGGAAAATTGTCATTGATTAAGTTAAACTCTCGACAACGAATACAAAAATAAATACAAAAATAAACCTGCAACACATTGCAAAAAATGCTACAGATTTTATCTCGGTCTTCATCAGCAAGATGGGCCTGGGTTCGATTCCTTGACTCGGGCCCATTTTTTGTATGGAGTTTGTATGTTTTCCCCCTGTTCTGCATGGGTTTCCTCCTGGTTTTCAAGTTTCCTCCGATAGCTAAACACATAAACGATATGTAACTGGTATTAGCTAAACATGCGTGCATGCTTGCCCAGGTTGCTTGAGGAGTCGGCGTTAAATTGCAACGACGTCATCATGTCATCCTTCAACCCGATAGGGTCACCGAGTCAAGCCATAGCCTTGGCTGAAGGGACGATGACATCGTAGGTAAAATAGGGGATGAGTCAAGCAATGGCCCTTCTTCATAACACGTAAATGAATGGGAATTTTAAATGCCATGAATTAGGGTCATTACCCAACACATAGCCGATTATATCCGTTTCATCCGAATACAGTATTAGTGACCACATGTCACAAAGGATTGAGTACACCACGTACTTTGCATCACCTCCCTTCCACTTTCCCCATTCAATACCAGACTCCATTTTGCACTCTCAATGAGCTTGCAAATTATCTTTTCCAAGAGTTCTTGAAGCTTCATTAAAACGCATTTTTTTTGTTCTAATAGTTTATTTCATCGCGCCGACTTCTTACCGGCAACTTGTTCTTTATAGAAATTCACGTTGGCGTGAAAGAAAGTTTCTGTCAATAACTGGCAGGAAAAAGCACAAAAACCGCTACTGCATTTAACGTCGTCGGCCGTTCATCTAATGAAATAAAAATCCAATGGAAACTGCCTTCTCACTAACACTGCTCCATATATATGATGCTGAACTGTTGTTTCTTTATAACTTCACTTGCGATTGCATGTGACATCCTTGCCCGTTTATATTTTAGTCCAATCGTCACCATACATCTGTTAAATATTACTTTAACCTAATTTGTCATTAAACTATGATATGGTATAAAAACATTGTTGCTCGAGCAAACTCAAGCGACAGGGAATTTATCATTCAAAATCAATTTATGTTTGCTCAATATTTTCGATTTATGATGGGAATGTTGTTTTTGATCTTATTTCTAATTGGGCCATTTCTGCAATTAATTTTGCTTGTTAGCATTTGTCAATTTGGTGATCCAGGTCAAATGAGACTCATCCTGGCCCCTTGCATTCTCACTTGGTTAACTAAAAATTATTTTGAAACTTGACGCATCACCATGCGAAAAAAAAAGACATTGCACGTCGGGACAACTAGACACTCAATTGTATTAGTAGTCCTTAAATTCAGCCAGGAAAGCCTCATGGAGTCTTAGGTCTGTTTTGCAGGAGGGTCTTGCTACAGAGAGATGTTTGTCGTATTCCATTCAAGTGTGTCTGGCATGTGGGAAGAAAGTGAAGCATCTGGAGAATATGAAGGGATAACACAAAACTGCGCAATATATTCAATAATTCATTATTCTATTGCCCTCTCTCGGTCACCTTGCAAAACAAAGCGATAACGCATGGTATTTTCAGGCTTTCCAACTAAGGGTGAACATGGTGTTGCTATTAAGCAATTTCCCTCTTGAAAAGCCGGTTAAATCGATCAGAGGGCTTCCCAAAACTTGCAGAAAACAAACCAGAGCTAAAAGGACTATTTACAAATATGCAAAGTATTTTACCCTGACAGATCCTCCATTGGCTCAAGAACTGCAAGTTAAACACTTCCGAGGACACCGCACTGTTGGAATGCATTACATAATCCACTCATAAGCACGAGTTTGTATAACTCGTTAAGTTACTGCTACCGTCTTGTTGTTCTATAGCAGTCGCCCCTGGCCACCCTCCTCACCAGGCTGTCGAGCCCTCCCCCGAGCAGGTCGTAGGCACCCATCTGCATGGCAGGCGGGCCGGACGGCACGGTGACCGGAGGGCCCAGGTCGAGGTTGAGGAGGTCGCCCAGGAGGTCGCTCTGGGACGGGATCACCTGCTGCTGCTGAGGCTGCTGCGACGCCTGCGCCAGGCCGTGCGCCGCCTGCGCCGACAGCTCGGGGCTCTCCACGCTCTCGCTCCTTCACCACAAAACACAAAGCTTCAAGTAAAAGCTCAGACTTTTTGGGCGAGTGTTATTAGCGAGTAGCACCCGTGAGGGCGTGTACGGCACACGACAGGGTCAGTGGCCAGCACCACGCCCGGCCGCCTTTGTCTCCCTTGTGGCGATGTTTACACACCGTACCAGGTACTCATTTTGAGGTTGAGTAAACCTAGGGGAGGCCATGGCCAGTTCAGATAATCTTCACTTGTGTTGGCTGTGAGCGGAAATCAAACTCGGCTCGCTGGGTTCGTAGTGCAGCCCGCTAATCACTGCACTTCGGCCCCTTCAACCACCACCACAAAGACATACGGGCGCACATAATGGCGGTGTATATACTGGCAGTGCCTATACTGATGGTGCACATACGTACACTGCCAAAAATACGCACGCACACACACATGCAACAATGGCAACAACAAAAGACGTCATTCGCTAATAAGTCGTGGTGACGTCCCCACAGCACTTGTTATGCCAGGCTAGGTGCACTGAGGCCAAGTAAAATATCGAAGGCTAGCCGACAGGAAGCTGCGGCCAAATCACTTCAACGACATCAATGCACCTCTTCACAGCGTCGTGCCCACACGCCCGCACATCGGCAACACGATCGAAAAAACCTAAGAACCTTTAACGCAACAAGAAACCCCTGGCACTCACGATGCGGAGCGCGCGGGCAGCAGGCGGCGGGCCTGCGTGCCGCGGCTGCCCTCCACGAAGGCGCTGGGCGGCTTGTGGTATACGGAAGCGAGCGACGAGATGTGGCAAATGAGCTCCTCGAGCAGCGTGGGCTCCAGCAGATCCGTCTCCTCCGAGATGAGCGGCTTCTCCGCCAGCACCACCTCCTTGGCGGCCACGGGATCCGTGGACAGCAGGCGCCAGTAGATGTAGCCACGGTCGCGCAGGTCTGGGTTGTCCGAGTCCTGGCCGGAGGGTAGCAGGCAGGTTTGGGTTTTAGGTTATGGGGGTTCGAGGGGGGTTAGAGGGGGTTTTAGTGGGCGACTGAGCATCACACAACCACCGCTGCGTGGCCCAAGCCCCACAGCCACTCACCTGAGTGGCCAGGCTCAGCACCTGCTGCACCAGTTCCTGCGTCTCCGTCGGCTTCTTGAGGAACAGCTTCACAATGGCCGTCAGCAACGACAACTGCACCTGTTGATTTGCACAAAGCAATGGATCAGTCCGCCGTTATTTACACTTAACACCATCTTGTACGCGCATGCGCCTACACTTGTTATCAGTGGTGCAGTGTGGATGGCATGGCTCCCAGGTGCCTGGGCCATTCGGGCTGATGGGGCCTGGTGCAGTTGCACCACCTGCTACAATCGATGACGACACCACCGTTTGTACCTTTCTAAAATGGAATATTTTTTTTGGCGCAGTTATTGGTGACTGAGGCTGAGACGATCAACTCACTACACTTCAGAACCTAATTTAATCACAACTCAATCTATGTAAGTCTATGGCTTTCTGTGAGTCTACATCTATATGCGAGTCTATGGCTCTATTTAAGCCATCGGTCACAATGCAAGGACACTCAAACCTCTCCACTTGAGAACCCAGTTTAATCACAGGCGGCTCAAACCTGTATCCCAACCCAAGCTCTCCGTGGTGGCAGCAAAACCACTCAACTCTGAGCCGCCACTGCCACCTCAATGAGTGGGCTGACGCAAAAATCCAAGAAACAGCACTGCTGAACACAGTGGCGTCAATTACAATGTAAAAAACTAAAACTACTAAAACTAAACAATTTTAATTTTACCATGTAAGGCCCAGTGAGCTATATAGCTCTTTTTCCAAAAGGCTGCGACCACAAATGACAGCTCAACGAAGTGGCTTACCACGTTGAAATTTATAGCAACCAAATACTCTCAATGCATGTCGATTCTAATTGGAGGGAAAAACCGGAGGACCCGGAGAAAATCCACACGACCACAGGAAGAGCAAGACACGCAAACCCCAAATATACAAACAGGCGTCAGGATCGAGATCGAACGCACAACCTCATGCATACCAGGGAGAGGGAGTTAACATCTTGCCAACCGCGGCGCCCCGTAACCTTAAACCCTAACCGTAAACATCATTATCCACAATAAAAAAATTCCACGGTGGCGGTGGTGGCGTGCGTGCCTGCGTGCTCTCGTCGTGGAAACCCTCGAGGAAGGACTCCAGCAGCTCGTCGGCGTTGTCGATGCGCTCCGCGTACTCGCCCACGATCCAGATCATGGCGGCGCGCGCCTCCGGCTCATCCAGCGAGTCCAGGTTCTCGCACAGCGTGGCGATGATGCTCTCGTACCTGCGACGGGCGCCCAAGCAGAGTCAGGTCACCAACCGTGGCGTTTACCGTCGGGGTGACGATCGCGACCGCAGGTTTGTTAGACGGTCAAACTTTGGAGTAAGGATTTAAAGCAGCTGTTGGAAAAGTGTAGCCCAACCCCAGGAGTGGTGGAAGTGGGTAGGTGGGGCTGAATGGGGGGCTTCCCACTGTTGAACGCTCAACCCACCTCCCCCTTCTAAATTGTTAAGGTCAAGTCGTTGGCTATTGTGCAAACCTCTAGTTTTGTATGAGCCCCCTCACCCAAACTTTTGACAACGTCATGCAACAAGGTGGCACAGTCCACGACTTGATTTCATACATGAGGGCTTGTAATTCGAAACAATATTTATCTATCACTGGAAGCACCTTAACCATGCTGATCGGGTACTAGAGAGGAGCATTTTCATAATAGCGACGTATTTCTAATTCCACATTTCTGGAGAAGATGTTGTTTTGAGAGTATAATAAAACAGCATCAAGCTGTTTAGTGGGCTGTGCCTTCCTGAAGGTGTTACGTGTGACAGCAAAGCCTTGGAGATGGTGACACGGTAATTGTCAGACCGAGGTAGACATGGCACATGATAATGGCTACGACTTAACTGCAGCGAGTAGAAGCTATCGTACTTTTAAGGTTATCGCAACAATGGCGTAATCACGTCTGCATCTTTAAGAAGTGGCAGACAAGGTCAAGGGCCAGGAGTTATATGACCAAGATAAGGCAAGGGTAAAGAGATAAAATACAAGGCTCTATCCACACAAAGTAATCAAGATAAGTATGCTAGAGTCTGGATTCACAAGTATAGGTTAATGGTTGTGTAAAGTGAGCTGTAACAAAACCTCATCTGCACATTCTTTTTTGTTCCGCACAAAGTTTGTTTTCGCATTTGTACTCCAGAAATAAAGAGAACGACTGGAACCGGAGGTGACTCCGAGAGCGATGACTCCGGTTGTTCGGACGAGTGTCGAGAGTGGATCCGGAAAAAAATACCAACTGTGACGCTTCACGCGCACGGAACGCGAAACAGAGGAAGAGCAAGGATGCGCTGGACTGACGGCAGTGAAGTAATGACACTGAACGAAAATGGCGACACAGGTGAAGGAAGTGGTGAAGCTGGCGTGAGACAGGGAGGAGGGGGTGGAGAGATCTCATTCGGCTCAATCGTCTCTAGAAGAACCAGAGACGAGAAGACTGCACGTGTTATTTGAAAGGGAATTTTGTCTCCATGGGCTCTCGGCTGGCTCTGCGAAAAGTTAACTGCTTGAATAATTTTGATTTATAGATTGGAATATAAACTGTGGCCAGAGAATTAGATGAATGGCTAAATTAGATTAAAATTGTGCGAGGCTTTTTATGCCTTGGGATGAAGACGTTTCATTGTTTGACTGACCCTACGAATGATGGCACTCAAACATGGAAGGCATTTAATAAAATGCAGCTCGGGTGACTGCTTCGACTTTCACCGAGTACAATTACATATCACAATTTACAAAGGTTAAGCAAGAAGTTAATTTACTTGAACGTCACACGGCCTTGGGGAAGCCTTCAATCAGCATTGGATAGAGCTTGGCTAAGGATGACCAATGGGCAAAAGTTGGACGCTCCCACTCACTTATTGGGGTACTTGCGGAAGATGTCCTTGATGACCACCACGGCCTCCTGCACGACGTAGTTGACCTTGGTCTGGATCAGGTCGAGTAACGTGCTCACGCATCGCTCGGCCGACGGCTGCACGATGGCGACGACAACAAACAACATTAAACAGCAACACGCAACATCCCCAGGGCTGATCGCCTAGTGGTTAGCAAACAACCAAAACAAAACATTCATCATAATCACCGCTGTCATGGCCTTCACCGTTGTCCACCATCACCATCGCACATTCACCACCGTCAACATGATCATCACCAACATACCACCACCATTGACTGTTGCTTCGCTACAAAGCGGATGGTCCATTGTGGAAACCATCACCGCAATCAACATCCCCATTAATACAAACACTATTAATCACCACCGAAACTCCCACATAAACAGGCAAACATTACCACCACCATAATGACAAGGCATCTCTCTATCCATCTATTAAAATATATATTTAGGGTAGGGATTCATGCATCGGAACTCGCGCGCGTATGCGATTATTTACCATTTACGCAAAGCATTATTATAGACAAACGGTATGGTGTTACATTGAGTCTCACACTGCATAAAACTGTCAAAACGACAGTGAACAAATAACTAGAGACCGTACAAATTAGACAAACAGATGAGGAATCCGAATCTAATCACGACGATGCAACCGTGACGATTCATTGAGTCCATGCAGAGGCTGCGGGGTCCGTTTGATGCCACGGCACCATCGCCAGGTCCGTCCTCACCTCCACTTTAATGGCGCACCTGCCGATGGCACGCACGGCCTTGCGAACAAAGTCCACGTCCACCTCCGTGGCATACTCCTTCAGCTCAGCGAGCACCTGCAACACGTCGCAACAGCCGCACGGACGAGGACAGACGGACGGATGGGGTGAACGAACAGACCGACAGATGAACGGTGGGACACAAGACGGGTAAAACCGCCAGGCAATAACCGCAAGCTTTATTACGGCGCTGACTTTAAATGGCAAGTCAATAGGTCAGCGTTTGGATCTTGTCAGCGCTATTTAAAATACCGTAGAGAAAAGAGAGTAAGAAACAATGAAATGTAATTTGAAATTCTAAATCAGAAGATGATTGAATTGGCACTCAATTGTGATATGTCAAAGAAGGAGACTCCAAATTTCCATCGCAGGGGCCGATGAACCTATAAAATAACCACGGTTGAATTCCCAGCAAGTATAACAATTTTACCAATGTTGGAAGAAATGAGATTTGAACTCACAGCGCTAAGTTTATACATCAAATATTCTTACCACTGCACCACTCGGCCGACTGCAGCAAGAATAGAAAATTATAATCATTTGATAAAAACAACACTTTGAAGAAAATCATCAAAAAAGATGATGAGTTACCACCACAGTGCTCGTCACAATATATCATAAATTTAAAAAACGGTGTTGGCAATAATAATAAAAACACAGCTATTGCCGTGAGCCGGGCCTGTGAGAGAGAGGACAGGGCAGGCACTTGGCTGGCACAAGCGGGGCCAGAGGCAGTGCCCGTTACCTGCGCGATGTTGGCCTGGGAGGCGAGGCGGATCATGATGTCCAACTTCTCCAGCTTCACGTAGATTGGGTCGTTGTACTTTACGAAGAACACCTTGATCTCGTGCTTCAAGATGTCCGGCCTGGAGAGGGATGGTAGTGGTGGTGGTGGTGGTGTGGGGGAAGGGTGGCGCATTGGTTAGTAGTACTGTACTGCAAACCCGACAACTGCAGTTCGATTCCCGCTCACTGGCCGCATCAGTGACGAATATCCATACTGGTCGTGGGCCTCCCCTAGGTTGCAGTGTGTAAAACATGAGTATTGGGGAGAAAAAGGTGGCCGGGCGTAATGCTGGTCATGCACCGCCTCGTGTGCTATTTCAGCCTAAATAGGTGCTCGCTAACAGCACTTGCACCAACAGTCTGTTAAAGGCTATATGGGGAATGTTATATTGTTAGTGATAGTTGTGGTGGTGAAGGTGGTGGTTTGTGGCAGTTGATAACTGGGTTGCTGAGCTTGAATGCACGTTTAAGCCATGACTGTGCGAATAATTAGATACGGAGGGGTCGGGCTGCAATTATATTCCAATGGTGCTGCAAGTGTTGTGTCGTGAGATTACAGCAAGATTCCATTCAGAACGCGAGCAGTGAATGAATCGTCCCAGAAAATGAGATAATTTGAATCTCAAAATGCTGAACAGAAACATGAAAACACTTGACTTTTTTTACACCTCGTTTAGATCCCTGAGAGTATTCATAGAACGCCAACCAAAACTTGTTTTCGTTTTGAAATCTAAAAGACACTTAATAAAGTGAATACCTAAATTCAGACAAAAGTTTTGCTTTTCAGAACCAAATGTAACGATATATATCTGGTTTTTCGGCATCGGGAATCAGGCCGAGACCATCAGCATGCTGCTACACATGAGAACGGTTTAATCACAGGTGGAAAAAAATCCGGATTTAAACCCAGGATTACAGCCATGCCGGCTCAAGCACTCTGACACGGTATTAACCCCCCTGAGCCCATCCGACATTCGTAGAAAACAGATGTTCTAAACCGGCCTGGCACGCAGGTATCTTCATCACCTGTGTGCCACCAATGCCTTTCCCCCTACAAGTGAATGATATTAAATCAATTGGACCTTGTTCCCATAAACAGCCAACACAAGTTGAATTGAATGCATTTCTACTTTACCCGATTTCCCCAGAACTCCAATATTTTTTATTATTATTTTGCTTCACCACTCTACAAGCCCCCTGCTTTCGTCCAAACATCTTATTTATTCACATATATTTTTGGTGTGCCCCTAAGTGCTGCTGCTGCTCCTTACTGCAGAAATCAGAGGTCACGAAAAAGTAAGAATTTCCTTGGCCCGCTCACTAATGAGCGGATCCACGTGAATTCTTCGTCTCAAGACATGCGGCCGATAGCACAGTTGTGATAAACTTGGAGAAAGATAAAAAAAAAGATGCTCACCTCTTCTGGACGATAAGGTTGATGTTGCGCAGCGCCACGTACTGCAGCTCGGGCTCAGCCGACAGTAGCGTAACGAGCGGGGGCGCTAGCTTCTTGAGCAGCGTGCTGTGGTACTCCGAGTCCTTGGGCAGCACCTCCATGAACTTCATGAGCACCTTGACGGCCGACAGCACCACTCCCGAGTTGGCGTGCGAGAGGCGAGGAGTCACACGCTCGCACACGCTGGTGGTGGGACGGAGGGGGGGGGGACGACCAGACCATGAAACAGGCAAGGTAATAGCTCGAGTTTGTTCGAGTTCGCAGGACACCACCGCTACACGACGACCCTGGTTATGTCCAAGTTCCAGTGGACTCATAGGGAGGGGGGGCAAGGAGTCGGTCAACTTTATTCCAGGAGGCGTTAAGAAATTGGAGACGCTCGGGGCTTGCACGCTTCGGTCGGAGGCGCAATGTTATCTTGCCAAGCTTTGAAATGGCCTATTGTATCCGAGTTGTGGGAATGGAGCAAGAAGGACAATATCATCAACAATGATCTATTCATCGCTGGTCTCCAGAAGGTGTCGCAATTTCTCATCGTTATACAACATTCTCTCAAAGACAATAGAACGAAGATAATACATCACCCACTTTTTGGTCCCAAACAATAGTATTGCCCACGCCACCCTCAGCCGCTGGCCCCGATGCAAGGAATTAATAGGGTTCCCACCTGACCAGTGTACCTCCCTCCCTCCCATCGAAATATATCAGCACCCAGGTCCTTCGGACCCACGGGACCCGGTGCAGGTGCACTCTCGAAAGCTGTACCACTGCGAACAGCAGTACAGCATCCCAGCGCTCCAAATCCACAGGGCCGACCATTCGGCTTAACCACCAACAAACCTGCATTTTTTTGGCTTGGCCAAACCCACGAGTTTGCGTTGGGCCAAACCACAAAGGGAGGGGCGGGAGGGGAGTGGCAACCCTCGTGTCATCATCACCTCTGCGCCTCGCGCTCATCCTTGGGCATGTAGTTGGCGAGCGAGTCAAGGATGAATATCTGTCCCCACTCGGTGCACTCGTTGAGTGCCGTCATCAGCTTGTTGATAGTCTGCGGGTTCAGGTCCAGGAGCTGGCTGTTGGGGTGCGACTCGCTGATCTCCGACAACGCCGCCACGGCATTCGCAACCACCTAGCCGGGTGGGTGGGAGGTGGATTAGAGAGGGGGAAGGTGGCGGAAGAGGTTGGTGCGAGAATTTTGTTTTTATTTCCAGGCAGGCAAATACCTACAAGCTTAGCTCTCTCATCATGGCAAAAGTAACCGTCTTTACATGAGCTCACAAACATCGTTTTGGTACAACCGTTTTTACCAAAATGTCTTTATAACAAATAAACTGCTACCCTGTTCGAGAGAGCAGCTTATCGGAGGGTCACGACTTCAAATATGGTTGGAGGGGGGGGCCAGTCGAATCGGACCATCATCCCTCTAGGGTTGATAAGATTGATACTACTTTGTGCAGAAAACAACAGTTGTTGTTCTATTCCACATTCCTACAGCACCGTAGCAAAGTGGAATTGTCAACCAACGACTCTGGTTTGCGAACAGGAGATGAGCACCGCCTCAATGCTCACGTGAACAGAGGAAACACTTTTTTTTACCCTGTTCTACATGAAAACGGGTTAATAAAATAGGTCATATTGAACCAGCTTAATTTTATTCCACATATTAAGGGCAATTAATCGTGACTGCCAACTGTTCACTGTAGTGTTGATTTAACGCTTTGTGCAAAACAACAGAATCGGCACTTCAAAAGCCCATGGCCACGTGTGAATGGATGAAAGAAAATGTTTGTTTGAAGCGGAATGAAAACTCAAAAGGGGGCTGTGCTCACGAGGTTCTTGTCTCCCCCCTACCCTCTCCCCCCTTGCTTTCTCTACCTCCATTTCTCTTTTATTGCGCACAATCTCTCCTTTCCCCCACAACATCCTCTTGGCATCGTCATTATCATTTATGTGGATTTTGTAAAGCGCTTTGGAGACACGTTTGCTTTTAAGTGCTAATTCATTAATGCAAATCCTTAATTAAATACATGCAAATCCTTCACAAGAAAATATATGCAAATCCTCATTGGAATAACATTATTTTTGGCATATTAAGAGAAAAATATCTCGTGCAAAAAAGCTGTGAATATGATAATGACTGCGTTAAACACCTATTCTCAAATTTTCAATATTCTTTTGCATAGTTGCATTAAAAAGGTTCCCCCTGACATTATCTCACAATGCGCTGTGATGACTAATCAAATCAACACAAAGCTTCACTTACCTCCCCAGACGAAACGTGTGGTTCATTGCAATTAATTTGATAGATAATAATATAACGATTTAGGTACTGTACGCACAAAAACAAATACGGGCCTGGTGGCACAGTAGTAGAGCGAGCGGCTTGCAATCGGAAGTTTGCGAGTTCAATTCCAGGTTAGGTGGTTGACTCAGCCCATCATCCCTCAAAGGTCGATACAAAAAGGTACCACTTCATGGGGAAGTCAACAGTGGTTGTCCAATAAATAGACCCTACCCCCACCATTAGGAATGAGGAATTTCCACCACTGGCTTGAAGCTGTGAATGGGAGAGATGAGCGAGCTACTGCCTCGATGCTTATTTGAGCAAGAAAATTACTTTTGACTTTTTGACAAAAAAAACAAATATCAATGAAGGCCATAACACTGGGAAAACGGAATTCATATTTTTTAGCACCATTTGTTTAAGCCAAGCGAACGCTGGCTCCATTATGACTTCTCTGAATGTCATCGTCAGGGTACTATATTAAAAAGAAAGACACACTTACACCGGGAAATCACAAGTTTTGACCACCAAGATGCGAGTCAGTAATAATGTCCCAGCCCCTCCCTGCACGACGGACACAATAATCCCCTGTGGGCTGGTGTAATGAGGAGCTTCCTACCAGTAAAACCCACAACAACAAAGCAAAGGCCAAGACTTCCGGTATAGCCTGTTGGGGCAAGTGCTGTTAGGGAGCCAAAAAAACACATGCAACACTTGGGACTTCCCTCCACATCGTCCATACCATGGGGTTGGAGTCGGAGATGAGATCCTTGAGTGTGTCCAGGAATCCCTGATCCTCCACGAGCTGCGCGTTGATGTCGTGGAGCTTGGCCACGCACACGGCGGCCGTCTTGCGCACGTACGGGTCCTCGTCCTTGAGGCACTTGCGCAGCGGCTCGCACAGGTACTCGGTGATCTTGTCGACGCGGATGCAGCCCATGGTGCGCACGGCCAGCGCGCGGATCAGCGGGTTCGGGTCTTCGCAGTCCTGGACGGGACGAACATGGCGGAAGGAGTAGTGGGCAAGGTCAAAGGTCACCGAAGCGACTTCGGGTTGCACCGCGAGACTTTCGGCAAGTTGGCCAACGCTACTACCGTTCGCGATTCTCGCACGGCTTGTTGCCATAATGTTCATATATATGTATATATTGCACTGTTTGCACACGCGTGAGAACAATTTTGTTTACGATACTTTTTTTTTTAAACAGGTTTTTCTTGAAAAAAAATTCTTTTAAATTTAAACACATTCTCACCGGTTTTAAATAAATTGATCAATGCACACTGGACACAGCTGTTTCTCATTACATTCCAGGCACGCTCACTACATGCCACATGTTGACCGAAACTGCCGCCTAGGCTCCGTAGGCCACATTTAACAAAGACAAAGATCGGCCGTGCAACCTACACAGACTGTAAGTGCTGAAAGAGAGCACCTATTAAGGCCGGTAAGACGCATGAAGAGATGATGTATTTCAACGCATGATGGGGGTTGAGATATGGCCAGCATATCTCGCCTGGCCGTCTTTGTCGCCCCAGTGATTATGTTTACAGACCACATTAGGTACCGATTTAAGGGCGAGTTGGTTAGTGGAGGCACAGGACCGGTTCAAACAACCGTCACTGATGTTGGCCGCAAGCAGGAAACCAACTCGGGTCGCCGGGTTTGTGGTGCAGTGCGCAAACCACTCCGCTACAATTCCCCATGTTTAACACACAAAGACACTCGCATCGAAAGTAACGTTGTTTTTAACACGACCTTCGCTGCCGGCGATGGATCTCACCTTGACGAAGGTGTTGACGGCCATAATGGCCATGTCAGGCTGGTTTTTCGCATAGTTCATTAGGTACAGGTAAACAAGTTTCTTCAGCTCCAGGTTATCCGTCTGCATGCAATTCACCACGTCCGGGAACAACGCACTGTATGTACACACAGACACGCACGCACGCACGTGTGAAGTGCTTACAGCTTATGAATATGATTAATGCGTTTGGGGCAACAAAAATCATGCATACGCACGGATGAAGTAATACTTTCCAACATGCGTCAGTCTTCAGAAGTATTTAATGAAGCTGATGGGGAATGTGACGGCAAATTTGTTGGCAAATTACCCTCCTTGTGCTGGTTTGGTGTCTACTGGGTTTTGGACAATGCTTTGATCAATTTGGCCGGTTTCAAATCGGGCAAGTCCCTAATAGTAATGCAATTCTGTGCTAAAGTAGCGTTTGTGTTCGTATTGCGATATCCGCATGAGTTACAGTGCCCCCCCCCCCACCCCCCTTTGTAGACAGATTAATCGATGGCCGGACAGAGCCAATGCAAAAACTCGATCAAGCTTAGTTGGAAAGCTTTGAAACCGCACGCGTCCAATGTATGTTGGTGGTGCTTTATCACCGGGGAGATGTGGCTGCGCTACAAACAAAACAAGTTCACATAAAAACGTTTGCGCAACATGGACCGTGCGCATGGATGGTTTTATGAGAAATATGTAAAAACTCAGTCCTGTTGTGTAATCAGCAGGTCCATGTACAAGGCTATTGTCAGTCTACTGCTGGATGAGGGCCTCCATATCGTACCATGAGGGTCATGGAGGTTATTTGACCATACTTCACTCCGCTGGCCAGTGTGGGATGGTGAATGTAGGGAGCAAAGACGCACAGTAACAACAATATATTTTTTCTGCATTGTTCCCTGCTACCTAAAATGTATCAGTCCCGTGTCAGCCTATGACAATCTGGCATGCACAGTGGTCACCCATCCAAGCATTATCCAGGCTAAAAGGGTGTTTAACTCTCAAAATCTGATTGAGTTCGGATGCATTCCAAGTGATTGGGGCATAGGCCTTCGTGGCGGTGTTTACCATTGTAAAAAACACCACAAAGGCATATGATGAGAGATGGCACAGAAAGCATAGTAGAAATAATATAAAGTAATGTTTTGAAACAACGCATTCTTGCAAACCAAAACTTCTGCCTTCACTGTCGATAATCTGCGGTCGCCATGACTGTCACGCTCAACGGACTGCACATGCCCTACACTGTTTATTTACACTCAACAGGACGCAGTGCCCACTCTGCTGAACGTTGCATTTTTGCACCGGATAATTCGGCCACGTGATCGGTGATGTCAGTGTGTCATTCTTCCCTCCATTTACACCGGGCGTCAAGTTTGTCCAGAAATGTCGCACTTCGGCATTTACCCAACGGGTGAAATAAGAATGGCGCGACAAGCTCCGAGAGTGAACTTCGGTTAGCATGCCCTCACCTGACGTCCTTGCCCACCGTCATGGAGGCAATCACCTTCTTCACAGCCTCCTTCTTTTTCTCCTTCTTGTCGCTGTTGAGGTCAGCCTTCAGCTCAAAGATCTCACCTGCAAGGAACAAAGAGCTCAGTATGTCCGCTTGCGCAGAGCGTCAGGCCACAGCCTAATCTGCCTGACTCGTGTTTTTTGTGTTTTTGTCTTTCATTATATTGCTTGTTAGTTTTATCTTCATGTACTGTTTAGTTTTACATGCTTACTGTATACAACATCGTGAGATACTGGCACTATTTATACTAACAATATAGAAATACAATAAGTGAATCCAAGCGCACAAGACATAGAGCGCATGAAACAATTAAACAAATAAGATCTTACCATCGCGACACGTACACCAAATGGTACATGTTGAATACATTATTTTCAAACTATATGTGAGGTTCATGGATACATTGCAGATTCATGACTTTGGAAACTATAAATCTACATGCCCTAAGAATATATATAATACTTAAATACAAATATGAACCCGATTCTGCACAACTGAATTGCAGAGGGGCCAAATTGTCACATCTCAAAACACATTATGATCGACATGTGTTAATGTTTATTTTAAAGAATTCAGATTCTAAGTTTTTTGGCCAAAAACTCTTACATGATATGCTCTTTATTTAATGACATTAAAGTGCTCTTGCTCAAGTTGGCCTGTTAAATTGTGTTAAGTAAATAACATAAGAGTAAATTTCGATTTAAAGCTTTCGTGACTGCAGGAATTCATCTTCTTGGTTCTTTCAGTAAAGTCATGTAGAAGGGAAGTAATAGATGCAAGCGTTGTAGCCGAAACGTCGTGAGAATTATTTTATTTTATTATGTTTTATTTTTATTATTTTATTACTTCCCTTCTACGTGACTTTACCGAAAGAACCAAGAAGAAAACATAAGAGTACTTGCATTCAAATTTATTTTTTACCAAAATGCTTGTTAAATTATGCACATTCGGCAGTACAAGAGCAGCGCTAATGTGCTGTATAATTTCTAAAAGCACTCTTGAGTGCACACATGCTTTGCAATAATCATGACCCCATCATGTGGCCACCTTCCTGTTGTTTTGGGTCACGCGGCAAAAAAGGAACACGCCTCAAGAACTGGTGGGCGCCATCCAGCCATCACAACATCCAGTGGCTTGACAGACGATATCCTTTGAGATGGGTCGAAAAAACTGGTGCGAGTTTTGCCGTCGTCCAGTGATGAAAATAATGTTCGTGAGAAACAAGAGGCACCAGGACCATGGGCATAAATAGTAAAAATGTAGTGGCTTAAATCGAGCACTTAGGACACACAGAAGTGGCACTTTGTGACATTCCACAGACACAAATAATTTGTCAAAGTTTGTGACATTCCAAAGTCACAAATAATTTGTCAAAGGTGTGATGCTGTGCCCATGACCAGGATTATATGAATTGAAAAAGGAAGTCACAAAATTCACAAATGATAACTTGGATCAGATTCATGTAACTGATAAGCAGGCCGTGATTGAAATAACTGCTAAAACATTAGTCACTGCTTCAGATAACAGCCAGTCATACCTCACCGCTCTCCAGAGCACCAGGTTGGCCCTGATCCAGGCCTCTCCATGCACAACACACTTTGTACACCGTTGCTGTACTACACTGAATAAACCTTCCAATGCTCACGGAATGTTCTTGCCTATAACACCAAGCTTGCTAACGGTGTTTAGAAAGCCACATTCTGCTGATCAGATTCAGAGAGCCGAAATCACTCTGGCGTTTGCCTGCGCAAACAAATGCTGCTCGAAAACAATGCACCAGACATCCCATAGGTTGGTAAACAAAGCGGTAATTTAATTATCATGTTGCCAAATAAATTCCTGTACATCGACTTAATTTGAGGTCATATATAGTGTTCATTAGTGCACTGCTTACATCAATCTCTTTGTGCAATACTCTGCATTTCCTTACACAAAAAACAACGGTAAGTAATACGCAGTAGGAAAAAGACACTTATCACCCACATACCTTTTTTGGTGGTCGTGAAGTACTTGGAGTCTGTCATTTTTAAATCTGCACGAAGACTGATAAGGAGAGACACACATAGATGATGACAATCCTTTTCTGGCAAAACAAAAATCACCGATAGTAAGCAACTCTCAATTACTATTTTGTATTTATAATTGCATGATACATACATGTACTCGTGAGTTTTTTGTCCGTCTGAAAATCCTGCTTAACGCAATTTAAGATCTATTTTTGATATTTTACCAATACCACTGACTAAAATAACCTGGATAAATACCCAATCGAGAGACGCAGAAAGCTAAGCAATGTTGAACCTGGATAGTACTTTGATTGGCAATCACCAAGATAAAACTGGTATCGTTGGCTGTTGTGGGGCTAGATTTACAGCAAGGGGCAGTAAAGAAAAAGAAAATTCTCGTTACCATACTACTCCCTAACATCTAATACCCCTGCCTTCACAAATACGCACTGACCAGTGTGGTGAAGTATGGTCAAATAACCCCCAAAACCCACATGGCACGAGGAGGCCCTGATCCACCCATGTGTCTCTTCTAAAGGAGACCTGTTGTCTTAATGGGATCTCAGCCAGTTTTAAATAAAATACTTCAATGAATGTCTGCCCTGCAGTTAAACTTCGAAAATATGTTTAGAAAACACCCACCCTCTCAATGTTTTCTGGCAGGAACGTTAGCAACCAATTTATAAAATCAACGGCAGTCAATGTAGATACCGGTGACATTCCATACAGGTACGTTTTGTCAAAAGAGCAATGCTATGCCAAAACGCAGATTGTTATTGGAAAAGAAGCCTTACTATGATATAATTAGTCGGATAATGAAAAGCACCAATGTGGCTGAAGATGACAGTTTTCATTCAATGCATATTGGCATCTATGACATATGGGCAGAAACATGAACAATGACCAACACAACAGAACAAACATTGAAAATATAGCATGGAAAACTGTGCTCAGAATTGCTATAATGAGATGTAGAAATAGAAACACTGATCACGGAAGAAATAAAAAAAATTGAGATCTTAATAAATGTTGAGATAAGTGGGCTTGAGCTGCCCCCATTGCTGAAAGCAATGGACAAGACTCGGGATGGAATGGCAGCCAAAGCAGAGTAAATGCCCGAGAGAATAACCAGTGTGGAAATGCTCACGTGCAGGAGATGTAACATGGCATAGCATAACAGAGTGGGATGGCATCGGCATGGGGAAGACATCATCCACCAGTTGACAAGACAGCGGCTCATGGAAAATATGATGGGGTTTCCTTCTCCCACCAGCTGGCTGCTTTATGAATGTTTCAGATGTCCTAAACCACAACCAAAAACTTACTCGTACTGTACAAAACTTTGTAAATCCGATGCTGGATGAGGGCTTAACAACGCTGTGCGATTCGCGAGTATTATTACGTGATAATACTTCACCACGCTGGCCATTGTGCGTTTGAGAAGACGGGAAACATCAAGCTGCCCACGACATAGCCTTGCAGCGGGCTATGATGTGCATGGTGGTCACCCATTCCAGGCTGAAAGCCTGCTTTCGAATTCGAAATTTGACAAAGATGGCTCGCATTCCGGACCGAATTGATCACGGGCTAAAATCGCTCTACGAATGGAGCAGACTCCTCTTGGAATAATTACCACCACGAGTTAAAATCGGGTTATAAAAGGTCCACAGAGGTAAGTCCCTGGTGTAATGTATAACCGTGTACAATTGCTACACACGGCAATCTATGTGTATAGGTTCCCCACCTCAGCTTCTCTACAAATGTAAATTACAAATTGGGAGTTACATTCTAGCAGACATGGGATCAATTAAAACAAGTGTGTAATCGAACCAATGTTCTACTCAGTATGGGAATTGAGGCGATATTCATCTTCCGTTTACAGCCAGTAATGGACAATTCCGCATTCCTATGGCAGGGCCGAGTCTTTCATGGGACATCCACAGCCGACTTCTCCACAAATTGGTACTCTGTCTTCTGTCTGTCTTCTGTCTACTCTGTCTTCTCGACAGATCTGTTCTCCACCTGAGGACGGCTGCTTGCGTTGTGGCCGAAACGTCGTGATAATTATTTTATTGTTTTATTTTTATTATTTTATTATTTCCATTCTACGTGACTTTACCGAAAGAACCAAGAAGAAAAAATTGGTACGAGTTTATACAGAGCCACCTGGCCGTATAATTGCAATTACATGTGCAATGTCAACTCAAATTGCGTTTGCAATTCTTTACAAATGACACAACTCAATTATATCGGACTCAGTTTCTGCACCAAAGACGGAGCTAACATACAAAGTGGACAATATTTAGAAAGACGCGACGCAGCATTTGCTAAGGAGACTTGACAGCTGACGTGACAGACCGCAACAAACCGAACACTATTTTAATCATTCAACACAACATGACAACACGTCGGCAACCCTTGCACGACGAAGATGTGTCATCGGCGACAATTACTCTCGTGAGACGCGCGCTCGCCATTCAAAATACACGCTCAGCTCAAAAAATACGAGACTTGGCAGCAGGGGCCTAGCGTTTCGTTCAAAAGCCTCGGCCTCGCCTGGACGCCCTACGGGAATAGGCGTGCGGGGCCGGGCAGCGGCCGCGACCAACAACGGCACCGGTCACCCGAACACCTTACGCTTCACGGTCAAGCCCCGTTCAGACACCTCAAAAAGAAATGACGCAAAATCAAAGCAACAGGAGACCGATGCAAAGCGAGGGAGCGGGGTTGGTCGGGGTGGGGAGGAGGTTAAGATACCCGCCGCTGGTCTGAGAAGAAGACGACGAAGAGCGGTGAGTGACGGGGGACCTCGCAAGTGGCCGGGGATGAATCAACGCCCCAAACGAAGATGGCTGCCGGGATGTCGAGCCGACCGGACGTGACGTGCGTCCCTTTTATATATTTATTTATTTAAAGGGGACCGGAGCCGGGAGGGGGTGGGGGCGCTTCGTCGATTTTTATTTTTAAATCCTTTATATTAAGTTCACTTGCTTGCTTGCGCGCTTACAACCGTGCAAATCTTTCGGTCGTTTTTTAACCCACTTCCCGTGATCCAATCGAGCTGACATTTTGCACACAGACTCGTTGTGCGTGACAATTTATTTTCGTGAAAAAATAATTCAAAAAATTTCCACTTTTTAGGAAATATTTTTTTTCATATTTCATTTAAAATACCAATGTGATAAAAATGAAACTCTTACTCAAGAAAAACAGAAATGAATAATAAAATAAAACCGATGCGACGCATATAAAGGATTTATAGTGAAAAACTTAGTTTTTACGGGTTAATTTTTAAAAAAATTATTTTAAAGATTTTTATTTTTAAAAAATGTATTTTAAAGATTTTTATTTTAAAATTTTTATCTTAAAAATCGAGTCTCCTCTACTTACGATCGAGTTCGGTTCCAAGGGGTTGCCGTTCGTAAGTCGAGTTAACTTCGAGGGGTGTTACCGTTCGTAAGTCGAGTTAGGTTAGAGGGGGTTAATGTTCGTAAGTCGAGTTAGCTTCGAGGGGTGTTGCCATTCGTAAGTTGAGTTAGGTTACAGGGAGTTAATGTTCTTAAGTCGAGTTCGGATCCAGGGGGTTAGTGTTCGTAAGTCGAGTTGGGTTCCAGGGGGTTACTCTTCATAAGTCAAGTGAGGTTCCAGGAAGTTACTGTTCGTATGTGGAGTTAGTTTCCAGGGGTTACTGTTCGACACGGCCATTTAGTAAGGTTTGTTTTTTAACAAAACATGTCAATTATTTGCTAGTACAGCACACCAGTGTGTTGGAGATTAAACCCACAACATTTACAATTCGAATACCGTGACCTTTCGCTAGTAATTACAACTAGCATCATCAGGCGGACAGCCAGAGTTGTCAATTCCGGTTTCTACCTTAAATATTCATCCATGAATCAATCGATTGATGCGACTGCTGTGATTGTGAAGTAACGACAGGCAGGCGCGGGAGGGTGGTTGTAATGATAAGTAATATTTAAAAATACTTTTTAAAAAAAACACACTTTAATGAAATGTACCGTACTGGTAATGGCAAAACTCCACGACTCCAGGAAGTGGCCCCGAAGCTTGCCATAACGTAAGGGACCGTGGTGATTTACAGCCAACGTTAGTTGAGCGTGGACAATTAGACCCAAGACGAAACATAACATATAAAAAAATATGGTTTTATTTTTTTATTTTTTATGATAGAATATAGCATTGTCATCAGTATGGCATGAATATACCAAGTTTGCAGTCGATGGCACATTGGGAAGTGGGTTAAAATTTAGTTACAATATTTGAGGATACGACAACAACAACAGAGTGGGTTAATAGAAAGCGTGTAAAAATATTGTTTAAAAATATGTTTATTTTATGATAGAATATAGCAGAGGTGTGGACTCGAGTCATGTGACTTGGACTCGAGTCAGACTCGAGTCATGAATTTGATGACTTCAGACTCGACTTGGACTTGCATAACAATGACTTTGTCCCACCTCTGAGGTGTGGACTCGAGTCATGTGACTTGGACTCGAGTCAGACTCGAGTCATGAATTTGATGACTTCAGACTCGACTTGGACTTGCATAACAATGACTTTGTCCCACCTCTGGAATATAGTATTGGCACCAGTAAGACATAAATATACGAAGTTTTCAGTCGATACCACATTGGGAAGTGGGTTAAAATTGAGTTACAAGATTTGAGGATACGACAACAACAGACAGAGTGAGTTAAATAAAAGTGTGTACAGTAATAATAAAGAGAGCAATTGTAACGCACACCGCATTCGCTCACTCTCACACACGAGAGAGAGAACGAATGGAAAGCGCGAGGAAGAAGGCACAGGCGAGTGGGGAAGGCTTGCAGCCAGGCGATGAGCCGATGCCAAATACCGCCACCTCCCTCTCCAAGCTCTGCGGTCCTCTATATGTATGCACTGTGTACGTGTGATGTATATCGTTTATTGTTACATTTTAATCACAGTTCCTATCATCACTGTTACATTGTTTTATAGCTTTATTTTGGTAATTTCGAAAACGTTTTGGTTTAGCCATGTTTGTTTGTTGTAGTACAAAGTTAGACTGATAACTTTAATCTAAATTGTCTTATGGTTGTTATTGTTTGACTTGCATCCCACTGGGATTTTTGCACACAACGTTGATATACGGTGCTTATTCTGGAAGACTTTGCAGTTTTTTCCTGGATTTATCTGTTGCGCGTAGTCACTTTAAGATGTTCTGTGTTCATGTTTTTGTTTGTTACGGTTGCACCCGAGTCAAGAGCCACATGGTTCACAGGGTTATCTCCATATATATGTAAAAGGCAAAGTTGTGATTATGTGTGTCTGTTACAAATGTTTAGCGTACTTCCCGACATGTAACAAACTGGAAATTTGCCATGTGGGTACTCTTTCCAGACTGTACACCATGCAAACATTCTAAAAAATAAACATTTTTGGGGGGGGGGGGGGGGGGGGGAGCTCAATAATGCATCTATTTTTCTATTTTTTGCACGGCAAGTGAGCTGTGACGTCACATCTATCATGTGACCCGCACACGTGGAAGCGTAACGCATTGTAGTGTAGTGGTTAGCGCGCTGCGCTACGAACCCGGCGACCCGAGTTCGATTCCCGCTCACGGCCAACACCAGTGACGATTATTTTAACCGGTCCTGGGCCTCCCCTAGGTCGACTCAGCCTCAAACGAGTAACTGTTGTGGTGTGAACATCGCCACTGAGGAGACAAAGGCGACCGGGTGTGGTGAATCCAAGTCCCGGAGATAACCCCCTGCAGCGCACGAGGAGGCAACTCTCTATCGGTCTATCCCATACAGATGGCACAATTGGGAGTCCACATTTGTGCTGTACCGCCTTCTTCTCATGTGGCTGCACTGCCCCCTTGTGAAATGCCCAACACAAGTGCCTTCGGTTTGATCTCCCACGAAGCTCATGGTCCACCTCACATTCCTGCGGAGGGAGCTGGTAGGAACGTTGGGTTGCTCGGTCAATGGCCTGCAGGGTCAACGGCGACGTGGTGTATTCCGCAAATATGGCCGACTGTGAGGGCGGGCACAAGCCGGCGTGAGTAGGTTAAACGTTGAGTTTTATAAGGGCACCACGGGGTGACCAGCCCCACCCCTCCCAGCCCCACCCCTCCCCACCCAGCCCCACCCCAGCCCCTTCCCAGCCCCTCCCCACCCTCCCCTCTCCACCCAGCCCCACCCCTCCCATTTTTGGATGCACGACGGACGGGCTGGTGGAACCAGGTGGTTCCTACCAGTATTATGGAAACTTAGGAACTATCCAGTAGTGTGCGTGCCGGATCCACAAAAATGGAAGGAGACACATCACGGCGACACGCTCCGCTCACTCCTGACGCGGTTATCGAATGGGGAATTGTAGTCGTTACCTCTGCATCGGCAGTAGGAAGGCCGGAGGAAAGCAGCAGCAGACGAAAAGGAGACTGCCCCCCCCCCCGGGCTGCCCCCTCTCCCCTGGCTGCCCCCCCCCCCTTGCCTGCCTCCCCCCCCTGGCTGCCCCCCCCCCCCCCTTGGCTGCCCCCCCTCCTCCCTTGGTTGCCCTCCCCCTCCCATTGGCTGAACCCCCTCCCCCCCCACCCGGCTACCCGGGTAGCACGAAGGAAAGAGTGCGCGCGTCCCCTTTAACCCGCTTGGTGGTGGGGGGGGAAGAGGCGCGCGCCGCCCCGCCCCCTCATCGCATTTCCCAGTCGGCATCATCGCGGGCGCGCGCGCTCCGGCCAATCGGAGCGCGGGTGCCGGCCTCGCGCACGGACACGCGCACGCGCACGGACACGCGCGCGCGCCTTTCATCAAAGTCGCAGCGAGAGCCGCCACCACCACCGCGGAAGGAAAGCCGAGCCGCGCGGAACAACACCAACAACACCAACAACAACACCACCACCAACAACACGATTGAGTCGTCCCCGGGTTGACGAGAGGCGCCCGGAGGTGAGCGCGAGGGTTCCGGTGGCATTGCGCGGAATTCTCGACCGCGTGCACAGGCGGTATTACTCTGTGTGCGTGTGTGCGTGCGCGCATGTAACAGGCCTCGCGTTGACGGGAGAGTTTTAAGAGTGAACGCAGAGGCCTCCGTTCGCAGACGAGGGTCCTTTTTGCCTAGGCTATGTGCAGCTAAAGCTCAGGCGGGGTGGTTGAAAGCGAGTCCACTCAGCTGCACGTCCTTCCTGTACCATTCAATTCCCCCCGTCAGTTGCAAGTCTCTCCCGTACCACCACAGTTCACTTGCTGCAGCTCTCTCCTGCACCGCATCTCTCCATCCAGTTCCGAGCCGACCTTTCACTTGGTCACAAAGCTGCCGACCTCGACACAAAGCGCCCCAGCCGCTGGTCCTTCCAGAATCGGTCCACTGAGCCCCTCCGCCCCCATCAGTCAACTTAACCTCAGGTCATCCTGCACTTGGGTGCCACACGGTGGCGAGATGTTAACTACCTCGCCTGGTGTGCGGGAGGTCGTGGGTTCCATCTCGACCCTGACGCCTGCTGCTGTATACTTGAAGTTTGCGTGTTAATCTCTCTCCCCGTGAACGCGTGGATTTTTTTCCATGTCCTTCGGGGTTTCCTCTCCACATTTAGAGTCAGCATTTGTTGTAAAATATAAAAATATATATTTACTACAGTCTACTGAGTTCCAGACGACCGTGCAACCATCTGTCCATTCGGCACTCTGTTCACTCAGCCCGAGGCCAACAGTTTCCTGTGTGCGTGTGTCCAAATTAATCCATAACAGCAGGCACCACTCGCCACTAAGCGCTTGTGCCAGGCTAGGTGCACTTGGAGGCCATCACGTGAAGTGTCGAAGGCTCGCTGCGAGAAGTTTCACTGGACAGGCGCAAGGTGCCGTGGCTTCATAGACTGAGACGACTGGCAGATGCACCGCCTGTTCTCCAAACACCATACACCATACCTATCAACCCGTACGGTTTACCCCGTATTCTTGTGCAGGGAAATTGAGTTTTCAGGTCCATACGGTGTGCAGCCGTTTCAATACGGGCAAAAACTGTTTGTCTTTTTGTTTGTTTCTTCCTTGTGATGAGACTTTGTAGAATGAACGTTGACATTTATAATGGGCACGGGGTGACCAATAAGTTTTGAATTGGTCTGTAATAAGGTAAGGCACTGATAAGGGGTTGACAGCTATGACACACACACACTGCGACCCCTCCTCTCCCCGCAGCCTCCACCCAGGGCCTCATGGCTGAGCATGGCGCGCATCTCGCCTCGGCCGCCACGGCCCTGGACGGGGCCCCCTCCGTGTTCGAGGCCCTCGCCCAGGACGGGCTCGTGTCGGCAGTGAGGCCCGCGCTGGGGCACGCGTGCAAGGTCAGACTCGCCCTGAAGTATCATCATGATCGGCAGCCACGATCAGAGCCGTCCCAAGGGTACGGCGAATAGGGGAGATTGCTCCGGGCCCCGCGCGTCGACGTCACGGCGTCAGATGGAATACTTTCGGTTTAGGTTGAAGCAGAGGTCGCAAACGGGTTTTGATTCCTTACCCGTACCCGGCCGCACCAGGGTGGCAAACGGGTACCCGTACCCAGCCGGGTACGGGTAGGGTACGGGTATCGGGTACCCGATTGCGACCTCTGGAATGAAGCCATGTTGCAGGCGCGGGTGGGTTGATTCTAGGAACTTGAATTGTGAGACGAGACAAGACGATGGGAAATGAGTGACAAACAGTTACTCACCAGTGACTCACGGCCTACCCGTACCCGTACCCGGCCGCACCAGGGTCGCAAACGGGCCGGGTACGGGTAGCCGGGTATCAGGTAGGCTACGGGTATCGGGTACCCGGTTGCGACCTCTGGGTTGAAGGCATCGGGGGGGGGGGGGTCCACGCAGTGTTATTTTCCCCACACCCCCCCCACCCCCATGGACGGCTCTGGCCACTGCTAGACAAAGGTCTCCACCCCAAAGCCGTCGCCATTGCTCACGATTCATTTGCAGCAACAATTCACCTTGGCACCTGCACACGAGCTCATTTCACCGCTCCATCTCCTCGGTAGGTGACTTAGCGGCCGAGGTCCATCCCTAAGACTTCCACTCCCGTCATTATTTATGACCATCCCAATACAACACTGCAATACACCTGAGCAGCGTGGACATCCATACACCTGCCTGTACCCCACACTGGGATTATTAGATGGTAACCGGTGAACCGGCCACCGGCACCTCCAGTTCTCAGTGTTCATGGAAATGTTTGCAATCCTGATCGCACCCTAGATTCTCACAGAGCAGAACAATGCGGACGTCCAGATTACAACACCGAATTCGAAACACAAACGTCATCGCACCTCCTCATGGCTTTGACGTTCCTCCTCCTCGAAGGCGCCGGTGTAACCATCTACCGCATCATATCATCAAAACCAGGCCGATGCGCACATCTCATGACGGGAACTAAAAGTCACAAGCCACAAGAGTGCGATTGTGGCCATGCCACCCAAACTGTGAACCGTATTGTAAACCGCTGTAGTCCTTGCTGCTTTAACGGAGGAATAGCAACACCACACGAACTCTCTCTCCTGAAGCCCTCTCATTATGGCCAGCAGACCTCGACATTGCCACTGAGCCCCTATAATACCACATCGCCATTCGCTAGCAGTGTCTTGACATCGACTCATGAACCAACCATCTATACACACACCAACCACGAGCGCGTGCAGGTGCTGGCCGAGTCCCGCCCGGCGCTCTTCGGTCAAGCGTGGCGCCGCTTCGACGAGCTCTATCTGCTGCTGGACTTCCTGCTGCAGCGCCACAGCCTGCTGCGCAACTCCGCCTCCTTCTCGGAGAACTTCTACGACCTCAAGCGAGTCCCCGAGCGCCCGGGGGCGCCGGCCGGCTCGCGCCTGCCGCGCCGCGAGTTCTTCCTGTCGCTGGCGCTGCTGGTGGCAGCGCCGTACCTGCGGCTGAAGGTGGAGCGGCTGGTGGCGAGGATCCGAGAGGAGATGGACTGCGGCATTCACCTGCCGGACTCGCGCAGCGTCAAGTCAGTTGGGAGTAAACATTTTCTTTTTTGACAGTATTAAGTTGCCAATTCCGATTTCTCCCGGCGTGGCGGTTGAAAACAATGGACGAGTTTATTAAATCCCACCCTCTACTTGCCTCTGTCCGCCCAGCAGTACAGCAGTGAATTGGCAGGTCGTGTGTGGGGGGTGGGAGGATGAGGGGTAAAGTGTGGGCACTGCCACCTCTTCCAAAATGTCTGGTCAGCACGGAAGAGTAGGCCAAAATACCCTCGAAAGGGGGCTCTGAAGCTCAGTCTAGTAGAAGCCCATGGGCCAGCAGCGGCGTGAGCAGGAATTTCAGGACTGTACCTTTGCCTTTTGTATTGTTTGACATTGTATATTAATTGTTTGTGCAGTGTTGTTCATCCCATTAGCGCATATGTAACAGCTTAATTCCATGAATCGTAGGTCATTGAGTCGTCCACGCATGTTAGACGCTGAAATGTGCTATAAACTCGGCAACCTGTTTTCGATTCCCGGTCACGGCTAACATCAGAACCGGTCCTTGGCCTTCGCTTGGTTGACCTTAAACTCTTAAAGGAATACCTGGTGCAGTGTGTGTAAACATGAGCACTGAGGAGACACGGCTGCGCATTTGTGATGTGAACCACACCACAACCTCGTCGTGTGCCGTGCCCGCTTTTCATAAGTGCCCGCTAAATAGCACTCGCCCCAACGCTCCGTTAAGGCTTCACGGGGGATCTTCGCCCGTGTTGTTTTTCTGTGCCCCTCACCCCCCCCCAGGCTGTACCGCGCCTTCCTGGCCGCCTTCCCGTTTGTGCACATGACCTGGGAGGGCGTGTGCCTCTGGCACCAGCTGAGCTACGCGCTGGGGCGCGGCCGCCACCACTCGCCGCTGCTTCGCTTCGCGGGCGTGCGTCTCGTCTGCCGCTCACCCCTCGACGGCGCCGGCCACGAGGACGGACCGCTGGCGCTGCCGCGACATCACGGGTCCAGTAGCACAGACCGGCGGGCGGCGTCGGAGGAGGAGGAGGAGGGGAAGGAGTGCGGTGCACCCAACGCTAACTACTTAAAACTAAATTGCTGAAAACTAAAACTAAACAGTGGACAATTGTGTTCACCACTAAAAGTTCCTTTGGAAACTAAACTAAAGCTAAGCTTTTACTTTCACTAGGTCAGGCCCACTGAGCTATGTAGCTCTTTTTCAGAAGTGACCTGGCCCCAAATGATAGCTCAACGAAGTGGCTTATCATGTGGAACTTTATAGCAGCCAAATATTCTAAACGCATGTTTCTAATCGTGAGGGAAAAACCGGAGGACCTGCAGAAAAATCCACGTGACCACGGGGAGAACATGCAAACTCCAAATATACAGGCGTCAGAATTGGGATCAAACCGACGACCTCCTGTATAACAGGCGAGGACAGTTAACATCTTGCCACCATGGCGAGGTGTTGACGGCGGGGTCCACATCAGGGCGATCAGTTGCGCGACCAAATCGCGCAACTTCACTGCCTGCTTAGAGAGGCGTCCACACACAAGCCGTTCAGTCACATGCAACAACGAAGTTGCGTGCAACAACCGTGTTGGATGCAACAACCAAGTTGCGTGCAACTGATCGCACGGGTGTGTTCATACGAAAGCAATCGGTGAGTGCTGGACCGTCGGTGAAGCAATGTACCCACGTAAGCGGCACGGGGGATCTCTGTCCTTGTCACTACAGCGGTGTGCTCGGGGCGCTGGGGTCGCTGGCGTCGCACGCCGCCGTCAACATCTCGGCCGCATTCTCCGTCGCCGTCTTCTTCCTGCAGTTCCTCGAGAGTTTCTACGCGCTCCGCGACGTGGGGTCGAGTCTCCTAGGCGGCGGCGGCGGTGGTGGCGGCGGCGGTGGTGCGTCGTCGCTGCTGCTGCCCGACCTGCCGACGCCACCGCCGCCCATTCACCTGCACGCAGGTGTGTGTCGTCGCGCGCACGCGGGCAGCGTCTGTGCCTCCCTTCATCGCGTTTTGTTAAAAAAATAAATTTGACAAGCGAGCCACGTGGCGCAGGGAGGTTAGAGAGACGCTTGAGCCAGGACCGCCGAGGATCTTGGGTTTGTGTCGGGGTTCAAAGGCGTAAAACTGTGATTAAACTGGGTGCTCCGGTGTAGAGCGATGATGGTTCCAGCCGTTAAATTGTTTGAATTCCAGCTCTGAGAAGGTATTATATATATTTATTGGGAAGGGTTGGTGGTACATCGCTAATTACCCATTTAAACATGCGCACACGACGATGGTCATCACACTGGGTCACCAGTTCCATCTCCTGGTACGGCAATTGAAACAACTTTCTTGAATCCCCCCGCCTATCTTTCCATCCGGCAGTATAAATGGGTACACCACAGTTAGTCAATTGTCATGTTGAGTATGGTGGGGTAAAGCGTGGGTACTCCCACCTCTTCTAACATGCCTGGGACAGCGCGGAAGAGTAGACCAAATACCTCGTTGAGAGGGTTTCCAGAGCTCCGTCTGGTCAAGGCCCTTCCGCCATCAACGGCACTTTGACGCTTCTAACCCGCTCGCCGTCTCTGCCGCCGCAACCCCCGGCAGATGCGGAGCTGGGGGATGGGCCGGCCGTGCCACCCGGCGTGTGCCCCCTTTGCCGACGGCGCCGCACCAACGACACGGCGCTGGCGACGTCAGGTGTGGTGCTGTGCTACCCGTGCGCGTACGGCTACGTGCGCGAGCACGGCCGCTGCCCCGTCACGGGCTACCCGACCAGGGCGCAGCACCTCGTGCGCCTCTACCCGCCCGAGCAGTGAGCACCGGGAGCCCATTTCATCCGACCCTGACCCGACCTGACCTCGGTTCACTACGGAGCGGATGCCGAGAGGAAGCAGAAGGAGCAGAGGAGGGCGGCCGAGGAGCAACGTCGTGGCGAGGTGTTTCGGAGGCCACCGCTGGCCACGAAACCAAGGGAGTGAGTTCAGAATCAGAATCTTTGTTTAGACTGGAGGAATCCGATGAGCCACTAAGTTCTCTTTCACAGACGTCCGGGAGAGTGAACGTAAATAGGGAGTGCATGTAAGAAAATAAATGGGGGTAACTTCCCACTGGGATGGGCCGGCCATGACAGGTAACTTCCCCCACTGGTGAGTTACCTATCAGCTCCAGCTCCCCCGGCAGCAGTCAGCTGGCGCTCCTGCCCTACCCCTGATACTGTCCGTGCGACCTGACTTTACGTCACCCAACATTGAATCAACCTTGTCCTGGCGCAAACCGGCATCCACCACAAGGCCGAGGGTTGGCAGCGCATGGATGGCCGAGTGTTCTGCATATTTTGTTGTGGGTCCGATCACAGTGCAATTCCATACCTGTCAACCCACACGATTTATCCGTATTCTTGTACAGGGAAATTGAGTTTTCAGGTCCATACGGCGGCGTACAGACGTTTCAATACGGGCAACAAAAACATTATTTTGTCGATTTGTGTTTCTCCCTCTTGTGATGGCACTTTGAAGAATGAACGTTGAGATTTATAAGGCCACGCGGTGACCGATAAAGTCTGAATTTGTCTGTAATAAGGTTGGCGCTGATAAGGGGTTGACAGGTATGCAATTCCGATAGCTGCGCAGTAATCATGGTCATCATCGCCATCATTCCTTTACAGTCGATTTATTGAGCTATCCCCCCATCATTCTGTTTATATCTCAAGATCGAAATGAAAAAAAGAGCAATGCAATTTTTTTTTTTCAAACTACAAGTTTGTGGTTTTTTTGAGAGGGCGTGATCCGACCTGGAGAGCGAACAGTTGTGGAAACTCTATGACGGGAGGTCACTCAGTTCTTCCCTCCAGGCGGTACTCACTTCAACAACCCTAGAGGGGACGATGACGATGAGCCGACGGAGTTTTGAACTCGCGACTTTCCCGTCTGCGAGTTGATCCCACGGCGCCACCTGCTGTCAAGTGCAGTCATTCGCCGGCTTGGAGCCACGTGGTGAAGGCGGGGAGGTTAAAGGTCCCACACACTCGGCCACTCCGCTGTCGTCCCGCCGACCGCCTTAATTCTAGATTTGAAGCTTTCGTGACTGCAAGGATTCATATTCTTAGGTTTTTTTCGGTAAAGTCACGTAGGTAAAGAATTAGGTTTTTTTTTATTTCATTTTTATTTTACTTTTATTTTAATTCTTTACCTACGTGACTTTACCGAAAAAACCTAAGAATACACCGCCTTAATGTATTTGGGCCCTGCCACGACTGTGCAGCGAAGGCACTGTAATTGTAAAGAGTTGCACTAAGGTTTTGTTCGTATGTGTGTAGTTAATCCTATTACACATTTCCTAATTCTGCGATGCAATGTCAGTTAAATTAACTGGATTTACGTTTTGTTTTATGAACTAATAAAATATGTTATCATCATGTCGGATTTTTGTGCCCGTCGACAAATCTTCCAACTCGCATCGGACGACTCCAGGACGCAACATATCCACAAAATCAGAGATCCACCTTTTGTTTTTGCTCACTCCATTGTACCCGCAATACGCGCACACAAATCGCGGGCAGCTCAAGACAACTGGCAGTGGCATTGGCATAAGCAGACTTTCATCCAGCAACGGATAGAAACTGGCATATGGCGGTCAACCAGGGTCGAAGGCTTCCCCGCTCGATGTGCCTGATCGTAACGATGGTAACTATGGTAACGATGGTAACTATGGTAACGACAGGCGAGTGAACGCGCGGGTCACCCTGACCCCGACTCCTGCAGCCCGAGCAGCAGTTGCCGCAGATCCTCGCGCACACGCAGCCCCGACAGCTTCCTCTGGAGCCCGTGAAAGTCGGCGCTCTCCAACAGTCGTTCCTGATCCTCCTCCCCGTCGCAGCCCTGCCCTGCGTGCGGCAGGCCCCGTCTTCCCCGCTGCTGCCCTCCCTGCTGCTGCCCTCCTGCCGAAGCTGCCCGCCGCTCTTTATCCTCGAGCTGCTCCTCTCGAGCCGCATTCTCTCCGCCCGGGTTCAGTCGCCTCCGGGTGGCGACCGCTCCGGGTTTTGAGAGCGGACGCCGCCGCTGGACCGCGAAGTTGCAGTTGGGGTCAGGGGTCAACGTAGGCCAGGTTATTTCCAACGATATATTTTTACCGGGCGGCGTGATAAGTCTGGCGAGTGTGCTGACGTCGCGTGGAGGAATGGTGATGTAGTGCTAAATGAGAGATAGTGTTTCGATTTCATCTCAATTTGTATTTCTCTGGCCGACTTTAAGGTTAGTGTTCGGGGTTAGGTTTAGTATTCGGTTTAGACAATAGGGTTAGAGTTAGTATTAGTCTAGTAATTGTGGTTAGACATCCAGTTAAAATATTAAATATGATTTGGTTTAGTGTTGGGGGTCATAGTTTGAGGGTTAGAGTCAGGGTTTCAGGTCACCGGATTCATGTCAGGGTTTGAGGATTTGGTGCAGGGATCAAGGTTACGAGTTTAGGGGTATGGTCACGGGCAAAGGTCAAAAGCTCAGGGTTAGCGTCATGGTTTGAGGTCACGGCATCCTCACCGGCCACGGCGGCCCAGGATGACGCACATGGCGATGAAGAGCGGCAGATCGACGCCTCGGTCCTCATCGCGCAGTCCCAGCAGCGAGACGAGATGAGCGAGAAGGGAGACCTGGGGCTGCACAGGAGGCGTGCAGCCTCCTCCGCCTCCTGTACCACGAGCCAGGATCATCAACATCAATGTGATCGTCGTCATCATCACCATCAAAGACATTGTCTCCATAAACATCAGAAATATCGCAATGATAAATGTCTCCATAATCATGATTTTCATCACCAATATGGCCCTTGACATTCTCACTATCATGTAGTATAACATTACCGTTGTCATCGTCTTCGTGATTATAGTCATCATTTCATCATCTTTATCGGCGCCATGGTGATAGGAATCAGTGTCGTTATGATATCTGCTGCAACTCATCATTAATCTCTTGGTGATGGAAATTCCGACCGTGTTTTCAACTGGCGACGGTGATGAGCCGGTGACTCCTCCACGAATAGAGCCCTCATCATCATTGCTGGATTTAGCGAACATCACCACAATTATAGAAGTGAAAATCCACGGACGTTTGCCTTCACCATTTTGTTCGTACCCCCCCCCCCCTCCACCCGCCCCCCACCACTGCGGCGAGGTCACTAGTTCAGAAGGGTTCACCGGGAGCGTGAGGAAGCCGTCCCCGTCCCGATCCGCGCTCCGGAACGATGCGACGAACAGCTCCGTCCACTCCGGGGCGCAGCGGCAGCGCCGGCGGGCGTAGGCACGCGCCGACATCCCTGAGACACGGTCGGTCGCCCCACCCGCAAGCACCGGCACACGGTCAGGTTTTCCACCGCACGGCTGAGCCACGGCCGGGCCCATGTCCCTGGCCAGCCCAGCACGGCTCGCGCGGGCGCCAGCTTGCTTTTCCACTGCGGAACCCAAGCCGTGAAAGAGCTGTGACGCGTGTATAGACGACGCGGTGTTGCCGTGACCCAGGCTTTAGAGCTCAGAGGTCGAGAGGTCGTACCTTCCAGTTCCCGGAGGTCGACAGGAAGCTCAAAGCGTGCTTGACGTGGGGACAGGAGGAGCGGTTCCCTGCCGAGGCCCGGAGAGACGCTCCCGTCCTGAGGGATTTATAACGGAGCACCCAACACGAGGGGATTAAACACGTCCCGATGGTAGAGAATCGTTGAGGCTTCGCTGGTTAGCCAAAGGGCATTGCCATTTGCCCCAACGATTCATCAGGAGGGAGATTTATGTGTGTGTATGTGGGGAGCGATGACCCTATGAACCGGCGACGCGAGTTCAATTGTCGCCCATGGCCAACACTCATGGCATTTATATGAACCAGTTCTGGGCATCCCCTAGGTCAACTCAGCCTCAAATACATATCTTGCAAAATGTGTAAACATCTCCACTCAGAAGAAAAAATCGGCTTGGCGTTGGCCACCCACCCCCTCGTGTGCCGTGCGTGCCTTCATAGGTGTTCTATAACAGCACTTGCCCCACCAATCTGTTCAGGCTGTGTACGGGGGATCTTTGTCTTTTCTATGTGTACGTGTGTGCATGTCTCTGTATACATGTGTGTGCACGTGTGTGCGTGTGTAGTCTGCCCCGTGACCTCCTGCCAGCGGGCGTTCGACACTTCACGTGGCCTCAAGGTGCACATAGCCTGGCACAAGCATCGTGGTGACGTCACCACCACTTAGTGGCGAATGGCGGTTGTTGTTGTTGTTGTGTGTGTGTGTACTAGTGTGCGTGTGTGTAGTCGGCACCGTGTCCACGTGCACGCTGAGACGGAGCGGCACGTGCGTGAGAAGGCGTGTCGCGCGTGTCGGGCCTCAGCGGGAAGAGCCGCCCTGCGTGCCCCAGCGAGAAGCGGTGGGGCAGCTCCTCCGTGCCGCCTACCGCCGCCGCCACCACCGCCACTTCCAGCCACTCGTACACGGCCTGCGCCACCAGCGACGGGAGGAATCGGGCAGTATTTGGATCACTGTAGTCCAGGGGGAGTAATCTAATTCCTGTAATCCAGGGGTAGAGGAAACCACAGCCCGCATGGGCCGGATATGGCCCACGGAATCATGATGCCCACCCACTTTGAAACGGCCTGCACTACAATATTTATCCGTCGCTGCGAGCATCTCATCGGCACTAATCGGGTACTGGAGAGGGAATGTTTTCTATCTGACAAAGCTGTGTTTCACTGCGTCGCTTCCGTCGCTGCAAGGGCATCTTCACACTAGCTCGACACAAACGTTGTTGTTCACATCATTGTAAAATGAATGCTAAGGTGTGTTCATTTATTTCAAGGATAAGCTTCAAGGATAACCAATGGCTTCAACATTATTACATACGATTTGCATAAGGGGTAAATAATCATTTCTCTCACGCACTTGTGTATCGTGTATGCGATAAACAAAAGAGGACGGTCCTTGGAAACACTGCACAGGTGGTGATCCAATGCCCCCTTTTTCCATCACCACATCCGAGCTGTGGCAGTCCTGGGGCCCTGTTCCTTTCCTCGAACCAAACTGTGATACGCTGACCTTACAGGGCGCACTGAATCTGGCTTAGGGCCAAGCAGGGCCAGGCACGGGGCTAATGACGCGAGGACACGCCGTTGCCGCGTCGTGCGCCGTGACCTGCAGGGTGTCGTGCGGGAGAAAGTATCCGACAAACTCCCTCTCTCCGAACTGAACCGAGACTCTTCTCTGCCCCAGGGAGACGGCGGCTTCCTCCGCGGCTCTCTCTCGGCTCACGTTCCTCTGCCGGGTAAAACAGACAAAAAACGCACAGCGATTCGCCCCAAGTTCGAATTCCTGGCCAGGGATAAAACCTCAGCGGTGAGCGACATGTGAACCGGTGACCAGCACGTATCTGACCAGCAGCAGAATTGTAATCATAATAGCAACGATGGTAATACAAATATTTATCGCTTCATTCATGCAAATTGTACCTCAAAACGCTAAAAATTGCGTACCACATTTTTCACGAAACAATTGGGAGGAGATCTCCACCGAGACGGAACACAAACACGATCAAGCGGACCGAGGTGAACAACAACATGAACCACGTGGGGCGACAGTAAACTCTTGAACGCCCGACAGAGACAATCCAGGGAATCACCACTAAGGTCATCATCAATAATCATCAATCAACATCATGAGCAGCAGCGCACTCAGCATCATTATTAAATCCTTTACATTAAGTTCACTTGCTTGCTTGCGCGCTTACGACCGTGCAAATCTTTCGTCGTTTTTTAACCCACTTCCCGTGATCCAATCGAGCTGACATTTTGCACACAGACTCGTTGTGCGTGACAATTTATTTTCGTGAAAATTTTTTTCCTAAATTTTCCACTTTTTAGCATAAAAAAAAAATTTCACTAACACAATCATATATTTTTCCTAAACACAGAAAATTATTCTGGATGTGTGTCAACACACTATAAAAATGAAACTCTTACTCAAGAAAAACAGAATGAATAAAAAAATAAAACCGATGCCACGCATATAAAGGATTTATAGTGAAAAACTTAGTTTTTACGGGTTAATTTTTCAACAGCTGGATCAAAATCATCATCATGTTGCCTTCATGTCCCAGTCATCGCTGAATCCACCTGCACGCAGTATCGCGCGCGACTGGAAAAAACCCGAGGGGGAGTTTGTAGCCTCCTCGACCTGGAGCCCCGAGCCGCCAGTGGCGGCGCTCACACCTTGCTTGCGGTCTCGCGGCTCTGCTTCAAGTTGTACCGCTCCGTGAGCCCCCGTCTGTAACGACAGGCACACACGCGCGCCTCACTCGCGGGCCACGCTCCAGAGTCAGTCCCAACACGTGGGCGCACGGAGCCTTCACGAACGCGCAGCCCTAAAAAAAATCTGGAACACCCCCCGCTGCCTGCCTGCCTGCCACCGGACGTCCGAAATGCGCCGAGTGTCTCTCAATTCCGTGGTCCGTGCAAGACACACCTGTTCAGACTCGCCTTCCCATAAAATAAAACATTTACCATCTTCTTGGTTCTTTCGGTAAAGTCACGTAGAAGGGAAACAATAAAAATAAAACATAATAAAATAATTCTCACGACGTTTCGGCCACAACGCAAGCAGCCGTCCACAGGTGAAGAATAGGTCTGTCGGGAAGACAGCGTCATTCTTCACCTGAGGACGGCTGCTTGCGTTGTGGCCGAAACGTCGTGAGAATTATTTTATTATGTTTTATTTTTATTATTTCCTTTCTACGTGACTTTACCGAAAGAACCAAGAAGATGAATCCCTGCAGTCACGAAAGCTTTAAATCGAAAACATTTACCACTTACCTTTCTAATGATATTTGTAGTGCACTGTTGCACTTTATTTTGTGCACGGTTGCAAATGACTTTGCTCAGTCGGTGTTAGCCATTGAGGGCATGACGAGTTTATTGTTTTCATTCCTGTTGCTCTATGCCCCCTGTACCATTCCCGTTCCGTTGTAATGTGCACCGATGCTTACTCTATGGAGGGCGATGTCGTCACGTAAAATAATCATCGATCGATTGATTGAGAGCGACGCTCGAGCAACTGTAGAGGTGGGGGAGCTGCAGGGAAGTGCGGTTCTCACATCCTGGATGCCACGCTCACAATGGGGGGCGGCTTCACTGGGGGGGGCCGCGTGACGGTGACCGGGGGCAACCTGAGTCCTGGACGCCGCACATCCTGCCTCCCCGTCTCGCCGCCGGTCTGATAGGAGAGATGCGCGACACACACCAAGATGAGCCCACGGGCGCCGGGTCGTGGATTTGGGTTTCCACCGAACGCGAGTGCTTCACGTTCATCACGCTGCGCGTGCGGTGCGCTAACCGTTCACCGTAGGTGTGAGCAGCGCCGGTGAGCTACCCCTTCATTTTCGAGAGCAACTCAGCTTTATGGGGCGCCCTTAAACAATGGATTGTGGTGCTCCGATTAGCACGATTGGCTACGTACGGTACGAAAGAAGAACGTACGTCAAAGAGGACGATATAGAAGTGCGAAGTAACCGAGGAGAGAGACTAAGGAGACCAGATTGAGAACTGGAGAGAGAGAATGCCTTGTTGAACGGGTGGTGTGGTCTTCAGCCTGGGACTGGGTGCTGTGCAGACAAAAGCCACGTGGTCACCCCAGGGTGGCAGCCTGCAGCAGGGTTACGGCTGGGTGGGGCACGATCAATGGATCTCAGTGGAGGAGTGTGTGGCTGAATCAACTCCTGGTTATAAGATGGAGCAAGTAAATTGCTTTATAATTGCACATTCCTGGTGTGCAGCTTGTGTGGAGCGCTGAGAGCAAGGCCTCTCACCATGGAGACTACCGGAAAGGTCTCCCTGCACCCACTGCCCATGCTTGCAGCATCCGTCTCTGACGAGGAGTCACCGGCCATTGCCGCCGCGCCCTGACGATGGCCTCTCCGCGTTCGCCGTGCCGACAGCGATCTCCCAGACTCCGGACCGTCATCGCCGCCATCACCGCCTCGTCCGTCACCAATCTGCCAATGACAGTGATCGCTCCTGCACCTTTCCACGGCCACTTGGAGCCGTGCTGACTTTGTTCTGGGACCGGGCCGAGCTGGAACCAGGAAGGGCTAGGACCAGGCCGGGCTGGAACCAAGACGGGGTGGGACCAGGATGGGCTAGGACCAGGCCGGGCTGGGACCAGGATGGGCTAGGACCAGGCCTGGCTGGAACCAAGACGGGGTGGGACCAGGATGGGCTAGGACCAGGCCGGGCTGGGACCAGGATGGGCTAGGACCAGGCTAGGCTGGGACCGGGACGGGCTGGGAGCAGACCGGACCAGAAAGCCTGGGTTCCTATGGAAACCAGCTGATGGACGAAATGTAGTCTCACAATAATCATCACTTTCTTTTGGCAATATATCCTTCAAGGGCAATCTTTACAATCTCACCACCACCACACTGCATGCCTTTGTGTCTTCCCCTTGGTCACCGACCTCTGCGGTGTGCCACTCCAATTCCAATCTCAGTAACCCGCCTTCCTCCTCCCTGCATACCAGCGCAGGTGCGAGCGGGACTGATGGTGTTGGGCCTACACCACCAAACGTCCGTTTGGCCTCCCCACCCACATTCACGCTCCTCCGTAGTGGTGAGCTGTAGCCGGCCCTGCTGCAACATGTTCCACACCCACGGCGACAACGTAGAGAAAATTACTGATTGTTTTATATCAAGCCCCTGGCTTATCGATCTGAGGTGGCAAAATGTTAACTACCTCGACTGGTATACAGGAGGTCGTGGGTTCGATCCTGACCCTGACGCCTACTGTGTATTTGGAGTTTGTATGCTCTCCCTGTGGTGGTGTGGGTTTTTCTCCGGGTCCTCTGGTTCTTCCTTCCACATTTAGAATGAACGTGCATTTAGAATATTTGTCTGCAATACATTTTCACGTGATGACAAGCCACTTCGTTGAGCTATCATTTGTGGCCAGGTCGCTTCTGAAAAATATTTATATTGTTCACGTGGGCCTTCCTTGGTAAAATAAAATATACATAGTTTTTGTTTTCATAGTTTATCGACCTGGCTTCAGTCGGTTGTGCTGTCATCGGTGTCAAGGAATGACCTGGCCAGATAGCGAGGTCCCAGCGGCGCCGGCAAGAGCATCGGAGACACGGTCACCGCCACCAAAACCACCGCCGTCGTCGCCGTCGCGCTTGCGACCGGAGTCTCCCAATTCAGCTGCACCCAATGGCCTCGTCTCCTGGAGTAGAAACATAAATTACGTTTGTAAATAAGTATAACCAGTAAAAACAAAGTTTTTCACTATAAATCCTTTATATGCGTGGCGGCTAGAGTCCTCTCGTCCTCTGGCTTGAGATGGCTGCCACCTATGGGTCAGATGATTGCATTGCACCATTAAGCAATCGGTAATTAAATATAATATTTTTGTCCTAGAAAGTGTAAAATTTTGGAAAAACATTTTCACGAACATTAATTGTCACGCACAACGAGTCTGTGTGGAAAATGTCAGCTCGATTGGATCACGGGAAGTTGGTTAAAAAACGACCGAAAGATTTGCACGGTCCTAAGCAAGCAAGCGAACTTAATATAAAGGATTTAAAAAGTCCCAGGCGGCGAAGTCTCGCGACTCGTTCTTTATTCCTCTTCATCACGCACCACCCGGAGCACGAAGCAACTTCCGGGAATTGCTCCGTTCAGGCCCCCGAACTCCCCCCATCAGCTCCTGCTACCCCTCTTCTCTCAACACTTCTGGAACCTTCTCCGTCTCTCCACCGATCCCACTCCCTTTCTCATCACACTCCTCCCACCAACCCCTCGTGTACATTTCACTTTTCCCGGGCTTTTTCAAATTAACCTCTCGGCCAATGGGATTTGAGTTGTTTCACCACCCTCCAATAAGATCGTGTGCTCAACGCGAATCGGCTTTCCACGTGGCAGACCGCCAATGGAAATTGAGCACCTGATTTGAACTCGCCCACGTGGCTAGACTCGGCAAGTACAGTATAGTATTGGGGCACATCGGTGGCTAGGAGATGTTAAGTACCTCGCCTGGTATGCAGGAGGTCGATCTTGACCCTGGTACCTGCTGTGTATTTGGAGTTTGCGTGCTTCTCTCATCATTATCAGGGTGGCTAGGAGATGTTAACTACCTCGCCTGGTCTGCAGGAGGTCGTGGGTTTGATCCCGACCCTGACGACGCCTGCTGTGTATTTGGAGTTTGCGTGTTTCTCTCCCTCTCTCATAATCAGGGTGGCTAGGAGATGTTAACTACCTCGCCTGGTATGCAGGAGGTCGTGACTTCGACTCCGACCCTGACGCCTGCTGTGTATTTGGAGTTTGCGTGTTCTCCCCGTGGTCGCGTGGATTTTTTTCTGCAGGTCCTCCGGTTTTTCCCTCCACATTTAGAAACATGCATTTCGAGTATTTGGCTGCTATAAATTTCCTCACGATAAGCCACTCCCCTAAGCTATTTGTAGCAGGGTCTCTTCTGAAAAAGAGCTATACAGCTCAAGTGGGCCTTACCTGGTAAAATAAAAAAATATAGATTTTGATTGTTTATTTACGTACTTAATAGGTTCCCCCTCTCTGGGTCCCTTACCCGTTTACAATTGAAATACACTGGACGGCCGGTGGTCGAGACGACCGATGGAACGGCAGTCAAAGTGGAGAGACACTGGCGAGGATATGGCTTGTCGCATCACGTGACTGCGAGAGATGGTGACGGCTCGGGGTAGCAACTGTTGTTACCAGCGTGGTGAAGTATGGTCACGCAACCCCCCCGCGACTAACGCAGTGCGGGGAGGCCCTCATCCAGCAGGGGATGACTTTGTTTTGTTTCACCGGCGTGAGAACTCAAGAGACCGGGGATAGTCTCAAGTGCAAAAAGGGCCTGGGCCACCAGAATTGTGAAAGCAAAACAAAATGAGATCACGTGACACCAATAAAGAAAATAGAAATCGAGGCAAAAACAATTGTCACGTGATACAATTGTCTAAATAATATTTCACAAACATAAATCAATGATAAATAATACATTCCCAGTCGGGCTCGGGAAGAGTACCTTCTTGCAGAATTAAAATGAAGTTACGGCAGCATGAAACACACATTAGGGTGGTGTCTTGTACTGCAGTAGGCATTCACCTGCGAGGACAAAACCCGAGATGGAAGCTCACCGCCTGCCCCGAACCCGGAGCAGTGGGACCATCACTGACGCCGCTTCCTTCCACTTACGTCCGAGATGCCGGTGGCCGCAGGCACCGGGGCTCCCGCTCCGCGTTTTTGGAGTTTCCCCTTCCTCCTCGTGGAGCTGACGACGCCTCCCCTCCCGTGAGACCGGAGCTCCTAGCGAGTCCAAACCGGGCGTCAAATTCACTGCTCGGCGATCGTGCCTCGCTTTGTGCGCGACAAAACCGCCGCAGTGAATTTTCATCGCGTTTTGAAATTAAAAAAAATTTAAAATCCCAATCTCATCTCGAGACACTTCAGCAAAAGTGACAATGACATTGGAGGAGAGATTAGCGCGGTTGGCTACGTACGGTGCGAAGGAAGTTCAAGCGTACATATGGGAAGATGACGGGGTCAGGCCAAGGGAAAAATACGGGAGAGAGAGCGCAACAACGCGGCACAGACCAGGATGGAGCAGCCCAGCACCAACAACAACAACAAGAACGAAGACAATAACAACAACAACATCAACCAAGCCCCAGGGGTCATGAATGCGCGAATCCTTTAAACCTGAGTTGGGCAGCGTTAATCCATGTGCAGCACGCAGCTCAACAAGGTGACGAGGGCAACAGGACTACTGACATCCGGTCAGGTATCTCAGCAGTCGTGAGGTTAAGAGGTCAACTTCTGGTTGGGGGGAGTGGGGGTTGACTCAGCCCGTCGTTCCCTGCAGCGTCGATTTAAATAAAAAAAAATTAACCCGTAAAAACAAAGTTTTTCACTATAAATCCTTTATATGCGTGGCATCGGTTTTATTTTATTATTCATTTCTGTTTTTCTTGAGTAAGAGTTTCATTTTTATCACATTGGTATTTTAAATTAAATATAAGGAAAGTCGTATATAAGGATTATAAGGTTTTCAGTTTTTGTATGATTGTTTATATTGGACATTTTTGTTGTTTTCTTGAATAATTTTCTGTGTTTAGGAAAAATATATGATTGTGTTAGTGAAAATTTTTTTTTCCTAAAAAGTGGAAAATTTTGGAAAAAAATCTTCACGAAAATAAATTGTCACGCACAACGAGTCTGTGTGCAAAATGTCAGCTCGATTGGATCACGGGAAGTGGGTTAAAAAACGACCGAAAGATTTGCACGGTCGTAAGCGCGCAAGCAAGCAAGCAAGTGAACTTAATATAAAGGATTTAAAAAGAGTAAAGCTTTGTGGGCGAGTCAGCAGTGGTTGTCCTCTCCTCCGTCATACGAATGTGGAATTTCCAAATTTCTACCAATGTCTCAGATGGCAATCATTGGGGAAGGGTGAATGCCAAACCTTGCCGCGGCAGGGGGTTGGAGGAGGAGTAGGAGCTGCTGTTGGTTGGCGCGAAGTCGGCCCAGCCTTGGCTGCTGTGCAATGCCCGGAGTGAGCCGGGGGGAAGAAGAGGGGGGGGGGGATACAGGGAGATAGAGGAGACACGGGGGGGGGGGTGCGAGGAAACGTTTCTACTGAAATCAGCGCTTCCGCAGGCCCATCGCACTCCAGAAAACACCACCAATGAGTGAATCAACGACATCCCCAACTGATGGCTGCTTATTTCCCAGCAGGCCACTTGAGAATTCACATGTGGGCTTGGTGGGGGGGCATTGGTGGTACTAGGCATGTGCAAAAGCCAGTCAATATACGCTCCAACCGTGGTGCTGTTCCATTCAGACGCTGTCTCCCCGACAAACCTGGTCTTCACTTGAGGACGGCTGCTTGCGTTGTGGCCGAAACGTCGTGAGAATTATTTTATTATGTTTTATTTTTATTCTTTTATTACTTCCCTTCTACGTGACTTTACCGAAAGAACCAAGAAGATGAATCCCTGCAGTCACGAAAGCTTTAAATCGAAAAAAAAAATTCAAGTCAAAGTGCTTGCCCCCCCCCCCCCCCAAAAAAAAACTCAAGGGGCCCTGGATTAATGAAACTATATACGGTAAATGGATACACCAAATACCAGTTTAAATTAAGATACAAATGAGCATGAGACGACACGAAGGTTGACTTGATCGTTCCCATCTCTAGTCTGTATCTCTCTCATGTCACTACATCTCTCTCTCTCTCCTGTACACATCTCTCCTGCCATCTCACTCGGGCAGTTCATGAATTGTAGCCGCTGCATCTACTCATGCATGAAGCGCTCGATTGTGCGGCGAATCACCTCTGTCCGTGACAGGTGTGTGCATGTGGACCGGGTGGCGGCAAACAAGACAGAGACCGTTGTCCATGAGCGGATCGTACTGGCAACTGCGGCAGGAGCACAGACGACATCGCAGCCCGGGCACCTGCGACACAGCCGGAAATCGTCATCAGCCGTGGTTCTATCCACTGCTGGATGGAGGACCCACCACCTCCCCCGAGCGGTCTCGCGATGCAACAATTCATCGGACTTCCGGCACGTGAGCTAAATGTGTCGCTCCTTGCTTGCAACAGATGCCCTCCTCAGCAATTGTAACTTCCAGTGGTGATTTCATCTTGTAGCCCGACGCAAGGCAGTCGCTCGCTCTCGATGAGAGTTCAAGTTCATTTATTAAGTATAGCCCTGTGAGCCATTCGGCTCTTGAATCGGGTGCAACCGCAACAAACAAAAAACATGAACAAAAAACATCTTAAAGGGAATATGTGACTAAGTGCAAACAGAAAATCCAAGAAAAGACAGCAAAATATTGCAGAAAAAAAAATCACCGTACACCAACGCTCTGTGCAAAAATCCCAGCGGGATGCAAGTCAAACAACAACAACAACCACAAGACAACTTAGATTAAGGCCATCAGTCTAACTCTGTACTACAACAAACAAACATGGCTAAACCAATACACTTTTCGAAATCACCAAAATAAAGCCATGAAAGCAATGAAACAGTGATCATAGGAACTGTGACGGAATTTTCACAATAAATGGCATAAACAACATGTACTACCAAAACCCTGCAGCCATAGAGAGAGACAGAGGGAGGAGCAACCGCGCACGAGCAGCAAAGCAGCAGCAGCAACAGCCTGGCGATGAGCCGGCGCCAACAATTGCCCGAGCTCTGCGATCCTCTAGATTATTTGAAGGTGTTACCGGCCACATTGACGGGTGTCTTTGCACGTGGGAGAAAGCCGGCGTACTCGAATGAAGCCCACGCACATGCGAAGAGGCAACGCTCTGCCTCGCCGCGGTGGCTAGGAGATGTTAACTGCCTCGCCTGGTATGCAGGATGTCGTGGATTCGATCTCGCCACTGACGCCTTATGTATATTTGGAGTTTGCGTGTTTCTCTCCCCGTGTTGGGTTTTTTTCCCCCCACATTTAGAAACACGCGTTTACAGGATTTGCTTGCTATATATTTTCACGCGATAAGCCACTTCGTTGAGCTATCATTTGTGGCCAGGTCACTTCTGAAAAAGAGCTACATAGCTCAGTGGGCCTTACCTGGGAACATTTAAATCAACAGTTTATACTCTAAGGTTTTTTTCGGTAAAGTCACGTAGGTAAAAAAAAATGAAAACAACTAAATTAAATCACGACGTTTCGGGCGCAACAAGTTGTTTTCATTTTTTTTTACCTACGTGACTTTACCGAAAAAATCAAAGAGTATGAATCCTTGCATTCACGAAAGCTTCAAATCTAGAATCAATAGTTTATAGTTTTATCTCATACAGATGGAACAGTTGGGAGTCCACATTGTACTGGACTGCCTAAACATGGTACAGCACCTCCTAGACGGCCACGGGAGGGTCACGTGATCCACCAACCGTCGCTGCTGCCCCCACAGAGTTGCTGAATTACGGCGTGCATTACCATCATTGACCGTACATTGAACATCAATCACATTCGGGACGAAACTAATTAATTACTATCAGTTACAACTTCTGCCTGGCCTTTGTCGACTATGACAATGCAGTTGACTCGATGGGGGAAAAATATGCAGCCAATCCTACTAGCTCTCGTAAAACAAACAATCCATAATATACATGTATAAATCGTGCATAAAGCGTTTACAAGACTTGAACAGCTGGCCCGAGAATGAACACCGTAACAGGACCTCCTGCGTACCAGGCGAGGGAGTTAACATCCGCTCGCCACCGCCGTTGAACGATGCCCTTCGGAGGCCACGGCTGCTACGCGGGGGGCAAGCTGTTGGGGCCTCGCTGTCCCCCCCTGTACCTGCACAGGTGAGCACATTCCACCTTGCCGAGGGTCGACGCCCAGGTAGAAATTAACCCCTTCCACCCACAGCTCGGCCGTTCTCCGCAGGTAGCCTGGGCAGATCCACGGGGAGAAGGAGCGGTTTGCGAGCCGTGGGTTAATATCGCTGCCGCACCAGCAAGTGCCTTTCATTCAACACTCGAGAGTCGTCGGCACGATGAAACAACACTGTGCGAATATGAACATTGAGTACGTTAAAGTATCAAAACATTGAGTTGGGGTGATGTCACATTTCAAATAAAACCTTTAAAGGGGAGAGGTAGGGGGGGAGTACGTAGTGGAGGGGAGTAGAGATTAGAGGGAAGAGGTAGGAGAGTGCGTGGAGGAGGGTGAGATGAGAGAGGCAGGAGAGTGCGTGGAGGGGAGTAGAGTGAGATGAGAGGGGAGAGGTAGGAGAGTGCATGGAGGGGAGTAGAGTGAGATGAGAGGGGAGAGGTAGGAGAGTGCGTGGAGGGGAGTAGAGTGAGATGAGAGGGGAGAGGTAGGAGAGTGCGTAGAGGAGAGTAAGATGAGAAAGGCAGGAGAGTGCGTGGAAGGGGAGTCGAGTGAGACGAGAGGTTAGAGATAGCGTGGAGGAGGAGGGTAGAGTGATAGAGGAGAGACAGACCGGTGCGAGTCCACGGAGCCCACTGCAAACCCACGTGCCCCCCCCCCCCCAACGATTGATGACACGAACCCTGACCCCCCCCCCCCAACTCTCCAACGCCGACCTCTCAGCAGGAGTGGCGGCGACTCCTTGACGGATGCGACGGCCATGCAGAGGGGTCCTCTCCGGCCGCCCGGTCCCCACGGGGCCAGGGCGGTCACCCTCCTGGCCGGGGGCGAGCTCGGCCCGCGGGGACACTGCCTCGTGCAGGCGGCGCGTCTCTGGGTGGACACGAGGAGGAGGGAGCTGTCGATGGTTCGAGAACGACGACGGCGACACGGGCACCGCGTGACGGCGAGCCGTCGCTTCACGCGGGAGTCGTGGGGAAGCGTTCCGGAAAACGCGTCGCGTTCAATGCGAAAAAATTAACCCGTAAAAACAAAGTTTTTCACTATAAATCCTTTATATGCGTGGCGGCTAGAGTCCTCTCGTCCTCTGGCTTGAGATGGCTGCCACCTATGGGTCAGATGATTGTGTGCCAGCATTAACCAATTGGTAAATAAATATTTTTTAAAATTCCCTAAACAGTGTAAAATTTAGGAAATTTTTTTTTACGAAAATTCATTGTCACGCACAACGAGTCTGTGTGCAAAATGTCAGCTCGATTGGATCACGGGAAGTGGGTTAAAAAACGACCGAAAGATTTGCACGGTCCTAAGCAAGCAAGCAAGCGAACTTAATATAAAGGATTTATAAACAAAAAAAACCGCGGCGTCGTGGTGCCGGAATAGTCACCCCTCGTGGGTAACTGTGGCGACGACGACGAGGTTCGGAGAGATACGACTTACTGCTTGCTGAGCACGCGCGCGCAGTTGAAACAATGAAAATGCGTCTTGCTGATGATCACGAAACTCCTGATGATGATGATTTTGAAGCGGGAGCGTCATGAAGCAGTAGCTTCATAATCATCATTCGAATACTGCTGCTGCTGATGATGATTAAACTGCTGATGATGATTAAACTGCTGCTGATGATGATTGTGTTGTTGTTTATGATGATGATTCTGCAGCTGTTGCTTATAACGATGAAGCTACGTCTCATGCAAATTATTATTCTGCTGCTGACGATGATGATGATGATGAAGCTGTTGCTGCTGCTGCTGCTGATGATAACAGCTGCGAATGGCACATCCCGTGAGAGCGTCCCTCTCCGCCGCTCATCCTCCCCGCACGCAGCGCCCGAACCTGCGGGGCGCTGAGAGGTCGGGGTGACCGCGTCCAGCCGGGGTCATCCGGTGATCTCGCCCAGCCGCTCGCGGGTGACGGAGGCGGCTGCCGCGGTCCGCCCGCCTCGGTCCATCCCCAGGGACCCCTGCCCGGTCCCGGCCCCGGTCCACGTCCTAGCCCCATTTGGTCTTCGCCACTTTCACCGAGACAATCAAGATCGCAGTGAACCCACCCCCCCTCGCTCTCGTCTCACGACCGGGGAGCACGCGGGCACGCAACAAAAGACAAATATCTCCGCCCGTGTAGCCTTTAGCAGACTATACTCTTAGGTTTTTTCGGTAAAGTCACGTAGGTAAAATTTTTAAATAAATAAAAATATTAATTTAAAATTTTTACCTACGTGACTTTACCGAAAAAAACCTAAGAGTATGAATCCTTGCAGTCACGAAAGCTTCAAATCTTTAACAGACTGTTGGGAGGTCGCTCCTTCTCCTCTGCTGCTCCTTGGATCTGGGTCTCCTTCTGATCCTCTGCACTGACGAATCGCGCGCCCACTGTTCAAGTCCAAGCTCAATCAGTGCCTTGTTGTTTTCTTACTCACTGCCTCTCTAACCACGCGCACACACAAAGACAAAAGATCCAACGCACAGCCATAACAGACTGTTGGGCGAGCACCTATGAAGGGCGGTAGGTACAAGAGGAAGTGGGTGGCCAGCACCACGCCCGACCGCCTTTGTCTCCCCAGTGGTGATGTTTACACACCGCACCAGGTACTCATTCAAGGCTGAGTCAACATAGGGGAGGCCCAGGACCGGTTCAGATAATCGTCACTGGTGTTGGCCGTGAGCGAGAATCGGACTCGAGTCGCCGGGATCGTAGCGCTGCGCGTAACCGCTGCACTGCACGCCTTTATCTCGCACACGAACACACACACACGTTGAACACACACACGTTGAACACACACACACACGTTGAACAAACACACACACGTTGAACACACACACACACACACTAACACTCCCTAGCCCAGAGATCGGCCACAAACACAACAAGAAGAGACATTTTTTCGAATTCGGTTAAAATAAAATAAAAAACCCTCAATATTTAAATAGCCGCAATGCGCGTAAATCAGACGGAACGGTGGTCCTCGATAAACGAAGTCACAAAGCAGCGGTCAAATTTCGATTTAAAGCTTTCGTGACTGCAGGGATTCATCTTCTTGGTTCTTTCGGTAAAGTCACGTAGAAGGGAAATAATAAAATAATAAAAATAAAACATAATAAAATACAAATTCTCACAATTGTGAGAATTGTATTTTATTATACAATTCTCACGAAGAAAAAGAAGAAGAAAAATCAGCGGCCCTTAAAGAGCCGCACGCGGCACCGGAGCCGCAGGTTTCCGAGCCCCTGCCCGAGCCACTGCGTGGCCCCCACTCTGTGGAGCGTGAAGAGACAATTACGCAATGCGATGCTTTATCACCCCAAACTGAATTCTAGTACTCCTCCTGGACTATGAGCGACACTCCACGACGTTCCATGTCCAAATCGCCCCTCTCTTCTTCCGCTGAGCAAGTGATGAACACATTACCAGGTAACGCTGTTGTAGTGACACCTGTGATGTCCAAGCCGTCAGTCGGGCCCCGTGCGTGTGCCCGCAGCTCGCTGTCCTCTGTGTGTGTGTGCGTGTGCCCCAGTTCGCTGACCTATGTGTGTGTGTGTGCCCGCAGCTCGCTGTCCTCTGTGTGTGTGTGTGCCCCAGCTCGCTAACCTCTGTGTGTGTGTGCGTGTGCCCCAGCTCGCTAACCTCTGTGTGTGTGTGTGTGCCCCAGCTCGCTAACCTATGTGTGTGTGTGTGCCCCAGCTCGCTAACCTCTGTGTGTGTGTGCGTGTGCCCCAGTTCGCTAACCTATGTGTGTGTGTGCCCGCAGCTCGCTGTCCTCTGTGTGTGAGTGTGAGCGTGTGCCCCAGCTCCCTGCCCTCTGTGTGTGTGTGTCCCAGCTCCCTGCCCTCTGTGTGAGTGTGTGAGCGCCCCAGCTCCCTGCCCTCTGTGTGTGTGTGCCCGAGCTCCCTGTCCTCTGTGTGTGTGTGCCCCAGCTCCCTGCCCTCTGTGTGTGTGTGCCCCAGCTCCCTGCCCTCTGTGTGTGTGTGCCCCAGCTCCCTGCCCTCTGTGTGTGTGTACCCCAGCTCCCTGCCCTCTGTGTGTGTGTGAGCGCCCCAGCTCCCTGCCCTGTGTGTGTGTGCCCCAGCTCCCTGCCCTCTGTGTGTGTGAGCGTGTGCCCCAGCTCCCTGCCCTCTGTGTGTGTGTGCCCCAGCTCCCTGCCCTCTGTGTGTGTGTGTCCCAGCTCCCTGCCCTCTGTGTGTGTGGCCCGAACCTGATCTCAATAGCCCCGGCGAGTGGCTGCTGAGTGGTTTGGCCAAGGGCGTCCGTGGCGGATCAATAGCGGGACCCCCCCCCCCCTCGTTCACTCACGACTTCTATCCGCACTCCACTATCAGCCTTCTCCCTCTTCCCCCTCTCCTGTGTACCCTCACTTCGCTCCTCGACTCTCACTTCTTCCCCCTCCCCCTCCCTTTCGTCTGTTGCTCATCTCTCCTCTCATCTCATTTCTTCTCTCACCTCTCCGCTCGTTCCTCTCTCTCCCATCCAACAATCTCTTCCCCCCGCCCCTTCGATTTCTCCCCTTTCCTCCCCCCCTCTCCTCTTCACGCCTCTCATCTCATCGCTCAACCTCTCCTCCTTTGCTCCGCCCCCACCCTCGAACCTCTCTCTCCAGGGCAGCTGAACCCACAAGCCCCGAGTAGAGTGGCAGCCAAGGCAGGGAACGCGGCTGAGCGGAGACGTCCATCGCGGAGACGGAGCGATGGAATCAGCTCGCGTGCAAGGAGCGAGATGGATCGTCGTTACATCGACGGCTTGTGGAGGGCTTCATCCAGCAGTGGAGAGAGCATGGCTGATGTTTATGTCGTACATTCCCCCCACGCGCTCTTTGGTTGGAAGCGCTCGACTCAGCCTATCATGCCTCTGGGGTCGATACAATTAGGACCATTTTGTGGGAAGCCAACCGCGGTTTGTGTTTTATGGGTTTGTTTACATATGAATGATTTGCGTGGTAGGTTTATTAAGATCTGAATTCGAGCCGAATATTTGGTCCAAACTAAATTTTTTGTCCATGAACCATGATCCACCCCCGTCCCCTTGAGCCACTTTACTGGACATCCGTGAAAAAAACCGCTTACTAGCTCATCGGATTCCTCCAACTGTATATAAATACAGTCGGGTTCTGAGTTCTCATCAATGACAAATGTCTACAAGCAGGTGGCAGCACGGTCTCTTGTAACGTATCGAGGCTTGCGACGCGCTCACATCGTTACGACGCAACGGACACGCACAGCCCCGTTCGTCACTCAAGTTCAAGTTAATTTGTTAGGCATAGCCCTGTGAGCCATTCGGCTCTTGAATTCCACTGCTGGATGACGAGTACCTCCCCACCCCACGCGAGCCGTGGGGGGGGATATGTGATCATGCCTCACCACGCTGGTCACTGCGGGATGGTGAAGGCGCGGGCAGCTTGTAAGATTTTGCTGCACTGCCCTCTACTGCGCACAGTCAACATAGCTCCACAACGTTCCTTTATTCCGTATTCACCAGATTGTAAGGCTTAGGTTGGCAGGTGCGTCTTATAATCTGGGAGGGGTGTGCGAGATCAGATTTGTATGAGCCTATTGACACGGTGCGCCAGAGCAGGTTATTACCTGGATACACAACTGTAATTTTACATATTGTTGGTTCTTTCGGTAAAATCAGGTAGATGGAAAATGAAAATGACAAATGTTACACCGACAGACCACTGCCCTATTATGGGGGGGGGGGGTGACCTGGCTAGCCCCTCCTTCTCTCAGCCCCGCCCCTCCCCAAGCCCCGCCCATCTATTTTAACACAGCTCCGCCCCTACGAGTCCCTAGCCCGCCCATCAGTGGATTCCCTCGATTCTGCTAGATTTGAGTTCTTTCGGTGACCGCGCCTTCTCTCAGCCCCGCCCCTCCCCAAGCCCCGCCCATCTATTTTAACACAGCTCCGCCCACTACGTCACTAGCCACGCCCATCAGTGGCTTCCCCGATTCTTCTAGATTTGAAGCTTTCGTGACCGCAAGGATTCATACTCTTAGGTTTTTTCGGTAAAGTCACGTAGGTAAAAAATAAATAATAAAAGATAAATAATAAAAATATACAAGGTCGGGGCCCTTGGAATTTCTCTTTACTTGATGCAGCAATCGTGCTGTGACGGTTCCACCTGAAGACGGAAGCTTGTGTTGCCACCGAAACGTCGTGATTTTATTATTTGTATTATTTATTTTATTATTTTTCTTATTTATCTTTATTTATTTATTTTTACCTACGTGACTTTACCGAAAAAACCTAAGAGTATTTCCCGATTTCTTTCGCGCTTAGCCCTGCCCCGCTTCCCATGTAGCCCCCACCCCACACCCACCCAGGTGAGCCACTCCCACCCAGGTGAGCCACTCCCACCCAGGTGAGCCACTCCCACCCAGGTGAGCCACTCCCATCCAGGTAAGCCACTCCCACCCAGGTGAGCCACTTCCACCCAGGTGAGCCACTCCCACCCAGGTGAGCCACTCCCATCCAGGTGAGCCACTCCCATCCAGGTGAGCCACTCCCATCCAGGTGAGCCACTCCCACCGCTCGGGTAACCACTCCCACTAACTACGCAGGTAGCTCCGCCCCTTTTCCCCGTATCATGGATTTAGCACGAGACAACCACAATTTGAACGAGGACAGGTTTGGTAGCTGTAATGCGCAGTCAGATCTCTTTTTATATCCTTTTTATTAAGTTCGCTTGCTTGCGTGCTTGCTTGCTTACGACCGTGACAGGTTTGGTAGCTGTAATGCGCAGTCAGATCTCTTTTTAAATCCTTTTTATTAAGTTCGCTTGCTTGCGTGCTTGCTTGCGTGCGTGCTTGCTTGCTTACGACCGTGCAAATCTTTCGGTCGTTTTTTAACCCACTTCCCGTGATCCAATCGAGCTGACATTTTGCACACAGACTCGTTGTGCGTGACAATTTATTTTCGTGAAATTTTTTTTCCAAAATGTTCCACTTTTTAGGAATTTTTGTTTTTTCATATTTAATTTAAAATACCAATGTGATAAAAATGAAACTCTTACTCAAGAAAAACAGAAATGAATAATAAAATAAAACCGATGCCACGCATATAAAGGATTTATAGTGAAAAACTTAGTTTTTACGGGTAAATTTTTTCTGTCTCTTGAGTATTTGCCCCGCCACCCCCATCGATGTCCTGTGGATGCAACCTTGGCTATGAGGTTTGCGGTGAGCCCTGCCAGAACTCTCCAAAGCCGGTTGAACTGGTCCCTGGGGCAAGCAGCCCCATCAAACGATGCCCAACCCCACACACAGTTCAAACTCAAATAGCGGTTTAATGTAAACAGAAAATAAACATCAACACGTTCACCAGAGACACCAACAATAGCAGCAATCGCCGTTCACCACTAAGCGGCGGTGGACGCCACCACGGCGCTTGTGCCAGGCTAGGTGCACCTTGAGGCCACGTGAGGTTGTCGAGGGATCGCAGACTTTATGTCCACTGGACAGACTCAGGTGGCTTGAAGATGTTAAATACCTCGCCTGGTACACAGGAGGTCGTGGGTTCGATCCCAACCCTGACGCCTGCTGTATATTTGGAGTTTGCGTGTCTCTCCCCGTGGTCGCGTGGATTTTTCTCCGGGTAATCCGGGTTTCCCCTCCACATTTGGAATCATCATCACGCGTTCACAGTATTTGGCTGCTGATGCTCGACATTTCCACGTGGTGAGCCACTTCGTAGAGCTCACATGTGCGGCCAGGTCTCTTCTGAAAAAAACGAGCTGTATAACTCAGTGGGACTTAACCCGGTAAAAAAGAATAAAGAGTTGAGTTAGGGGTTGACGGGACTGGAAACACTGGGCAGACGCACCACCTCCGCTCCCCACTCGTGGCACCGGAGTGGCAGACCAAGGACGGGGAATGCCTGAGAGTGGTGGCCGTCCCACGGCAGAGGTAGGGTGATGAAATAAAACTCTTAGTTCTTTCGGTAAAGTCACGTAGGTAAAAAATGAAATTAAAATTAATAAAAAATAAAATAAAAATCACGACGTTTCGGAGGCAACACAAGTCTCCGTCATCAGGTGGGACCGTCACAGCCAGATTTGCTGCATCAAGTGAGGCAGGGATTCAAGATGCCAGCTCTTAAATACAAGTTTACCTACGTGACTTTACCGAAAGAACTAAGAGTATGAATCCTTGCAGTCACGAAAGCTTCAAATCTAGAAGTGATGAAATAAGTTCGCGTCCAGGAGATGGACGCATTCAATGGCGGAGCCAAGATTTTCAGGTAAAAGAGGCAATCCCTCCAGCAATGAAAAATGATAGAGGAGTTGTTAGTAAGTAAGGAGTTGTCCCTTACTTTTTATTCGACGCGTGTGCGGCGATGGCGCAGCCATCGATCGAGGGTCGAATTCGAACCGCGTTGTGTGATCGGCATCGCGCTCGCTGAAGGTGAATGCCTTTAGGGAAGTCGTGTGCTGTATACGCAACTGCGCACAATTCTGAGTCACTTATAACTGTTTGCCGTTACTTATTGCCAATTATAGACTCAGACTATTGTCCTATCATCTCATAGAGGCCCTTAGCACACAATAATATGCTACACAGTGGCAGTGGGGGTCGCAAAATGCCGATTTATTACTAATAAACCTCAATGATCCGATCGAAATTATGGATTTCGATTGGATATTTGGGGGGGTCACATGCCCACCCCCCCTAGACCAGGGGCGGTTTCTTCATTAGGGCGATTGGGCGACGCACCACTAATGTCATTCAACCACAGAGTCACGCTAGCCGTCACTGTCAGCCTCTGGATATAGTCCAATCAGCGTCATGTCACGTTCTGTGGAGTACCGCCTCTTTTGGGGCGATTTCACTACGGCTGAGATTCGCCCCGAGTGGTCCCATAGACTTACATTGAAAGATGTTTTTTTTCGAACGGGGGCGCTCCAATGCATACTCTATGGCTTCCGGGAGGGCAAGCCCTAACGTGCTTACGTCATCATACGTGCTTACGTCATCATACGTGCTAACGTCATCATACGTAAGCACGTTTCATCCAACAATATAATTGATCGCTACCTAGTGGAATCTTTAATAAAATAAACTTGAGTGGTTTGTTTTAATAGTGAGTATATAAACAAACAAGATGTATTGTAAGAGTCACTTTATTTTTCATTAATATTAAAGAAGTGAAGTTGCCTTAACATGCTTAAGCTGTTAATTTATTCATTGCATGGGTGGACCTTATCCTTATCAATCATCCAGACATTTGCCCCCCCTGAGAGATTTTGCAGGAGCCGCCACTGCCCTAGACCGTGAGAGAGATCGCGACGGTCTGGCGAGGTCTCCATACCGCAGCTGATTGACCATGGCTGAATGACAATTAGCAGAAATTACACCGAATACCATTAAACAGACACACAAAGAACTCGCCAAACACGATTCAAACGTAATGTTTTTTTTGTCCTTTTATTGATTTATTATTCCAGGTTTGTCTAATTATCAGGTGACCGATAAACGTAACGACAGTCATGAAGTAGGTGTTACTCTATAACAAAAAAAATGTTGTTTCATCGCATGTAATTTCTTTTTTTTTTACAGTTTTGAGCAGCAAGCATCTACACTATAAGACTTTAGTAAAAGGAGGAGGGGGTAACTCCAGAGAAAGGAGAAACTGGGGGGGGGGGGGGGGCTTGCCACAAACACTACTGCACTCTCACCGAGACCCCCACGACGCCACACGGAGTCACTCCCATCCCCGATCCCCACAAGCAGCAGGGCAGTGACACCTCCAGACACCGGAACCCTGTGAACTTCCGATTGCACCCTTGTTGTGGTATCAAGGGGCTCTTCTTAAAGGAGCCTCGGTGTGGGATGCGGGTGGACAAATCTCCACTGACCCTATAAGCCACACGGAGGCATCTTCCCCTGGCCGAGGGCCGCGACTTTACGCGCCTATTCTCTCGTGCTGACGCTCCAGCCGGCTGGTTGGGCCGTGGAGTTTTTCAATTCGAAATCCGCAGGAGCAACACTGCCGGGGTGCTCAAGGAGAACTCCGCTTCCAGGGGGGGGGGGGGGCGGGGGAGTTAGCGCTCGCACAAGCCGGTCCCGCAGAACAATATTTTTTTCCCCCGTTTAAAATGAAAGTGATTTTGAAAATGTAAAAAAAAAAGTAGGTATCCGCGCCTCCTTCGAGCTGCCTGGAAAGAGGCTCCGCGCTTGGCTCGCGAGCCGCGGTTTGGCCACTCAGTGTCCTCTAAATACCCGGGGCTCTTTCAGGGGGTGGTCGGTGGGGTGCGCTGGTAGACCCATTTGATTAACAAAACCCTCTATTCTTTCCATTAAGACCAAATTATCCCAATTTACATAATTCGATTTTGATATAAGGAATATAAATTCTGGAGCGCGCAATCCAGTCAGTGCTGCAGTCATTGCCGCAGAGTTTCAGTGCCAAACTGCGACTGCATTGGCCGCGTGACATCTCCACGCGGCGTGGAGACGCCACCGGCAAACACCTCGGCCGTGCTTGGCACGATTTCCACTTCTGGCCTTCGACAGTTGTGATTTTTAATGCTCATTTTTATATTTAGCACGACAGGACTTGGTACAAGCCCACGCTATACCACCAAGTCGTTCCCGGATGACGATCCTCGAATCCACGGGGAGGAAGGGGGCATCACGAAGGCAGGTCCCATGGCAATGCCACCCACAGGAACGCACGGCGCAGCTTTCCCGGCCTTTACCAAATCCGTCCGACGCGGGAAACGTGCGCAGCAGATGCCGCGATTTGCATTTGCAAACTATTGGGTGCAAACGGAGAAAGGCGGTAGCACGGTGGGATGAACACTGCGGCCGTGTGGAACCCTGGTGGCGTTGCTCTAACCCTACACACACGAGCGCGCACTACCGGGACACCGATGGCTGAAGCCCGCGCGAGCAACAATATTGTTATGGCTGGATTCCACAAACCAGACTGGCTTCCTTTGAACATTTCGGAGCGGTTTCACCGGGCGGGAGGTTTTTTTTATTCTGCGATGTCACTGCCGAACTTCAAAACACCATCCCCCTCCCCCTCCCCCAGCCAAAAAGTTTAGAACAAAATACAGGCAACTCTCGATTATCCAGGAGTTCAGAGGCGGGGGAGGAGAAGGGGTGGGGGCGAGGGATGGCCTGGATAAAGCAAAAACACGAACATGTATTTTAGGCTGGAGAAAACGTATGCATTGTTGATCCATGTACACAAAGTGTTGCCCCATTTGCATCGCTTCTTACTCGGTGTGTGCTCGCCAGCTTGTGTGTGGTCACGTCGGGGCGCTGCGTCACTGACCCTTCGAGCGGTGGAGGAGCTGCTTAGGCGATTTAAGCCGGCGTGCAAGTTAGAGGCGAGCGAATACGGAACCGCGGGTCGTCGTCAACCCCACGGACAATCGAGGGTGAATTGAATGTTCGCTTGGGGAGGGGGAGTCGTGGCCACTGCCCTCGGGCAGTTTTGCATTCAGAAACAGCGGTTTTTATTTCACGAATCTCTACCACCATCGTTCGCGGCTCGCTCTAATCAGCTCGCCGGGTAGCAAATAAGCCAACGTCATCTCCACGACACAGGATAAGGAACGCAACGTAAAATAACAATCGGAGAAAGTCTGAATCGAGCATAGTAGTGGTGATGAAAACGGGGCGGCGATTATAACCCTCGTAACATTTCTTAAAGATATTTTTTGTTGCCGTTGCAAATATTCGGGATGGAGGTAATGTTTGGGATGAGTTAACAGAAGCGGCGGGGGAGGGGGGGGTAAGGATGGTCGGGAAAGTCAGTGAGCACCTCCCAGGTGGACCTGCACATCGAGCTAATTCGCGTGTTTGTGGGGGGGGGGGGGGGCTCGTTGTGTTCCCGTGTTTTGTTGGTCGGGGGTTTTTTTTATTTACGAGACGGGCAATAAACACGACACGGAGTCCATCACGTCGCAACCACGACGGTACACGCAATGTGAATATAAACACGCAGGGAAGAGCAACGGGGAAAAAAACAAAAAAACAGGACAACGAAATAAGACACGTTATTTACATCAGTCCACGCACCGCCAAGAAACCAAAAAAACGAGGAACGATTTACTGCGACGGCTTTCCCCGTCCGCTCTATCATACAACGTGTTCTGGCCATGAGGTTTTCGTTTAAAATATGTAAAAGTGTGAACCAAATCGCGCGCTGACCAAACGAACCCCACAAAACATATATTCGAGAGAAAAAAAAGGATGAGTTGGAGGGAAATGGGGGGGGGGGGCGCCTCTCTATCGCTGACACTTATGTATAATATTTACACGTTTTATTTGACATTTTTGTGTGCGTGAAGTCTGTACGACGCTGTTGCCATTGTGACGACACGCCTCGCGCAGCCTGCCGCAGTGGCTGGGGGAGGAGGGGGGGGGGTAAAACGTCGTCCCCCATCCGTGACCCCAAAAAAGGACACGCACACACATACACAGGGGGCGGGAGAATGTTTTTTTTTGATACTCGAACCCTGTGTGAGAAACGAATCTCGCTCTTGGTTTTTGTTTGTTGCTTTACTAAAGCCGCAGTCGCGCAGGGATGCGTGCTGTCAACGGAAGCAAAACGAAATGCCGTTAATTCTCGCCGTGCTCTTATCGTCTCGAAGCGGGTAATCGTCGTAGTCTCTACCACCGAGTCACGGGGTGAAGGAGAGGGGGCTGTGGGGCTGATGTTGTCATTTGATAGCTGTTGATGATGGCGGTTAAATGGCATTTTAGGCCATTGCGTTTCAAGTCATATACAAGTAACTCTCGTTTGCCAAATAAAATAAAATACACCCCACCCACCCCCCCATACCGATAACGACAGAATGTTTACATATCGTGAACGCGTTGATAATGAAACAATGAAATGCGGGTGCAGCAGACACGGCCGCGTGCGTGCCTCTGTCTCTCGCACGCGCTCAGGTGCAACTCCGATCATCACGGCTGGCTGCCTACGTACGTACGGTGGTGCGAAGCAAGTTCAACATACATAATAATCAACCCAAGCCCACCAAATCTTCCACCAATTTTATTTCAAACATTAATTCTTCCCCCCCCCCCCATCTCCCTCCGGGTGCGAATCAGCGTCATGCACCGAACTCGCCCCCCCCCCCCCCCCGACAACTCCCCCCCCCGCCACCTTCCCCAGCCGTTCCTTAGCTCGCAGCCGCCGCCGCCGCCACTCTGCTGAGATGCCTCTCGAATGGGTGATATCACTGTGCCTACCGGACCTGGGAGACCTCTCTGCAGGGGTGCAGCGCACGGGGCGAGGGGAGGGGAGAGCGGACGGGTTGATGAGAAGGGTTGCTAAGATGTTTGTGAGTGGCCGGTGATTTCAATCAGACGACTGAACCCCAATTGTGCCGCCGATCTTCATCCATTACAGGCGCACGAAGACAATCTCGTGGACCCGTGAGTCAATCTGCGCGTTTCCGTCGAGGGGGGCAGTAAGCGTGCGTTGGTGGCATCGGTATGGAATTCAAATGAAGCACACATTGACAGGAGGCCGCTAACACTGGCCACGTGTAATATCATCTGTTTAGGGGGCTTTTTTCTCTATTCTCTCCCGGAACGCGTTTTATTAGAATTGTATGTCACAAGAGGCGAATTCATAAATCCCCGTGCCAGTTGAACTTTTCGAGATTGGATTCCAAATAAAAACAAAGCATCACTTTCTTATCATTCATATCCGCGAAATTTGACGTGGGTCACTTTCAATCGTAACGTTTTTTTGATTACCGTTCTACTACTGTCTTACGTTACTTTTAAATGCGCCCGATAATTTTAAAAAAATTATTATTATCGATTTCCCACGGAAGAACCTGAAGTGGCGACACGTTTGTTGGTTCTTTCAAGAGAATACCGGCATATTCACACACGCGTTACCAAGACACGCCGCTCTAATCCGGACGCAACAAGCAACAGTTTTCGATCAACTGCCCCAGGACAATTCAAACGCGAATCCCAGAGTTAAATGGGGAGGAGGGGGGGAGCACCCCCCCCCCAACCCCGCCCTCTCCCCACCCCCCCCCCCCCCCCGCACAATCAATGTTAAAGTCGCAATAACTTCACGCTGTACAACACTCGTACATAAATGTTACACAACGTGACACGCATGTAAGAATGCTTCAAAATAATGTTCACGTATGTTGAATAATAACAATAGCCATCATGAAACACCAACCCCCACCCCTTCCCCCTTTGCTTATTATTCGACAATGGGATGACCCCACAGCGGCTTGCCCCCCCCCTTTCAAAATCCGCAATGGTTCCACCCACCCACCCAGCCCTCACCGCACACCTTGATCGAGGTCAAGTCACGTGGGTTATAAGAGGGTGAAGTTGTCAACCTTGCTCAGGACGGCAAAACGCATTACTCGTTCCGCTTAGCGGCTGAGCAGAGGTCGGCGTTAAGCATCCGAGCCAGGGCAAGCTCCAGCTGTCCTCGTACGATTTTTTTTTTAAACGCGGGTTAGCCTCTTACCGACGTAATCCGTACACGCCTTCAAACGTGCTCTCGGTGAGAAGCTGCGATGGACGAAGTGTCCGAACGTGGGCTCGCAATGAAGCAGAGCAGCACGGCTGGAAGGCTGGGAAGATCAAGAAGGGGGCGACTTGGTTTGGCGCAAGAAGCAACACAAACCATCCTCCCCTCCCAACCCCACTGGAACCGCACGCCGTACGTGCACGCGTCGGACTCGTCACACGCATGCACGCGCACACCACGTGCAAAGTTCAAAAATAAAAAGTTCAAGCGAATTTTGTACTTCCGCAGCACCAGCGTCTGGCACCATGGGCTGCTACGCTGGTGTCGTCAAGATGACTACACGGGTGACGACAGCAGAGGCTTTCGACGTTCACCGCACCTTTCTGCATCGCTTTCTCGTCTGTGCATCGCTTTCTCGTCTGTGCACGCGTTCTTGCCGAGATGGAGGTCTGCGAGTCTCGACGGTTCGCCAACGGCCGAGCCGCCAGAGAACATTTTAATTAAAACGCAACGAGTCAACTGACCGAGAACGTCATTTTACACGCCCCAGACACCCAACTCCACCCCTGCCGCAAATTAATTTGCTTTATTTAGTCACCTTTGGCACTGCATTACACACCGCAAGCAGCCACTGGCAGTGCCGTGGATTCAATGTACAGTAGTTGATTATATATACTTATTAATAACAACAATATTCGTAGCAATGACAAGAGGCCATTTAAATAGACGGGCCACGTGGCCACCAGACGCCCTGGTGAGGTGGCCGGGGGACGACAGTGGTTCGATGGCAATGAGCGACCTCTTCCCCACCCCCATCACCCCAACTTCTGTACGACCTCTGACCCCTCTCGCTCCACTGCCGCTGCACACAGCAGCGTACACCGTAGTTAGAGGGGCGGGAATCAACTCAAAAGACGACGACGACGATGATGACAACGGTGACGACACAAACAATGGAACGACAAAACTACAAAACCTGTAAAAGACGTTCGTAAAAAAACGCCCCTCCCGCTCCGCGTTAAGAAGTCACGCTTCGGATCTCGCGGTGGGTTAAGATGCGTTCCAGGGTTACGGGGTCAGATGACAGAAGAGGGAGGGGGGTCCTCCCCTACCCCCCCCCCCCAGAAGGGTAGACGCAGACCGGTGGCCACTCATCTCGTGTTCATTGTAAACATAGAGTGCGGATGTCTTGCCGCTAGGGGACAGTGGTGACAGCTGTTACTGCTACTGCCGCCACTGATCATGAGTCCCAGTGGGCAAGGGGCCTGGGGGGGGGGGGGTGTTGCGGGGTATAGGGGGGCATGTGGGGGATGCGGGGGAATCAACCTGAGGCATCGGTCGCCAGGGCTCCGATCGCTCCTCCTTCTAAACGAGCAACGGGGGATCTCGCGCATCATCCACGGCTCGCGTGCACAGCAACGATCAGAAGTCAGTCTTGTTTTAAAAACAACAAAAAAAGCAGTAACAACCTAGCCCCTACATCGCTCACCACCACCACCACCCTTCCTCCCCATGACCCAAACCAAAACACACAAACGACGAACCCTGAACTTCACAACGGCTGGGGGCTTGTGTGACACACAGACGGCGCCGTGCATGCGACGGTGCAGTGGCGGGTCGAATTGGAGAAGCCACAAGGGTGGCCACGAACGCTCCGTGATCGACGGTGCCCGGACAGGGGCAGGGGGGGGGCGTCGGTCAAAGTGGGGTCCCTTTTTTCAATCTTATTTCGCGTGAAAAAAAAAATAACAACGAAGCAATAAATAGAAACGATTAAAAAAAACGACTGGTGGAAGGAAATACAAACGGTACAAAATAAACTGGAAAACGTAACTAAACAGAACTTCCAAACCAATGGGTTGTGCACGTCAGTTATGGTCCGAAGGAGCTCGAGGTTTGGGTTGGGCATTGTGGGTGTGGCGGAGTAAGTGGACAAATAAATTCAGCACGACTTTCTTGACCAATGCCACCGGCCCGAGGTGTATGGGGCTAGCGGTCGGGCTAGCGGTCGGGCTAGCGGTCGGGCTAGCGGTCGGGCTAGCGGTCAGGCTAGCGGTCGGGCACTGCTGGAGGGGAGACAGTCCAGGCCTTGGCGCTGTGTGCGTGCTGACGTTCGGGGGCTCCGGGTTGGGCAGGGCGATGGCCGGCGCTGGCAGCATTCCGGGACGGGGTAACGCAGCTCCCATCATACGTCGAGAAACTTGGAGCCGCCGTTCTTGGCTTGGAAGGGCTCGGACCACATGCGTCGCAAGTCGCCCTGGACAGAAAACAGCCACGCGCAAGCGCGGATGGGTGTTAGGGTGTTAGGTGCTGCACATAAACAAAGTGAGATTTCTGTACTGTAACGCTACTTTTCTGCACACCAGCCAATCACCTTGCAAAAGGTCTCGTGCGGCGCAAACGTGCTCTCAAATTGACAACGAGTGGAAGTTCACGTACGTGTTATGTAGGAACGAAACATTCCTTCCGCTGCTGATGACATTTAACAGAAAACAGGGGGGGGGGGGGGTGTAGTGGTGTGGGGGGCCCGGGAAAGATGACCGAGCGGAAATTACCCCTTCAAGTCACTTCGCAGAAGCCGCTCGCCAGAAACGCTCGGCGGTGGCGCTCCTGTGCCCGAGCGGGAAAGCTTTTTCAAGATGAAGAGGGCAAATTGCTGGTGGCCATGGGGGTCACCAAGGGGGGGAAGGGGGGGGCGGTGTCGGGGAAGGAGGGGGATAGAATTTCACTTGGGCCCAGCACGAGATGGAGAGAGACTGTTACCATCCCCCCACCGGTGTTCTCAGGGCCATGCCTCCCAAAGCTGAAATGTGCTACATGAACCCTTCCCCAATTCCGACGACGTACGTCGACATCATCAGTTTCTCTTCCGATTTCGTTCAATCGGAATAAAAACATAAATAAACTTCATCGGTACACCTTCAGGGTCGGATGACGTACCGAAGATCCCACAAGGTCATGCGGGAAGGGCGTGGCACAGTTTGGCGCCAGCCATCGCAGAGTGCAGCAAGCCTTCGCCACTTGACTTAGCCTCAAAATGCACCTAAGCCTGGCGCGTGCGCCATGGTAACGTCGCCAACAACAGCAGCTGCTGCTGTTGTTGTTGTTGAGTGTGTGCGTCGTTGTTGCGCATGCGCTGTTGTTGCGTGTGCATCCAGAGTGAGAGCAGTCACCTTGAGATAGGCCATCGTGAGCAGCGGCAGCAGCGTGAAGGGCACCAGGTAGAGCAGTGCAGGCTGGGCGGCCCGGTGGATGCGGGACGCGATGGTGGCCGTCAGAAGACCTGAACACCACCCCCCCACCACCACCAACCCAGCCACGCACACAGAGGCCACCGGACACGCACGCACACCGAGACAATGATCCGACGATTGACAGGGCGTCCCCTGGAAAAATACACTCAATCGCTCACGTGTGTACAAGTGGTAAGGAGCGGTAGTGTAGCGGTCAGTGCGCTACGTTACGAACCCGGTCACCTGAGTTGAATTCCCGCTGAAAACCAATAATAGTGGCGAATATTTTAACCGGTCCTGAGCCTCGACTCAACCTCTAATGAGTACCTGGTGCGGTGTGTAAACATCGCCACTAGGCGGTCGGGCATGGTGCCGGACACCCACTCCCTGGTGTGCCGTGCCGGCCTTCATTAGGCACCCGCTAACAGCACTTGCCCCAACAGTCTGTTAAGCGCCGCGGGCGCTCCCCAACATGCGATGCGGCCGGTGGTTGTTTGCCGAACGGCGCGTCTGGACACAAGAGGGCTCGCGATTGGTGGTGCGATGCCGTGACTCGCCCGGCTCGGCCAATGGGGGCGCGCGTCGAGTGCGCAAACGGAGAGTTCGCGGGAAGGCAATGGCGTGGCCGCCTCTCGATTGGCTGGAGTCCGACACGCCCACCCAACCGCTCAGTGAGACAGCTCCCTTGAGACTGTTAGCCGATGTCGCGATGCGCTCCGGGCTAGACTGGCCCTTCAATGGAAAAGCGCTCCCCCGAGGTGCTTTGGAGCACTGCTCATCGAACGCAAGCCCGCACAGCATGCTAAGTGCGTATTTTGGAGTAATCACTAAGAGAGAGAGAGAGAGAGGGTTGAGTAAAGCATTTTGGACAGAACAGTGACGCACCGATTATGCCCGTCATTAAAGCCAAATAAATCGAGCGGGAGACGGGCAGCACGGGTCACGAAACGTGACTGACGAGAGATGGGAGACGACTTCACAGCGGAGAGGAGACCGAGGTAAGAGAAGAGAAGCAGGAAAGAAGTCAGCGGGAAACGCGGTAGCGGCGAAACGACATCGCAGAGTTCAGAAGTCACGAATGAAGAGGAGCAACATGGGCAAAGAAGAGCGATGGGGAGACAAGCAGCAGGTGGAAGTTTCAGGCTGGCAACAACAGCAACAGCAGCAGCAGCAGCAAGAGCACCAGCGGCAGCATCCACTGTTGGCTTCGAGCGGCGTTACCGATGAAGTATCCGATGAGGGTGCAGTGGAAGTAGGAGACGCGCTGCATGCGGCTGGGGAACGCTGCGTCTGGGTCCACGCCGTTCGCCTGCTTCTTGTAGTTGTCGTAGCGCAGCACGAAGCATAGCAGCAGACCGGGCATCACGATGTCGCCGATGCCCAACATGGAGAAGTGGCTTCCACTCGAACTGAGCACGCGCACACGCACGGAGATGCCACGTGAAGAAAACTAAACTAAACTATCTTCTTGACAGACCTGTTCTTCACCCGAGGACGGCTGCTAGCGTTGTGGCCGAAACGTCGTGAGAATTATTTTATTATGTTTTATTTTTATTATTTTATTACTTCCCTTCTACGTGACTTTACCGAAAGAACCAAGAAGATGAATCCCTGCAGTCACGAAAGCTTTAAATCGAAATAAACTAAACTATGTTTTATTTTACCAGGGAAGGCCCACTGACCTGGCCATCACAAATTATCGTTCAACGAAGTGGCTTATCATGTAGAAATTTATAGCACCCAAATACTCTTAATGTATGTTGATTCTAAATGTGGAGGGAAAAACCCAGAGGATACGGATAAAAATTCACACGACCACGGGGAGAAAGAATGCCAACTCCAAATATAGAGGCATCAGAATCCGAATCGAACCCACGACCTCCTGTATACCAGGTGAGGTAGTTAACATCTCGCCACCATAGCGCCCAAGCCTTATAGTCTGCTGGGAGACGGCATTGCTTAGATGTTGGGTTCGAATCCAGATTTAAGTCGCCTATGATTAACTAGAGTTGTCAAGCGTGGTGTGTTAATGGTCTCGGCTCAGTCGTCATTGACTGCACAATTAACCCCGCTATTACATTGCATTCGCTACTGCACTTAATTTGACTGAATTTCAGGCCCAAGGATTAAAATATCAGGTCGAACGTAACGCGACGAGCATTTCCCTCGGGCAGAGTTGGCGGTAAAATAGTCGCCCCGTTCTCCATGAACCGGAGCTCACGTGAACGGATCTCAGAGGCAGCTCTGTGGTATTCCACTTGAGTGGGCTGTCGTCAAACACTACGGGGTCGCGCGCGTCGCTCCGCGGGAGAGATCTGAACGGATTCTTTGTCTCATCTGGTCCAACCCATGCGAGACTAGGCTCTAAGGAAAGCTGTCTCGGGTGTGGACCAATCAACTTCAAGGACAGTGTACATTATCAGAGTTATGTCTTTTGTTTGTATTATGACTGCAGGTATTGCGGTTTATGCAAACATGACTCCTTGTAAAAAGGTGTCAGTTTTGTTACCAGATAGAAGGGTAAAAAAAACCAATTATCAAAAAAAAACGAATTGTACTTGCGTCCAACTTCAATAAATCAATCCGCGCTGCCCATCAACGCTGCTCCCCCCAACCCCCCCAACCACCTCCCTACCCCACAACCCCCCCCACCTCCCCGCCCCCACCTGGGGAAGACGAGCTTCCCGGGCAGCGAGAGGCGGGGGCCGTCGCGCCCCCCCTGCGGGAAGTGCAGCTTGCGCGACAGCACGTCGATAGGGTTGTCGGCCGGCTGCGTGGCCACCTTCACCATCACGTTGCTGCTGAAGATGTACGCGGAGAAGAACACCTGCTCGCACGCACACACACAAACACAAGACAAAGATCCCCCATTAAAGCCTTCATGGATTGTTGGGGCAAGTGCTGTTAGCGGAGAAGCGCCAATGAAGGCCGGCACGGTACAGCGCCACGCTCGACCGCTTTTGTCTAAGAAGTGGCGTTGTTCACACACCGCACCGGGTACTCGAACTGGGGTTGTTGGGTTTGTAGTGCAGAGCGCCGACCGTTGGGCGCCATGCACAGGCACACGAGTCGCCACGTCACTCAATTGGGACCATACGTTGGGACTCTTGATACAAGCACCTCTGTTGCCCACGTCAGCAATTGTTTCTTGCTGTGGTTGTCCTACCTGATGACGGACGCTTGTGTTGCGCCCGAAACGTCGTGATTTAATTTATTTTATTTTATACCTACGTGACTTTACATAAAGAACTAAAGAGTATGAGTCGCAATCATCGCCCCTTACTACTGGCTAAACTAATGCCTCAGGTCACCCTTGCAAATGGGACTAACCCTGGTTTGGAGTTCCCGCCTGGTTAAACTACGTCGTTCCTCGGGTTCGTGTTTCACGATATATGATAGGATATTACATTATTATATTTCACGGTGTGACCATTGTCGCGATATCAGCTACATGGCCAACTTTCGCCGACACGCCTCTACTGAAAGAGACGAGCCGCGACGACAATTAACAGACCTCGACCAATCACGAATAATCGCGGTAACGCCTCGTCGGTAGCCGGTGCACGAACACGAAAAAATATTCAACGGAGACAATCAACGGGTGTACGGCGGCGTGCTCGCGAGGACACGCGAGGGCCATACCCAGAAGACGTCGTAGATGAGCAGGCCGGAGAGCAGCAGGCAGGACACCTTGAGGCTGGGCAGTCGCACGAACGCGATCATCGCGACACACAGGCCCATCGCTAGTGCTGCACACGCAGACGCACGGGCGCAAAGGGAAGAAGAGGCATTCGCATCACCCCGACTCTCATGAGCAGGGCTGCCATAAAAGCTCGCATGCTGTGCAAAGGTTTATGTTACCATGAAGAGACATGATGGCAGATTTATTTTCACACACCTCCCCGTGTTTACGGTGTGTTGTTTAAAAGAACGTTTTGTATCTTTTTGGAATTTATATTTTCGCACAGGGTGGAGCCCGAGGTGCAGTTGTTCCCGTAGCGCGCTATGAATCCCGTGCTTTGTGTTTCGACTCCTCCGTGGACTATTAACGGCGCTTTGCATGTGTTCTTCACAAGTTATGTTTTTAATGGGCTCCCATTCACGGAGTCCACCCGGCCCTGATCTGGTATCACGAAACAGGCGGCTGCCACCACTGTCGGAGTGGTGCGCGTCATTAACATCAGCATCAGTCACCAGCAGCAGCTTTTATAGAATCTTTATCGTCACAAGCAGCTGTAGTAACAGACGTACCACCAACAGAATCATTAGCAGCAGCAACAGCATCATCAACATCATTTATTCCTAGCAGCGGCTTTTGTCTAGCCATCGAACTAAGACGATCACTGCATTGTGTGCTTTCAGATCCGCTTCTGTGGCTGTCTGGAATGCTCTTCCTTCCAATATTTGGAAACCACTGGAGATATGCACTTTGACATCTAAATTGAAAACAATTTTTTTTGGAACTGCTTTTTGTGTTTAGTCTGTTGTCCTTCCAACGCCCCTTCGATTTAGCATTGTCGGCTACATATTGTGCGAAAGAAGTTCAACATACATACAAACATCATCAGCAGCAAAAGCATTTGTATTATGTTCCTGGCCAAAATCATAATCTCCACCGTGAGGCCATTCGCCTCTAACAGGGAGCGCGGTGCGAGAGAGTTCCCAACGGCCTCTCTCCGTCTCTTGAGAGCGAGAAACGATACCGACAGCACGTGAGAACGACTGCAAGCGGGGCACGAAGATCAATACCGTCCATGAGCAACCAGTGTCCGGTGAGCACCCAGATGAGGACGAGGGCGATGGAGAGCGAGAACGAGAGCAGCTCGGCCGTTGTGAAGCGACCGCAGCAGCCAAACGAGATCCTGCGGGGGGGAAGGGGGGGGGGGGCAACGCACGGAAGACAACGCGCGGATCAAATCGGACCCAACTCCGGCGAGCGAGACAACTCAGCTCCGCATGCCAACCCATCTCATCACAACCCAGCGGCGTAGCCACCGAGTGTGCAGGCTGTGCAACTGCACCGGGGCCCAAGGGCGGGAGGGGCTCAGACACCGGGGCTATGAGCAGTGGGGGAAATTGGATTAATGGGTGAAGTGGAGGAGGGGGGGGGGGGTCCCATTCAAGTCCTTGCAGCAGAGCCCATGCCTACCACGCTATGCCACTGTCCTTCACTGACTGAGTGATACATCAAACAGAAGCCCGGTGGAAGTCGCAAGGTTCTTTTTCAGCAGGATTCTGCATCGGGATGTTTAGCACGTTCATCAATGGGGATGTTTATGTGCGGGAAGGGAGAATGCCCCAAGAAATGTCACAGTGAAGCACGCTGCCTTGCCTGCTGCTGTACTGCCATATCGCTTTTCGACACTTTGAGCGTCTCCCACACATGACAGGAGTTTGCGCGTCACACGCCTATTCCACCTATCACAGTGCGGGGTTTACAGGCAAACGCTGCCACCGCCACCACGGCTGGCTTTGCTGTCGATACCCGTCTACCGCCAATAACGCTGCGACTGGCGCGCACGCACTCGCATAACACTTGCGATTACCGTGTCGACAATTTCTGTTTTTACATTTTCCGCAAGAATGTTGTTTTACTCAACATTTGCTTTCAATTTCGAGAGCCATTAGCTTTCTTTGCGTTCATCCGAGTAGGAATTCCGGACTGAGCTAAGCCCAGGATTTAATGTCTCCTTGGCAGGCCGACCTTGAAAAGGCGACAGCTGATATCGGCGGCGCGGGGTCCCGCATACCGATCTGCGTGCGACGCCTCCCCTGACCCATCGCACGTGCTCCAGTCATCATCATCATCAGCAGCAGCATCAGCTATGACCAGTGATGCACTGGCAGATTAAAGACCTCATCTAGCCGTTGCTATCGCTCACGATGCTGCGAAATAACGATCCACAGGGCACCTGCGCACGAGCCGATTTCATTGCTCATCTCTCTCTAGTGGATGTGCTCTGGGAATCGTTCCCTCCTTTGGTGGCCACTCTATTACTCTTCTGCCATTTGTCTCCTCCAGCGACAATGTCGCACTCGAGTCTGCTCACTTTTGTTAACCGCTCGCAGAGTAATTTTCCTGCGTATGTCATCGAATCCATTCGTTCCTCTATCTATGAATGTGCATCTCCCCATGCGCAGTCAAGTCTAAGAATTTCGGTTAGATACTGCAATGCCATAATTGCCTCTCTCCACGCTTCTTTGCGCAGTTTTCATGCATTTTTTTTTATTGTAAAAGACCGTGTTTCTGAACGATGTGCACGTCACAGCGTGAAGTACGAAATGATTAAGAACTCTTCGCTCGAGGCCACATTGGTATGCGTTGCGGGCGCACAAGTGTGCGAGCTCCAGCACGCTCGATGAAAAACGGCCTCCTGTAAAACGCAGGTCTCAACAGGTTTTCAGACCGAAATCTCAAGCAGAGCGAAAAGCGGCCGCACCACAAGAGAGCCACTCGAGTGCATCGATAAAACTCGCCTTTGTATTTGGCAGAAAAGTGACATCTGAAATGACTTCTATGCAGCGCTCACGTTGGCCAGGTGGGAAAAACGGGCTGCAGAGTACGGCACGCAAGTGAATAGCGTGCGATTCCAAGATTCCACGATCCATCATCCCCTCCCCGGAGTCAGTAAAATGAGTACCCTTTAGTGGAGAGTCAACAGCGGCCATCCTTATCGAGGCCTGCGATCATATCATGCCGGAAATCTCTCCTGATCGTGTCAGATCTGAGATGCTACGTAAGGAGGAGCACTAATCCTGACTAGTGCGTGGACGAGGAAGCGAGCAATTGCAGGGCTGTGCCTTTACCGTTACCTTTCGCAATCTCCACCGGCTACTCGCAGCATGTCATCCCCTTACACGAGGGCACGCGCACACACACTAATCCCGAATCAAACCGCATCCACCGAAATCGCACATCTCACGCGCAGAGTAATCCGCCCGGCATGAATTAACTGAATAACTCACCCCATGTGGATCTTTTTGACCGCTGAAAAAAATCGGAAATGTATTTTTTTTTAAGAACCATGTAATCTTTTTTTTAAGGGATGATGGGAGATTTGTTTTGACCAGCAGCTGTGCTGGGCTGCTGCCAAGGCTGTGTGAATCATCACGCCTGATGCTTTCGAGTCTTAGCCAGATCCACGGGATTACTAGGAGGAGGCAAATGTGCGGAGGAGGGTGGGTGTAGGAAACCATAGCATGCAGTGAGGGTGTGTCTATGGCGAGAGGCCTTCATAGACGGCTCGCTAACAGCACTTGCCCCAACAGTTTGTTAAGGCTATATGGGGGATCTTTTGTCTTTGGCGGCGAGTGGTAGTGCAACGAGTGGTAGTGTAGCGGCGATCCAGGTTCGATTCCTGCTCATGGCCAACACCAGTGATGATTATCTGAACCAGTCCTCGGCCTCCCCTAGGTCGACTCGACCTCAATGAGTACCTGGTGCGAGGTGTAAAAACATTGCCACTGGGGAGCAAAAGGTGGCTGGGCATGGTGCTGGCCACCCATCCGCTCGTGTGCCGTGTCGTCCTTCATAGGTGCTCACGAACAGCACTTGCCCCAAAAGACCGTTAGAGGCTATACGGGGGGTGGTCTTTGTTGCACGGCGAGGGACGATTGGTAAAAGGTGCAGCCCTGCAGTTGCTTGCCCGTGCCACTGCTGGTGGAAGGGCCTCCACTAAAGGGAGCTCTAGAAGTGCCACTCGAGTGGACATTTTGGCCTACTCCTCCATGGAGGCCAGGCGTCTTCCAAGAGACGGGAGTACCTGTCGATCGACTAACCATGATGCACCCATTCGTACCGCTGGGTGGATAACAAGCGGCGGGGGCGGGGTGGGTGGTGGGGATGGGGCATGATTACGAAAACATGCACGATTGTTTTTGACTGCTTGCGCCGGGAGATCAAACCAAAACTGGCGGACCAGTGAGATTGCAAGTCCAGCGGCGCTAATCATTACACCGTGGCAGCATGTGATGGGTAGTGCACGGTACAGCGTGCGCGGTTGCGAAACACAAGCGAGGGAATTATTACGAAGGTCCCTTGACGGCAACAACAAGAGCCGAGAGTCGCAAATTCTCTGTCACGCAACTGTGAGCGAGAAGAGAGAAAAATGTTAATTTAAGAATCCAGCGCCAAGGGAAGGGACGGACAGAGGAAGGTGTCAGGTTCAGCCGGGGGATGAACGGAAAGAGGATAGGCGCCTCGCAAGGGAATCGTCTCCACCCCATTGGCTGTTCGCCGACCAAATTTTGTAAAGCCATATTCGATCACTTTATATTTGTACGTGAAGAGACATTCATCATATGAAAAAATTAACCCGTAAAAACAAAGCTTTTCACTATAAATCCTTATATGCGTGGCATCGGTTTAATTTTATTATTCATTTCTGTTTTTCTTGAGTAAGAGGTTCATTTTTATCACATTGGTATTTTAAATTAAATATAATTTTTTTTTCTCCTAAAAAGTGGAAAATGTAGGAAAAACAATTTTCACGAAAATAAATTGTCACGCATAACGAGTCTGTGTGCAAAATGTCAGCTCGATTGGATCACGGGAAGTGGGTTAAAAAACGACCGAAAGATTTGCACGGTCGTAAGCGCGCAAGCAAGCAAGTGAACTTAATACAAAGGATTTAAAAAGTGCATGCAGGCTGGAATTAAATAACAGTCGTGATACTTGGGCTTTATAGACAAACAAGAGGGCCTTTTGGGAGCTCAATGCTCCCAGCATGCCTTGCACCATCACATGAGATCACCAAAGTGCATTATGGAAAAATCTATCGTGAATAATGTAACATTCGGATGTCAAATTCAATCAGCTGGGTGTCTGGAAAGCATAGTCGTAAAAGATATATTTTGATCACAGCGAAAGATCTGACAGCACGAGCTCAAATGCCAAGTGCCCAGAAAGAATGGACGCTCGAGTGAGAACGGTGGGGGTTCGAGACAGTGGTGGGGTTCGAGATGGTGAGCTTCTTGAACCAAGTCAGGGGTTTTACGCAGTGGTAAAAACTGAGAGGGCAGTGGGGCAAGAAGTTAACTACCTCTCCTAGTACGCAGAACGTTGTGGGGGTTCAATACCGACCTTGACGACGGTATATTTGGAGTTTGCATGTTCTCCCCGTGGTAGCGTGGATTTTTCTCTGGGTCCTCTGGTTTTTCCCTCCATATTTAGAATCAACATGCTTCTTGGGAGTATTTGGCTGCTATAAATGTCCATGTGATGAACCGCTTCGTAGAACTATCATTTGTGGCCAGGTGGCTTCTGCAAAAGAGCTCTATAGCTCAGTGGGATTTACCTGGAAAAAAAAAAGTTTAAAAATAGTCTCGTTTAAAAAGCCCAGCGGTCACCACACGTGCCACCTAACTATATTGACGGTCAAAATCCCAACCGAGCCCCTTCCTCAGGCTTTGTGTGCGGGTGTACCAGAGCATGCCACCTTCCAGAAAGCAGGCATTAAAAAGTGCCTCCAATGATGTCCTGTATGACGACAGTCGGCATGATGTCTCTAATATGCATAAGTTCTCCAATCCCTGCGATTGCTCTTTCTGTCTCGCAGTGTTTTCCCAAGCGACGTGGACTCCAGCTCGGGTAGGACACACACCACGGAAAGGGACGAGAGACAATGGCCAAGGCTCACGACGGAGCGACAAGCCGAAGCAAGAAACGTGCCCGGGAGGGCGTCCACCACGGATGTGGAGCGGTGAAAGTCAGCTCGCGTGTGTGCATGTGTGTGCGTGTGTGTGTATGTGTGCGTGTGTGTGTGGTGCCAGGCGTATCGTTGCATCGCAGCAACTTGAGAAAACGAGAATGGCTTGTGGAGGCCTTCATCCAACAGTAGATTTGATCGCGGCCGATGAAACAGTCGCTCTCAAAAAATAAATGAGGTCGTCACGCCGCCGGTGCCCTTTGCCAGCTTTCTGGAGAATTGCAAACGCACCGTTGACAACGGACTGGTGTAACCATCCTTAATCGGATACCCGTTTCCAACGAGGTTATGAATCTCAATGGGCTAAAGCCTTGTTAAGTGGCATTTATTTTTTAAAATCTGGATTATGTTTTTTTTTACCCATCAGGTGTCAGAGATCAGGTTATAATAGATTCCACTGTGATTGTTTAGGCAGGGGAAGCGCCCAACCCTCCAAGGAAATACACCTCCCCGACAGCCGCCTTTCAAGTGCAAAGGCGGGTTAAACGCGTCGCATTGAACGTGTTGCGTTATCAGGGAGAAGAAAAATAAATAAAATAAATCAGCAGAGCGTTATATCTTTATGGGCAACAAGTAAACCCGTAAAAACAACGTTTTTCACTCTAAATCCTTTATATGCGTGGCGGCTAGAGTTATCTCGTCCTCTGGCTTGAGATGGCTGCAATCTATGGGTCAGATGATTGTCTGCCAGTATTAAGCAAATGGTAATTAAATATTTAATTAGTTTTCCCTAAACAGTGTAAAATTTTGGAAAAAAAATTTCACGAAAATTAATTGTCACACACAACGAGTCTGTGTGGAAAATGTCAGGTCGATTGGATCACGGGAAGTGGGTTAAAAAACGAGCGAAAGATTTGCACGGTCCTAAGCAAGCAAGCGAACTTAATATAAAGGATTTAAAAATATATTCGCCTGTGGAGGACGCGGGGATCGATCCCGCGACCTTTGGCATGGGAAGCGAGGGCGCTACCAACTGCGCTACTCCACCACGGCCTGTGGAGGGGTTACGCTCTGGGCTCTTGCACTGTGATGTTCAGCCAAAGCCTTGAATGCGTTCTATTTGAATGTGTAAAATAAAAAATTTTTGCCTAAAAAGTGTAAAATTTTGCACGGTCCTAAGCAAGCAAGCAAGCACGCAAGCACGCAAGCGAACTTAATACAAAGGATTTAAAAATATAGGTCAAGCACTACGGGCGATGATGCAGGAGAGAGGGAGTGTGGGCGGGCAGCGATGAGTGCGAAGGTGTTGGAGTTGGTGATTAGCAAACGGTAGTTTTTCATAAAATTTACGGGCCACGTGCCGCGAGGAAAACCAATCAGCCACCCCCCCCCCCCCCCAAAATAATCCACAGAAAGGACACGGAACAAAGTGGGCCGATGCCCACCCCACATCTTCCCAATGTACACCGTTTTGAAATAAAATAAACTAAGTGCCGAATGTGTAATGTGTCGTTCGCTTTTGTGTTTATTCGCAATTTAGATATCGGTTAGAATTCCCGATTTCCGTGACCACCACGCAAAAATCCTAGCATTAGTGATTTGCGGATGCAATAATTCACCCCAGCCCAGTCATTTATTCAATGGTAATGATTCTGCTCTGCCATTGATAATAATAACACCACCAATTAGACTGTGCAGGATCTTCTCAAAAATACACCCGAGTTTTCATTACGTTTCCTAAAATAATACACGTACAACTGGAATTACAGTTTACAAACCACAACGAGTGAGCGCGGCATCCACGCTCACACAAAGACGTGTTTACTTGTCTTTGTGTTTACATGATCTAAAACTCCCAAACTTCTTCTGGCAGCTAAAATATCAAGTTGTGTGCATGTATTATTTTAGGAAACAATGTGATGAACATTCGGGCATATTTTTCTGAAGACCCTGTAATGTTTTAGCCATGGGAAGAAATTGGAGAACCCAGAGGAAACCAATTCAGAACAGTGGGGAGTACATTGAAACTCGACAAAGAAAGGCCACCCAAGTTAAACATCAAACCTAGGTCCTTTGTCCTGTACAGCCACGAGTGTTACCGCTGCATCACCCTACCATCTGCTCACAACCGATGATGCTGGTGGTGGTGCTGCTGTAAATAACGTGTTTGTATATGCATAGAATAGATGTTTATTTGACGAATTGCTGCACCGCTGTTGCTCCGAGCAATTCGTACAAAACAGGCAAGGAAGGTTCAAAGGTCGTGCCGGAGCGTGGTTAGCGTGGCGATGGTGTCGGCGATGAGCGACGCTTACTTGTTCTGGGTGGAGCAGGGCCGCGTCAGGTACTGGCACATGGGCAGCAGCAGGAACGCGAACGCGATGGTCGCGAGCACTGCAGAGGGGCGCCGGTCAAGAGTGGGTGCACAAAAAACACACAAAGACAGACGCGTGCCGTTTAGACCAGGGGAACCGGGCCGCACAGCACGAGGTGAGCGGTGAGTCCGCGCGTGGCCTGCCCCCATTGTTTTATTCACAACTTCCGTCCGCGCCTCTTTCCCGCACTGCGCACTTGTCTCAGCCACAGTTTTGGTGAACCCACAAGCTGCCAACCCCTAGTAGCCAAAATGAGTTAAAAAAACAAACGTTGCTGGAGAGCTTCTTTGAAAATGGGAAAAGACTCAATGGTGACCCCCCTCCCCCTGGTCCGTGGAAAAATTGTCTTCCACGAAACCGGTCCCTGGTGCCAAAAAGGTACCGCTGGTTTAGACCGACGGGGACGTGCGGACGGGGGGCCCAACCCAACGAGTTGGCGCCACCACTCGCCACACATGCACGCGGGAGTTTTTGTTGTCGTTTCCGATCGATTTCCTTCATTGCTGTACTTAACCTCGTTCGGTTTTGCCTTCGTCGTTTCGGTGACCCAGGTGAGCCTTGCAAAACGAGACCCATCGCGGATCTCCTTTTGAGTTCTCGCCGCGGTCACACGACATCAAGCGTGACCTTGAATCGGACGTAGACCGCCACTCGGCGAGAGGGCGGCAGGGCAGGTGCGCGGGGGGGGGGGGTTGAGCCGCAAAACACCGCGCGGCCGTCTGCAGCTCGCGAGTTTAGCGAAGCCGTGAACGGAGGGTGTCTCCTCGCCTGTCGCACGGACGAGACGTGCGTCCCCGAGCAGGTGGAAGGATTATCCCCGAGCGGCGTAATCTCCATCTCGCTCGGGCAATGGTCGAGGAAGAGCCTCGGGGATTATTAACTACGTTCGCGGTCACCCGAGCGCCGGCTAGGGGGACTCGGGCTTCGGCGAAAGGCAGCGGAGGGCACTCTGGTTGTGTTGACGTATTAAAAAAATACGATTAACGCTTACACAGGCACTCCTTTATTACCACTTTCCGGATATATGTTTTGTCTTGTAATCACAATGTTACGGGTTAAACCCCTGTTGGGAGAGGGAGGGATCGGCAGGGAAGGGAGGAAGTTGACCCAGCTCATCAGCGTATTGGGATCGATAAAGACAGTACCGTTTTGTCGGACGTCAACGGTAGTTTTTTATTTTTTTGTTCTACGCGACTTTACCGAAAGACCCAAAGAATATTAAGTGAACGGTAGTCCGTCTTACAAAGAGAATGACCCCTGCTCTGTGGAAATGGGAATTAACGACGACTGGCTTAGGAGCGCCGACGAAAGTGAAGACGCCAATATGTTTACCAATTAATTTGTATTCATGGCGCAAACATTGTGAGTTGGTGACGATTCTTTTTAAACCAGGTGAGAACCCGTGTCTGGGTGAACTGGTAAAAACAGCTGTGACCACGCTCAACGCCTGGAGGAGGTTCAGTTATTTAACATGCATCTGTCCGTTGAGCTCAAAGCCAGCACTGCCATTAAAAACAAGCTGGCGAGCAGGTCCATTAAGGGAGGGGGCCTCAATTTGGCGAGGAGATTTCACTGCACTCACAAGACAGGCGTTTGTGCGAAAATACACAGACATACGCACAACCGGACGCAAGCATTTCGCGCACTTGCTTAAAAGAAATTAGGGAAAAGGCGCAGCCCTGCAATTGCCCCCATCGGCCGGCTCTCCTGGCACCGAGCACCGAGCCAATGAAGAATCGAGCGAGTGAGCGAGCGGAGCGAGGAGCCGGCGGACACCTTTGTCTTACCCGCGGTGCAGATGGTGAAGACGACCTGCACCGAGTCGAAGAAGAAGAACATGACGAGCAGCGACACGGAGGCGCCGATGGGCAGGAAGAGCGCCTGCGTCGAGTCTATTGTCTGGATGCCTGCAGACGGGGGAGGGGGGGGGGCAATAGTGGGGGGCACAGTGGGGAAAAGCGGTGGTGGGTGGAGGGGGAGAGCAGAGCGGAGGGAGAGAGAGAGGGGATAGCAACAGGAGTAGTAGAGAGTGGACATGGAACCCGTTAGTGACGTAGCATGGCCGACTACCAGGATTAATTATTATTAATCACTAAAATGACAACACAGCTGCTTTGGCTGCTGTGACTTGGGTCGGCGGATATGGCGAGTGCATGGGCGTAGCGAGTCTGGAAAGGGCCCAGGTGTATTTAATCAAATGGGCGCCCCCCCCACACCTCACCGCCCACTACCCCGACCCCCCCTTTCTCTCCTTAGCCCAGTGTGCCTGGGCTTCTTCGGACCACGGGGGGCCCTGGTGCAGTTGCACCGCCTACACACTCGATAGCGGCGCCACTGCCGGGACACGAATGCGCTGTCATCGCAAGGCGCGCGCTGTGCGCTGCAAAAGCAGGATGATGGGGAGACTTGTCGACTCTGTAAAAATCCCCGCGGGAAATCTACCCGGCGAAGCTGTAAGCTTTGTGAAGTCGCTCTTATCGGGATGGTGGCAAGTAATCACAGGAGGGAATGGTCCGAGTTGACTGCGAAGGGCGCGGGCACAGAGCATGACGAAGAACAAACTGCAACTCGCCGCCTGAATTACTCACGCGCACTGCCTCGTAACGGGGAAGGAAAAAAAACTGGGAATAAAGTTGGCTAATGTTTCACATGATGGCCAAATCCTTCGGCAGCAGCGTAGGGAGGAACACCGACTCAACCGATAGAGTTGGCGCCGAGACAAGATTCTTCTGATCTAAAGCAGCGTCAATAATGATGGAAACATTGGCGAGAGCGTTTTTTGTTGTTGTTGTCTTGTGCCATCGCATTAGGGTCCAAGCTGAAGCTGCTCTAATTTATTTTTCTGAAAAAGTCATAGGTTTTAAAAAAATGTTGAAATGTCTTAATTGTAGCGTCTTACATTTGCAGAGAGCCAAACACTGACCAAGATTATGTACGTCGGTGGGAAGGCAGTTCCTGCCCCATTCTTTTTTTACCCAGTAAACCCACCACCACCTGCGCAGAAAATAATAAACCGGCAATTTGGCTTTGGTTCATCAGCTGTTGTGCATCGTGACTTCGTGTCTTGTATCACGTAGTGAAATGGATATCCTCTGACTTCACTTTGTATCATTAAAGGGTCCGTCTCACAGCTGTTCAGATAAGTTACCAGCCATGTAACAATGAATCCCCCTCCCCACCCTCACGTCCAGTGAGTGCAGTGGTCCCTCGGTTTACGATGCCATCGATTAACGATATTTCGACTAACCATCCGCCCTCCCATGGGGTCCCATTGTTTCTATGAGCGATACATTTCAGATTAACGATACGTTTACGATATCACAAGGACCCGCCAATTTTGGCCAATCGGAGCGCTCCTAAGTGGCCTAGACAGCAGACCTCAGCCAATCAGCGACACCCATTTACGAGCGTTTTGAGAGCAATCGGCTACTAAGATGTTCAGTGTTTAATGTGCGTTGCTTATCAAAACAGCTATCTTGACTACGTAATGTTGTTTTTAAACACAAAGTATTCACCCCTGAATCTCCAGCGGTCCTCATGGGAGAAGACTCTCCTTCCAAAATTGATTTTCTCCCACCCCAACTTCTCCATCAACCCCTCACGCTATCCATCTACTTAGCCTCCGGTAAGAATTTTTATTTTGTGCTCTATTTATGCATTATTTATCCATTTTTTTATTCATATGAATGCTTTAATATGTCATTTTCGCGTTCATTTATTAAATTGCGTGTTTAAATATGATAAAACTGTGTTTTTAGGGTGAAAAAGGGTCCGCTTTATGATCGTCTTGGAACAAATTAAGCCTTTAACATGTGTTTCCTATATTCAATTAACAATAATATAATTAACGATGGTTGTCATGGAACCAATTCATATTGTTAACCAAGGGACCACTTTATATGAATTGTCAGGCTTCACGAATTGAGGTTCGTTAAATTACTCGATTCTCTTTCGGGCCTTGTTAGTAACGCAAGTCCCGTGTGGTGTCTCTCATTAGTTGCATCATCCTAAAAACGTAACATTTGCAAGTGACTAACGTGCATACACAGTAAATAAGTTATTCTTATTTGCACGATTCAACGCGACGATTTCAACGGTTGGCAACGTACTGTACGAAAGGAGTTCAACATACAGACGTACGGACTGTGCCGAAATCGAACTAATTAGAAGAAGAAAAAACACCGACGTTTGACGGACGGCAAAGAGCACCAACCGCGTGAAAAGGCGAATCAATCGCTTATCGCGGTGGAAGGGTGACGCGGGCTAGCCGCGACGGCCACGAGGTGGCGCATGCCAATACGTCCCGCGATGATGTCACTGCTAATCTTTTCGGCTTATTCGCGAATTAGAACCGCGGCTCGGTGACAATGCAGCGAGCGACAGCGGAAAATTAAAAACGCCGGAGTTAATTATAAACACGCGCGGCGCAAAAACGGGGGAGACAAAGCAAAAGCCGTTTCATTACAGACGGAATGAAACGTCATTTTTTTTTTTCTCTTCTTACAATTTTTGGCAAATTTATTCAACCGCGCTTTCAAAGATACACCGCGAATGAAATTGACAATGTCGACGACAAGAAAATTGAAAGAGCATTCGCAGGATGTCACGTTATTTGGGAGGGGAAGTACCGTGGCAGAGGGTGCGGGGCACACCGTGCCGCCGCAAAAACTCTCTCCGCGTCCACGTTCCGTGACCCTCAAGGGAATTGATAATTGTCGTGATGGACTAAGTGACCGGTGGACGGCAGCATGGATGGAGAGACTATTTTCGAGGTGAGAAATCCGGCCGCTGAAGGAGACGTGGGGCAGAGCACGTGAGTGCTTGTGCGATGTGCGAGTGACCGAGCGAGCGAAGAAGGTGAGTAATTGAGTCAGAGAAGGTGAGAGCGAGCGAGCGTGATTTTTTTATGGACACCATGTGATGCTCGCAAAATCAGGAAACGCGCTCAGCCCTTTCACTGGTCGACTCAAGCTCTCGTAAACTCTTCATTTGCCTGTATAACCCAAGGGGCAAATGCTTTACCGTTCCTCCCGCAAAAGTGGCGATGCCAGCAGAGAAAGCGACTCGCGATTCAAAGGTTCGGGGGGTTCAAGTGCCGCTTGGGTGTCTTACTCGGCCCACCACATCACCCTTCGTGCAAAGCCTTCGTCAATCCACTGCTGGATGAAAGCCTCGCCAATGCCGCATCGGTCGTTAGAAAATGCTGGGCAGTGGGTTAATGGTGAATAGGTGGTAGTGGGGGGGGGAGAGGTGGAAGGCCAGACCGATTCCGATAGCATTCTGCTACTGATGTTAGCCGTGGTTGAGATCAAAATTCAGGTCGCCGGGTTTTTTTTTGCGGAGTGTGCTGCTACCACTTACGCCAACGGTTTGGCTACGTATGTTGTGAAATAAGTTCAACACATACGTACACCATCTCCTTGTCCCGGGATGACTCGATATCATATGTAGCAAAGATAAACAAACTAAAAGGCAGCTCTCACGAGGAGCTATTTTTACCTCCATCTGACCCATTCCTCTGCGCAACCGCTCGTCCGGCGTGGCGCTGCGTTTACGTTCCGTGCGAATGCCACGAATAAAATGGCACCACTCGCACCACTGGACCGCTGGGGCCCGCGGGTCACGACGCGTGCGCATGAACACGCAGCCACACGGGGCGGCGGGGGGTTAACCATGACGGCCTCCCTGCCGTGGTTGACACGAGGACCCCCGCACCAGCAGCTCGTCCGTGGCACGGCATTTTTTTCGGATGCTCGCGATTGCTCGCGGCTGCACGCCGATGCACGCGGTTGCTTGTGGTTATTTCCCAGTGTGTACGCGCGACGTGGCATGTTTTACGCGAAGCATACGCTGCGTACTGTTGTTGGTGCTCGAAGCCCCCGTGCAGTTGGGAGAGTGACCGCCGCCCTCCTTGTCCTTCTCTCCGGGGCCTGGCTCATCCATGTTTAGGGACCTGCCGGTGGAGAGGTGGTGGCACGGGAGAGACAGTGACACAGACGCTCCATTAACAAATGCAAATGCTCAGGCTTAAACAGATGCAGCAGTGAAGTGTGATGGATGAGTGGGGCTGTCAAAGCAATGAGCAGGCAGTGTTAAGATTCAGGTCGAGTCTGGACTTCAGCCGCCTGTGATTACACCGAGCGCTCAAGTTGAGCGAGTTGATGGTCGCAGGTCCATCGCCCCGACTTCTGGCACAGATGCTCTGCTAACAGAGAGTCGTATGCACAAGCTGACGTTTAAACAAACTTGCAATAAAGTGGCGGCCGGGCCCAGGTGTCAGAGCTGTGAGTCAGCACGGGTGAGATCGTGGGATAGAATCCTTGAGTTTCAGGCGCACTGTGATTATACCAGGTGATGAAATGCAGCAAGTGGATAGCCCCTAGTGACTGCAGTATTAACATCTGTATCAACAGCAGCAGAGCTGTTGTGAGTGCGCAAATGTATGCCTTATCTTATGAACATGATGTACACCAAATGGAAAAATTAAGCTAAATAATATATATTTTATTTTTTCAGGTAAGGCCCACTTGATTTATATAGCTTATTTTCAGAAGTGACCTGGCCACAAATGATAGCACAACGAAGTGGCTTATCACGTGAAAATGTATAGCAACCAAATACTTTAAATGCATGTTTATAAATGTGGAGGTGAGAAAAATCCACGTGATCATGGGGAGAACATGCAAACTCCAAATGTACAGGTGAAAGGGTTTGGGATCAAACCCACGACCTCTTCCATACCAAGCGAGGAAAATAACATCTCGCCACCGTGGCATCCTATATTGGGGACGAGACCCACCAAAACATGTGTACATATAACATGCATTAGCACAGCTTCAAAGGAGTTTAAATAGTGCATAGTGTAAAAATATCTTGCCAGGGCATGTATAGCCAGACCACCTCCATACATTCAGGTCAAGAGTAAATATGTTCAAAAGACTTGCCCCCCCTCCCCCTGATACCCCATCCCCCTCCCTCCCCCATCCAACCTCCACCTCCTCCTCCCTCCCTCCCCCACCCGTGCCTTCTAATCTCCACCAGTTCTGGGTTGAACATAACAAAGCGTATTTAACGTGAGAACTAAGGGTCAGAGCAACGCAAACCATCGGTAACATCGGTAACATCGCGTTCCGTCCGTCTGACAGGGGCTGACGGATGCAACTACAAAACCTCAAAGAGTGGAACCACTGGGACCGCAAGCGCACACACGGGGCGGATGGTGGGGGCACAACACTTCGGGTAAACAGATTTGCGCACACTAATAGAGAGAGAGAGCATAGTGCTCACTGTGAACCAGTTCACCTGCTTTGCACAATGGCCTGCACAGGGGGACAACACAAATAAGTCTCCTGAGAGGCGGACAAAAACGTTAGTTAGCGGGGCAAAACGTTCTCGAAGAAATACATGAACTAAGATGTTTGAATTGAAGTTGGTGGACAGGTGGTTCAGAGGTTAGAACGCTCAGGAGCTGGCATCGCCAAAATCCTGGGTTCGAATCCAGGTTTCATCGGCCTCTTGATTACAACCGAGTTGTCAAGTGCAGTCAGTTGACGGTCTTGGCCAGGTCATCAATGCCCACACCAAAAAAACTAAATTTGGCAATGCACTGAATTCAACTAAATGTCCAGATGCGAGAAGAAATCATGAGTTTGATGGTCATGCGACGAACACTTCCCGCACCTCCGATTAGCACGGTTGACTACGTACGGTGCGAAAGAGGTTCAACATACCATACATGACGAACAACACATGGCACAACCCAAAAAACGCAACCGGGAGCCAAGAAAACTCTGGGTAATAGCGTGCATGTAAAAAACAAAACCCACGTAAATAATTGCGTCTAAATATTTCCCAACAAAAAGTAGAAAGATTTTTTTTTCCCGACACAAGCATGGCCCTTAATTCCCGAGCGAATGAGTATCACCCGCTCCGACAGAAAAGCATTTCGCATGGATCTCGGTGAACAGGAGGTTTAAACGGTTTCCATTACGCGGCAGACAGCAGGCGAAGGCATTAGTGCCCTTTGATGCCAATGGATCCCCTGTGTGGCGGCCAGCTGGGACGGTACGGACGGGCCCTTGTCCGCAAGTCGCACACACAAACAGGGACAAGTCACCAATGCACATAAATCATATTTGCTCACACACGTGCACATACGCACAACAACAGCCACCGTTCGCCACTGAGTGACGGAGATGTCACCCCCACAGCGATTGCGCCAGGCGAGGTGTGCTTTTGCGACCACGTGAGAGGTGTCCAAATTTTACTGGCAGGCTACAGGGCACAGAGGCAGGTGTTTAAAGTTAACGGAGATGAGTGAACCACCTGTACTCCCCACTGTGCCACACAAAGACAAAGATCCCACGTAAAGCCTTCCCAGACTATTTGGGCAAGTGCTGCTAGCGAGCAACTTTGAAGGCCGGTACGGTACACGAGGGAGTGGGTGGTGGCTAGCACCCCGCCCGGCCACCTTAGTCTCCTTCGTGCTGATATTCAAACGCTGTACCAGATACTCATTTAAGACACATGCACTTATCAAATTTGCACACACATCCCACAAGCGAGCTCGCACATGGATGCACGCATACATACAAACAAACACACGCGCAGATGCACACAGGCCTGTGCGCACACGCCCCCACACACATGTGCACGCACACACGGCCTATTGTGCTGGAGCCCTTTTGATTAATGCCACGTTTTGGAAATTAAAAAAAGGCAGAAAAAAAACAAAAACGCACCATTGGAACAGGAGAGGGTTGGCTCTCAACATTATAGCTGCTGGTGATGATTACAGGCGCACGCACGACCCCCCTCCCCCCCCCACCAGGAAACTAGATGCTATTACAAGCTGTGAATAGAAAGGTTTATGTAAACCCAGGAAACTAGATGCTATTATAAGCCATGAATTGAGAGGTTTATGTAAAGCAAGACTTTGCGCGACTGCGCCTGCATCTGTGACGCCCGTGCAAAGTCAACGCGCGCGCGGTCCACGACTTCATAAATTAAACTCAACGACGGGATTCATTGAGCAATGGAGAGGTCCCCGCACCGCCTGACCGGGCCGACTAACTCGGCTCGCTTGAATTTTAGCGGTGGAGGTGTGGGTGGGGGGGGTGTGAAAAATAAAAAAATAAAAAACATCGGGCATAGAAAATGTTCTAGAGGTCGGAAAATATGTTGCCGTCCCAAAAACTCTCCCTCCGTGTCCACGTTCCGTGAGCCTTTCGGGAATTGCTAATTGTTGAGATGAACTAAGTGGACGGTGGGTGTTCGGCGGCATGGACGCAGAGAGATTTTTCGGGATTGTAAATCCGGCCGTTGAAGGAGATGTGGGCAGAGCACACATGGCTGCCTGTGCAATGTGTGTTTGTGTGTGAGCGAGCAAGCATTAGTGCGCGTGAGCGAGCGAGGCGAGTGAGTAATTGCGTGAGAGAGCGAGCGAGAAAGTGAGAAAATGAGTGAGAGCGAGCAACTGAGTGTTAAGGTTTGGTACCTTGATCAAAAACCTATTTTTGTCGTCTATGCCACCGTCCACTGGACACGAGTTCGCCTCAACGAGCAACCAGCGGACAGCAGCAAAGACAACAACAAACGGCGAGCGAGTAAATCTCACCGGAAGCTCCCGTAGACGATGAGCAGGATGGAGATGAGGAAGGTGGACACCTGGCTGGAGTCCACCAACGAATATGCCCTGTGGAAACACACACACACACACACATTGGTGTCGTCGTCGTCAAAAGGACCAATGCCAGAAACATTACGACGAGCAAATTCATTGATTAGGAATACAACCTGCACAGTGGAAGGGGGGGGACGAGGAGGGTTGCCCTCTGACAATGATGGACCGAGAGCAATGACGCCTGCTGACGACGATCGTTACACTTGGGGTTCACGCATCACATCACATCACGCATGTGTCAGGAGTTTACCAATTAAGCAAACGGGTAGGTGCGGGGTGGTGGGAGGGCATTGTTACGGTAAGGCTAAAGACACAATAAAAATCTAAATGGCGCTGAATTCAACTAAAATACCATCGGCTTACGATCGCGGACCCCCACCCTCGAATCGCGTCCATGGAGGAGGTGGAAAATTGTCACAAGCATTTGACAAACAAAAAAACATCGCACAATAACTGCAAAGTTACGGGAAACTAATCCGGCGATCATCGAAAAAAAAATAGCGGCGACTCTGCTAGTTTACCAAACCGTTGTTTGCACACTTATAGCAGGGCCCCTCCAACCCCAGTAAATCCGCAGTGAGTGTTAACGCTTTTTTGTCCGCTTAATTAAGATAAACTAAAGCTGTAGCAAGCAGGTACTGATTACATCCCTGTACCGCAGAACTATACCTAACAATACTCCAATCTCTTGTTATTTAAGGCACCCAGAGCAGCACACGGCGGACCCATCGGCCTTATTTTAACCAGGTGTGGGGCTAATCGTGTCATCTTGTTATAGTACAATGAATGGAGTATGATTATGGTGGGAGGGGGGGGTGTGGTAGAGGGTTTAAAAATAACTCCATGGGCATACAATCCTCTAATTTTGGAATTGGCCCAAGGCAACCGGATACACTGGTCTACTCTTGAAAATTACTTCGCAGAGCCCTTGAGTTAAGCCAGTCAGCAGCATGTCCATTGAGACAATGCTTTTCTTTTCATAGGAGAGGCCTGGGGAGCTATAAATATAGGGGTCAAGGCCACCTTTTTCTAATGCAGGAAGTAAAATCCCCTCCCCAATTATAATCCATTTGTCCGAACAGCTTGGGGAGGCTTACACCCCAGAAGGAGGATTTGGCCACGGCTGACGACATCGAAGATGATGTTGATGATGACTCCATTTGCGTATTTCGGTGTTATTTCTATCCTGAGATGAAACGAAAATATATATATATACTGTTGCCATTCTTGCAGCAAGCCGTGTCAACAATCACCCTGGCAGAGGACATTATTGGACTACCGTACTTCTCGTGGTTTCTTTTTGGTGCAGCAGTTGGCAAGTGGCTTGAGACCATCGATTCACTCTGCCGAAGAACAGAGCCTATTCAACAAGGCATCTTAAAAAAACTGGATGCGAATCTAGGATCTCAGAAGCGCGGGCTCATTGCTCCGACGCAATATCTCACAAAATGTATTTATTCAGCACGAAAAAAAAGAACAGCGGAATAAATAATGAGCACATCAGAATTGCAACAGGGGGCCACTCGAGGCTTAGCGCCACTCTCCACCCCCACACGCCGACAAACCGCAGCACACTGCACGGATGTGGCAGCTGCAACTCAGGTGGCAGCGCAGGGGTTAGAGGTCAGGGACGGCGAAGGTCGCCACCGCCAGGCTCGCGGTTCGACTGGGGCCACCAAAATCGTTAAATCGTTCCCGTCGCCGCGGCTCAAACGCGACGTCAGCAATGGTATCCAATTCATCACCCGCGCTTCTGAAGGGTTCTCAATGTGCAGGCATCTAACATGCCTTCACAACCCTTCACCCATCCCCAAACCCATCCCATCCACCCCTCCCCCCGACAATAATCTTGAATGTGCATCTCCAGCTATGGTAGCGAAAATGTAACTCCTTTCATATACCAACGACGTAGCGCTCCCCACGACCTGATGACTTGACACAAATTCGGGGGGGAGGTGGTGGGGAAGGGGGGGGGGGGTCCACGATTCGATTACATCCAAAAACAACTTTCCGAGGCAGAAGCCCGCAAAGGACAGAAGCGACGGCGGGCAGGGTGGAGTGGGAAAACCCATCAATCACCCACACAGCGGCGCCATCGGCCACACGCACGCGGCCGAGAAAGAAGAGCCCCCCCCCCCCGCGTGGTGCCAACTCATCCCTCTGTGAAAACAGGTGGAGGGCTTTGTGCCAGGCAGGGCCCTGCGGCATCGTCACACCTTGCCTCTGTCACAACCGGGGTGGTGGTGGTGGGGGGGGTCGCTGTCGTCTTGCTAGGTTTACCTGCTGCACCGCCGTGACGACACCCACAGCGGACATGTCAGAGATCACTGTGGAGGTTTTAGCGTTTGCGCTGCGGGGTCCGGCTCTCCACCCTGCATTATTCGGGTTGTGCCGCTTTGTTGCTGTAGTTGTTTGGCACGATGTCTAACGTGTCACTGCACATGCCAGTGAAAAGTCTTGAGTCAATTCCCGAAGCTATAATATTCCTTCGTGGCCACTGACCACAACCTTTACTACGGGTCAATTAAGTTGTTTTTTCTGTTGACTGCTTGTCGTGAGATATAAAAATAAGTATTTATATAAACAGAGAAGAGCCCGTTGAGAGCAGTAGTTTTATTTTCTTTCACGGAAGATCTGGGTCAAAATGTATTTATTGTAACAGCAAGGGGTCTAAGAGTGAAAACAATTCACAATTTAGAAAATAAAGAAACGACATGGGAACACAACGCTGAAGCAAGACAAATTACCGATTCAAAGTAACAGAATACATTCAATAAATACTTGGGGGAAATACCCACGACACAGAAAACACGATGATAAAATCGACACACGAATAAAAATGTAAGCGTGGGAGCATTTTGTGGAGGGAACACACTGCCCAAGAGGATACGCTCCGCGGAGATGTAAGCACTGAAATCCGCTCGTGTGTAGGAGCCACGTGGATTGGTGCATCGCGAGAGACCCGTGAGAAATGGCGATGGCCTGGGAAGGCTCCATCCGCGTACTCCGAAAAAGGGCCATTGCCCAAAACGTCGCCGACCGTATAAGATGTTTCTCATCAGGCCACAGCACTATTGACGGACTTGAGTTTTTGTTGAGTTAATCGTGGAATGTGACACCACTGCCAATGCAAGATCACCAAATCATTTGTTTCATTTTCATCCAGCAGTGGATCTATCCATCATGGCTGATGACGACAAAGGGCATTGTGACTTAACACAAAAAAAGGCGACAGGCCACGTGTAGTTTAGTAGTTCTGTCAAATTACGTAACATTATTAGAAATATAACACACCCGCACAAACACTGTTTGATTATGGCATGATGATTTTTATCGGTTGCATCTTTCGATGTGTGCGTATATCTGCAAATGCGATTCAAAACGTGAGGCGACCAATGTTCCGCTCTCGGATTTGCAAAAACCGGTTCGTTTTCCTACTGTAGTACAGTATTTGCAAAGACGATCCCCAATAGTTTTGATGACTGCATGTGGTTTGTCTCCATTTCACATCTTCCCGTTAAGGAATTACCCAAGAGAGACGATGGACAGACACACCGACAGATAGGCACACTGACACAGAGACAGAACAGAGACAGATACCAGGAGACAAACACCAACAGATACACAAATACAGCCTAAACAGACTGTTGGGGCAAGTACTTCTGGCGAGCATCTATGGAGGCCGGCACAGCACACCTATAGCAATGTTTACACATCGTTTCAGATGTAGGCGTCCTAGGGGAGGCGCAGGACAAGTTCAGATAAATCGCCACTGATGTTGGCCTTGAGCGGGAATTGAAACTCGGGTGTGGCTGGGTTCGTAGCGCGCCGCTGCCGTCTTTCCACCCACCCACCCACAGGTACGCACTCACAGAGATAGACACCAGCAGATGGGCAGCGTCGTAATCGGCCAATCAAACAAGAGGGCAGCCTCAATGAGCTACAGTAAACCATGGCGTGAGAGCCTCGCGTGTCCTTTGCCCACCAGCACCTGCACCACACCCGTGCTCCGCTTTACGTAATCAGACGGGCTGTGCCAGGTTGTTTGGACTACGGGTCACAAATCCACGTATCGTAGCGTGATGCATCTCGTCCATCAATGCCGTGTCCTTGCACGAACCATTGTGCGGCCATCCCAAAACGTTTGCTCAATCAAAACCAATTCGGCGCGTTGCTGTAATGGTGCGCACGGCAGGTGTCACCGTGCTTGATTTATGGACCCCGCTTACGCACGCTCCGACGAGCCCAAGTCAGAGGAATGCATTTATTACGATACTTCGATTCGTCGATTCAAGAGCCGCTGTTATGCCCACCACGCATGTATCAACCGTGCGCCACGCGCAAACAAACCGAGCGTCGAGTTTGGCAAGTTCGGCAGGGTGGCGGCGCGGTGGTTGTAACACTGGTGTCTTAACCACAACAAGGGCCTGGGTTCAAATCCCAACTCGTGTCATTCTGTGTGGAGTTTGCATGTTCTCCCCCCTGTTTTTGCGTGGGCTTCCAATGTGTTCTCCGGTTTCCTCCCATCGTTAAAAAAGAAAAGTTAAAAACACACACTCACACACATTGTGTAAATGGTATTGGCCAAACATTTCAATGTTTAAAGATTACCTGAACACTACTACATTGGAATAAGACGTGGAAACTTTGCCGACTAATGCGAGAAAAAAGGCCGAAAGAGAATCGTGAGATCCAGCGAGGTTTTCCTGGGTAAACATGCATACATAAAATAAAATACGTTGCAGGTAATGTTGTTCATATGGTCCCCTGCAGCCACTAGTGGTGCTACATTCACCACAGTGTTGACAAAAATAATAATATTAGATTGACTTGAGACTACTAAAACGTGAAACATTACCAAATTACCAAGTCCAACTTCAAGCGAAGGAATAATGGAAATCGAATCGGCCGAGTGTTAATATAAACCTTGGATTATTCTTACCCTCTCTCCACGTGTTAGATCCTTTTGTAATGCATTTACCCAGGTAAGCCTCTATTTTTTTTTCACTAGGTAAGACCCACTGTGCTGTATAGCTCTTTTGCAGAAGCCACAAATGATAGCTCAACTAAGTGGCTTATCACGTGGAAATTTAAGGGAGCCAAACACTCTAAACAGCATGTTGATTATAAATGTGGGGGGAAAAACCGGGGGACCCGGAGAAAAATCCACACGGCCACGGGGAGAACATGCAAACTCCAAAAAGATCACGAATTGTCAGTGTCAAGGGGGCGACAGATGGTTCAAGCCGTGGCCTTTAGGGCGGCTTCTGGAAGCCACGTGATCGCTGGCAGCAACAAAAGATGGAGACTCTTTTGAAGGGGACCCACATTCGCCACTCAAAGATGAACTTGTGTTACATAAAACCAATTACTGAAACTCTTTTTTTTTAAAACGGCCTATTACCATATTCCATTACCGCCATTGCTGAACAGCCGAAAGAGGGTACATTCCCCAGAGGACGTGCACCATGGTGATGGAATTAATTGACAGTGGCTCAGCATAACGACCACAAGAAAGGTTATAACATGGCTTATAACCAGCACCGCACTGCCTCCTCCGCCCACACCGCCAAGTGGCGAATATCTGAGAAGGTACTGGGCTTCACCTAGTTCAACTAAAGCATTGAATAACTATCCTTTGCATAGTGTAAACATCAGCACAGGGGGGGGAGGGGGGGATACAATAGTGGAATAGTGCGGTGCTATCCACACCACCCACGAGGACATCGTGCCAGCCTTAATTTGTGCTTGCTAATAAAAATATGGAGGGGCAGCGGGGGGGGCCTTAGTCTTCAGGAGAGATCAACAATTACACATTGCCCGCCCACTTTTACACAGCCCCGCCCACTAGTGCACTAGTCGCCTCCCACAAAGTACGAGGCCCTCCCCCTCTTATTGGGCCCCGCCTACTCCTCTGCCAACCACGACCACTAAACAGGTAGCCCCCCCTTGCATATCCATCATCGGCCGGGCATCAAGCCAGAAGTTTTGTTTAAACGAGGACGAATTCTTGAAACTGGAAAATGGTTTGGACTGGGCACGTTCCGGCCAAAACAAGGGATCTGATATAGCTTTAGCCAAGTGAAGGTGCGTCCTTCAGGCGCTCACAGATCATGGGGCCAGACCAAATATTTCACCTGTTGGTACCACCGGAGATGCAAAAACTGAAGTCGTACCAACAAACTTAAATCACCAGTGAAAAGTGAATTGTGCCATAACCTCATTTCATAACCAATTTGGAGTAATAATACACTTTTACAAGTATAAAAAAAGGAATATATAATTACATTCCACCCACCACCATTGTTACCGAAATCTATGCTTGCCCACGGGCTACCAGTGACTCGTCCCCAGGGGGTGGAGGATCAATGCGGGAGCACGTCATAACAACCCGGTTTAAAACCAGTGCCGACTTGCTCGCTTGTTTGACCGTTTAATTTGCTTTTCGCCTCTGTCGAGCGTGCCGCCATCATCCCTGCCGGCCAGCATGTCCGAGCCGCCCAAGCCCGCCGCTCTACTTAACTCAACAGCCAAAATGATATACGTAAGCTGCGTGTGGCGAGCTCTCGGCCTAATCCGGCGGTTCCCAATGCATGGCCCCGCGACCCACTGGCCCTCTGCAGCGAGCTGGTGGCCCGCAGGCCTGTTGCAGGTTTTATTCGGAGAGACGCGTGCTTGGCGCATCATGGTGCGTGAAGAAAAACCCACGTGTGCCCCTCTCTCTCTGTAAGCCCCAAGCAGTCATCTCGGTATGCTTCTTTGTGCACTTTTGAGCTTTTTATACCTCTATATTTATATCTATTCACACACACCCAAAACGCGAAAACAGCAAACAAACCCTTTTCTTTGGACGACCAGGGCCTCGCAGTGTTTTCATGTTGCCAGTTCTGCCGTCACCCATAACCCCTGTGTGTTTACTATCGCAATTGTGCAAGCCCAGCGACTCGGGCCTAATCCCCAATAAGCTTAGCAGCGATTTGTGCGTCCGCCACAACAACAAAAATAGGTGGCAACGGGAATGAATGATCCTCAAGACCACGTTCTCAGACGCCGAGATTGGTTTTGCTTCTTTCACTCGCAAGAGTCCCCAAGCGTTTTGTCCCAGGCTATGCGCAGATACGAAATACGTAGGTTTAAATGATGAACGTATAGCTCTCATCACGAAAGATACCAATGTATGGGAGGAGACAAATTGTTTGTGTGTTGGACAGGGGGTGGGGCAGCGGGGTGGTTGGGGGGGGTCTTGAGAGGGAATGAGATCCTGCCGTTGTTTCACGTAAATGTAATTCGCGGGACAAGCAAACGACGATGCTAGAGGAACTCGGCTTTGTGCAAATGTCAGGGTCAGCATGGATCCTATTATTATCATACGTTTGCTTTTAAATTTAATTTTAAGATGACACATAGCTGCGTCAACACTCCATCGTGGCTTCCTTCCATATGCTATCTCCCCTTCTCTTGCGCAGCTGATATTGGACCTCCAAGGATCGCTCTTAAGAGCCTGAGCATCACCCCCATCTGGCTTTAGGTCTTCTCCTTCTTATGCAGTTTAAATACAGCTCTTAGTCTTATCTTACATGAATACATGTTGAACTTCTTTCGCACCATATGGAGCCAAATTTGCTAATCGGAAACGTGTTCGCCACCGGTTGCAGAAGTTCATAGTTGGAATCCCGTGGCCGCCACGATTATTACTGCGTGTTTATTAACCATAATAAGATTCTACGCCGTCAAAGGTCCACGGACGTCGTTAGCAAGAGTAGGCCGGCCATTGTGTGTCGGCGTCAGGGTCCAAATTTTCCAAGTCAAATGTTACTCAATTGATATTGTACATAGCAATCATTGCACACTACCTACAGACTTATGGTCACTCTTACAAAGAATAATTATCCTTATCTCTGGAGTTCTTTCCTGCAAAACAAACTGGAAGCTCATCGCCACCAACCGCCTGGCCATTACGGAATTGCAGTGGCATCTTCGGGTGGCCACTCCAATCCCGGTCTTGGTAACCTGTCCTGCTCCATCCATATGTAGAGTAAAATGGGGACGTGACGTCAGGTGTGCCGTTCAGTGCGATGACGTCACGTCTCCTAGGGTACTTAAGGGATACCCCGTGACGTAAGCGGGGTCACTGTGGGAACGGGTAGAGTAAGAAGGGTGAAGAGGGAACCAGGGGTAGAGAGAGGGATCGAATAGTGAGTCTGGGGAGAAGCCGGTGGTAGCCGTAGAGGTGCTTCTCTCTCCGGTCGGTGGAGTCGGCAGAGTCCACGATCCGACACGAGAGAGAGAGACCGGAGCTAGCCGGCAGGGACCCGGACTCAGAGTAGGACCCCTAGCCCCTGGGAGTTGTGTACCCTGTGTAATATTGTAACAGCTTTAATAAACCCTGGCAAAAGCCCCTAACTTACCTCCGTCTCCGAGTACGTACGTCAGGAAGAGACTCAACAACTGGTGTCAGAGTGTCTGCACTGCCGCTACCATCGCAACCGCTCCTTCCCGATTACATCTACAAAGCTTGCCTGTGCCACTGTCGTGCTGTGTGATACATTATGGTTTGTAAGAGTGCTTTTCCGGCCTAAGGCTTTTCATGCCGAATTCCTTTCATGGACTGCATCACGGCCAATGAATGCTTTCAAATAGGGACAACTCCTATTACCCCAACACATTCAACAACCGCTGTCAGCCCTGGTTTGCACCACATAACTCTAACCATTCTCCCCCAATACCCCCCCCACCCCAGTGTCCCAGCCCATCCCACACAAATCTGAATCACATCCAAGTGACATTTGCAATGAATCGAAAATCAACCACATTATGCTCCACATCAAGGTGTGCTGCTCACAAACAGCAAAGTGGCACAAATTCCCATCCATATGCCTTGCATGCATGTCAAGTGACCACCACATGGCATGTGCAATGCTCTCAGAGCATTGCCCAAGTCACCAGCTGGGATGAGCTGCTGGTGTTACTATTTAGGCCACAAACACAACGAGGGTGGGAAATGTGGCCGTCGCAAACTCGCCTAAATTTAAAACTCATTTCTTTCGAAATGCTTTTTGTGTTTAGTTTGCTCTCCTTACCTCGCACAGCATGGTTCGCTACGTACGATGCGAAGGAAGTTCAACCTACACACATACATCTTTGAGTTGGTGGCCTAAACAACAAAACAGCCAGACATTGCGAGCTCTGTCGAGCTTCTGGCTCAAGACAATCGCTGAGAACATGACACACTCGCAAGGCCTATGGAGTGGAAGTCGTGCCTTGCTGCTGTTTGGAAGCAGCAGCAGCAGCAGCACCACCTTTGTGTGCTGCCGAAAAAAAAATGTCTGAAGCCCACATGCAATTTCCCACTGCGAGGCGCTTTCTCATCATCGGCAGAGACAGCGTTGGGAGCAGTTAGAAAGCCGCGAGCTCGACAAAGCGAGGCTCTGCGATTTGGGGAGATGGAACCGCGGTTGATTTTAGACAACTCGCCCGATGACATTCGAGCCGGCCGCATCCGTTTTCTTTTGACATTAATTCTCACCATTGACGGTGGAACGACAACATCTGGCTTTGGCCCCACTTGTTGAGATTTTGTTATTTACGGTTAGCGCATTTTCGTTTTACAATAAACATCAAGTGGGAACCCGGACGTGGTTATATGATTCTTTATGACTAATGTTCTTGCCAAATATTTGTCTTATGGTTACGAACGACCGGAGGTGTTTTTAAGCTTTTAAGAGCTAAAAAAAATCGCCTTTATTATATAAAGCAACTTTTAATATCGAAATATCTCAGAGCGCTGTAGCATTAAAAGATAAACACAAATTTATATGTGCACTCACAAGTATAGGTACAATCCAGTAGAAACAGTAAGAGTCGATAATAATGACACTAATGATAACTACACTCGCAATACAGATAGAATGCAGAAAAACTATGATAAAAGGCATGAGTAATGATAATGATTACACTCACAGTTATGGAAAAATCCAATTGAATGATAATGATTTCCAACATTTTGTCAAGCTAATGCTGGATGGTTTTCCCAAGCCGTGCCACGGTCGTAGGGCTAGTTTGACCGTACTTCAAGACGCTGGTTGGCAATGTACGGAAACACAGTTTTTTTGCCGAGGAGAGGTATCAAATTTATGTTGCCGGGTTTATAATACAGCGCGCACTTGCTAACCACTGTTGCCAGCAATCCACCAGAACGTTTTTTAAAAATATATTTTTCCAATCAACTATTACAAAAAAATATATTATTATATAGAAAAATATATTAAAACGTTCTTTCAATGTTGTGCAACCACAGCAGGAGTTCAAATGTGACAATAATGCCGATCCTGCTAAAGCACAATGCCAACATTTGGTAAATCGCATGCCGTGGCAAATGGAGCTTTTTTTAGTCTCCTGTAAAACAAGAACATCTCTAAAACCATTTACTTCTAGACTGTGCCCGAGAGCCAGAAAGCCACCACCCACAAGATAAACAACAAACACAAAGGTCAGGGCGTGAAACGCAAGGGGGCCTTCTCTGCCTCCTGGTCGGCCAGCCCTCCAGACAAGCAATAATGTAGAAGGGGCCTAAACTAACTTTGTAACAAAACCAGCCAACTCACTTACTAATAATCCGACCAACCAATCAACTAATTACCCAACACCAAACAGCTAATCAAGCAAGCAGATAACCAACGAAACGAACCAGGCAACAACGTGTAAATATATATTACAACCAACTGTCAAACCTTGTAACCAACCAACTCAAAATCCAATCAAACAAATTAGCCAAACAAGCAACCAGTTTAAAAACCCAATAATCCAACCCGCCAACTAATATTACAACCAGTCTGCCGACTTTCTCACCAATAATGCAGACAACAAATCAATTGGCCAATCAGCTGACCAGTCAGCCAACCAACCAAACAGACATCCATCCACTGTTATGCAAGATTATATTTGCATGCATATCTCTAGCAAGCCTCACTGAACCTCATTGCTCTTTTTCAAAAGGGCTCCTGCCGAGTTTTCACAGTGGGGGGGAGGAGGGGTGATTGCTATGCAGAGTGCAACCGAGTAATAGATTATTTTAAAATCTGGACCATGAAGTCGGTACAATGGCCTACTCTTGTGATTGACGTGACGGGAGATCGTTAACATCCACTGTGAGAATGATGGTTTAATGCACCGGCAGTATTCATCACTATGGCACCTTGGGCAGAATGAGTACAGCAAATAAGACACTTCCAGGTTATTGTTCCAGTGTTGAGCGTCCTCCTCTTTTAGGTGTATAGTTTGAACTTGCGCTCCCAGTTTGCAATCGTGTGGAAAAATAATTCGGAAGATTGGCGGTGCCTCCCAACACAGAACCAGTATGAAAAGAAATTGCCTCGCTTAAAAATAGTAGTCATGAGTAAACAACGACTGGAAAAGCGGTAAATTATTACACATTCCGAGAATAAAGCCATTGGCCTTTAATTAATTTGAGAGACTCGTGTTACAAAGTTGAAATCAGAGAAAATTTCAAATTTTCATGGGTTTTAAGTCGGCTGCAGTGTTTGTCATTGAAATAAATACATTACAAAGTGATTCAATCCAAGCGAAAAAATTTGCAACTTAGATGCACTTCTAGCATCCATGGCTATAAATGTAAGAGTCAATCCCATTAGCCACAATGCTGCTGTTGCTTTCTCTCCATATCGTGTCATCCTCCAAGCTGAGGCTTGATGACCATGACAGATGCTTTCCATCTTTTGCGATCTTGAGCGTCTCTCATGGCGAACCCCGTCCGACTGCTCACGCCGTCCCACCAACTGTCTCACGCCGTCCCATCACCGTCCCACTAACTTTCTTACACCATCTCATAAGCAAATCCATTTCCTTCGTCTTTTCCACCTCCCTTCCATTCTCCCTTTGCAGAATCACATCCGTCTATCCTAATTGTCACCTTCATTCTCATCGGTGGGGAAGTCAGCAGTGGTCATCCTATAAATACTCTCCCCTGTCATAGGAATGGGGAATTACCACCACCGATTCAGGGCTCTGAACAGGGATTAAGCACTGCATCTACACTCATTTGAGCAGAAAATCACTTTGAAAGGTATTTTTTTCCATTTAACATTCTTATCACATTTGTTAGCAATTCCCGCTTGTTGTCACCCATTCTGTCTCGGCAGCTGTCGCCGTGCACAAAACTGTTTTGCGGGTACGAAGGTGCAGAGGGCGACCGAGGCAGCATCGGGCACCGCGTGCTTACGCAAGGCGCGTTGCGATGAGACTCGCTCGAAGGCCATCACGCGCCGGCGCTCAGACGAAGACTGTGCCGCCCGCGTCCACACACGCGGGGCATGTCGCGCGCGTCAGCGCCGCCGATCGCTGCCAAGCGAAAATTGATTCGGCGCTTCGGCAAACAGCTACAAATCAAGTTTGACGACTTACGATTCAATTAGGTGATTTTAAACCGATAAAGGGCTTGCTCTCTGTGTTACAATGCATTACAACACGGACGAAGAGGCACAAACAAACACACGCACATCTTCCAAATCCATTTAAGCCAACAATACTATGGAAGGGTTCCAGGTTTTTTTTCGTAATCCAGTCCTTAAACATCGAAAACAACCAAGGGCCCCAGAAGCCAGCTGAGAAATAATTCGAAGATTAGATAATAGCAACAGCACTAGGTCTATCTCAAGCGCAAATCTATCAAGTTTCTCTGTCTTGGCCTGGCGAGTCCATTTTATTCTATACTGTCAAGCAGCACTCAAGAGCATGCGCGGTGAATGACTGTAAGGGCCCCCCCCCCCCCCCCCACTGAGTGCAGACGTACAATTTATTGAAGGACAATGTGGCGAGGCTGTACAATGACCCAGCCCAGGCACGCAACGAGCGTAAACAATGCGGTCCGGCAAGTCGCGTTCGCGCTGGCAGCACTGAACGCCCAGGCCGCACACGGTGGCGGCGACCTCTCGCAGAGTCTGGCCCATCTGAAGGAGATGCTCCCGAACAAAGACAACCATCCCCCGTATATTCTTGGTTCTTTTGGTGAAGTCACGCAGATAAAAAAAAATCATAACATTTTTTTTATAAACCCACGACGTTTCGATCGCAACACAAGCGGCAACAGACTTTCGGGGAAGGTGCCATCAGCAACCACCTATGCACGCCGGCATGGCACACGAGAGGGGACGAGTGGCCAGCACCATGCCACGTTCGCCTTTGCCTCCCGAGTGGCCATGATTAGACACCGCACCAGGTACTCATGTGAGTCCGAGTCAACCTCGGGGAGGCCCTGGACCGGTTCAGATGCACTTTCAACTTGTTTGATGTTTTTAAGCAGATAGCCAGCGAAGCGGCCAATGAACCCAGCCTCGCAAGCAACCAACCAATCAGCCTCGTGACCAACCAAATAATAAAAGCAACCAGTCTCGCAAATAACTAAGGCCAGCCTAACAACCAATCTATCAACGAAGCAACTTTTTCCTCTCAACTAATAAACCTGTCAACCAACTAACCTGAGAAGCAAATCAACCTGCCAAGCAACTACCCAACTAAACAGCCAAACTATCTTAACCACGAGACAGCAATCCGTCTAGCCGGCCTAGTAAACAACGAACTCAATCGACTATGCCACCATGTGGCAGAGGGCCAGAGGTCGCAACCGGGTACCCGATACCCGTACCCTACCCGATACCCGGCTACCCGTACCCGGCTGGGTACGGGTACCCGTTTGCGACCCTGGTGCGGCCGGGTACGGGTACGGGTAGGTCGTGAGTCACTGGTGAAATGAGTTACCGTTTATCACTCATTTCCCAACGTCTTGTCTCTTCTCACAATTCAAGTTCCTAGAATCAACCCACCCGCGCCTGCAACATGGCTTCATCCCAGAGGTCGCAATCGGGTACCCGTACCCTACCCGATACCCGGCCGGGTACGGGTAGCTGGGTATCGGGTAGGGTACGGGTACACGTTTTCGACCCTGGTGCGGCCGGGTACGGGTAAGGAATCAAAACCCGTTTGCGACCTCTGCAGAGGGCCCCCCCCCCATCTAAAAGAGGCATGCCTGGAAAGAACTGTCATCGTCCTGTTAATTTATCTCCATCAGTTTGCCTTCCTGTGCTGCACGCAACCAATGCGGTTTTAACTTGGATTGCCACTGGGAGGGGTTTGCCAGGTGCGGGAGGCAGCACTTGTCCAAGGCGCGGCTAGGGGGGGTCAAGGGGCAATGAAAGTAGGCGGAAGTGGAAACGTTGCGTCGGTGCAGCGAATGCGACGGTAAATGACAATACAATTCAGATTTACGCGTGAACCAAATCACCGGGAGAGCACCACATCTCATCACGTCTCGGAAGCCAAGCAGGTTTTTGAGTCTGTACCAATGCTAGGCAGGGTGACGGCCACGCATAACAGTTTGTTATTGTAGGTACGTTGAACTTCTTTCGCACCGTATGTGCCCAACCACGCTAATAGGAGGTACTATTCGGAGGTGGGTTTTTTTGTCGATTGCTAGGCTTACACAAGTCGTTCTGTACTCAAGCCTCAGGGCACCATTATAGCGTGCTGGTGATGTCACCGTGACATCATCCCCGTACATTGTAATGTCAACATAGTGACATCAATATAGCACTACGGCTGCGATTTAAACTCCCTCCCCCCTCTCATCAACGAAGCTTACAAAGTGTGTTTTGAAAGCCGTGGGGCAACTCAATAAGATCTGTTTGTTTTGTGGTAGAGTCTCCCTTTTAAAGGCCACCTGCGGTGCGACTGAACCAGCGTGCCACGTGGAGAGAGAGAGAGATGGCACCCAGGGATCGTGGCCAGTGATGCGAGGTGTTGATGACAACGTGTTTGTCAAGTTCTGAGCAAAGTATCTCACCCCGCCACCAGACGGGGCGGAGGTTTACGATTGGGTCATTGTCACCATATAATTTATACGTGCAATTGTTTCAGACACTTTAAATTGCGTGTGTAACTATAAGTAGAATCATGTCGTGACCGATTTTTTTTGTTTACTTTGGCACAGTATGTCAACCACCTTGCATTGTAATTTGGACGGAAACAATATGTCCATCTCAACCGATAAGCTAAAATAAAAAAAATATTTTTGTTTTATTTTACCAGGTAAAACCCACTGAGCTATGCAGCAATTTTTTCAGAAGCAACCTGGCCAGATATGATAGCTCCACAAAGTGGCTTATCACGTGGAACTTTTCACAGCCAATGTGGAGGAAAAAACCAGAGGACCCGGAGAAAAATCCACGTGTCCATGGGGAAAGAGAACTCGTAAACTACAAATATACAGGCGTCGGGGTCGGGATCGAACCCACGCCCTCCTGCATACCAGGCGAGGTCATTAACCTATCGTCACCGCGGCGCCCCCGATGAGAGTGATACATACTATGGTGTCTGACGAACACAGACACATTACTTTTTTTTAACCAAGCTGCGAGGGTGGCTTTATTTTTGTGTGCGTGTCAAGCCAATAAATAATTTAACACATGGCCTATATTTGATTTAAAACAAACATTACTACCTTGGAAATGTCAGCCAACGTATTATCATGGCGAGTTTGGGACTGTTGCCTATGACGTTACCAAATATTCAATAACAATAAAAAAACCACGTCACGGTGAAAATGAAACAAACTAAAAATAATCAACTCCCAAACCCAGAATCGTGGCATATTCATCAAATCGCTAGGGATGTGTAACGCAAAATAATCATTGCGTCGTTACGGAGAATATAAAGAAACAAAATTATGAGAACGAATAAGCAGACAATACTAGGGATGTGAAGAATTACGCAGTCTCATAATTTATCGAAAATACAGCTGACCTTAAATTTCGATTTAAAGCTTTCGTGACTGCAGGGATTCATCTTCTTGGTTCTTTCGGTAAAGTCACGTAGAAGGGAAATAATAAAATAATAAACATAAAACATATTAAAATAATTCTCACGACGTTTCGGCCACAACGCAAGCAGCCGTCCTCAGGTAAAGAACAGGTCTATCGGAAAGACAGCGTCTGAATGACTTTCCTGTCTTTCCGACAGACCTGTTCTTCACCTGAGGACGGCTGCTTGCGTTGTGGCCGAAACGTCGTGAGAATTATTTTATAATGTTTTATTTGTATTATTTTATTATTTCCCTTCTACGTGACTTTACCGAAAGAACCAAGAAGACAGCTGGCCTTGTCTCCTCATCTTGGCCCAATTAACAGAGAAACAAAGAGAATACTGTGACCTAATGGTCACTGTTTGTGTGCAACCTGGCACAGGGGATCCTGTGATTTCATCAACCCTTGTTCTTGCTCAACCACAAACCTGGATGGACTCAAAACACAAACAAATCCCATAATAATTCGTCTGCCAGTGTCAAAAATGTCGGCCACGGTTAACAGTTGCCCAAAGTTATTCGGCCTTATCATGCGCGATAAGACGCAGTGGATGAGGTTTCAGGGGGTGCAGTGGGTGGGGTGCAGGGGGCGTCGGTGCAGCGTGTGTCACGGGCGCAACACGAAGCCGCGAGTCTCGTCCCGGTGGCAAAATACTTTCGCCAAATGTCAAGCGGCCGTCAAAAACGGCGGATGAAGTATCTTCAGACTGCAAACGGACAGCGGCAGTGGAATAAGGCCAACGAGATTGTGGGGTCGAGCCTTGGTGTAGTGGATGATGCACCTTTGCGGAACCCACGATGCAATCGATCCCAGCTGGGGCATTACCCGACGTGGTACGAATGCGTGCACGCTCGCCGTTCGACCTTCGATACAATAAAAAAGGCCAAGGGTAAAAAGGTGCATCCCTGCAATTGCTTGGTCATGCCACCCAGCTGTCAGAAGGGCCTCCCCAATTCAGAGTCAGAATCAGAATATGTATTTATAATGGAGGAATCTAATGAGCCATTACAGCTCTTTTCCACAGATGTTCATTAGGGGCAAGGGGTCAGAACGTTGCAACAAAAAATACAAAAACACGATAGGAGTGCAAAGTATAGGAAAGGTAAACGAATAACCTAACTTAAAAAAACACAAATAAAAATTTTCTAAAATTGATCTCACCGGGTAAAGCCCACTAAGGTATTACCTGACAGTAACTTACTTTACAGAAGCGACCCAGCCACAAATGGCACGAAATAAAACCGAGTCTTACTTCCACCCCTTCCACACGGGCAAGATGTCTCGGGGAAGAGGTAGGAGGACCCACACTTTAACCGCACGTGACCTCCCAGTCAACTATAGTCGTACCCACTTAGACCACTCGCTGGACAGACGATGTGGTGGGGAGGGGCAGGGGGGGATCAGGGATTTAAGAAACTTGCGCAGTTGTTTTAACCGTCACTTTGGGAGCTATAAGGCACAGTCTTGTTTTCCGAAAACGCGCGTTTTCATAATGCGAATGGGATATAACGCGACCGAGTGAACACAACTACGACACGCCAATAGGAATACGTTCCATTCATTGGCTACCACATTCTGATGAGCTCCCCCCCCCTCTCCTCCCCCCTCAACTCGCTTTTAAGGGATTACATCTTGAATCATTGCCTCACTTGATGTAGCTAATCTGGCTGTGACGGTCCCACCTGATGACGGAGACTTGTGTTGCCTCCGAAACGTCGTGATCTTTATTTTATTTTTATTAATTTTGATGTTTTACATACGTGACTTTACCGAAAAAACCTAAGAATATGAATAAGCAGTTGTACGGCTGCCTCGGCATAGCATCGCGCAAAGCGCGATTGCTGCTGGATGCTTCAGCCTGCATACGTATCTCACGTGTTATCACGGACTGCGCTTGACCCTGAATTACATATTATAACGCGATTTTTCCACAACACGGTGTTCTTCAGGAATGCAACTACCGCATTATAGGAGAACAGACTGTATGATTGTATTCGAGATTTGAAGCTTTCGTAGCTTTCGTGATTGCAAGGATTCATACTCTTAGTTTTTTCGGTAAAGTCACAGCAAATTTAGCTGTGACGGTCCCACCTGATGACGAAGACTTGTGTTGCCTCCGAAACGTCGTGATTTTTATTATTTTATTTTTCTAAATTTTTATTTCATTTTTTACCTACGTGACTTTACCGAAAAAACTAAGAATATGTATGATTGTACCTTGGTGAAAAACTTGTTTTTTACTAGTCGATCGCACCGTCCACTGGTTGCTAGTTGGTCATTACTCATCGCCGGTGGACGGCAGCAGAGAGGACGAAGAATGACCGGAATCGGTGACCCCTGGATGGGGTATTGCACCTTCAATGTGCTCACCTTGACGCCACGTCAACATCCCTCGCAATAAAATACCCGACGAAAAATCACAGCAGAGGTGATTCCGCCTTTTAAATCTGGACTGAAATCTCATTTCTTGAGAACTGCTTTTTTGTGTTTAGTTTGTTGTCCTTCCCCCGCACCTCCGATTGGCATGGCTGGCTACGTACGGTGTGAAAGAAGTTCAAAGTATATACACTACAATGCGCATACCATGGCAGCCACGGTTCTAATTTTAGTGCAGGTGCATGAATCCATTGGGCAATCGAGAACCAAAATAGATGCCCTGGCATGAACCGTGTTCTTTTCTGCATCCAAAGGGTGTTCTATTTTTGAATGTTTGCACCAACACCCCCCATGGGTCATAACTATACATTTTTCTTTATACTTTGTAGCGCGCAAAGCTTTTTTTCATCCAATTCTCTTTCCCTAGCATCGTAATTATGATGAATGTTGTGAAATACGATGAAATAAAAGATATAATTACTGGGTTTTTATCACTTTCAATTATCATCATCATCAGCCATGGTCTATCCCCTGCGGGAATAAAGCCAACCCCACCCTCCTCCTCCCAGGCCCCTAGGCCGTCATCGTCATCGCCCACACGGCCTTTTGGGATACCACAATCCAACTCCCTCATATATCACGTCAGCTGAGCTCGACGATCCGTATCTGTGGCGGTCACCATCTCGGGCGAGTTTCCCTCCTTGGGCTGCCATTCGGTCACCGGCCTCTCTCCCCTCTCGTCCATCGGACTTTTTCTAGTCATGACCTGTCCTGCCCAAATCCATTTACAGTTAAACCTTGGATTGCCAGTAACTTGGTCTGCGAGCGTTTTGCAAGACGAGCACATTTTTTTCAACAAATATTAATTTGATAAACGAGCGAGGTCTTGCAATACGAGTAGTACGTGTATACGCTTTGTCTGCCGAGCGTCATGTGATCACAACTGATATACGAGTGCTTTGGATTACAAACACGTTTCCGGAACGAATTATGCTCGCGATCCAAGGTTTTACTGTATATCCATTCGCCTCTTTAAACTGGCCTTTACCTCCAAGGTCTGGCCCGTTTCCCCTTTATTTGTTTATTTCCTGCCTTTCCATACACATTGGCACATTGAGATCTGTGGATGAAATGCGCCATACAAATGGAAAGTATCATTAAATTACAACGTAAACAAAACTATCATTCTAAAAAAAGCAAGATAATGGGCCACCAGAAGGCAGTGCAACAAAATACATTGTTGTACTGTACTTCTATGCTTCCACATCTGTGCGCCCCCCTCCTCAAAGCCTGCACTGACCCAGCATGGTAAAGTGTGGTCAAATGACCCCATTTCACCTACACGGGTGTGGTGAGGTCCTCATCCAGCAGTGGATCAAAACAAACAGGGCAGCACACATTGCACCCGCGTGCGAGCGAGACGGCGACTCCACTGTGTACTTACCGCAATATTTATCCATTTCACGTTGTTCTTCACCCCTGAATAATAAACTGTTTGGACAGAAACCCATAAAGAATTTGGCGCAGGACTGGCCGAAACGTGTTTGGGCCACGAGCCCAATCACAGCAACACATCGCCGAGCAGGAAGGGTGCTTGACAGCGAGGGTGGGAGGAGGGAGAATGACTGTCGAATCGTCCCGACGATTATTCCACGGCCGAATCATGCGTCGAGTCACGCGCGGATGACGAGGAGGAATCCATACGTCACAGAAAGAAAGTCCACGGGGAGGTGGGGGAGTGGAGCGATGGAATAGGCTGCAGGGTAGACGCTCGGCAAATCGCTACATCGCAGCATTGTGAGAGTTGGCGGACAGCTTTAGGGGAAGTTTTCATCCAGCAGTGGATTGGCCACGGCTGACAATGATGACAAAACGTTGGACACGAGGTGGAGCGAGGGGTGGCGGTGCAGTGGTTAGGGCACGGCGCTGGATATCCAGCCGACCCGAGTTTGATTCCTGGCCACGGCTGGCGTGTCACACGAGCGACATCTGAATCGGTAATGGGAGCTCCCAAAAGAAGCTCTCGCGATCGACGCGGCGTGCATTAGCAGATTGCCAAATGGCCGTAAATGTATTCGTAATTATGTTGCAGAGAATGCATTCATGTGTCTCCTGCAAGCACTGAGAGGCAGCTGTACATGCATTGGCAACAGTGCAATTGAATCGACCATGGGAAATGCATGGAATCGCGGGATCGGTGAAGGGTGTGTGGTGGTGGGGTGGTGAGATGGCGAATCATTCCACCACTGCTCTCCCGAGATGTTTGTGGAATAAACACTAAAACACAGAGAAGCAAAACCACACTGCTCGGGCGTGGCATCAACAACATTATTTACTCACAACACAAAGGGCCCCCACCCCCCCACCATGCAAATAACAGCGAAATACAAACAAGATGACAATCAACAGCACTTTCCGGTGGATAGTGGATCTTGCCTAGTTCATCATTTGCGTGACAATGTGGAGCCCACCAAGATTGCAAACACAGCCAGAATTTGGCATTACCCCAAGCAGGCTGCATATTTTGGGTGCCATCTTCACGAAGGGGTGGGGCGGAGGGCACAGGGCAGAGGCGTTGGGCGCGCCGTGCCACGACCGATTCTTGGCTACGGGCTAACATCGGTGGTCAATGATTCACTGAACTCGGCCATGGTCCCACATACTCCATCGCCAACCGGCACTGAACCAGTGTGGATAAGTACGGTCAAATAACCGCTGTGACCAACATTGTATGGTGAGTAAAAAGTCTGACTTATATTTACTTGTAATGTTTGGGTTTTATCTGGGCAATCTGGTTCCCTCCAAACACAAACAAAAGTGGCCAAACAACCGAAAAATAGGGGCCTGTTGAACATGCGTCTCCCTGCCTCAGTGAGTGTTATGGTGATGGGTGTTATACACTCCGAGTAAGAGAAAACTATTTGCGACTGCGAGACTCTCGCAAGACGGACATAGGCACAGCAACATCGCTTAAAACCTTCCGGGGTTTGTGCTGCTGTCACCATCCTAGAATCTCACCGGACAGATCCCGGAAGAACGCTGCTGCTGTGCGAAGAAAGTGAAACAGCGCGGATGGATGGTCAAGAATAAACACCTCCTTATTCCAGACCCAAACATCCTCGCAGCGGCTTTTGGCTAGCCATGGAACGAATTCTGCATCGTACGCTTTCAGATGCGCTTCTGCGGCTGTCTGGAACCCTCTTCTTTCCGATATTAGGAAGCCACTGGAGCTATGCACTTTTAAATCTATATTGAAAACTAATACTGGTAGGAACCTCCTGGTTACACCAGCCCACAGGGGATTATTGTGTCCGTCCGTCGTGCAGGGAGGGGCTGGGTGGGGAGGGGCTGGGTGGGGAGGGGAGGGTGGGGAGGGGCTGGTTGGGGAGGGTGGGGCTGGGTGGGGGGTGGGAGGGGTGGGATGAATGGGTGGGGAGGGGCTGGTCACCCCGTGGTGCCCTTATAAAATTCAACGTTTCACCTACTCACGCCGGCTTGTGCCCGCCCTCACAGTCGGGCATATTTGCGGAATACACCAAGCCGCTGTTGACCCTGGCCATTGACCGAGCAACCCAACGTTCCTACCAGCTCCCTCCGCAGGAATGTGTTTTCCTTAGAACTGCTTGATGTATTTAGTTTGTTGTCCTTCCCCCTCACCTCCGATTAGCACGGTTCAACATACATACATCAACAGGCTGATTCACACATCTCCATCGTGAATGGAAAATTAAAGACAAGCCACAGTAGTGCGATTGTGGCCATAGAGACCCACAGAGAGACTCATTGAGATGCATCGATACCAATGCAGATGCATAGAGATACAATACAGACAAGAGAGTGTGACTGGCCATGCAACCCAAACTATGGACCACGTAGTAAAACTACACGAATCTTCTTTAAGCCCTGTTGTGGGTAGCAAATCTCCACACTGGCATATAGCTCCTGAACATATTGCCATATGCAAGGACAGACGAGACTTATAAAACAAGCATCTGGTGGCGCTAAAAATGACCATCCAGCCATTGGCTCAAATACGGTTTTTGTTGGTACCAGCCAGGGAGGCAAATACTCAAAATGATGTAACCTGAATAATTTTATCTCAAGATAACAACTCTACAATGTGACTGTGGCAGTCGTTTTTGAAAAAAGGGTGATTAAAGGAGAGAATGTAATTTAATTAACAAAAAACCTGTACATCACACCAAACATCCAGAGAATATGAAAACAAATTAGAAGCTTGCACACGGCAGGCAGAATATATACGCAAATGAGCGAGTTTCATATTCACGTACCTGTCAACCCACATGGTCTAGCCGTATCTTTGTACAGGGAAATTTAGTTCAGGTCTATACGGCGTACAGAAGTTTCAACACAGGCAAAACAAATGTCTATTTGTTTGTGTTTCTCCCCTTGTGATGGGACTTTGTAGGGTGAACGTTGATATTTATAAAGGCACGCGGTGACCAATAAGTTCTGAATTGGTCTGTAATAAGGTAGGCACCGGCAAGGGGTTGACAGGTATGTATTTAAACATTTCGGATCATTGGATTTAAGGACAATTTAGGATCCATTTCACATATTTGCATCGTTTCCATTGTAGTTGTATAAAATGTCGTGACGCCAGCAACTGTGACATCACTCCGACGCCAAGTCACACCAATTTTGGCTGTAAAAGCAAGGGAAGCGATGTCACATCAGTGACGCCAATTCGGGTTTTCTAATTGCGATGAAAAAAATTAGATCACCGGGAATTTCATAAATAGGCCCGATTTTAATATGAATCTGAAAAAAATGGGCAACAACATCCCTAATATATGCCACCCAAGCTTTCTGCCCATGATGGACACTACCCATGGTGCATTATGGGTAGCATTGCTTCCCCAAGTTGTATGGACCACACTCCTTGGCTCCTGGGACGGGGGCAGGGGTCCCCGATGGTATCATAGGTAAGGAGGGCACCAAGTGCCTGTGAGATCGTTCTCGCTCTGCAGAAGGCTAATGTGCTAAAAAAAGGCAGGGCACCGACAGGTAAGAAAGACATAATTTGTTCTCGACATGTTCTCACCCGGTTCTAAATAAAGGACACTGCGGCATTGAAACTGGGCCACCTTCTCCATTCAACATTTCTTCAGAACTGATTTTCGAAAGCCTAAATTGGAAAACAACAGTCTTGATTTGAAGCTTTCGTGACTGCAGGAATCCATATATCACGACGTTTCGGGAGCAACACAAGCGTCCGTTATCAAGTAGGAAAGCATGATTTATTCTATTTTATACCTATGTGACTTTACCGAAAGAACCAAAGAGTATGGAAAACAACACTAAATTACTTTCGACGTTTATAGTCCACGTAAAAGCAATATCAGCAGTAGTTACTCAGCGTACAGGTGGTGGTAAAGGTGCAGCCCTGCAATGTCTTTCTTTCTCCACTGCTGGAGCTGTAGAGGATATTTGGACGACTTGTAGGAGTACCCACACTTTACCCCACCGCATGCGACCTGCCCATTGACAAACTGTGGTGGACTCATTTATTACTGCTGGGTGGACGAGTTCCGGGAGGCTTTAGGAAACTTGCACCAGTCTGCCGTACCAGGTACACTTTATGCAAATTGCATCTATCAAATTTACAGCTGTTGCAATATGCCAGCAATTGAGATCAAAATGTAAACATTTACAACGAGTGCCTGTGGTACACTAAGGTAGACTGTAAATTGCATTTCGGGCCTTTATTTTTTCTTTTGTTGCAGGTTTATGGCCTCTTTAATCTTTTATTGTATATTTAATGTTTTCCCTCCTCGTGGTAACCCCATGTCTTTCTCAGAAACGAGGCTTCCGCCCCAATACAGAGGTTATGAATAAAACCCTGCACTGCAACGTTCGTGCTTTTCCTGCCATTTCTCTTTTGAAATCTCCCCGCTCTTCTCCTCTTCCTCTCCATCCCCTTTTCACCGCTTCTCCCGGGCGCGATTGTATTGCCATGCCATTGCACAAAGTCCTTGGGGAGATCTCGTACCATTCGAGCATTAACATAACTCTGCTGTGGATATCACCGAGCTAAAGCGGAGGTCCCCCCCCCCCCTTCAAGTGACCTCTGATCTACACAGTAGGGGGCAGCGCTTCCCTGCCCACTATGCAAAGAAAGATTATTGTCCACCGCATGACAGCCAAACCTTCTGTTTCAAGAATCCATTATCCCAGCGTAGCCAGCTCAGCACACTGACCTCTGAGTCACTAGGACGACTCATTATTCAGGGAATCGGCCAGCGGCAGAGCCGTGATCGGTGCTGCTGGTAGCCGGCGACGACGGGCGAAGGCCTTTACAAATGTACCAAATGGCATGGCTCTAAGCAGTGCCCCCCCCCCCCCCCTATTTACACCACTAGGGAACGAGGCATCAGTACGCCTCCAGACGTCAATCCAATTTGTCCGAACGGACACTCTGCGACCCTTAAACAATCCATTCTCTTAGACGACATCGGATATCACAGCAGGCAGGAGCAGCATCGCCCATTAGCGTGGCTTGGTTTTTTACATTTTATTTAATTCACCCTCCCCCCCCTGCCACGCTCAGACCACAGTTTGTTTTTGCACGGAGTTAAAAACAAACGACAAGACAAACTAGGGGGGGGCGTAGGGGCTGAAACGATGAAAACGGAGAATTATATTTACAAGGGTGAACGCATTTGTGAAGCGAGGTCAACATTTCGCGCTAATTGCCTGCGTTTCCGTTTCACTCCGAGTCTGCAGTCCGCCCTCGAAATGCGTGCAGGAATTTTGCTCGCCACGTTAAAAAATTAAAAAAAGTATTCACCGGGGTTGGGGGGACTGAAGTTTGCCCAAACATTTTCACAAGGAGATTAAAAGATTCCTGCTCGCTTAATTCCCACGTCAAACATACAGCACCGCTTAATCAGATTGTGGCTTAACAGACTGCTAATCCCCGAGCACTTGAAGCAGGGGGAGGACTCGCTGTAGACATATACAAATGCGAAGCGACGAATAAAACACAAAGCTAGTAAAAGCAGATTATTGATAGACAGCCAGGCTTGTTTTACCATGTTTAGTTGTTTCTTCTTTTTTCACACTATTGTTATGTAGGCCAGGCTTATTCCCAAACCGTACCTCTCCATAACAAAGGCTCAGCCTCTTAAGCCTCACCTTACCATGTGAATAAAAAGTGTGCCGTACTTGGCCCTTCCCCCCTCTCCAACCATTATATATACGGAGTGGTAGCTCTTGCAATCTCTCATTTACTTGATACAGCTGTCGTGGCTGTGACGGTTCCACCTGAAGACGGAGGCTTGTGTCACCTCCGAAACGTCGTGATTTTTATTTTATTTTACTTTTATTAATTTTAATGTTTTACCTACGTGACTTTATCGAAAACACCTAAGAATAGTAAAAGCAGTATTAAAGTGTTTATTTCAATACAACAAAACTCCATGCTCTGGAGACTGTTTAAAACAGGCATAAGAGGAATAGAATGTTGGTTAATGTCAGTCACATTACAGGAGATGATGCCATTCACTGCAATGTCAAAATACAAGGTAATGCTGGTCGGTAGGTAAGCGATAGTCTTGTTCCCGATAGGATGAATCATCACCAGATCTGGACGACAATGTATTGTTTTTTAGTCACATTTGTGCAGTTTTTTCCGCTCTCGTGAAAAGAACATGCACGTAGCATATTTATATATAACTCATAACTCGTAAATACATTCCTAAGACGCACGATTCGATACGTGAAAGCAAGAATCAATACTAACTATTCATGGATTAATACCGAATCTTGCGCTAACAATATACATCGATTCCTGTATTTTTTTATGTCTGTGTACACTGTATTGTATGCGATTAGTTCAAATAAACCCGATAGCCGCTAGGTTGTTGTCCTTCCCCCGCACCTCCGATTAGCATGGTTGGCTACGGTATGGTGCAAAAGAAGTTCAACGTACATACACATTACAAGAGATGATGCCATTCACTGCAATGTCAAAATAAAAGACTGAACCGTCGGTTCCGATCACAACCCTGTATATCGTGACAAATTGCAGGCGTGCAGAAAAGGCATCATTCTCCACGTGATATTTAAGCCAAATTTGACCTTTTAATGCCCTCATCAAACGCTTACAGGACGCCGTGTGTCACACACAGTTGGCACCTTCCACTGCCACCAGCAACAGCAACAACAACAGCGACAGCAGCAGCCACATTTTCCACCAAGTGGCAGCGAGTTCGCCCACGGCGCTTGTGCCAGCCCCTAAGTGCACCTTGAGGCCACGTGAAGTGTCGAAGATCTCGCTGTAAGGAGGTTATGGGAGAGGCTCAGGTGGCATGGGTTGTCAAGACCCAGTGCACGCACACACACATACTGCTTGGTAGCCAAGGCCCGGATGCCTGGCACACGTCCACGGAATTCCCGAGATTGCAGTCGCGTTTTCCGACCATCCCTCGCTCTCCCCACGGTGCCAAAATTGCGGGCTCACACGCACATGTGCACATGTGCATCGGAGCAGCGGAAGCAATCTGTGGACCCAGTTCTCTCCGTCTCTGTCCCTCTGTCCGACGGCTCGCACACTCGTATTTTCAAGATGGACAACAATCGTGCGTGCGCGCACACACACACATACACAACAAAAAGATCTCCCGTTGTAGCCCAGACAGGCTGTTGGGGCAAGTGCTGTTAGCAAGCACCTATGAAGGCCGGAACGGTGTACACGAGGGGGTGGCGGGGTCAGCATCACACCCGGCCGCCTTTGTCTCCCTAGTGCTGATATTTATACAGCACGTAGGGTACACGTTTAAAAAAAAGTCAACCTTGTGTAGGCCCAGGACTGGTTTAGGTATTTGTCACCGATGTTGGCCATAACGGAATTCTGGTTGAATGGTTGGTAGCGCAGTAGTACTGCGCTCACGCGCACACACTCGCAAACGCGCTCGCAAACACACAATGCAGAGATGATGATAATGCCGGACTCGGTGCAGCCTGACTCTCCCGAAGCAGCGTTTAGTCACACCAGGACGACAAGAGATGACCGACACTTGGGGAGGTATTAATTTTTAGCAGTGGATTGAGCATGGCTGAGGAGCATGGCTGAGGAGCATACCCACGGTGTGTTGCTGTAACGTAACTTCTTGGCTGTGGTCTCCCTTGCCAGGAGCACTTTTGGAATTTATAATAATAAAAACGTAGTCCTTTGTCAATCCACTGGCCTCTACAGATCGTGTTAGTCTCCAAATAGCAATAGCACTGAGATTAGGCGCAGCTCACCGGCGAGCTGAAAAGCAACAACGCAGCCTCATAGAATTAAATGCCATCTTACTCTGGCTATAGACATGTAGACATGTGCATGTGGTCAAGGTCTGTTTTCATAATTTATGCTAATTACACGGTAATATTCCATTTCCGCTAATTGAGCAAAATGGCCAAACATCCATACGCAGAAACATCCTGAAAAAAAAAGTCAGAAGCCTTAGTGAGGCTTTCCAGAGTAATTAAAGGACATTAATACTGTAAACACAAGCCTTTGCCTGCCAAAAACCTACCTAATCAGCAGTAACCATCAAATTTACAAACAAAATATGTACTGTATACAGAATTATGTTTAGTTTATGTCACTTCCACTGGGCTCACACATTCTGCAGTGCTCGAGAATGGTTATTTCACCATCACCAGCCACGATACATCTACTGCTGGATGATGGCCATCGACATCTCTCACGGTCCTGCGCGATGTAGCAATTCACCTATAGCACTCGCACACGAGCAGATGCCATCATTCCATCTCCGCAGTGGTCATCATCATGCGTCAACCAGATTGAATTGAATCAAATAATGACGTCACCCTGATGCTGCTCTATTTAAGACCGGAAGCAACAGGAGAGCTTCACCATTCTTGCCCGATGAAGCCGATTGTAATTATCAGCGAAACGTCGTACTACTCAAATTTTAAAATGCTGTTGATTCTCTCTTCAGCACACCGGTGGGCTAAAGAAGTCAATTAATTTGTCCTTTGAAAACGTGACGCATTTTTTACTGTTTGGCCGTGTCGGGTGGTGGAGGGTTACGACACTTATAAATAACGCCATCTAACCCAAAAACCTATATTATGAATCATCATGCGTGCGAGCCTTCCTTTTGGCTGGCGCACCCAACGATAGTCTCTAAGACCGACCACCATCCCTCCATTCTCAAGTGACGAGTCCTGCCCAAGCCCACTTACTTTTCTCAACAATAAACGTGGAGTGTCTAATTTGTGCACGCGCTCTTCCGCTCTCAGTGAATTACCGGTGGCAAACTAAACTTTTTTAATTATTTCATCAGCAAAGGCCCAATGAGCTACATAGCTCTTTTTCAAAAGTGACCTGGCCACAAATGATAGCTTAACAAAGTGGCTAATGCTCTCCACGCATGTGCTCTCCACGCATGTGGATTCTAAATGTGGAAGGGAAAAACCAGAGGACCTGGAGAAAAAAACCCCCAAATATACAGACGTCAGGGTCGGGATCGAACCAACGACCTCCTGTTTACCAGGCGAGGTAGTTAACACATCTCGCCACCACGGCACCCCAAAACAACGGCAGCCACCACAAGTCGTTAAGCGAAGAGGCAAAGGTGTCCGCAACATTGCGATCGCCGTGCCAGCACCGTCGCCGCCGTAGGCGACGGGCGATGGTTTGCGTGCTGCTAACCGGAGACGTTAATTTAAGATTTTATTTACTTGTCATTTAAGATTTGATTTACTTGTCATAGGGCTTATGTACATCCACAGTGACTTGCGCATAAACACATCCTTGACCTCGACCACGAATACCCCGTCCCTCTGTTAGCCCCGCCACCCCCCTCCCGATACTTTCCATTCATTGGCTACCACATTCTGATAAGCCCCCTCCCCCCCCTCCTCCCTTAACTGGTACTTAAGAGCCTACATCTTGAATCCCTCCCTCACTTGACGCAGCTAATCTGGCTGTGACGGTCCCACCTGATGACGGAGACTTGTGTTGCCTCCGAAACGTCGTGATTTTCATTGTTTTATTTTTATTAATTTCATTTTTTACCTACGTGACTTTACCGAAAGAACTAAGAGTATGAATCCTTGCAGTCACGAAAGCTTCCAATCTAGAACTTTATCGCTCAAACCCAACGGCCGACCCTGGCAACGACAGACGCAGCAACGGCGAACTATTCAAAAACTATTTTGATGGTTAAACCAATTATAATCATAATTTCTAGCCAGTACAGAAAGGATTGCTGCTGTGGTATAAAAGTTAGCACAATTAGGCTTGCAATCTGGAGGTCATCGTTTTAATCTCGACGCGATAGTTGAAACAACGGTGCAAATCTTGACTTAAAGCTTTTGTGACTGCAGAAATTCATATTCTTTGGGTCTTTCGGTAAAGTCACGTAGATAGGTTCAAAGAAAATAACAAAAAACTACGACGTTTCGATCGCAACACAAGCGGTCGTCACCCTGATGCGATCGAAACGTCGTAGTTTTTGTTATTTTCTTTGAACCTATCTACGTGACTTTACCGAAAGAGCCAAAGCATATACAATGGTACAAGTTTTTTAAATCCCGCCACCCAGACTCGCCTCTGTTCATCCAGCAATATACTGGCAAGATGTTAACTACCTCGTCTGGTATACAGGAAGTTGTGGGTTCGATCCCGACCCCGACACCTGTATATTTGGAGTTTGCGTGCTCTCCATGTGGTTGTGGGAATTTTTGTCCGTGTTCCTCCGTTTTTTTTCCGTCCACATTGAGAATCAACGTGCGTTTATAGTATTTGGCTACTATAAATTTCCACGTGACTGAGCCACTTCGTTGAGCTATCATTTGTGGCCAGGTCGCTTCTAAAAAGCTATATAGCTCAGCGGGCCTTACCTGGGAAATAAAAAATAGTAATCATTAAATAGTAAATGTCGAAGTCGTCTGGCCAACGTGGAAGAGTAGGCCAAAACTATCCTCTGAGAGGGGGCTCTCTAAACCTCCTGCCAAGTCGAGGCCCTTCTGCCGGCAGTGGCGTTGAGCCAGCAATCGCAGGGCTGCACCTTTTTACCGTCACAGCGGTGATTGTGCTACGATTGGGGCGGTGTCCAAGACAGGAACTTGGAATTTACGCGAAAAGTTTCCATGTTGGAGAGGACCTTGGGCCAAAACCTGTTTAAAGACTCTGAGATGATAAAAAAATATATAACTAAACTATTTTGCATTTTACCAGGCAAGGCCCACTGAACAAAATAGCTCCTTGATCAAAACGCTACCTGGCCACAAATGATAGCTAATCGAAGTGGCGGCTTTATCATCACGCGGACATTTACAGCAGCCAAATACTCTAAATGTGGAGGGCAAAACTGGAGGACCTGGAGAAAAATCCACACGACCATGAGGAGACAAACACGCAAACTCCAAATATACAGCAGCAGGCGTCAGGGTCGGGATCGAATCCACGACCTCCTGTATACCAGGCGAGGTAGTTAACAGCTCTCCACCGAGACTTGTGAAGAGCCACGTTGTTTCCGCACACTCTGGTGCTCTCACGATATAATTCAGACGCAGCAGAGGGCATCATTGCAGAGAAGAGGAGCTCTCGACTTCGAGAGCTGGGACAATAGCCCCCCCCCCCCTACCAATGAGTTTTTGTAGGCTATGAAAATGCTCGTTCAAGACGGGTTGGGTGACGTCTTGGCCATTGCCCCCCTGTCGACGCCGTCCAAGTTTTTGAGACGATTTATTTTGTCATGAACATTTTGAGGAAGTTTCCACAATTCTGCTAAGCTTGGATAACTTGAAATGTTGCCAAAACGCAACGAACAAAACCACAATCAAGTTCTTCCCTTCAAAACAATACTTTGTTAAAATTACACCGCACTGCTGACGGAATGGCCTCCCCCACAAGGGGGGGCGGGGGGATGCCTGTATTAGATTTTTGGCCTACTCTTCCACACCGGCCAGACCGTCTTGGAAGAGGTGGGTGTACCCCACACTTAAGTCCACCACGCACGACCTGCCGATTAACCAACTGTGGAGAACTCCTTTTTTCGTGACTGCAGGGATTAATCGTCTTGGTTCTTTCGGTAAAGTCACGTAGAAGGGAAATAATAAAATAATAAAATAAAACATAATAAAATACAATTCTCACGACGTTTCGGCCACAACGCAAGCAGCCGTCCTCAGGTGAAGAACAGGTCTGTCGGAAAGACAGCGTCCGAATGAGTGAGTGTACAGAGGTGGGAAGGGTTCAAGAAAAACTTGCGCCATTGCCAGTTTCAACTGCCGTGCCGCCGGTTCCGGCTTGCAAGTCAAGCGCACCGACCCGTCACACTGCGGTGGCGTCACACGGCACCCGACTTCCGTACAACTCGCGTAAACCACTTTCATGCAAACTTTAAAAGTTGTCTTTCTGACGCGCGTTTCTTCCAGGCGGATCACGTGACATCATGGTGTGGTCAACAGCAGAAGTAATCTTAGTCGGAAATAGTTTACTGTGACCGTGCGAGGGAGATCAACTGACCACACCTCCTGCTCACGACAAGACTACAAACAGCACGCGCCTTGCTACTGACAGGTGTTTAAATAGGAGCGAGATGTAATGCAACCGAATACGGTCTTCGATATTTTGCTCCACCTCACGGGATCTTCATCGTGAAACCGGATATTATTCAGGAATATTCACCTCATTTTCTTGAGGAACATTCATCTCATTAGGAAGCTCCTTGCACGCGGCACGAAAAGCCAGACTTCACGACGAACAACACGCAGTACGGCAAAATTGAGAAGGAGGTCCAAGCAAAATGAAGAGTAATCTCCATCCGTGACATCTGTACGGAATAGTGTTTACCCCCTCGCACGCACAGTTTTTCTCCGGTTGTTCCGGTTCCTTCTACATGTATACAGTCCCATTAATTGGTTGAAAACATCTTCGTACAACGAGGACCGCAGAGCTTGGGCAATTACTGGCACCGGCTCGTCTCTTGGCTGCTGCTCATCTCACGTATCTGTGGTTCCTGCGAGTCACGCAGTCTCTCCCTCTCTCTCTCTTCGAGAGCGAGTGAATACTCTGAAATTCGGTACTATTTAAAGCAGTCGGATTTATTTATTTACCATGTGCGACCCGAAGACACATCGGGGAGCTACCCTGATCATCCAAGCAAAGCATTGAATTTATATACTGACACGGGTGCCGACACTAACGGCTATGTATGTATAACTTCTTTCGTGCCGTAAGTAGCCAACCGTGCTAATAAAAAAGGGGGGAAGGGGTGGAGGGAAAACTGTTAACTTTGACGAGCATTACAGATTAGCAGGGCCCTCCACCTTGATCCGATAACTGTACTCAGCCAGACATTGGGACCGGTTTGCTACGACTCACCTGTATGAAAGCCAAAAAAAAACGCGATTTTAAAAACACCTCCAACCAACCAGCCACACACGTGCCCGTCCCTGGTGGTTTCCAATCAAACCAAATCAGCCAGGCATTGTGCCAGGCAAACGTCGCAGCGCTCTCGCAAACTGGAAGCGTCGGCCGCAAACCCGGAATCGTGAGCTACAACCAGCAACAACCGGCAGCAGTGGCAGCAGTGGCAGCGGGGGGCGAGCGGAGGGGTGCTAAATCAGCACCGACAACGGCCAGCCGGCACACACCAGGCACGTGCCGTGGCTGGTGCTACCCGTGGAACGTGCAACACGCCGCGGTGTTCAATTTTAACGGTTTAGACGCACGCAAAGTCACACGGGAAGGTGGTGGGGGGGGCGGCCTGAGCAGAGTATTTCACTGCGTCAGGGCCGCGGTGGGGATAAGTTGTTGGCAGAAGAAGGTTTTGGCAGCGGTGCCATCGCGTTCGCAGAATGCGTTCTCTCCCGCTTGCTGGCATGGGGAATTTTCCTCAGGAAATGAGACGGCGAGGAGACGTCGACGGCTTAGGGAGCAGGCCTTCATCAAGCAGCGGAGGGGATCATGGATACTGACGACGACGGGTTTAGAAGAGGGAGGCACATGGGTAAAATTCAAGTTTTCCAAAGAAGCTCCCAGCGCACCGAGCCAAACGGTCAGAGGCATCCCAAAGTTTTTAGTTTTTCTCATCCACGCTGCTGCATGTGCTTAACTGCACGCCCATTCTCGGCGATGGAGAAACGCGGCGATATTCTCAAGGCCCAGCCGTCACCATCAGACTCGTGCAACAACAGCTGGGCCCATTCGCAAAAACGTTTTTTGACCATGCACACAACTTGCGGCACCCAGAGGCGTTGCCTCCCGGCCAAACTGTATTGGGTGGCGCTTGTACTCACGCAGCGGACGAGAGCGTCATGAAAGATCTCTTTGTGCCGATAAGCTCCGCTGAGATGCCGCGCTTCAAAGAGTTATTCTGGATTTTCCAGTGCGATCTTGGTTCACTTGCTCTCGTAATGTGCCGTCGTGGTCGCCCACTTGACACAGGTCGGTGTTGGAAAACAGACTTGTTTCCTTTATTGAATGAATTCTCACCTAGTGAAATAAAGTCAATTATTATCGTTATTATGGGGGGGGTGGGTGTGCTGTGTACCCAGTGGTAACCGGAGTTTGTTCGATTCCCAGCAATGTCATTAGCGGCGAGGGAAATCTCAACTGGACCTCAGGACGCCCTTATTTAGCTTAGCCCATGCCAACCAGCATGGCGAAGTATGGTCCAGATGAGGCCTAATACAAAAAGGCGTTGGGTGGCCTTCACCCGGCGACTCGAGAGAAGGGACGCTGCCTACTAAGGAAGCCACGCCGAGGAATCAGAACACGCAACACGTGCTCATCGTGTCGCAAATAACAGGAAGGCACGACTCTCATCCATATTGCCTTGCATGCATGTCACGTGATTACCGTGCTGCTGGTTACAATGCTGTCCGGGACTTGTCCAGACCAACAGCTTAAAAATGGCTGAACGTGTGGCCACGTTATATTGTTTAGACCGCTAACTCGGCAAGCTGAAAATGCGACCAAATGTGAAGTCACGCTTACCACCAATGTTCCCGCGGACACAAGTTTACTAGGGACCCTCTCTGCCGGTCGCTTTTAATCATGTTGGCCATAAAACCGCGGGGGGGGGGGGAAGAGAGAGTCAGAGTGACCCCCCAACAATAACCAAACAGCTATAACCAGCTATTACTGCTTTTACACAAATTATGGGGGGGGGGATTGGCTAACAAACCGTGCCGACCACAGGAATGGACCGCATAGAACACGGCGCGCAAACTTAGAGGAGCGCCACCTTCCCTCCCCCCAGCCCCTGCCGCGCGCAACCCCCCGTGCACGCTGGTGGTGCGTCACAGCGTACGAATATTGAGCCTGTGGCATGTGGTACATTTAACTTTAGCAGGAGTGGGGAATGTTTTCCTTACCAAAGGGGGGGGGGGGGAAGTGCCGGATGGGATTTCCAAGTACCTTTCGTGGGGCCACAAATTAACACACTCCTTAGCGTGATATAAAAACAACGCGAAAAATAACATGCAAGTCCGATGAGTATGAACATGCCCTCGCAGCGATAAAAGCGACAGTATTTAAATTAGAAACGCAGGTGGTGCCAGGTGTAAAATTCTCCCTCCCCTCTCTCGCTCCCGATTAATGCGGCCAAGATGCTTGCTGGCGGTGACAGATACATACATGTTGTTTGTGGGCCATTTCGAAGCGGTAGGCCCTCATGTGGCCTCCAGCCACACACAATTAAGTCTCGGCCCTTGTCAAGCTCACGAGCCTCCGAGTTATCTGCCCCCGAACAAAAGCGCATCTCTCTCTCTCTCTTCTTTATTTACTCCACAGGTTTTTGGCGGTGGTGCTGTGCAGCTCCTCACCGTGCACTCGGGGCTGTGCCGCGTGCCGATCGGCACGATTCCCCACGTTTTGCGCCCCCGACGCGCTGTGGGGAGCTCCTTCAGGGAAACCGAATACAAGCAGGCGATGTTTCGGACACCAAGACGGACCAACGTGCGGCACGGCCCGAAAATACAATCGGAGTGCCCTCTATTTCTTTGACCATCTGTCACCGCGTGGAGTTGCGTACACTCCCCGTGCGGACGACTCGCCACCACCACCACCACACCATGCCGTCCACCTCAAGGGAGTAACATGTGCCCATACCACACATTCCGTGTAAATCGAGTGCACAACCGATCGCCCTGTATTCGCCACAATGTGACTCGGTGTAAAACGAACACCGCACAGCTGCCTTTGATGACATTTAAGGAGAAGGCCACATCACGAACGGACGTTTCTTTGTTTTTGCGGCAAAGTACAATGGCGCTGGGAAGGATGGTGATTTTTCTTTCTCTCAAATCCATTTTTAGCTGTTGTTCAACCTGTTTTCTTGCTTCGTCACAGTTGAGAAACGGTTTAAATTCCAAGGTCATTTGAAATAGCTTAAGGTTTGCACACACACACAAAGATAAAACAAACCCCATATAGCCTTTTCAAGCTGTTGGGAAGGATATGCTTTTTAAGAGCACCTACGAAGGCTGGCACGGCGCACAAACACACAATATATTCTAGCATTGGCACCGCCGCTCTGCCACATGTTTATGATTTAGGTATGGCTCATAAAGCGCCACATTTTTGCAGTGGTCTGATGATGTCACAGCACCTTTGCTTGTGGAAAAAATTGGTCTGAGGGATTTCTTTCATCCCTCCATGCTCCTGATTATAGAAATGCGACGACGCGGTGTACGTTACCGAGCGCGCAAACTTAACGCAACTTTTTTTTTAATATACGTTATCGCACTGCACATAGTAAAGCATTGACTGCGATATTCCACAAGTTTATAAATGCATCCGAGGCGGAGCGCTGACGCAGTGGTGACACGGTTCTAGGCCGCGACGATGACGAACAGGAGTGGACGGTTATCTGAATCGGACATGGGTGCCCCACAATTCACCAGTCTATGGTGACTAGCGTGGTGAAGTATGGTCAAACCAAACCACTATGAGACAGGGGCCGACATCTGGTGGGGGAATGACATGCATCCATCAGCCTAAAAAAAAAATCCCAGATACAGTCACAACAAAGTCAATGGTAGTAAAAATAAATTAACCCATAAAAACAAAGTTTTTCACTAAATCCTTTATATGCGTGGCGACTAGAGTCCTCTCGTCCTGGCTTGAGATGGCTGCCACCTATGGGTCAGATGATTGTCTGCCAGCATTAAGCAGTTGGTAATTAAATATTTTTAAAAAATTCCCTAAACAGTGTAAAATTTTGGAAAAAAAATTCCACGAAAATGAATTGTCACGCACAACGAGTCTGTGTGGAAAATATCAACTCGATTGGATCACAGGAAGTGGGTTAAAAAACGACCGAAAGATTTGCACGGTCGTAAGCAAGCAAGCACGCAAGCAAGCAAACTTAATATAAAGGATTTAAAACGTGACATTTACAAATGATCCCCATCCATAAATGTGCGTGTTCTTTACAGCTATATTGGTACGTGATTTAATTGGTCCAAGTGCACAAGGAGGCCAACCCAGATCGTCTGTCTTGAAATTACCACTCAAGTTACCAGCCAGGCCACACCAGGCTGCGGTGATTCACTGCACACGGATCTGTGTAATCCGACACAGATCACTGGACTCAATAGAAACGGATTCCCGTCATCGATTCCGATGCAAAAACCTGGACGCATCTCATGCAGAATCCTCATCTTATCTGATGCAGGAACCTTTGTCGTATCCAATACAGAACCATCAACCCGCGCAACAGAGAAACTGTTTCATCCGATATGGAACCTTTGGCAGATGGCATAAAGAACCCCTGTGCAATCTGTGGCCTATTATAAAAATCACTGGAGCGACGTCAGTGGCATCACCATCGTGCTATAATGAGGCTCCAGCCCACAATTTTAAAGTCCCTTTATTCCCATCGTTGAAATGCAAACTCGTGCTTGACGACCTACGACACACAGGAATTAATGTGATACCAATTCCATTAGCAGGTTGACTATGTACGGTGCGAAAAAAGCTCAACCATCCATACATATCGGTGATTGTAAACATTTTTGCTCCGGCAGCCCACTGGTCCACACGCTCCCCCACACCCCCGAAAACACAACGAAGCTTATTCGGACGACCATCCAGAGATCATGCGTTCGCGCGTTCAGTCAAAGCAGTGTCACGAAGGCATGAGTTGCACGCTGTGTACGAGCGTGTTATCGCCACAAACACGGCACCGACGTTCCCCGCGCACATTCAGAATATCTCCTGCACAGGATCCATGTGCCGCTCTTTCTGGTGGGTGGCGTGGAGGGCGGTTACGTCACACAGGCTGAGAACCGCTGGTGATGGAGGTTCTTTCATGGCTTCATTCGATTCTTAGAGAGAAAACCCTGGAAGCTGACTGGCGCACACAAAAGCCATGCGCTATGACCGACTTTGCCATTGCATCAGCAGTGGCTGCATGGATTTGCAATTTACAATTCTCTTTTAAACTGGGATGGGAGGAGAGACAAAATACCTTAGCCAGCTGCCTGGCACAAAAACAGATTTCCCTATCAGCATTTTGGCCATACAAACAAGGACCAACCCAGCTGCACTTTTGTATTACATGAGAGCATTGCAATTTTCCGCTATTCTGCAATCTCTTTCCGCCAAATTGCAGCCCCTCTCCTACCCCGCACGGACCGCAAATCACATAGGGTTGTTTGTAATTGCATTAATTACTGGGATCCAAAGCACCTGTATAAGTGATTTGAATATGAATAGCAAGGCGATGATGTCGATCAGATATTCAGTTGAAATATGCAGAGGAAACGTGGTTGCCGACATACGAAATGGAACAATAACTCACAAGTGGACAAAGAAGCGGGTGACAGATGGTTACTTGGGATTACAGTGAGACGAAGACACACTCTGGATTACAGGACCACGCGCGAGTTAATGATATCGTTGAACATTGTGAAAAATTACGAGCGGTGGTCTTGAGCAACAAACGTCTTGGCTGGACGGGACGGTGGCCGATGGTCAAGAAAATTCACGGAGCGCCAGACGCGGAATCCAAAACGTGCGACAGTGTGCGTCCGCCGACGACCCAGAGCGATGAATCGACTCGTGCGCCGGTGCTGGGTGGATCGTTACATCGCGGCGGATTGCCGAGGGCATCCATCCAGCAGCGGATCGACAAAGGTTAACGACAGCCGCACCCAAATGACGTCTTATACAATTTTTTAAATCTCATTTGGACAAGGAGGCAAGGGACAACGTTTCATGTTTAATTCAACAAGCGCGGTTTTGCGTCCCACACACAACACACGCCCTTATCGCCAGGGTTTCACGTCGACGTGAAATGTCACGCTATTAATTTCAAAGTCTGCTTACAAATTACGACGTTTAGCGAGGCCCATTCAGCTCAGGCGAGCTATCAACGTCTTCCTTTTCAGCCACGATGGCCTATTAAGCTCCATTTAACCTGCCTTGATGAGGACCCGGTGAGTAATCGGCTCGCCACCGTGTATTTCTGTTGCCGAATGACACTTTAATTGCCGTGTAGTTACACCGAGTGCATAATATACAATACTAGTATAATGAGCCAAGAATGTCTGTGTGTCCCGCGCGTGACGTCACTCCACGTCGGCCATCCCCCCTCGTTAATAATCATGAGCGGGTGACGTCACTCCACATGAAGCACCCTACATTAATAATCATGAAGAGGTGACGTTTGCCAAATGGACACCCCCCCCCCCTCAATAATAATTAGCGGCTGACGTCGCTCCACATGGGGGGGCGAGGTGCCTCCTCACTACAAAGGCAGAACCCTCATGTCATGCGATCTCCGTAACGCTGTTGAGACACTGAAGTAAAAAGGACGTCATGATGAACAGGCTATTATAACCTTTAATTTAAATAAGTCTGTCACCGCGACCTTACAAATTGCACACTAATAGATGCAATGAATATCACGTCTCGGTCTGCTTTTCGCTTTCAAGTTTCAGATTTACTGCAATACACCCGTCTTTGGATGGGCAAAAGGCGAGTTAGAGGGTCCTGCAATTGGGATGTTTGGCCACCACAAAATTGCATTGTACAACAAAACCTTGGATTGCGAGCATAATTCGTTCCGGAAACGTGTTTGTAATCCAAAGCACTCGTATATCAAAGCACTCGTATATCAGTTGTGATCACGTGACGCTCGGCAGACAAAGCGTATACACGTGCTACTCGTATTGCAAGACCTCGCTCGTTTATCAAATTCATATTTATTTAAAAAAATTGCTCGTCTTGCAAAACACTCGCAGACCAAGTTACTCGCAATCCAAGGTTTTACTGCACCTGTTGCTATATCAGAGGAAACCAGAGAACCCGGAGGAAACGCATGCAGAACACGGGGAGAACACACAAAAGTCGCACACACAAAAGGCGCCCAAGTCGGGGATCAAACCCAGGCGCTTCTTGCTGCGAGACTCCAACGTTACCACCACTGCGCGCCACCCGCCACCATAGGCCACCGAGAGCTAAAATCACAGATGGAGGTACTGCAGGAGGGTGGTACGACCGACTAAACGGGCACACGCGCGTGTGCGTGTGTAATCCAGGTGGGCGGCGCTGTGGTGAGAGCGCGTGCGGCTCGCCATTGGCAGCTCTGCGGCTTCAAATCTGGGTCATGGGACGATTTTGACAACCATTCCTCCGGCATCGTCATCATCACCAGCCATGATCTCTCCAATGCTGGATGATGCACAGTCACCTTCTCGCGCTCCTGTGATCCAATAATCCAACAAGCGCCTGCGGAATGGCAGATTTCATCGCTTCATCTCCGTGGCCGAGATCCTCTCGGGAGTAGCGCAAGAATTGCGCTCATTCAAAAATTACACGTCTCATGAAAAGAGATCTGTAACATTTTCACAGGCTCCCACATTCGCTGACCTAGCGACGCTCATGTGGGGCCATTTCATGGTTGAACAACTGCACACGAAGAAACACAGAAGACAGATGTGTGAGTGGGGGAAGCTCGTATGCTGCTGGTTACATCTAATCCAATTATGGAGATTGCTGTGGTAGGGGGTCTCGTCTCTTCTTTCACGAGCCCATAATTAGGCAACAATGACATCTAAGTCTTCACAGACCTCGTAATACTGATGCCTATTCGCCACGCTAGTCGAGATGTCAGGGGTCCAGTGAAGTATTGGATGCTGTTCTGAATTGGACTGAACCCTGCCTCTGAGATCATCCAGCCAGAGTTCCATGGTCAGAAGTGGAAAATGTACATTCAAGTGACAAGGTTCAAGCCAAGACACCTGTGTTGACTTGTAGAGTTAAGCCGACTTTGTCTTCACCAACAAGACAAGTGATGAATAGATCGGTAATGAAAATCCATTCCGAAAGCAAACATAATTTCATCAAGTCGTGCATGTGAGAGTCAACTATGTATTCCGATTATATACAAAAGACAGGTTGTAGGCGGATGACAGCTCAAGCAAAAAGGGCCCAATAGGGACGGATTCTTGAATGGGATTGTGACTGCGTGACTTGGGGCAATTCATCGAATCCTCTCGCTTGGGTTTTTGCGATTGCTCCGCACGGCGTCCGCTGCACCGCGTGCCCTCCAACACGATGAACGCTTCGCTCCCCGAGCTGCGAGCTTCTTCAGGAAGTTAAATCAGTTCATCTTCTTGGTTCTTTCGGTAAAGTCACGTAGAAGGGAAATAATGAAATAATAAATATAAAACATTATAAGATACAATTCTCACAACGTTTCGGCCACAACGCAAGAAGCCGTCCTCAGGTGAAGAACAGCGTCTAAATGACGCTGTCTTTCCGACAGACCTGTTCTTCACCTGAGGACAGCTGCTTGCGTTGTGGCCGAAACGTCGTGAGAATTGTATTTTATTATGTTTTATTTCCATTATTTAATTATTTCCCTTCTACGTGACTTTACCAAAAGAACCAAGAAGATGAATCCCTGCAGTCACGAAAGCTTTAAATCGAAAGTTAAATCAGTTCCTGAAGAAGCTGCAGGATCAGTGATGGGGACGCTGCGATGGCGAGATGTTAACTACCTTGCCTGGTATACAGGAGGACGTGGGCTCGATCCCGACCCCGAACACATGCATATTTGGAGTTTGTGGTGTCGAGCTCTCCGTGGTCACGCCCATTTTTATCCAGGTCCTCCAGTTTTTCCCTCCTCATTTAGAATCAACACGCATTTACAGCATTTGGCAGATATAAATGTCCACATAATAAGCCATTTGATTGGGCTACCATTTGCAGCCAGGCCACTTTAAAAGAGAGCTATATAGCTCATTGGCCTTACCTGGTATAATAAAAGTTTTTTGTAATCCGGGAGTGGGGGACGTTAATCTTTACCTACATGTGAACCCCCTTTGGCACATTCCCAATGCCACATTCCGGGAACCCCCACCCCACCCCAGGCCCCACCCACAAATCTCCTTAAACCTTTGCGAATCCGAATCCCTGCCCCCCGTGGGTCCATAAGAACCTGATTAGGTCGCTATGATTAGGGCACAGCTACACCTGGGATGTTTAAATGCCAATCTGCCTTCATTGAATTTGCCAATATTCTATATTCCCATGCCGGTTGGATCTACAACATTAGACACACTTAACTGAGCTGGTGAAAATTCGACACTGGAGTTTGGGGGCGAGGTGTGGGTCATGCCCTGCCTCACAAACATCAGTGGGCAGATAGCACTTAACACCCATTATTACTGCACATTCATCAGTGGCTCTGATAATGGACTAAATTAAAGTTACTAAAGTAATCATTCACAGCTCTTTGTGAATTCACTGTTATAAATGAAGGCCTCCCCATTCCTCATGGGGTTAGTAGAACTATACTTCACCAGTTTGGGCTGGCCAGTACGTGTTGCTGAAAGAGAGGTCCAGGAATCGATTCGGATATCACCCGCCATTGATGTTAGCCGATGCCAGGAATCGAACTCAGGTGGCCTGTGTCAGTGCGCTGTGTTAAACACTCTTGTCGTTGATCCAACCACCTGATTGAACGACTGCCAGCCATGAAATTGAACTCCAAAACTATGCGGTCAAAAAGCAGTCTTTCTTGCAAGCAGCTGCAAAATCCTACAGAACTGTACATATGTTCAGTTTTAAGGCCTTGTTTGTGTACGATGATTAATGTAACGTACTTTTAGAGACTGTGCTTACGCATCAGCTGTAACACAGTCTCTCATATTTAATTACAAAGATTAATAAATGTCCAAAGGGTTGTTATGGTGTATCTTGGACAAAGAAGGTCTGTTTACAAGGTGTCACACACACATGTGCACACGCGCGGAAACATCTTCGAAACAAGGGCTATCCCAGGTAAAAAGAATACACAATATATGTCCGACAAAGTATTTGTTTAAGACAAAAAATACAACAAGACCCTGGAACATGTTTACGTATCGCAGAATAAAAAGGTAAAAGTGCAAGGTTTCATTCGGAGTAAAATAATGCATCAATTATGAGCTTACAGGACTTGTTTAACAATTAGCCGCTGCACAATGGCCTCACCACGCCGTGAGAGCAGCAACGGGTACAATTGGACCCGACTTCACCACACTGAGGGTGGCCACACAAGTCACGTGATTTACTGGAGGCTTGAGCCTCTTTTGATACACGGTCAAACATCGCGATGGAGGAGTCTTGAGAGTGGGTGAGGATTTCCTGGATAGACACATTTATTCCTTCATTCATCCATCGACGAGTCGTTGACCTATAAGGCGTTCGTACGCAACTGCCAATTCTTCACCCAGGGGGTGCCTCGCCGAGTCGCCAACGATGAGATCATCTCACGCGCTGGCCGGTTGCGAGTGGGACGCACCGTGGGAGAGGGCAGAAAGCTCTGACCCGCGCGCCCTACTGGACACCTGTGAAAAAAGAGCTTCGAAGCTCATCGGATTTCTCCAGGATAAATAGAGGTTTTGATTCTACGATGGTGCAAGACGGAGGCGGATGGTTTCCGCTTGGGGCGAGGCTTCATCCAGCAGTGGGTAGATCATGACCAATAACGTTGTACGTTGTTATGTTGCTAAACTTCCTTCGCACCGTACGTCGCCAACCGTGCTAATTGCAGGTGCTAATCAGAGGCGATTGATGATGATGATGATGATGATAATGAATCTGGTTTCAAAATAATTTCACTACAAGCAATGCTGGTGGCGGAGGAGGGGATGAGGTAACGTTGGCCATGATTCTACAACAACAACCGCCGTTGCAACCTTTTGTGCCGAGAACACAACGACGCGGCGACGTCTCTGCGTTTAACGTGGCGAAGGGATAATGTGACTGGGAAAGGAAATAATCCGATAATGCGACGGCTTCTCATGTTGCCACTTCAATAAACACTCGCACAGACCTGTCAGTGATTCCGAGTACATTTTCAACGTCGTTACCACAACAAAACAACCCATTCCACCACCTGCCCCGCACAAGAAAAAAATCCCCTCCCTTCCCTCGTGTAGCCTTTATGGACTGCTGGGGCAAGTGCTGTTGGCGAGCACCTAGGAAGGCCGGCACGGCACACGAGGGGGGCGAGTGGCAAGCACTACTCCGACCTCCTTTGTCTCTGCAACCAGGTACACATTTGAGGCAGAGTTGACCTACGGGAGGACCCGGGCCGGTTCAGAAAATAGTCATTGGTGTTAGCCGTGAGCAGGAATTGGAACTCTAGGTTCATAGCGCAGGCCGGCGGGGCCAACCAGCCAGATAACAGCCAGCCAGGCAACCAGTCAAATGGCTAAATCTACTGCACCCACACAACTATCCGTGCCAAGCTTTTATTACCTAATGGAAATGGAGGCTGCAGTCAAAATTACAGCGCCTCTAAATTATAGATAAGCCCTTCACACACTGCTATTGAGCAAAGGGGAAAATACCCGAGGGTGGAATTGAGGACTTTGGGATGCTTTTTAATGTTTTCTTCTGTCTATTTTTTTAAGATTCAGTCTTATGACCACATTATCATTGGACATGTCGGATTTTTCAGGGCATTTGTATCTGTGTGTGTATGTGTGCGTGCATGCGAGTTCTGCGCGAGGGGTAGTGTAGCGGTTAGCGCACTGCGCTCAACCGGTCCTGGGCTTCCGCGAGGTCGACTCAGTCTTAAATGAGTACCTGGTGTGGTGTGTAAGTGTAGTGACATCGCGGGATGTCACTGTGCAGGGCCGGCCCTAGAGAGGCACGGTGTGCGGTGTAGCGACATCGCGGACATCACTATGATGTGGGTGTAGTACCGGCCCTAGAGGGGCCCGTTGAGCGCTGATTGATGGCGCTAGATGGCATCACGCTTGGCGTGCAGTGCCGACCCTACAGGACAGGGTGTGTGAGTGCCGGCAGAAGGAATGAGGATACTAAAGGCCGTGGCACTCTGGTTGATCCGAGAGGACACGTGACCAGTTAAGTCTACAAAGGGGCCCCAAGTCGGGGCTAGGGGTGGTCACGTGGTTAGCATCCAGATCTTTCCCAAGGGTTCTGGAAGGTGGTCATGGCCAAGGACGGAGCCAGCCACACTGCAGAGAATATAAGCCGGGTCCCCAGAGGGACCGGCGTTTTTGTTCATTCTGAAAAAGCCTTCGTCTACGTTCTCCATTCAACGAGTCTCCAACACTTGGACCTGGACCCGAGCTGTTGGTCCCGGTCCGTAGTAGCAGTTACGTTGTAATTAGTGTAGTCAGCCTGCTGGTCACCACCATAGGTTGTTATTCTGTTAAGGGGAAAGTTACCCCATGTGTTGGAGTTGAATAAATGTGTTGCCTCCAAGAATACGTCTGCGACTCAGTTGAACTCACTGCATAAGCATCAGTATTGGGGAGACAAAAGGCGCGCAGGCATCTTTGTGTTCTGTGTACCTTGCATGTAAATAACAGTGCTTATAAACTGTGATAAACACATCACCTTCATATGCCAAGTGGGGGGGTGTGAAAGATCAATCGTTTTTTGTTTTACACAGTCTCATACCGCGATCGGCATTTCTACACTTGTGTTTCCTCAGTCTAAACTAAACAATTTTCAATTTTCCAGGTAATGGCCACTGAGCTGTACAGCTCTTCTTCAGAAGCGACCTTGCCACGAATGATAGCTCAATTAAGTGGCTTATCACGTGGACATTTCTAGCAGCTAAATATGCTAAATCCATGTTTATTCTATGTTGAAGGAAAAACCAGTAGTCCCCAAAGAAGAATCCACACGACCACAGGAAGAATATGCATACTCCAAATATACAGGCATCAGGGTCAAGATTGAAAACATGACCTCCTGTATACCAGGCGAGGTAGTTAACATTTCGCCACTGCAGCATCCCGGTAATTTAATGACTTCTTACTCATGCGCCAAAGTTCACCATACATACCGAATCGGATTCATCTGAACGAGAAAGGCGCTTGTCAATAACATTTCAGCTTCTTACACGCTGCGTAGTAAATCACTCGCACTTGGAGGACTGAACGACTCGGAGCCGTGAGAAACGACAGACAAGCAGGAAGGCAGCCGGCCGGTGAATCGGTGCTAACAATTTCCAAAACTTTATGGTCCAATATACATGAAGATATTTGCAGCCAATTAAAATGTCTATGTATGTGGGCAGAAAATGAAGTGCCTAGGGAAAACCTCATGTGTGCAAGGGGGTAACATTATCCCATACAGATGGAACAGATGAAGTCCACATAGGCTGTACCCCCTTCTCCTGGCAAGCCAGGGGTATGGCACCTCTTCAATACCCACTCACAGTAAGGGAGTTTCACAACATTTGAAAAATGCCCCACGTGACACGCTAAGCAATTAACGTTGCGTCACCTCCAATTAGCACGGTTGGCTACGTACGGCGCAAAAAAAGGTTCAGCATACATACATGGAACACGTGTGCTCACACTGAGATCTCAATCATAATTTTAATCGGTCCCATTACCGCAGACAGCGTTAATTGCTTAGTGGGGTTTGTCGGACGTGTTTAACAATAATCGAGTGCGTGCAGCGCGGAACGAGTTCATTTGTATTTGAACGAGGGGGGGGGGGGGGGGGGTAAATTGGTAAGCGCTGGTGGGTCATGAGGAATGGAGTTTGGGAAATCCTGACCTGCAGGAAGGTTGCATCAAAGACCACACATGCTGAAATGACCTGGCGGGCTACCCCAACATTTGGCCTGTACACCCCATGCCACAACTGGAGCTTTGTCCGGTGTCCGTCCCGAAATTCGTCACAGTCACTTCAAAGCGGCAAACACACGCGCTGTGGAATGTGGGATGACTTCGTGCAAGCCTCAGAAAATCACCATTGCAGAGATTGTCGTCTGTGAATCGCATAGGTTCATTCTAGTCCAACGCAAAAAACTATTTGGACTATTTTTTATTTTACCAGATAAGGCCCACTGAGCTATAATAGCTCGTTTTCAGAAGCCAGCTGGCCACAAATGATAACCAAATTAAGTGGCTTGTCATGTGGAAATCTACACGCACGATTCGAAATGTGGAGGGGAAAAACCAGAGGACCCGGAGAAAAATCCATGAGACCACGGGGAGAACATGCAAGCACAAAATATACAGGCGTCAAGGTCGGGATCGAACCCATGTCGAACCCACGTCCTCCTGTACACCACGCCACCCATAAGGAAGCAGCACCACCACTGAACAATTAACTGCAACAGAACTGGCGCACCCAAAAGAATGACCAACGATCAAACAATCATTGGACAAACTCAGGAAGTAGAAACCGGTCCAGAGTTTGTCTGCTTCTAAACGAATGGCACTGGAACACACTGGAACAAAAAAACCGCAGGCTGTTTGACTCGTTATACAGCACTCGTTGATTTTTACATGGCTAGAGGCTCTTGTTCATTTATTATTTTGTTATTTTATGCACAAACCACTACAGCAGCACAGAGTAACTTATGCATGGTTTCGAACGTTGAGATTTATGCGGTTGACATCATCGCTACCACCTACGTTGAATTAATGCCGACTAACACCCAAAAGGCCGTGCGAAACATCTCGCACATGCAATTCAGCACAATCAGAGTCGAGGAACCTCCATTCGAGATAATCCACACAGAAAAAACCACAGGCACCCGACTTGCACAGGCCATGCTTAACACAAGGTCCCGCCGCCACTATAATTTATTCTCGTTTTGAAATCAATGTCTGACAGTGCATGGCCCCGTGTCATTGCCCTGACCACGCTTTAGAACAAGACATTCCACATTCCACTCGGGGTGGGGGGGCAGCGCTTCCAACGAAGCACTAACCAAATTTAAGGCGCAGGCGAATGGTAATCAATGGGAGGCGACGCCCGGTGTTGCCGCTGGGACATCGAAATCTGCCTTTACCACATACCACATCCCCAGAGAATATCATACACCCCCCCCCTCAACACCACCAAGGCAAGCATGCAGAAACACGGCAGCGCCTTGGAACCCGATGCGGCCGACTAGAACAACGGGGTCGTTGCGATTCAGCAAGCATCCAATAAAATACTCACGTCAATTTTGGCAGACACTGCGAACGTATTTGCTGGAGTCTAAAAACAAGCGAACGACAATTGGCGCACCGGCGTCTGCTCATGCGTTTTTTTCCCCTTAACCTTCATTAGCTCCCCTGCCCCAAGAGGAAGTCGCATGGCGTTAAGCGTCCACGTCGCGTGGCAAGGACGCACCGTGATTGGTCAACAGGTAAAGGTGCAGCCCTGCAAATTGCTTGATCAGTCCACTGCTGGCGGAAGTGGCCGCCGCTATAAAGGAGCCGAGTGAGGCCCTCCAGAGGGTATATGTCAAACTCTTTCACACTTGTCAGACATCCTAGAAGTGGTGGCAGTGGCCCCACACTTTACCCCACCACACACGCCCTGCCGATCGAGTAACCGTGGTGTAGCCACGCTTTATTGACAGAGTTGGATGGGGATTTATGAAACCTGCCCATTGTTTCATCGGGAGATCAAAGGGGGCAACCTCTGGCTTACAAGTTCAGTGTGCTAACCATTGCTCCGTGCCAGCATCCCACTTTGGTTAATAGAGCGGCATTCCATTGAGCACAGGTGTGTGGGTATACACTACTGTGGGGAGTCGCAGCGCACCGTTTAGCACACTGCACTACAAATTCAATGGCCAGAGTTTGATTTCCAGGCACGTGGCCAAGTGATATCTTAAGCGGTCATGAGCCAGTCACCCCGACACCAATCCACAGACCAGTGGCTCATTATGGTTAAAGAATCATGTTGGTAAAAAAGCATGGATAGGCCTTAATCCTGAAAGAATATTGACAATGCACTGCAAAATATTCATATTAAATAATCTGCAGCTTCATAATGAAGGTTTTTTTAGTTATATCGCAAAAATATAATTGTGTCGTTAAACCCGCCACCACCCAACACAGCCAATTAGTAAGGTTTGTCACGTAAATAAGATGTGCCAAAAAAAACCCTTTATGGACAATATTGGTCACGAAAGCCTACGTGTAAATCTCCACCTTGCACACTACCTCTCTCTCGTTCAGCGTTCATTCACAACGAAACTCTGCAGCTCAGCATGTTTTTACCCCCTACCCCCAATCTACCAAGGAATGCAACCTTTGCCACAACCACGGCTCAAGCTCTATCAACTGCGATCATTGTTGAAAAGGAAAAACCAACCATAAAAACGATCAACTATTTTTATTTTACCAGGTAAGGTCCACTCAGCTATACAGTGATACCTCGGTTCACGAACTTAATTCGTGAACTGACTCTGGCCGCGAACCGAAATGGTCGTGAACCGAGGCACATTTTCCCATAGTTCAAGTTCAAGTTCATTTATTAGGTATAGCCCTGTGAGCCATTCAGCTCTTGAATCGGGTGCAACCGCAACAAACAAAAAACAAAAACATGAACAAAAAAACATCTTAAAGTGAATATGTGACTAAGTGCAAACAGAAAATCCAAGAAAAGACAGCAAAAATATTGCAGAAAAAACACCGTACACCAACGCTGTGTGCAAAAATCCCAGTGGGATGCAAGTCAAACAACAACAACAACCACAAGACAACTTAGATTAAGGCCATCAGTCTAACTCTGTACTACAACAACACAAACATGGCTAAACCAATACACTTTTCGAAATCACCAAAATAAAGCCATGAAGGCAATGAAAAAGCAATCATAGGAACTGACGGAATTTTCACAATAAATGGCATAAACAACATGTACTACCAAAACCCTGCAGCCATAGCTGGCTGCATGAGTCACTCCACAACAGCAGGAGGATCAATCGGAGTATTGTAATTTTTCAATGCACCTTTAAGATCAGCAAACTAAATCAAAACACAGGTCATACTTTGTAGCGATCATCCGGAGCGAAACATTTTATTTTAGGTCACTGAATAGCACTGGCAGCTAGGGGTGTACAACTCCTCTAAAGCAGTTTTGAGTGAAGATCTCATAGGTAGTGACTCAAGTTTCAATTTATTTGCAACAGCATTCCAGACCCTGGGAGCATCAATAGCAAAGGCCCTTCCTCCAGTATATGTACGGCAATAGGGAATATTAAGCTGGTAAATGAGTGTAGACCTTAGGTCAAATTTGTTCTTTGAAACAGAGACGAGATCCAGCAGGTAATCTGCAGATTTTTTTGCAAGTACATCATGAATAAATAAGATCTGGTGCACAAGCCGTCGAACATTCAGAGATGTTAAGTTTGACCCAATGTAGAGATCACAGTGGTGAGTCCTATATGGGCAGTTCAATGCAAATCATAGGGTTCAATGTAAATCCGGTTAATCCGTTCTGACCTTTTTTTTGGTTTTTGAAGCACAAAAATATGAAACAAATTACAATACACATTAGTACTGTACAGTATAGTAATGTATAAAGAGAGAACACTAACCTTGCTTGAGATGACTTCAGTAAGCACTCAAACGGGTGAACTGTACAATACAGTAAGTACAGTATTGTACAGTACAGTAGTACAGTACTGTATGTGCTAAAAAGCACACCAAAAAGCAAAAAGTCACTGAAAGTGTCTTCACAGTACTCACAGTACTTCTTTCTGTGTCTCTTCTTCTCTCCACGATCTTCCTACAGGAAGTCACGACCACGTGACAGCCTGGAAATAGCATTAAAATGGCCGCGGCTCCTGTTCGTGAACCGAAGCGGAGTTCGTGAACGGAGCATATTTTTATGAACTTTTCTGTTCGTGAACCGAGTTGTTCGTGAACAGAAGCGTTCGTGAACCAAGGTATCACTGTATAACTCCTTTTCAAAAGTGACCTGGCCACAAATTATAGCCCAAACAAGTGGATTATCACATGTACATTCATAGCAGCCAAATAATTTAAATGCACATTTTTAAATGTGGAAGGAAAAATCGGAGGACCTGGAGAAAAATTCACCCGATCACGGGGAGAACATGCACACTCCAAATATACAGGCGTCAGGGTCGGGATCAAACCTAGGACTTCTTGCATATCAGGCGAGGTATTTAATATCTCACCACCGGATATCGATGGAAAGCACATACGGAGAGGCAGGGGTCGTTGGGGCGCCGTGGTGGGTAAGAGGTTAACTCCCTCGCCTGTTATGCAGGAAGTCGTGGGTTCGACCCCGACATTGACGCCTGTAAATTCGGAGTTTGCATGTTGTCCCCATGGTCGCTTGAATTTCTTACTCCGGGTCCTCCAGTTTTCCCTCCACATTTAGAAACGTGCGTTTTAGATGTATTGGCTACTTCAAATTTCCACATAAGCCACTTCATTGAGCTATGATTTGTGCCCAAATCCCTTTTGAAAAAGAGCTCCATTAGCTCTGTGGGCCTTACCTGGTGAAATAAAAAAAGGTTTACTTTTTTTTTTATTCAGTTTAGCCTCTACGAGATGCACCATCAGACCCGGGCAGGGACGCTCCATCGCGTCACGTGGGCTAAGGTGCGCACCCCGGTTGGATTCACTCGACCCAAATTGACAGGACACGCACGAGCGCAGTGGCCCGTCACGCCCCGCCGAAAGGCCCAACGCGACAGGGCCCGTGCATGGGATGAACAGAGAGAGGGGGTGGGGATGCCTAAACTGTGTTTGGATGCTGCATTTTACACCAAATCCATACGGATCAGAGGTAGAACGAGCGGCTCGCGACTGGAAGACGCAAGTTGAAATCCTGGTAAGATGTTGGCAGGCCAACATCGTCCCTCTGGGGGTTCATATCATGAGTACCAGGTTTGTGGAGAAGTCAAAAGCGTTTGCCACGTCATAGGAATGTCGAATTTCCACCATTAGGCTGTAAACCGCCTCAATAAGTCACTTTGGCTTATCTGGGGTGGAACACCCAGTTCCTGCCTCACTGTACGTGACAGAACGTAGCCAAAAAGCAGTCAAATTGATTGACGATGATAACTCACCAATTCACTCCAGGCACTCTTGCCGGCGGGCATACGCCTGCTTATAATTCTTCTATCGCTTCTACCGTGGTTCTTTTCACACAAACTTCACTTCTTGATTCTGCCACCTCTGCCGAGGACTCGTTCCACCAGGCTGACTGGTTCGTCCCATCCACACTCAGCCACCACACTGCAGGACACAACACTTCTCTCCTTCAGCTCATTCCTCACAATGTTCGACTTTGGAATTCCCGCACATCCTCTCTTTTGCCAAGGTCTTATATTCGTGTTCCAATTTTTAAAAGAATGTTGTTACTCTTATGGACCGAATAAAGGAAGACATGAAGACGGTCAACGCATCCCCTGAAGATGCCCTGGACCGAGCCAAATGGAGAAGACAATGCCGAAAAGCGGACCCTGCGCCACAGCGGGAACAACGCTAGGAAGAAGAAGTTGTTACTCTTATTAAACCTTTAGGAGCACGGTGTTGTTGGCTGCTTGGCGTTTTCTGGGCCGGTGCTCAGCCAGCCAGAAGGTTCATTCTGATCAGGGTCAACTCAGACCCTCATTCCTCCACTGTCGATAATGGTAAGTAAAACTGTGCTATTCCTATTCGGCAGACGCAACTTACCAAAGCAATCTGACATTTCCACCAGTTGCTCAGGGCTGTGATGACGAGCATCTTTCCCCAAATGCATTTGAGTGGGAAACAACTTTTAACTCCTCGATAATCAAACGAGATATTTGAATATGACTCAATACACAATGCAAACGATGCCCTTCAAGGCCTTTTCTGTTACGACACAGACGTGTGTACGTGTGCTAAACATAGGTTTTTTAAAGGGGAGAGGGGTCTGTTGCCGAGTCGCACGTAGCATTATGGACCTGATCACCAGAGTTTGATTTCCCGGCCACGGCTAACATCAGTGGAGAGTGATGTCCGAACAGGTGCTAGGCGCCACATCACCTTCACCAACCTGCATTGCCCGGCATGGTTAAATATTGTCAAACAATTCATATGAAGGACCTGACTGAGGGAGGCCTTAATCGGGCAGTGGATTGACAGTAAACATGTAAAAGATATATATGATTCTCTGATATAAAAATATAATGTTCTGATAATGGGCCTTCCTTACAAGTTAATGCTTTCCCTGCAATATCCATTTGCAATGTGACAACATTGTACAAAACTCACCATCATCATCCCCTTTATTGATCAACCAGGTAAGAACCCATTTAACAAATTAATAATTATTATGGTTGACTTCCCTTTTGGTAATTTCAAATGATATGGTGATAATACATTTAGATACATGGCACAAAAAACCTGTACAACGAAAGTAAAAGCAAGAAACAGTAAAAACAAGATGGTAAAAATTACGGCAAAAAATAGATATTCTTTAATCTAATCGTGGCCCTGAAGAGCAACAATTAATCGAATCGCCAGACTGATCAATCATTACACCCCGAACACAGTGGCTACGTGCGGCAAGAAAGAAGTTCAACATACATATGCCAGAGATTGTGTTGGAAGAGTTCCTTCATTTGACCACATTTTCCTGAGCGAGCAGGTGATAACAAAAAACAATCATTTGTTTGTACGTCATGAAAATAGTTTTTTGCACTTACATTTTAAAAACAACCCTCAACAGGTGAGCCACGTGACAAGGGTGACTAAACAAACACCTGGCGTGAGGAGTGACAGGTGGGATTATCTCGTGTCTAAGTTCAGATTTGTTTCTATTGTTATAACGACTCAAGCTTGAAGAGCCAGAAAAGCCTCTCAGTCTCGAGACTATTTCTAGATTTGAAGTTTTCGTGACTGCAAGAATCCATACTCGTTGGTTTATTCGGTAAAGTCACGTAGGTGAAAACAAAACAAAAAATGAAAACGTCTAAATTAAATGACGACGTTTCGAAACGTCATGATTTAATTTAGTTGTTTTCATTTTTATTTTGTTTTCAGTCTCTATTTCTAGATTTGAAGTTTTCGTGACTGCAAGGATCCATACTCTTTGGTTTTTTCGGTAAAGTCACGTAGGTGAAAACAAAATAAAAATGTCTAAATTAAATGAGGACGGCTGCTTGCGTTGTGGCCGAAACGTCGTGAGAATTGTTTTATTATGTTTTATTTTTATTATTTTATTACTTCCCTTCTACGTGACTTTACCGAAAGAACCAAGAAGTTAAATGACGACGTTTCGAAACGTCGTGATTTAATTTAGTTGTTTTCATTTTTATTTTGTTTTCAGTCTCGAGACTATTTACTAGGAAAGTCCTGCCATGTGTTTTTTGCAGTTGGGGGCGATGTTTGCTTCGTCTAATCCCGAGTGAGTTAATTAGTCGGTTATATTTCAGCATGACGATGTTTGGCCAATCCCAGTTACACTGTGGATTTAAAATAAATACGACGCAAGGAAAGCGGAGAGCCCACAAGAAACACACGTAGAACATGGGGAGAACATACAAACTCCCAACACAGAAAGGTGCACCAGTCGGGAATCGAACTCTGGTCAATTCTAGCCATGGGGCAAGGAGGGCCAATCCACAAAACCAAACAAAAAAGACAATCCCGGAGCCTTAGGAGGGAGACAGGGGAATAAAATGGAACATGGATCTTACGTTTAGAATTTCCATCAGCAAAGAAGGAAATGGCATTTTCTCAACAGAGCCGATCCAATTCCACAACACTGCCCCTGCAACAAATCTAAAAAAGGACAACTCTGGCTCAGACCATTTATGAGCAATATATACAGCATACAGTGCACAGCACACAACCGCCTGATGAAATGAAACCATCCTCCTCAATCACGTTCAACAACTGTCATTGGGAGAGAAAAGACCCAAATAATACACGGCATCGTTGCAATTAAGCCTTATTGCTAAAAAGCGACAGCAAGTGAGGATTCTGACGCTGATATATCCTGCTGTAGGTGAAACGTTCCTTCCAGCTGGTGCAACGATTATGGGATTAACCGGACAAATAATGTCACCGATGAATATTCTCATTGAACCTCAAATCGAGTTCAGGCAAACTTTCAAACGCAATTTGAAAAATATTTGTATGCCGTGAGCTCATTGTACTGGAACAGTAAAGCAGGCTCAGACACCCATCCCTACGAATACAGCACTAGAGACACATGAATAAATTATAATTTTAAACCCTTTGTGAATTCCCTGATACATGAAGGCCTCTCCATGTAATGTCGGTCGTGGGGGTTGTTTGACCATACTTCACCAGTACAGGGTTGGCAAAGGGAGGGTAAAAACAGGACCAGTATAGCTATCAATCACCAACCAGCTTAGTCGTGGTTGAAAATTGAACTCGGGGTCGCAGGTATTACAGTGTGGTGTGCTAACCACTGTGCCACCACTCCCCTTAAATTGAGCCGTATTATTATAAATATTGATACATGCGGCTCAATTTGGTTCCATTGGTTCCACAAACCACCCAAAACCCTGAGAATGCCGTTTTATGGCAAATGGAATTTAGGACGGGTAAGTGAGAGTCAATTTAGCATGCAGGCTTTGTCGCAGACACTTGTAATACCAGTGTGGTCTTCCTGAAGATGCTCACAGGAGTGCATGCCAAAAGCTTCGGTGAAAATATGCTCGGCACACAATCTAACGCGTGACATGGCCAAGTGGTAGCACGCTCGCCATAGAAGTTGACGGTTCGAATCCAAAGGCCGCGCTGAATATCACTGCGAGTGTTAATAGAATAATCTTTATAATGTGCGCCGCCTACTTACCCAGCGGACGATAAGAAGAGGAGGCCATCGTGTACCGGCGTCAGGGTCCAAATTTGCCAAATTCCAAAATTACACCAGAAAATTGGACAACAATCACCGCTCCCTTACAGACAGGCTGATGCCCCCCGCCCCCGTCACTCTTGCAAACAAAGCTATCCTGTTCTATCGAGTTCTCAATGGTAGTAAACAAAGCAAAAAACCTTGAACCTCACACTTGGGATAATTAAAAAATCAAAGACGGTAAGACAAGCAACCAGATGAAAATACAATAAAGTAAATACAAGGGTTGGGTGGGCAACTAAATTACATGGTGTAAATTGTTGTACATGGCATGCAAATCACGATCATTGGAACAGATAACAAGGTGGGGGGGGGGAGATGCCTAAAAATCTTATGCTATCCGCTACACACACCATTGACAATCGAGAGTAGTTGCTTCTCCACAAGTCGGGCAGCCTAGATCAGAAGTGTGCACGCACACCTCAAAAATGGGCCAACTTGTACCAAAGTCCACAGTTGGATTACTGGAAACGTCAAGGTAATTTGGTAATGAGCACTGTAAAGTGTGCACGAGCTTGCACGATAGGGAGCCTGTGATCATTCTTCACAAGGGCAGCTCAATGCTTGTCAGTGTCACAGCAGAAGATGAATAAATGATAGAGCACCAGTTGAACACCTGCATTGCAAGCCAGCCATGCTCAGGTGAGGCGTAACAAAAGACTGAACAATGGGAACCTCACGTGGTCAAATACAGGGCAAGCAATTGAATGGAACGTCGGCAGTTGCCATGATAGCACAATTCAACTGCCAGATGGAGAACTTAAGATTACTATTACTGCATTGTTCACACAAATGACAACCCCCCCCCCTCTGCCCCACGAACACTCCTCCGCCCCCGCAAAACGCCTCAAACAAAACAATTAAAACACGGCACCCATTTGCACAATATCAATGGCACAACTTCGCAAAATGGATCACCGAATTAATGAACAACAAAATGAAAACTGTGCTGATTCACGATGATGTATGTGCTGCGTTCCATGATCTTCAGGAAAAGTAATGAGAGTATTACTTTTCACATTTTTAAAAAGAACCCTTTTTTGACATGTAAACCCCAATAGTTTCGGTTGGTTGTGTCATGACTTGGCAAAGTCAAGAAATATAACTCCAATCAAAACACAGTCAAGCGTAATTTAATGCTTTCCCACCCAGGCCGAGAAAATTAATGCATTAGCTCTGTCCGTCCGCCTGTCTGTAACATGAGGTCGATAGAACTCTCCTTCATAATGATATGTTGTGAACAAAACGTGTGTTTCACGTTGTGTTGCTATTAGAGATTTGCTCTGGTGAAAATCGGCCAAGTTGGTCAAAGGGTTACTCAAAAAATTGGGAGACAGAAACCTGAGCCAATATTGCTTATTTGCCCTGACCGGTACACATCAGTTTTCATCCTGTGAATTAAACGCTTCGGAAGACAAATTGCACGTTGGAAAGTGTCATGTAACCCATGTGTTTATATCAGTTTTGTCCTTTGCTTGAATTTGACTCCAGGAGTCTGATCCCCAGCTCGGGCTAATATCAATGGCAAGCCATATTTAAACAATTTCCTGGCACCCACTCTCCCTACACCAACCCATTCTCACCGTCTTGGTGAAGTATGGTCAAACAATCCCGATTACAAACATGACTTGGGGAGGCCTTCATTCAGAAGTGGATTGCCAAACGGCTTGACATTATGATTACATTACATACAGAATAGCTTATATTTTATTGTTATTTTATATACTGATAATCAGTTAAAGAGCCCAGTGAAAAGTCGTGACCCCTCAAGGTAAAGGGTCATTAGATAATTGCATAATGTTATCAGTTTAGTGGCATCCTTATTTAACCATGGATGGCATCATTGCTATTTAATAGCTCTCATGCAAAATGCTCTCTCCGCCGTCAAACGCGCATTACATGCGGCACCTTATAACTTGTACATTTTACATACGGATAATTTATAAATACGTAACATTTGGTCCGTCACCATTGGAACAAAGATCCATTATCATCACGGGTTTGACACCTGGCATTACAAACTGCACAAACAGGCAATGGCAATGCAGGACCACGGCCCACGGATTGCAGCTACAGGGCAGTTCTAGCAAAACAACTTACAACCCGAGGCACTTCTTACTGAAGGTAGAACAATTAAAAGGTGCAGCCTTGCATTGTATATGACTCATGCCCACTGCTGCCAGGAGGGCGTCCACTGGTGGGAGTTTAACAGAGACTTCTAGAGGAAGGTACTTTGGCCTAGTCTTCCATGCTGGCTAAACGTCTTGCAAAAACGACGAGAAAAAAGTATTCAACACTAAATAGGAGAATTTGTCTGGCTGTCGCCTGATGGGGCTGGCTGTAATTAGCGGTGAAACGTCGTACTCGAATTGTCAATGTTGTGGGTTTACTTTCCAACACACCGGTGTGCTGAACTAATAACTAACTGCATGTTTTGTTTCAGTGACAAACCTTTAATAATTGTCTGTCGGGTGGTTGCAGGTTCAACGACACATGTATATTTACACAATCTAACCCAAAAATCCCTATTATGAACAATAATAACGTGTACAGCAATCCTACATTTATCCGTTTAATAGTTCATGAGTCCAAAGACTCAATTTTAAGAGGGGCCTGCTGGCATATCTGTGGCTGATTTAAATGGGTTTGTGCCTTTTTTGCTGTGGCTTAGATAGGAAACTAGTGGAATGTATTGCACCTCAAGTTGCTGTATGCAACCGTCCTCTGTTCCCTAATCGATTTTTTTATGCACGTGGGATGCAAATGGAGAGTCAGAAGAGAAACCAAATTTATCGAAGACATGCTCAACTTCATAGATTCCAAGAGATGGATACAACCATTCCTATACAACCGCGAATGGGCCCTAGTCATTTTAATTCAAATACATTACTGTAACCGGTGCTTACAAAATTGCTTTTACGGCTACTGCAGAGACGCGTAAAGGCTGTTAATTGGAGCAAAAACAGCCTTGGAAAATCGATATCACAGATATCATACCTCGCTTAAAACAACGTAGAGTTTGCATGCTGCGCAGTGAAGTATGAACCCGGTGACCCGAGTTGTATTCCAAGCCACGGTTAGCATTACAAATACAACAGCGGAAAAATAAAATATGAACCGACCATGCAACCCAACTCGCACGGACCCAGCACATTGAAAGTCCTGTTGCTGTATGGTCACACATCCAGCAGTGGCTTGACGGAAGGGTGCAAAATATACCATCGTGAAACAGTCGTGTAACATACGTCCCACTGGTATTTGGCAATCCACCACTGATTACACTATCGACGCAATGAAATCAGATGTAACAAGTGTACACGGGCAGTAATAATGGTGATGACGATGATCATTTTCATAGCGGTGGTAATGATGATTATTATGATCGAGCTGATGTCACTGCTACGGAATAGAACGGTGGTTAATGATGATGATGATGACGATGAGTGTGACACGATGCTTATCCGATTCTGTTGTTAAATATCGTCGTGTTGCTGATGTTTAACGATGATGGTGGTGGTGGCGACATTGTTACTCATGCTGACGGTGATGACGGTCATAGGCCATGGCCACGGTGAAGATGAAACTGCTGCTGCTGATGATGATGGTGGTGGTCATAGCTCTGGTGATGTTACTTCTGAGTGCCGCTAGTGCTCCTGCTGATGATGGTGATGGTCACGAGCAGTTGACGAATTTGCTGCTGCTGTTGCTGCTGCCTGATCACCATAATTACGATCGATGTTGCTGATGATTGTTGCTGATGATGATGATGAAGGTAGTTTTGGTCATAAGCGCGGCGATTGTGCTGATGCTGCCGATGATGATGGTGGTGGTCATATCTATGATGATGTTCCTTCTGAGTAATGAATGATTGCCGATGACGATTGCCGCTATTGTTGCTGATGATGATACTAATGGTCACGAGCAGCTGATGAAGATGCTGCTGCTGCTTGATGACAATCATTACGATGTTGCCGATGAAGATGTTTACGGTCATAAGCACACGGCGACTGTGCTGCTGCCGATGATGATGAGGGTGGTGGCCATATCTATGGTGATGTTCCTTCTGAGTAATGAATGATTGCCGATGACGATTTCCGCTGCTGATGATGATACTAATGGTCACGAGCAACTGATGAAGATGCTGCTGCTGCTTGATGACAATCATTATGATGTTGCCGATGAAGATGTTTATGGTCATAAGCACGGCGATTGTGCTGATGCTGCTGCCGATGATGATGGTGGTGGTCATATCGATGGTGATGTTCCTTCTGAGTAATGAATGATTGCCGATATTGCTGCTGCTGATGATACTAATGGTCACGAGCAACTGATGAAGACGCTGCTTGATGACAATCATTACGATGTTGCCGATGAAGATGTTTACGGTCATAAGCGCACGGCGATTGTGCTTTGCTGCTCACGATGAGTAGTGTCATGCCAATGGTACCGACGACGACGACGAAGAAGAAGAAGAGGAGGAATCATAAGAAGATGTTAGCCGCGTCTCTTTGCTTACCACGAGTACGTCTGCTCCGTCATCGCGATGGTCTCGAGTCGCGAGGAATCCGCGCTCGCGATTTCCACCGACGCCGCCACCACCACGACGGACAGAAGTCCCTCGCAAACTTTACGCAACCATGCCGCTCGGCTTCGCTTATACATCAATAAATTAAGAATGCGGCAGTCCTACTGCTCCTGTTGATTAGAAGATCGAGTTGAAAACGACGACGTCTTGACCGCACACGGAACTCAACCCCAGCTAAGCTCCTCCGTTCGTTGCTATCGCATTTAGACGTTTTTGCTTGGGCAGTGTAGCGTCGAGATAATGAAGACGGACACCTATCAGCTAGCGATGTTAGCGTTATAGAGACCGTATATATTGACGGCTTTACTATAACATTAATAGATGTCTCGCAACATGGCGATTAGCGAAGGCAGTAGAGGCCTGACCCGTCCACCCCGACCCCCTTGCAGCCTGACGCCGCCTCCGACAGAGGCGCGCACTGGCCCGCAGGGTGCTCAGGCAAGGGGCGGTGGTAAGCCCGGCGTACGTTCTCGTCTCTCTCTTTCTCTCTCTATCTTCGTCGTAACTACGACAAAGACAACCGCTCGAGAGAGACTGAGCCTGCGACTGCGGAGACGATTGCAAAAAAAAGACGTCGCCGGCCTGATAAAGCCTACGGCGAGAAGAAGTCGGGTCCGACTCCGCGGTGTCTTGACTGCCGGGGTCGGCAGCGTCTGCGGGGAACGCGAAGCCGAAGGCGGCGGGGGCTTCTAGGCGAGAACGAAGGCTGAGGCCCGCACCCGGGGGGGGGGGGGCAACCTTCAAAAGCGATGTCTTCAATATTTCACCTATGCTTTTATAAAACAATAAATAATACACCAACGCTTCATAGCATTCCGTATATTTTCTATACTCGGTACATCGCGATGGAAAGGCAACGGCGAGAACTGGAGGCTGCCTTTGATTGCATCCCGAATGGTGACGGCGATGATGATGATGGGGGTGGTGGTGGTGGTGATGGATTCCTTGCAGACGTTTGTCTCCTTCAATTAAAATCAAAACCGCGATTCTCGAGTTCTCTTCCACTGTGAGCCGGGTCGCGTCTTGCCACAGTTACTGCCTTGCTCACGAAGCCATATTTGTTTTCTTCACGCATCCAGCCTCCCTCCCTCCCTCCCTCATCCGTCCTCCTCTTCTTCCAGCCACAGCCGCTCACCTCCCTCTAACTCTCTCCTTGCTGTTCTTTCTCCCCTGCTCGCTCTCCGTCTCCCTTCCCGTCTTCGAATCCTCTCGGCGAAGAGCGTCTCTCCAGGTCACCGGTCAGGCGACTGTGTCTACAGCATCACGTCTCTTCGCTGTGTGCGTGTGCGTCTCTCCCTCTCTCTCGCTGCGTGTGTAGTAGCTCTGTGTGTGTGTGCTCCACTCTCCCCGCCTCTCTCTCTTTGTTGTGCTGCTCTCTCTCCTCTCTCTCTCTCTCTCCGTGCTCTCTCCTCTGTCTCTGTCTCTCCGTGCACTCTCCAGCGCCACCGCTGCAACGCACGCCCTCTCTCGAACCCACCCAGTGGATGTGATGAAGGGGGGCGGGGTGACGACGCGTTGCGTCACAGTTTGTCGCGGGGTTGTGGAGGTATGGGGGGGGGGGCAGGATTATGAGATAACCACCAGCGTTTCTGTGTGTGGTTTTTTTTAGAAGCAATCAGATTCATCAGCCCCGGACAGCTGCGGTTGAGACTCAGCCATGAATGTGTGTTGGACTTCTTTCGCGCCGTACGTGGCCAACCGTGATAATCGGAGGGTTGGTTTTTTTCTTTCAGTTTCATTGATTTGGTAGAGCCATGTGAGCCATTCGGCTCTTGAATCGGGTGCAACCGCAACAAACTAAAACATGAACAAGAAAACATCTTAAAGTGACTATGCGCAAACAGAGGGTGGGGAGGGTGGGGCTGGGTGGGGGGTGGGAGGGGTGGGGCTGGGTGGAGAGGGGCTGGGTGGGGAGGGGCTGGGTGGGGGTGGGAGGGGTGGGCCTGGGTGGGGAGGGTTACTGGTCATCCCATGGTGCCCTTATAAAACTCAACGTTTAACCTACTCACGTCGGCTTGTGCCCGCCCTCACAATCGGGCATATTTGCGGAATACACCACGCCGCCGTTGGCCCTGGCCATTGACCGAGCAACCCAACGTTCCTACCAGCTCCCTCCGCAGGAATTTGTTTTCCTTAGACAGTGCCACGGCACAAACTGCGAACTTGTTCGGCAAGTAACAATGTAATATCTATTGTATGGTAATTTAGAAATTGTAATATTAACCAAAAAGAGTCTTCTTTGTAGTTATATCTGCCCCACTGATTCACGTTCAATTAAATCCAACGTTAATATATTTGAACGTTAAGTTCAAAATGTACCCATAAAAGAGTTGGTTATGATTTTTTGCAGTTCAGAAATGATACGCACAAGCTCTTCTACGATATTTATCTGGCTTGGGTCATTGCCAGTAATGCAATAGAAAAATATATATTATATTATCTTTCATGACAAATTATTTGTCAATAGTCTGTACAACCTGAGGATTAGTGCAATTCTTCCAGGACCCCAATGAAAAGGAACTGGAAATCTCAAAAGATTGTCCTAGTCTAATGAAGTTTTTATATCTTGTAGCTGCATTAAAATATAATAATAAAAAATACTGTTTCGGTAATACTGTATTAATTATTTTCTATTACCGGTATTTAGAGAACAGTTTTAGCTGTGAGGTGCAAGTGTTGCTACAGCCCCACGGTAAATGTTACATAAAATTAAAAAAAACATGTTTACAAAAACAATCCCAATACATACATTTCAAATATATCCATATATTTCAAAAAATGGTATGTTTGTCTCATTGGGATCCCATCTGGTTATGAAAATCACGAACATACTCATTGATCATATTAACACCGGTCGACATGAATTCCAATTGATAATTAAACTATCATGAACACAATAAACGCATTTTTCAAAAACTAGTATGCTATTAAATCAATCTGGCTATTTGTCAACAAAATTTGCAACTCGCAATTGTCAGCTCGCGAAATTAAAACATGCGTGGACTTCACGAGGGGGGAGTCGAGCTTTCGTAGACTGCATCGATTAACAATTCCTGGCCACACACATCTTCCCCACCCTCCCCACGATACAATCGAGAATTCTCCTCCCATTCCATCCAAATCGTGGATGCTTGACCGAGGGGGTGGTTCTTGAGCGTCTCGGAGGAGAGGAGAGGGGGGGTTTCTCGGTGATGTGAGATCACAGCGGTAGGTTTTCCCTCTAAATCTCTGACTTTTTTTTTGTAGGCTAATGCCGCTCACCAGCCAGCGAGAATTCCAATAAATTGGTGAGAAAGTAAATATATATACACGTGTGCTGGCCAAGCTTAAAATATAACTGCAAGCTAAGTTAGCTCATGGAACTCGGCGTTCCACAGCTTTCATATGCAGCGTTGAAATGTCAGCCAGGGGATTGCAGGATTTTGGATGCTTGGGCCAGGTCATAGCTATAGCAGCGAGTTTATTAAATGTTCCTTCAAGCACAGGCCTGCTTCGAGATGAAACTGGTTTTAATCTCTCTTGATGGAAAACCAGTTTAGGGGCCGTCCATAAATGATGTCACGCACCTAGGGGGGGGGGGGGGTCACATATTTGTGACGATGTGTGACGAGGGGGGGGGGTTTGAAAAATGTGACTTCACATCAAAAATGCGCAACTTTAAATAAATATAGACAACACGTTCCACTTAATTAGACTTTTCAAGAAATATTTTCTCCTACATCAGAATGCAGCGGCACATTAAATACGCACGACAATGACAATAGTTTAAAGCGATTTGAAGCATATTTTATTTTGTGAAGGGGGGGGCAGAGCTTTGTGACGTCAAATTTGAGGGGGGGGTCTGACTTTTTGTGACGCCGTGTGACGATGGGGGGGGGGGGTAAAAATCGTCCAAAATCACGTGACGTCATTTATGGACGGCCCCTTAGCTTAAAAACCGACTTCAGCAGTTTTTTCTTGCTGTGGCTGTCCCACCTGATGATGGACGCTTGTGTTGCGATCGAAACGTCGTAATATATTATTGTTCTACCTACGTGACTTCACCGAAAGAACCAAAGAGTATGGATTCCTGCAGTCACGATAGCTTCAAATCAAGATTGGCCCTCATGTATACTGGTTTAGACTATCAAATATGTAGTGTTCTACACTTAATTGCATATTATATGTTTTCTATCGAATGATGAAGTGGAAAAAGAACACTCTCCTGCTTGTGACTGCAGCTAAGAACACCAAACAATGGACCACGTAACTTCGCACCATTGGACCAACGTTTAATGTTTACTGGAACAGCCCAACATATAATTTTGAAGGCATGCGTATCTACAAAATCATAAACTCTCAGACAAAGCAACTGAATGGCTAAACGCTGTCATGTAGAACTGGTTTCTCTTCAAAAACCAAACAAAGCAAAAAATGTAATTTTATACTTTTTTTTTATTCGGATATGCCTAGCAACGGGTGGGGTCTTCACAATGTTTGGCGTGGCCCCATCTCCTCCTCCACCCCACCACCAACCAGCTACATGAACTGCAAGAACTGTATGGAAAAAAACGCCCAATGCAGCCCCCCACTTGGCTAAGGTGACAGGCGACTAGCCAATGGAATTGTGCAATCGGCGAACAGCTGATCAGCAAACGCCCACGCGCGCGCACGTGGCCATACAGGGAAATTCCAGGGTCATCTTATCCTAAAAGTCTCCTGCTGTGTAATCTTATGTGCTCAGCATTAAGATACTTTTTTTTTCTTTGGATAATCGCAATTCAAACCGCTTTTTTGTTGTTGTTACTACAACTTTTTCAACTTCGTTCTAGAATTTTTATTTTTTTTGTACCGCTCACGTGAGCTCGACCTCCCGGGGTCACCTTTCTCCACTCATACCTGTCCTGGGCCATCCGTCTCCAGTCCTGGTTGAACGACATAGAACCACCCTGGTGCTTCCATGTTCATTACCTTTATGGGTTTCTATATACGTCCCATGGGGGGGGGGGGGGCGTCCATAAATGACGTCACGCGATTTTGGACGATTTTTGACCCCCTCTCCCCCCCTCGTCACGCGGCGTCACAAAAAGTCAAACCCCCCTCAAATATGACATCAAAAAGCTCTGTCCCCCCTCCCCCCAAAAACCATATTTCCATTTTGAAAATTAAACATGCTTCAAATCACTTTCAACTATTGTCATTGTATTCTTGGTTCTTTCGGTAAAGTCACGTAGAAGGGAAATAATAAAATAATAAAAATATGTGAAATCACAGTTGCAGTCGAAACGTCTCGAGAATTTAAATTGCTTTATATTTTATTATTTTATTATTTCCATTCTACGTGACTTTACCGAAAGAACCAAGAATATGAATCCCTGCAGTCACGAAAGCTTAAAATCTAAATTTATTGTCATTGTAGCGCGTATTTAACGTGGCGCTGCACTCGGATGTTGTAGGAGAAACCATGTGTTACGTCATTATTAAAGCGCTACGTGAACGTTAGCCTGCTACTACGCCCATAGGGGGCGGATGGGAGGCTTAGTAGGTTGAATGGCAGTTAAGCCAAGGTCCACCCCCCCCGGGTATCTCGTGACCGGAGGAGTGGACCCCGACTCGGGGTATAAAAGCCGGTTCCCTCTCTACGGGACCGGCAGTTGTCGTCCACTCGAGGAACTGAAGGCATCTCAAGCCTCGAGCCCTGGGACCACTCAACCGAGGCTCTTGTCAGAGCCAGGTTCGAGTGGGCCAGGGGTGAGAGATCCTGAGACCCTGGCAAGGTCGGGTCAGAATAGCCTCCTCTAGGTCCCGATAGCGGAGGAGTGTAGTCCCGAGTTGAATAGGACACGCTAGCCTGCATATCGGGTGGAAGGGGCCGTACCCCTTTGTGTCAGGGACAACTGTGATTGCACGATGGGAACCTCATTTGCCAGTAAAAATATGATAATTGGTTTTATACCCTTCTATCTGGTAACACAACTGACACCTTTTTACAAGGAGTCATGTTTGCATAGACCGCAATACCTGCAGTCATAATACAAACAAAAGACATAACTCTGATAATGTGCACTGTCCTTGAAGTTGATTGGTCCACACCCGAGACAGCTTTCCTTAGAGCCTAGTCTCACATGGGTTGGACCAGATGACGCCAAAAGGCCTTTTGGCGTCATCTGGTCTCAGGTGTGGACCAATCAACTTCAAGGACAGTGCACATTATCAGAGTTATGTCTTTTGTTTGTATTATGACTGCAGGTATTGCGGTCTATGCAAACATGACTCCTTGTAAAAAGGTGTCAGTTTTGTTGCCAGATAGAAGGGTAAAAAAACAATTATCAACTGTGATTGCGTTTACTGTTAATAGACGTGCTGCCTCCAAGAGGAAGTCTCCTACAAGTCTGTACCCACTACACACGTATTAAAAATGGTGGCGTTAGAAAGCTGAAATTTAGCATGAAATTCACTTGAAAATATTCAACGTCTAACTAAAACTGCAGGTGTTCAGAATATATTGAAATTCTCTTATAATTATTAAATATTAATAGTAATTCTAACTATAAAAAACTACTTGAAACTTTGTAGTTAGAACGATGCAAAATAGAGAGTACAATTATAACAATCACATATTAATGCCACAGAATTAAAAGCCCTGGTAGAATCATTAAAATAAAAATGTTGAATAACAATCATTCAAAAATATTTCAAAATGTTTGCTTCTCCATTCTCCCATGGAGAAGCAACATGCTCTTTCATGGAATACATAAAAGGTGACCTTAGTAAATTTAAATAATCAAATAGTTAATGAAAAGTAATCAAAATTAGTGTTGTTATAACAATTCTATTTAAGTAGAACGTGTTTATATTTAAAGTTGCGCATGTGACGTCACATTTCTCAAACCCTCCTCCCCTCGTCCCACATCGTCACAAATGTCTGACCCCCTCCCCCCCCCCCTAGGTGCGTGACGTCATTTATGGACGTCCCCATGGGGTCGCTTTGTAAGTCGAGGACATCTGTATAAGTGTACACGTACTGGTATGTAAAGTTTGTGTAAGTTTATGAATTTCTATTCTTTCTGGCATGTCCCACTGTTGACTATTTTTTATAATTTTTCTTATTTGACCAGATAAGGCTCACTGAACTATACAGCTCTTTTTCAGAAGCGACCTGCCCACAAATGATAGCCCAATTAAGTGGCTTGTCATGTAAACATTTATAGCAGCCAAATACTTGAAACATATGTTGATTCACGTGATCACGGAGAGAGAGGGAACATGCAGTCTCCAAATATACAGGCGTCAGGGTCGGGATTGAACCCACGGCCTCCTTGTATACCTGGCGAGGTTGTTAACATCTCACCACCGTGGCGCCCCTATAGAGATCTGCATTCCTGGTTATCTCTACTCACTGTACGTCGTATGTCATCATCACCCCGTCCACTCCAAGTCGTTGCCTTCATATCATGCTTGACCGCCACTCTCTCCAATGCAACTCTTGGATTCGATCAATATAATTTAAAAAGTCGCGTGCATTGATATTCGTTCTGTATTTTTGTTCTTTTCTTCCAGATCTGCTGCAATCATTTATTTCCCTTGAATGTGGCTCTCTCGTGATGGGACCGCCTCCACAAACAGGACCGACTTCACTCTTGTCATGTGAATAGCGCCAGGCAGATTCGTATAACCATTAAGATTAGGAAAAAAATGGAACGTGCGTGACTGCCTTTATAAACTTGATTTGCCTTTATAAAGATAATGGAAAAAAACGATCTGGAAACAGAGTTTAAAATTGTAATTCGGTAAAAAAAAAAGAAAATGTACGCGCACGAACCTAATTTTAATTTTAAAATATAAATCTTGCTCCCTTCTATACAATGTGACTCGTTTTAAACACGTTTCTCTTCAAAGGGAAGCACTGTACAAAAACGAACGCAAACATCTATTAAAAAAACCGAAAAGGTAGTTTATTGATGCGCTTAGCAACTCTGTTACAACTGAAGTATTCTAGTAACATCAACACGAATCCCCTTCATACATTGCTGTGAAATCAAAACAAAGTCGCAGTTTATTATTATTCACATACGCACACCACCACCCCCTGCGCATTTGCAGTTACTCTGGGCAAACATCCGAGAGCGGTGACATGGATTTGACATTATTACCGCAACGTGCCAAACACAAGGCACTTTGTGAGCTTTCTGATAAAACGACGGGGGGAAGGGGGGGGGGAAAGGGGGGACCACTGCCTTCTGATACAGACACTGCAAGTCTGATCGCCTGTGGAATTAGCCGAAGCAATGTAACGCTGTATGGGCCATTACGCAATTGCCTATTCCGTAAATGTGCCACTTCCCTGCAGTTTGATTGAAACGAAATGCCGCAAAACACAATGCTCAGCACCACTCTTTCTCAACTCGTGACTGAAGCCGTTATGGATTCAGGTTGTTTGGGATTTTTACCATAATTGTTTTTCTTTCTCTCCCCACTCGCAAAAATCACTGTGGCAGAAAACGAGCAGAGGCACACTCAATGCGTTGTTAAATGAAGTGCACACAAACTATAGACAGGGTGCTTCAAAAAAATGTTAACACTTCCGAGAATTTGCAACAATACCACAGGAAATGTGCCTTCGCGCTTTGGAGACCACCTGGAGAAGATTCCAGGCCACGTGTTGACAACGATGGGGACTGACTTTTTGAAGCTATTAACATAGATTTGTTATCGTGTTACAGTGTAGTAATCGTTCTTTTTCCAATAAAACGATAATCCCATATAAGTGTTAACATTTCTTGAAGCACCCTGTATTTTTTTTTTACAAACGGCGCAATTGTTTTGTAGCCCAGTGCCACGTCTTCCAAAGGCGTCTGGAGAACATTGATCGCACCTTTAGCATCCTGTGACTTTCCCAAAACCAGTGCAGTGGTCCCCTGCGGTTTACGATGCCATTGATGAACGTTATTTCGACGAACGATCCGCCCTCCCATGGGGTCCCATTGATTCTATTAGCGATACATTTTCGATGAACGATACGTTTACGACATCACGCAGACCCGCCAATTTCGGCCAATCGGCAGCGCTCCTCGGCAGAACTCAGCCAATCAGCGACGCACTTTTGAGCGTTTTGAGAGCCTAAGGTAATTATTTTATGCTCCATTTATTCGTTAATCCATGTTTCTATTAGAGTTAACGCCTTAATGTTCGTCTAACGTGTATTTATTAAAATTGCGTGCTTAAATATTATAAACTATCTTCTTGGTTCTTTCGGTAAAGTCACGTAGAAGGGAAATAATAAAATTAAAAAATAAAACACTAAAATATTTTTATTTTATTATTTCCCTTCTACGTGACTTTACCGAAAGAACCAAGATAGTTAGTCACGAAAGCTTTAAATCGATATTATAAACTATGTTCATAGGATGAATAGGTTTAACTTCCGATCGTCTTGGAACAAATTAGTCTTTAACATGTACTTCCTATATTCGATGAACGATAGTTTTCATGGAACCAATTAATATCGTTAACCAGAGGACCACTGTACTGCGGAAGGTATCGTCTTACTGCGAGTCAACGGGGAGAATTGGGTTCTCGCATTCAACATGTCCTCTCGTGCAGTTTAAAACGACAACAGTGCCTTCATCGTAACGCAATGAAATGCAGGATTCCCTCGTTATTCGCGAGAGCAGACTTTGCAGAATAATTCGCTTAAATAAAAACGCAAATCAGCTCTCTCTCTCTCACGTAACTTTATCTCGTCTCACTTTCTTTGTGCAGCCATGGAGAGCTGTAGATGCGATTCGCGGATATCAAGTTTGTGAATAACGAGGGAATACTTGTACCAAGTTTGGAATGTTCATAAAATAAAATGGGTGTTCCTGTGGCCACCACGGCCGCCGCAGCCACCACGCTCCCGACTGTTCATGTCTACCGGGTGTAACAGTTGCGTTTGATAGACTTTCATCACAATCACCGCGTTCGCCCACACAATTGGCACGAGGGGCGCGTTCATGCCACACCTGATTTGCCAGACGTGTACGGCCATGCCGGGGCGTGGTGGTGGTGGTGGTGACGGCACGATAACTGGTGCCGTCACTGAAAAAGTACAATTACTTGAGCAAACAGCAGTAGGTTTCTCGAGTTCACTCGCTAAAGTCGCCCTGGACACCTACTCAAACGATAAAGTATCGTGCACAGAAAAAACTACTTCAAACTACGTGTCGAATTTTTTGTCCTCCAGTAAAACTAAACTCGCGAACAAAACATTTTTTGCGATAAAGAATACAAATCAATTAGTGAGGCCTTGGGACACCGTAACCCGTGACGTCTAGAGCAGGGCTCCTGAACTGGGGTTCCTTCAGTCAGATGTGGCCCTCAAAGGGCTCTCAAGAGTTTCCCCGTTGAGCAATAGTCCTCGTGAAAATGTCGACTCGCGAGATAAGATGTAAGATGAGAAGAGTAATCAAGGTGGTGCAATCCACGAGTGGTTATACGTACAGGCATCGAGACGTCACAACCCCATTGTAATATCATAACTTACGTCACGTAGCCCGCCAGAAGACGCTTATTTTATTGCGGTCTGCCGGAAAATAAGTTGAAGAACTCAGACCAAAATGGGATAAATAATAACAAACACGCACAACGGACATCGAACAAAAAATCCGAGACACCATCGTCGCAACTGCCATTAAGAAAAACAATTGAACTTGGACGGAGAAATGTGAGTATAGCTTGCAGGACACAACTGGCATCAGCATGCCTTCAGTCAACAGTTGACTGAGAATGGCTGACGGTAATGCAGTCTCTAAGGCACATGGCACCCACGTTGCACCAGCCTCGTGGTTAGTTAGTTCGAGTCCGTTTCGCTTCGGCTTTTGAGTGGGATTCATTAACCATGCAACTGCGTTCCCCCGTTTCCTACGTCGTGTATACACAATGAAATGATTACGGCCGTGCTCGCAGATGCAATGTGCACAAATGTGAAGAGCGTACGACCAATGTCAGCTGTCACGTGAACTATCTTTGGACGGAAAAAATAACTGACCCTCTTCAAGAGGTGAAATTGCTCTCAGATTGCTGATGCTTTTGAAGGGGACTTCAGGGGGCGGCAAACCAAAACATTTCGTATTGTCTCGTGCAAGTACACCTCGGGCAGTTGAGCTAAGACGCGTCAGTTAGCCATCATAACGTCTCCTTTTTCACGATCCATAGTCGCTCCATTTTAAATACATACATAGCACGCACAGGTACAGGCCTGCATCGATTGCAAGTAAAAAGACTCAAATTGAAGCCGGGGCGTTTCCTTCGGCGATTTACGGTAATGTTTCACGCAGAGCGGGCGAGAAAAAACCAAAGCGTGCATTTTAACGCAACTTCTGCTACAGCACGGGACACATTCCGCGTCACCGGCTATCGCTAAACGCAAGACGTGCCATTAACCCAAATCGTTCGACAGATGGCCAAATGCGAGCGCTAATAAAAACCTAATTCACTTCGCGATCCAAAGCAACGACGCCGATCGTTCCGATACGGCGAACGTTGTTCATGGCCGATAATGTAAACGTAACTATTGTGTTTTCACGAGTAGCTCGGGTCCCACGACCAGTTTATTATACGGAGTGTTAAGCGGAGAAGGATCGTAGTGCGGATAACATTGAGCGAATGCGTAATGGCTGATTTGATTTTCCGCGTTGTTTTTCTTCACCGTATTTTCCCCCCCGGGATATGCGTTGTTTTAAGAGGCGGCCCCCTGCAGCCGCCCAGTTTTGCGTGTCAATCGTAATTCGTTCTAAAGACAAAATTGTTCACATTTTATTCCGAGAAATATTTAAAAGCTACAAAAAAAACCTCTATTACAGACAGAGAGACCTCTACAACAACAACAAAAAATGCATTTTCCGTATTTCGTCAACGGAGAACAGTCGTGAAGCTCCCATTGGAACTTTTCTCCGCGAATTATGAATATAGTCGATACATAATTTCAACACATGGCTCGCTGCCATTGAGCGTACAGTATTTGGCATCGGATGGCTGATTAGCGTTATTATTTTTAAATAAGTCTGCAGTCACTTTTCGAAATAGGGTAGGTTGAAGAATCGGAAACCCTTCTTCCCCTTGACGGCGCAGACGATGAAGATTACGTGATAGACTGTGGTGTTGGAACGGGTGGTGGGTGGGGGGGGGAGAGATAAAAAAAAAATCACATCCACAAGACACTTCACTGCAAACATCGGGAATGCTCTTCCTTGGTTCTTTCGGTAAAGTCAAGTAGAAGGGAAATAATAAAATAATAAAAATAAAACATAATTAAATTCTCACGACGTTTCGGCCACAACACAAGCAGATGTCCTCAGGTGAAGAAACAGAGCTGTCGGAAAGACAGCGCTCCAATGATTTATTTAATTGTATTATTTCCCTTCTACGTGACTTTACCGAAAGAACCAAGAAGATGAATCCCTGCAGTCACGAAAGAAGCTTCAAATCGAAATTTAATTATGTTTTATTTTTATTATTTTATTACTTCCCTTCTACGTGACTTTACCGAAAGAACCAAGAAGATGAATCCCTGCAGTCACGAAAGAAGCTTCAAATCGAAATTTAATTATGTTTTATTTTTATTATTTTATTACTTCCCTTCTACGTGACTTTACCGAAAGAACCAAGAAGATGAATCCCTGCAGTCACGAAGGAAGCTTCAAATCGAAATTTAATTATGTTTTATTTTTATTATTTTATTACTTCCCTTCTACGTGACTTTACCGAAAGAACCAAGAAGATGAATCCCTGCAGTCACGAAAGAAGCTTCAAATCGAAATTTAATTATGTTTTATTTTTATTATTTTATTACTTCCCTTCTACGTGACTTTACCGAAAGAACCAAGAAGATGAATCCCTGCAGTCACGAAAGAAGCTTCAAATCGAAATTTAATTATGTTTTATTTTTATTATTTTATTACTTCCCTTCTACGTGACTTTACCGAAAGAACCAAGAAGATGAATCCCTGCAGTCACGAAAGAAGCTTCAAATCGAAACATCGCGAATGCTGTTGCCGTTTATGTAAAACAACCCTCGCCCTAAACCGACGCGCAAACACCACGGGGGCAGCGCGACGTGCAGCGAACGCAGCTGGAAACGTCGCCACTCACCTCCCGGAATAAACAGCAGGAATCCAGGCACGAAAAAGATCGCGCTCGACACCACTGCAAAGCACAAAACCAGAGGTTAACAAACGTCAACGTACACGCACGAACCCAATACTTTCAACGCACTGGCGATGCTGCAAACGCGCCGCTGCTTGGCATCGTGCACACTTGCCCACAAACAGGGCACGGTGGCTCTCAGGAGAGAGACGCACACACACACACACGTGCCGAGGGTGTGAAAGGGGGGCAAGAGGGGTCCCCGTTCCATTGCTGCGGGAGCCCAGCGATTTTTTTTTTCGCAACGCAAGCACCGGCGCTACCCATTCATCAGACGGCCCAGAAAGCGGACAGCAGTTTTTCACCGGGGCTCTTTTTTACGAGACAATAAGGGCTCGCGCATTAGACTGGATATGCTCGGTTGACTGCAGCTTGAACGTCGCTAAGCAAGAGTGAAATCCACCCCTATTTCTGGCAACACTTAAAACCGCCGAGGCGGGCATTAAAACGTGCGCGCCGCAGCGACGTAATCTCGGAGGTAAAGTGCTGCCACTGCCGCCGCAGCCACTGCGAGGAATTTCACGCTCGAGCCGGCAGTAATCCCCAGCTGTGCCTCGCTCCGAGTGTCTGGCACGAACCCCTTGGCGTAAACCACGGCCGCAGACCGTGACGCGCGGAGTCTGTCACCGAAAAACGAAGAGGAGGAACGGGCGTGAGAAACTAAACCATGTTTTTGTATTTTACCAGGCAAGGCCCACCGAGCTGTACAGCTCTTTTTCTGGAAGCGACCTGGCCATAAATGAAAGCTCAACGAAGTGGCTTATTACGTGGAAATTTACAGCAGCCAAATACTCTGGAGGCATGTTTCTAAATGTGGAAAGACGGAGGGACCCGAAGAAAAATCCACGCGATCACGGTGAAAACATGAAAACTCCAAATATATAGGTGTCAGGGTAGGGATCGAACCCATGACCCCTCCTGTATACCAGGTGAGGTAGTTGACGTCTCGCCACCGTGGCGCCACAACAACACTTGGCAAAGTGAGGTGTTGCCCCGGAGGAGTACACAGTAGGAGTGGTGGGAAACCTATGACGTTGTAACCCACGGGTCATATACAACTCGCAGTCACATGATACCCGCCACTTCCCTATGTATCTTCTCCGATCCACTTGTACATGTGTGTTGCACTTCTTTCGCACCATACATACGTACGGTTGAAATTTGAATGAATAAATGATGCCACGACAGAGGCAGCGGTCCCCCACTTTTTTGTTTGTTTTTACGAGCCGGCTGTTTTGTTCCCAGCTTCAGATGTAATTAAAATTGCGCGTCTCGAGGATGGAGCCCAACGACAGCCTCCGTTGCAAGAGAGAAAAAAACCACACACCGCGTGCTTCCGTCAATGAGAGACACATTCCCACGCGGGGTCTGACAAACCCACGAGGGGGGTGACTATTGCAAGAGCGGCGTTCTGGAGAAATGTCACTCGAGGCTGAAAGCGATCCGTAGCCGCCGCCGCCGCCGCTGGTTCAATGGCAGCCGACATTCTTTGCGTGCGAGGTTATGTTGCTTTGGAGGATGCGAGCGTTGTTTTGTTTTAGCACGAAACAATTAGGCAATGCTTAAAGCGCTATTCTTCATTGCAAAGCCCGCGGGGGGGCCCACTGGTGGGCCCTTGTGGCCTTCAGTGTGGGCCCCTTGACGTGCAGCCCCCCCCCCCTGATAATACACCCCCATCGTCGTGCCATCAAACAAGAATGGCGGAACCTCATACTGGCGTCTCATCGGCGAAAGTGTGCTCCCTCTGAAAATGTGTGAAGAACACTGGCTTAAAGAGTACAGCTCATCCCCTACTTCTCCAACCAGCGTGCCGAAATATGGTCAAGCCCCCCCCCCCTCCCCCCGATGCGGTGGCACGGGGCACGGGGAAGCCTTCGTCCAGCAGTGGATTGACAACAAAGGCACATCAAATGTTATTGATATGAATAAGGGTACCTGCATTGGGGTTCACCTCCAAGGCTATTCCTGTGATGATCAAGGCTGTAAGGATCAAAGGAGCAACTTCAATAGAGTAAACTTGCAACGGTTGACAGTCAGAAACACACTTAAACATGCACAAATAGCCCACAAATAGCCTTCAACACGCTGTTGGGAAAATTGCTATTAGCGTGCACCTATGAAGGGTAGCATAGCGATCGAAAGGGTGTAGCGAACACCACCACCGGCCAACTTTATGTCACCCCAGGGGCGATGTTTAAACACCGCACCAGGTAATCATTTAAGGCTCGTTCGACCTCGGAGAGGCCAAGGACCGGTTTAGATAATCGTCACTGGTGTTGGCCGTGAGCAGGAATCAAACTCGGGCTGCCGGGTTTAAAGGGCAGTGCGCAAACCGTTTAATACTACCACTCCCCACACACACACACGAGTAACGCAACATTGTAGGCCTACAGCAAGTAAACAGAAACGCACACAAAATGCAAGCGCAGGTCAACGGAGGTGTTTGTGGAGATGTTTCTCGAGCACCGGGATGAAATAACTTATTTTTGACTTCTTGTTCGTGAACTCGGGGTTGTTGTGCATTGGTCAGACTACCCCTCGAAGGCTACAGAGATTAAATAAGACGCTTAGGATCCCGAAGAGATTCTTCCGCGGTGCGTCCACTGTTCAACAGAGCCAAACCAAGGTGTGGCTGCCCAACAGTCAGCGAACTAACCGCGGCCATACATGCGACTCGATGGTGCAACGTCACGTATCCGACTCGCTGGGGACTGAGGTGTAGAGCGGAGAAGTGAACAGGTTGGATATATATTTATTAATAATAGTCCTAACTTATTTATCCAGCAAGAGACCCACCGAGTCCGAGGTCCCTTTTTCACGAGGGTCCTGCTACATTGTTTTATTCTTTGTTATATTAAGATGAGTGTCAGTTTGATATGTAGGCTTTCGCAACCAATATTATTCATAATCATTAATCAGTGTCTCGCCCCCTTGCGGGGCAATGCTCTATCCCCGTACAGATAGAAACATATGGAGATTAGACCAATTGCCGCATCGCCTTTTCCTGGCCAGCCGGGGTACGTGCGCGGAAAATTAAGAATGCATTGCTGTACGTGGAGAAATCTTCCGGAAAGCACACCAGGAACAAACACTGCACTGGGCCGTAGTTGTGTAATCGGTGAGGGTGGATACGCGACGGTCGGAAATGCAAATATGGATGAGGTGAAATGTCGAATGGACGAAGCTGCATCTGGGAATTGGGAAAAATTCGGCCGGGCGGAAACTTTGCGTGCGGTTGGCGGGGGCAGCGGAACGTTCTGACCCGCCCCGACTGGACATCTTCATAGCTCGTTGGATTGCTCTAGTGTAAATTAATATTCGGATTCTGATTTGGTAGATATACATTTCCACATGATAAGCCACTTCGTTGAGCTATCATTTGTGGCTGGGTCGCGTGTGATAAAAAAAGCTAACAGCTCAGTGAGCTTTACCTAGTAAGATGAAAAATAGTTTCGTTTTATTTGTATGATTTTTTTAAAGTGATCTACTTACCTTTCCTATACTTTGCACTCCATTTGTGTTTTTGCATCATTTGTTGCTGTAACGTTCTGACCCCGTGCCTCTACTGGACAAAGAGCTTCATAGCTCATCGGATTCCTCCTGCAGTATAAATAAAGATTCTGATGATTCTGTACACATAAGTGGACGTTTGCCATTCGTGTTGGCGCAAGTAAGCGGTGCCGGTGTTGAGTAGACGCAAGCCAACAGCACTTCCCGTAATTCGTAAGGACACGCGCTGGGGCTGTTTCGCCTGCACGCGCGGAGCGAGCGTGAGGGTGCTGCGTCACTTGTGAGGCGAGAGAAACAGACGACTCTGCGAACGCGCCGCTAAGTGGCGCGGCATCCATGACAGGCGGCGCCAAAGTGCCGATTGTCGCAACTGGCATTAACTTTCAATCAGAATCAAAATATTTATTGAAACTGAAGGAATCCGATGAGCTACGAAGCTATTTTTCACAGATGTTCAGTAGACCGAGCCATCGCCGTGACGTGTCACCGGACGGCAAAGCCAGTCGCAACTCCCGCGGCGAGGCGTGCGGTTACTCCTGACACCCTCCACCCCCCACCCCCCTTCGCGTTAGGGAAGTCACCGGGTAGCGTGACTCACCGATGCCCACGATGAGGAAGACGAAGGAGGCGATAACCACCTTGCGATTCTTCAGGATGAGCGGATGCCTCGTCCAACTGTGAGAGTGACAACAGAGGACGTCAGTGCAAGTGCGCAGGCCAGCCGGCTCGCAAAGAGCAGCGCCGTAGCTCAAGACGGCCTCGATCGGGAGAAAACCCAACGTTGATTTTCTCGCCAGCAAGCGGCCTCAATATTTAGTCTTGTCCTGTGCACGCACGTGGCCACCCCATACCCGCAACACCAAGATGTTTACGTTTAAGAGCTGGAATAAGTCGAATTAAGTGATAGAGCAAGTGTTCCATACTTCTAGGCAGTCATTGGTGAACAGGGTGAGACCATCAACTTGAGCAATCGTAATCAGCCAAGCAAATCTGGTCTCCGTTCCCCATTATCACCGCCGCCTAAAACTCATCTTCCTCCTCGAGACTCCCCCCCCCCCCGCCTACTCATAGCTTCCCCCGGCAGGTTTCTAACACGCCAAATTGACCACGTTCTAATAATTACCAGCAGATTGCTCAATCGGGGCTACACGTAGCAATCGTCGCCCCCCTACTCACTGACTAATACCCCAGGTCGCTCTTGCAAATGAGACTTCATCCTGGCCTCTCTCGAGTTCTCACCTGGCTAAACAGAGAATCAATGGCAAACAGATGGTTCACAACAGCCTGCAGTTTTAACCGCTTCACTCCGCACCATGTCTCTTGCCAAAATGATTGATAAAATTTGTTGACGCGGATAAGAAACATTCGGCCTTAAGTCGTTTGACCAGAAATAATCTGGAGAACCTTGGTTAACGAAAGGAAATTACAGCAGCGCGCAAATCATAACATTGCAGACGTTGAGGAGCAAACACATTGCATGATATTAACGTTCAAGCCATTCACCATTCGAGTAACAGTGGCAGCGGGCGACACAGAAATATAACACCAGCTCGCGCAGAGTTTGCTAAGCAGAGTGCAAAAGAAGGGAAATCTCAAATTAGGGAATGGAGGGAGGGGTTTAAACAGAAACCACGAAGTGAGGGGTCGCAACTCGAGATGACTTTACACCGTACATGGATCTCACTCTGGAGGCACGAAGGAGAAACCATCCGCTCTCAGAAACGAAGCGGGGTTAAATGAGAATCAGAATTTTTATTTATCCTGAAAAAATCCAATGAGCTATGACACTCTTTTTCGCAGATGCCCAGTCGGGGTGGGTCAGAGAGTTACAACAACAAACAATGCAAGAAACAATTGGGGCACAAAGTATAGGAAAGGTAAGCAAATCACTAAAAATAAATACATAAAATAGATAAAGTAGAAAAGATGAAATTGGATAAGTATACCAATTCCCAAGCTTGGGAAAGGCCGAAAACTTCAAAAACAGTCTCAGACCACACCAGGACAACACACTCTCCTTCAATAAAATTGCACATTAAAATTTTACTATCGATACACGGGAAAGGAGAGGGGGAGGAGGTAAGAATGAAAGTTGAGCCTGGACAGTGTTCGGACGGGCGACCGACCGTACACAACAGGTCGCTAGAGGCTTCTGCCACGGCACTACGTGGTGGGCGGAAGAGAGCAGTGCAGCACAACCCATTGTTGTACTGCACCTCTACGCTGCCACGTCTACAACAACCCTGCCTTTCGCCAGCCCGGCAACTCTGACCAGCGTGGGTGAAGCATGTTCAATCGAGCCTCCCGATTGGCGCAACATGTTGGGTGGGGGAAGACCTCACACAGCGCTTGGGATAGGCACGCTACGTAAGTAAGCACGCACGTTATAGATTAAAAACTCAACGCATTTTGTCAATACTATAGATTAGGGGTCCCCAACCTCCAGGCAGCGGACCGCTACCGGTCCGTGGCCTGTTAGGAACCGGGCCGCACAGCAGGAGGTGAGTGGTGAGTCTGTGCGTGGTCCGCCCCCATTGTTTTATTATTTACCACTTCCGTCCGTGCCTCTTTCCCGCACTGCGCACTTGTCTCAGTCACAGGTTTGGCGAGTCCACAAGCTGCTAACCCCTAGTAGCCACAATGAGTAAAAAACAAACGTCGCTGGAGAGCTTCTTTGAAAAGGAGGAAAGACCCAATGATGACCCCCCCCAGGTCCGTGAAAAAATTGTCTTCCACGAAACCGGTCCCTGGTGCCAAAAAGGTTGGGGACCGCTGCTCTAGATTATCTCATTTTAGCAGCGCGGCCCCTCGCCAGGTTTAGTTACGTTAAATTCCCTGGCGTTGACACGCTTTGTGCCGCCGTAGATTTATTCCTATGGCAAATGGCTATGATTCGCCCAGGGGGTGAATCTAGCATCGAGGGCACGGAGCCAGTATTGTCGAAGTGCCAGGTTCAAATCTGGGTTGTTGTCCAGCGGTAATTAAGAGCAGCTACTCAAGTGTGTAGCGGCGAGATTATGGGCTCAGCCTGTTCACCAATGACTGCACAAAAGCAACATAATAAACTGTTAACTTTTTTTTTACCAGGTAAGGCCCACTGAGCTATGTAGCTCTTTTTTCAGAAATGACCCGGCCATAAATGATAGCGCAACTTAGTGGCTTAACGCAAAAACTCGACCAAGGTTTATAACTTCACCTGCATTACTCGGCGACACGACCAGTGACGTGGCCTCTCATGGCCGCGCTTTCGTCACTTAATGTAGAGGTTCACGGTTCGAGTCCAGCTGTCGCCCCCATCAACATAACCATCATAGCGCTACGCGCGGTCTGCTGCACTGCGGATATTAAAGATCCCCTGATGCCACTCACAGGAGTAGGGCCATCGTGCAGCCGATTTAGCCAAAAATTACGCCACAAAAAATGACTCAATTAGGATTGCACACGACAGAAATCATCGCCCCCTATTGATAGCAGACACATTTTCCAGGTCACTCTTGCGAATGAGATTTATCCTGGTCTCCCGAGTTCTCTCACTGGGTTAAACAAGAATAAACTTGAAACTTACACCACCTTAGACCATTGGCATAGGAGAACTGGCGTGGTAGACACGCTTACATACAACTCGCAGCCACAGATTGCTTTAAATTAAATATTTTTAAACTGCATAGAATTGTTTCTTTTTATGTTTAACTAGCTGTACTACCCGGCTTCGCCCGGGACTTGGATCCACCACGCCCGGCCGCCTTTGTCTCCCCAGTGGCGATGTTCATACACCACACCAGTTACTCGTTTGAGGCTGAGTCGACCAAGGGGAGGCCCAGGAGCGGTTGAAATAATCGTCACCGGTGGTGGCCGTGATCGGGAATCGAACTCGGGTTGCCGGGTTCGTAGCGCAGCGCGCGAACCGCTACACTACAATGCGTTACGCTTCCCAATGCGCGGGTCACGTGACAGATGTGACGTCACAGCTCAATTACCGTGCAAAAAAATAAATGCATTATTGAGCTCCCCCCCCCCCACCCCCCCATAAAAAGTATATTTTTTTATAATTTTTGCATGGTGCACAGTCTGGAAAGTACCCACATGGGAAATTTCCAGTTTGTTGCATGTCGGGAAGTAGCTAAACATTTTGAACAAACACACAATCACAACTTTGCCTTGTATATGTATGGAGATGATGCGATGGCGCTTTGGGTGGCAGTATTTTGTGCCAAAAAGGTGCCACGTGTTAACCAACAAACAAATCGACTTGACTCGAACCTTAAGACTCTAAAAAAAGAAATCAACTCAAGTTGCCTCCCTATCATGGCTTCCTTTAAGAACTAAAGCAGGGACACGAAATACATGTGTTTGTTCTCTCTCTATGTCTTCTTCCTAGCGTTGTTCCCACTGTGGCACAGGGTCCGCTTTTCGGCATTGTCTTCTCCATTAGGCTCGGTCCAGGGCATCTTCGGGGGATGCGTTGACCGTCTTCATGTCTTCCTTTATTCGATCCATCCATCGCTTCTTCGGACGTCCGCGTGGACGGCGGCCCTCTGGCTCAATACGCACGGCAGTCTTGGCCACTGATGACTCTTCACTTCGCATCACATGGCCGTACCACCGAAGCCTTGCCTCAAGCATCTTGTCCGCAATGGGGGCCACACCAAGTCGCTTCCGAACGTCTTCGTTCATGACACGATCCCATCGAGTCAGTCCCAGGCTCCATCTGAGCATTCTCATCTCCATGGTGTGGAGAGCTTGTTTGTGTACAGTTGTGGCTGGCCAGCAATCGGATCAATAGAGTGTTCTCTCTCTATGTATCTCTGTGATATCTGTCTGCTTATATGTCTGTATATATGTCTCTGGTTCTGTGTTTGATCTCTCTCTCAAATTTAGCATTCTCAGGAAGAACGTAATCAACCAGGTAGGGTGTTGACTGTTATGTTATCCGACTCTCTGTTGTATTACATTACATTTCTAAGTATACTAGATTTGTGTTTCGATTTCATTTATACCTGATGACAATTGCTTGTGTTGCAATCGAAACGTCGTATGCTAGTATTTAATTTATTATTTTATCTTTACACGCGACTTTACCGAAAGAACCAAAGAGTAATTCCTGCAGTCACGAAAGCTCCAAATTAAGTTCACACGAAATAAATGTTGACGAGCGAGTTTGCCCCCTGTCGCTCGAGTAGTGTATTGCACGGCTGGGCGACTGCGACAGTCCTCCACTGTGCTCCGATGGCCACCTTACCGGCAAGAGCAAATGACAGTGAAACCTGAGCAATGGAAACGTGACTCACGAGCCAATTGGATCGCAGGCTTGCATCGTCGAGAGAGAATCGCTGCATCGTCCCAATCTGGCATCTTGTTAAAGTAATTTATTCTCTATTTTTTAAACTGCATAGCTGATCCGTTGCAATTGGGAGGCCTCTTGGCCCAATCGTGTCAGTTTTCATTTCATTTCATTTTTTTTTATTTATTAGGTATAGAGCCCTGTGAGCCATTCGGCTCTTGAATCGAGTGCAACCGCAACAAACAAAAAAACAAAAACATGAACAAGAAAACATCTTAAAGTGACTATGTGCAAACAGAAAATCCAAGAAAAGACAGCAAAATATTGCATCGTGGTGGAGGTAGTTTGACCATACTTCACTATGCTGGTAGCTGTGGTTTGGTGAAGAGGGGGAGGGGGCACGATGGCCGTCTCAGACATTAAGCGGCCACTCATGTTCGCCATGGCTGGGAATCGAACTCGGGTCACTCGGTTCTTAGTGCAGTGCGCTAACTACTGCACTCATCAGCTCAACCTCCTTGCCAAGAATAAGACACCCATACTCTTAGGTTTTTTCGGTAAAGTCACGTAGGTAAAAATAAATAATAATAAAAATCATAGAAATAATAGAAATAAACTAATAAATCACGACGTGATTTTAACGTCGTGATTTATTATTTTATTTCTGGTATTATTTCTATTATTTGTTTTATTTATTTTTACCTACGTGATTTTACCGAAAAAACCTAAGAGTATGAATCCTTGCAGTCACGAAAGCTTCAAATCTAGAATAAGAAACCCCTCTTTAAATCTAAAAAGTCTTTAAAAAAACATTGCCAGCTTTGACGCTCAAAGCGATGGTTATTCGGAAAACTTTGATAATACGAAGCTAATTATTAAACGGGAATAATAAAACAAGGGGAACGCCACGCACCTCAAGCAGGAGCGGTAGGAGAGCTGCGTCGTGTTGCTCACCGTACTGAACGACAGCTCCGAGCCTTGCCGCGAGGGCGGCCTGCGGGCAAACGACAAGGGGACGGACGCCTTTACCAACGCCGCGAGCATCCCATTTCCGGTTCGCAATCCGCCCACGACGATCGGCGCCACAGGGCGGGCCTGGTTGCCGTACGAAACAAATTATTTTTTATTTTACCAGGTAAGGCCCACTGAGCTATATAGCTATTTTTTCAGAAGCGACCTGGCCACAAATGATAGCTCAACTAAGTGGCTTATCGTCATGTGGAAATGTATAGCAGCCAATTACTCGAAACGCACATTGATTCTAAATGTGGAGGAAAATCCGCGCAACCATCGGGAGAACATGCACACTCCAAATAAACAGGCGTCAGGGTCGGAATCGAACCCACGACGAGTTAATTAACATCTCGTCACAGTGGCACCCATAACCAGGGCAGCCTGGCAAATTTAAACCACGAATCAATGCAACAAACGGCGTTGGCAAAAACCGCTGGGTCTTATTCCTGTCCTGTTATTATCATCTTCATAACGACACCAACTGCATCCATCACGATTCCATTAACACCCTTTTAATGCCACAGGCCTCCTGCGTGAGGACGAAAGTTAATTACCGTATGCGGAGGTCACCGGGCATCGCTCCGTTAGTCCTCACCTCATCCTCATCATCTTCCAAGTTCTAAAGTGAAAACATTTCAGGACAGCACAAACGTAAGCGTCACGCGAGCACAAGATGAGAAACCGCTGGACACGGGCAGGCCACTGGTTCATCACCAGCATTAGAGGCCACATGATAAATACAATTAAAATACACTCCAAAGTTGCTAATAATAACAATAAAAATAGTTTAAAAAATTTAAGGAAAATCCTGCATTTGAATGTTTGGGCAATTCCAGAAATGTAGTGTTTTTTTATAATAACGGTATGGCTCTTTTATGTTGACTCGAACAGGGGCTTTACCCAGTTCAAACAGAGAACACCGGGGGGCTGGACAGGCCATTTAACCGGTTTTGTCCTCGGGGAAGGAACTGGTTGTGGGTTTAAGAGACAAACCACGGATTAGGCAGACGATTTAAATGTCAAGCAATGGATCGCACGATCATTATTCTTTTATTGCCGACAAAACGCGAGCCCGGTACAGTACGCCGATCGATATTGAAGAACAGAAACTCCGCGAAAAGTCGAATTCGGCGCGACGAGACTGTACGTAGAGGGGGGGGGAGTTGGACTCGCTGCCCCAACGCGTAGAGGGGGGGGGGGGTGTGAAGCTTGAATGGGGGAGATAAGGGGGAGGGGAAAGGTAACTAAAAGACTGAGGGAAGACCGAGGGCAGGACCACACATTTAATTTTGTTTAAATGCCATGGTTTATTCGTTGCATGACGGTCAGACCGATATTTCTCAAGAGCTATAATTTGGCCAAATTAAGCTCAGAATCTAATTTAATGAGATGTTGTTGTTTGGTGCGCAGCCATTGGTGGCCGGGCTGAGACAACCAGAAGCTCACATCACTCGAGAATCTGTGGTGCCACGGTGGCGAGATGTTAACCTTCTCGCCTGGTACATAAGTCGTGGGTTTGACCCCGACCCTGACGCCTAAAAAATGTTCTCCCCATAGTCACGTGGATTTTTCTCCGGGTCTTCCGGTTTTCCCCTCCACATTTAGAAACGTGTGTTTAGAGTATTCGGCTGCTATGAAAAAAAAATGTCCACGTAATAAGCCACTTCGTTGAGCTATCATTTGTGGCCAGGTCGCTTCTGAAAAAGACCTGTATAGCTCAGTGGGTCTTACCTGGTAAAATAAAATATGTAGAAATTTTAACCTGGTTTTAATCAGAGGCAGCCAAAACCTGGAATCGAAACCAAGAATCTGAGAGCGGTGTCGGGCCTCAGTGCTCCGACCTCTTAAACTGCCAGGCGACTGCGACGCACACGCTGCGCTTGCGAGCCAGACGAGGGGTTATCGAGACAGATGCGTGTCGGTCGCATTGATAAATGTCAACCGGTGCTTCAGGACGCAGCCACGAGCGGGCGAGCGTTGCCCATAGCAGTCCGAGCAACGGCCGCCGCAAAGGCGAGGCTGTTCCGCTTGGGCGCACGGGCAACCGGCCGTAAAACCAAAACGAGTGAGGGTTGTCCGTGGCACCGTTTGTGACAAAAGCCCTCTCCCGCTCCTACCACTCACTTAAGAAAAAATATAAACTGGCCGCCAAATTATCATCTCAATCGCATGCCAATTACCCTCGCCTGCTCCGCCTCGCACATTTCGCACCTGTCCTGCACTCCCAGCCCAAATCGCTTAAGCCACTCATCCACTACTTGACCAATCAATGTACCACCTCCCCCCCTTTTTGCCTAAAAGAGGGCTCGCCTCTAATTTAGTTCCGGCTCCTTCGATGGGGGAGGCCAAGGCATTGTTGCAACCACCTGCTCAGACGCAGTCACACTTACCTCACCTACACAGCACAACAATCACCATAATTACGACGCACTTTGCTTACCACTTCCTTCAACGTCACAGTGTATGACTCACTTGCTGGTCATCCAGCAACCCAGTATCCATCACGATCAGTTTCCTCCTTCCGTTTCTGTGTCACTAGCTCCATACCGATGTGTCGGACTAGTTCGTGGGCTGTGCCACCAACCCGGCGAGCAGAGTTTTATTCCTGGCCACGTCCAACATCGTTGACGAATAATTGAGCTGGTTTTGGCCCACCTCGAAGTTGACTCGGCTTTAGAATTAATTTAAGATGTGGCGTGTAAACATCAGCAGCGGAGAGCCAAAGCAGCTGGGTGTGGTCCCAGCCATACGATCAATGAGTGCGCCACGCTGACCTGAATAGGTTCTTGCTAACAGCATTGGCCTCAACAGTCTGCGTAGGTGGATATTTGTCTTAGTGACAAACTAAGTTTGCTGTTAATAAAAAAAACGCACTTTTGTACTTTGGCTTTAAAGTAACATGGTGGTTAAAATGTAAGAATAAATTTAATGCATACCCCACCCCTAGATTAGCCGTCAAGATTGTACAGTATTTAACAAAATTACTCAGCCATTCATTCAACAGTCCACCTGCCAATTCGAGCACCTGCCTGCCCGCCCACTTATTCACACCCACCCAAAGATGCACTCAGCCACCCACGCACCCACTTATTGACTCACTTCATTAACCTACTAACTTAGCATTTTAGATTTTCTACAGTATTGAGAGAATTACTCAGACCCAACCACCCACCCACTAACCAACCCTACGCCCCCATTCATTGGCCCATACATTTATTCACTCACTCAGTAATTTAGCATTCCATATTGTAGAGTATTTAGCAAGTTTACTCACTGACCCAACCACTCCCCGACTCGCCAACCAATGCATACACTCACCCACCCACTGACCTCGCCACCCACTTATTCACCACTCACACACCCATTCATCCATCAATGCAGTCACTTACTCATCCACCGCCTCACATGTATCCAGCTCTCACCTACCCACTCACTTACTCACTCACCCCCCAATCCACCCACTCACCCACCATCCACATTCACACACTCGCACATCCACTCAATCTCTCACCCACCCACTCGCCTATCCACTCACTCACCAACTCACTCACCCACAACCCACACATTCACTCACTCACCCACCTATGTATTCCCCCCCCACCCGCACATCCCCCATCTCTCATTCACTCACTCACTCAACTACCTACCTCACTCACTCACTCTGTCCCCCCTGTGCCCACGTACCCGGTACTTGTGGCCCGATTCCCTGGGCCCGACATCATCGGCCCCGGCCGCCTGTCCGCTGGTCCGGCTCAGGTTCACCTTCCTCTCAAACTTGAGGCTCCCGAACCTGGGCGTGGTGGATTCCTTCTCCTCCAGGCTGATCTCGAAGGCGTCATCGATGGTGAAGGAGCCCGGCTGCTCCGCCATCGGACAACCGTCTAGCCTCACCTCCTTGCACCCTGTGGTGACCGTGGTGGATGTTGCTGCGATGACAATAAAAATAAAACACAACGCAATGCAAATTCATATACAGCCGTAGCGTTTCCTGCTTAGAACGCTGTATGATTACATAATGCTCCGTTAACCAAGAACGCATCCTGAGCGCTATTTTAGGAGGTATGCCTGCAGCGTGTAAATGGGACCACTTGTGATGATGCTGTATAAACACATAGTGGGCATAATCATTTTTATTTATAAAGAGAGGCACTCAGTAATTGGCAGAAGAAAATAACTAAAGACCCAGAGACCCCTAGACATACAAAGAGCCCCACAGGACCCACTTATAAACCAATAAATACCATGCGAATTTGTGTAGCTTTTAAATGCGACCGTATCTCAAGACGTTGTACATAATGTGGGCATAATTATAAAAAGAGGCACTCAGCCATTGGCCACAGAAAATATCCATGGATCCACAGAGACCCATATATTCACATAGTGACCTGCAGATTCACATAGCGAACCACGGATTCACATAGCGCAGACACAGATTCACATAGCAACCTGTGCAATAGAAATACGGATTTTACGTCGCGTTTAAAAGCGACGGTATAATTTCGATTTAAAGCTTTCGTGACTGCAGGGATTCATCTTCTTGGTTCTTTCGGTACGTGACTTTTACCGAAAGAACCAAGAAGAAGCGACTGTATCTCAAGACGCCGCACCAGATATACCGGGCATGTTTATTTAATAAAGGGGCAGTCAGCCTGTCAGCAGAGAAGATGTAGGAGGTCTTTAGAGCGTGGATTGTAATAAGGGCAGGGAGCCGACAACACAAACGGCAGGGGAGGAAAAACAATTCCAGACTCTGGTGGGGGGGGTAGTAGAAAAGAATGAGCAACCTCCCATTGAGCAATGGTTGATTGGGGGCTTCAATCAGCGTGTGATGAATGACGCAGCAAATCCCATACTAGCGACGTGCCCTGCCTGCCCAAAAACGATAGGGTAGCTATAGGGTATAGGGTAGCTGTAGGGCAGCGGTCGGGAACCTATGGCTCGCGAGCCATATATGGCTCTTCCGGTGACGGCATATGGCTCCCAGACAATTTTGAGTTGGAAAAAATAATAATAATAAAAAAATAAAAAATCAGTTTGGAACTGATTTTAAAATACTTGTGATATTGTTTAATAATACTGTGTCATTTTAAAGTAAACAGAAATTAGTTTTGAAGATTTCACGGGTCACGCCTGCACGAAGCTCAACCTCACCACGTATGAACCAGACTACAAGGCCATCAGCAAAACCATGCAGCACCAGAAGTCGCATTAAAAGTAAGACATATTTAATTTATTATAGGTTAAAAATACTATATGGCTCTCAATGAAATATATTTTGAAATATTTGGCTTTTATGGCTCTCCCAGTCAAAAAGGTTCCCGACCCCTGCTGTAGGGTATAGGGTAGCTGGTATGGCGTACTGTATTATGCTGTCCCGCGGTTATATTGGTACGTTGTATAGTACTGCAGTTGGATGTTATTGTAGTTTTTACTAGTGACTCAAACCCCGCCAGTACTAAGCTGCGTATTACACGCTAATCATATAAAAGCTATGTTATAAACAGTATATTATGAGGTTAGATATTGTTTATGATTTGTGTGACATGTTCGTCATGTTGTGCAGCATAAAACAATACAAATTATCACGACGTTTCGACTGCAACATAAGCAATCATCATCAGGTGTGAAATCCACAGCAAGAAATTTGACAAAAAATTTTGAAAAAACTACTTTTTTCTAATTTATTGCTGTGGATTTCACACCTGATGATGATTGCTTGTGTTGCAGTTGAAACGTCGTGATAATTTGTATTGTTTTATATTTGTAAATTTTAAAAAACAATTTTTTTCAAATTTTCTTGCTGTGGCTTTCACACCTGATGATGGTTGCGTGTGTTGCAGTCGAAACGTCGAGAGAATTTTTATTGTTTTATATATTTATTATTTTATTATTTCCCTTCTACGTGACTTTACCGAAAGAACCAAGAACATAGTGACACAGTAGTGATTGTATTTCTACCTAAGTGACTTTACCGAAATAACCACAGAGTATAGTTTACACAGTAAGTTATAATGACAGTGATAACAGCAGCATGACTCACCCCGGGCCTGGACTATGACAGCGTTAGTTATGTATTAGCTATGTTAAGTATAGAGATTTGTAACTATACAATTGCCTACGTTATCTATACTGTATTGTATAATAGTTGGAGCATTATACTTACACAGTAGTTATAGCGATAATAGCAGCATCAGCGTGAACTCACCCGGGTTGTTGAGTTAGCATGTTTTTAGTGAAGTATAGATGATGTAACTACGCTATACCCTACATTATCTATACTTCTATAGTATTGTATAATAGTTGTATGATTAATAGTTACACAGTAGTTACATTACAGCAATAACAGCAGCATCATCATCAGCGTGAACTCACCCGGGTTGTAGAGTTCCCGTGTTTTTAGTGAAGTATAGATAATGTAACTACGCTGTACCCTACATTATCTATACTTGTATGTTATTGTATAATAGTTGTATAATTAATATAGTTACACGGTAGTTACATTAAAAGCGATAACAGCAGCAGCAACGTGAACTCACCCGGCTTGTTGAGTTAGCGTGTGTTTTAGTGAAGTATAGATAATGCTACTACGCTGTACCCTACACTATCTATACATCTATAGTATTGTATAATAGCAGTATAATTAATAGTTACACGGTATTTATATTAAAAGCGATAACAGCATCATCATCGTTAACTCACCCGTCGTGACTTGTTCGCTCCTCCGCCACAGGGCCCAGCCGAGCCGTCAATAACCTCCCTTACGACGCCGGCAACCAACAACTACCGCGGCACGCAACAACCGCACAGCCTCAACAACAACAACACCACCAACAAACAACAACAACAGCCACCGTTGCTATTGTTGTTGTTGTAATTCGTGTAATTTGTGATTATTCGACTGCGATTCACAACGCCGCTTGTGTTGACATAGACTCTCGGCCACCCCCGTGTGACGTCACTCATCACGTGGGCCCAGGCACGAGACTGGGGGCGGGCCTAGTGGGGGCAGTGGGGGGGCGGGGCTAGTGGGGGCAGTGGGGGCGGGGCTAGTGGGGGCAGTGGGGGCGGGGCTCGTTGGGGGCGGGGCTAGTGGGGGGCTAGTGGGGGCGGGGCTAGTGGGGGCAGTGGGGGCGGGGCTAGTGGGGGCAGTGGGGGGGCGGGGCGTGGGTAGTGGAGGGGGCGGGGCGAGAGTAGCGGGGGGAGGGGTGGAGAGGGGGGAAGGGGCCCGGACCAGAGCAATCGATCGCGAGCTGTGCAATCGATCCCGACCAGAGCAATCGATCGCGAGCTGTGCAATCGACTCCGACCAGAGCAATCGATCGCGAGCTGTGCAATCGACTCCGACCAGAGTAATCGATCCCGAGCTGTGCAATCGACCCCGACCAGAGCAATCGATCGCGAGCTGTGCAATCGACCCCGACCAGAGCAATCGATCGCGAGCTGTGCAATCGACCCCGACCAGAGCAATCGATCGCGAGATGTGCAATCGATCCCGAGCTGTGCAATCGACCCCGACCAGAGTAATCGATCCCAAGCTGTGCAATCGACCCCGACCAGAGCAATCGATCGCGAGCTGTGCAATCGACCCCGACCAGAGCAATCGATCGCGAGCTGTGCAATCGACCCCGAGTCGAGCAATCGATCGCGCGCTGCGTAATCGACTCCGACCAGAGCAATCGATCGCGAGCTGTGCAATCGACCCCCGAGTCGAGCAATCGATCGCGAGCTGTGCAATCGACCCCGACCAGAGCAATCGATCGCGAGCTGTGCAATCGACCCCGACCAGAGCAATCGATCGCGAGCTGCGTAATCGACTCCGACCAGAGCAATCGATCGCGAGCTGCGTAATCGACTCCGACCAGAGCAATCGACCCCGAGTCGAGCAATTGATCCCAAGCAGAGCAATCGATTCGGAGCTGTGCAATCCACCACGACCAGAGCAATCGACCCACGAGTCGAGCAATCGATCCACAATTCATTGACCCCTGACAGTTGTTTCCCCTTTGCATGCTAATTTCTGATTTAAAAGAAACCTGACTTTACAAATGATAATAATGAAGTTTTAGATACATACGCTTGGTTCTTTCGGTAAAGTCACGTAGAAGGGAAATAATAAAATAATAAAAATAACAAATCAATTCTCACGACGTTTCGATTACAAAGCGCTTCGATTCCGCGTGATAATTTTATTGTTTATTTTTTAATCTTCTATTATTTCCCTTCTACGTGACTTTACCGAAATAACCAAGAATATGAATCACTGGCAGTCACGAAAGCTTTAAATCAAAACGTTTTTAGATAATTAAATTGGGGCGTCACAAGACATCCGGACCACCCGTCGTAGCGTGTGCCGTGTACATCCGGTTCATACGTCAGGGGGTTCACTTCCGGGGTGAGAGGTCACATCCGGTCCAGGTTGCCCCGCCCTCAGCAACGCACGTGTAGCAGCAGCAGGAGCAGCAGCACCCGGGAGGTGAACCAGACTGGTGAAGTATGGACGCTGCGTCTCTGTTCGCGCGCCTACGCGGGGGAACGCGCTTCGACTTCAAGAGATTCCGCGCCGAGGCGGAGAGATTCCAGGTGACGGGGACACGGGGGTTGATGATGTGGGTGCGATGGGTGGTGACGATTATCGTGAACCGCTCCTAGGCCTCCCTAGGTCGACTCGGTTTCAAATGAGTTGCTGGTGCTGTGTGGAAAAACATCGCGTTGCCGGGCAGGGGGGGAGACAAAGGCGGTCGGGCGTGGTGCTGGCCACCCACCTCCTCGTGTGCTGTGCCGGCCTTAATAGGTGTTCGCTAACAGCACTTGCCCCAACAGTTCTGTAAAGGCTATACGGGGGATCTTTGTCTTCGATTAGGGTGTGATGGTGATGTGGCTGCGATGATGGAGATGTGGCTGTAATGATGATGTGAATGTGATGTGGGTGATTGAGCCCGTGTAATTTAGAGGTATGGTGATGCTATGGGTGTGATGTTGACGTGGGTGCAATGGTGATGTGGGCTAGGTGATCATATGGGCGTGATGTGTGGGTATGGTGATTTTGGAGTGGTGGTTATTGTGTAAAAAAAAAATCAAAGAGTGGTGATGAGATTTTGAGATTGGTGATGGTGTGCACCTAGCCTGGTGTCACGCCACTTGGTGGCGATTGGCGGTTTTTATGATTGTGAAGTTGAGGGAATGGTGATAATGTGATTGATGACGTGAGTATGATGATGTGGGTTTGATTGGTAGGGAGTCATTATGGAAGTGATGACGGCGAGGGAGGTGGTGATGATGCGATGATGAGTGGTGATAATGTGGAGGAGGGAGGTTATGTTCAAGTGATGGTCATTGATGTATGCGTGATATGCGAGGCAGTTACGAAGCTATCTAGATGAGTGATGATTTTCATAATTAGTGATGACGGCATTGATAAGTGAATGATGATAAAGGATTTATAACGTGTGATGACGAGGTAGGTGGTGTTGGCAATAATGATTAGGAATTTATTATGATGAGGGAGTTCTTGATGATGAGGGGGTTAATGGTGCGATATGAGGTGTAACGTTGATGATAAAGCAAGATTCAGTGTTCCAGTAATTATATAAATATTGCTGCAACGGTTAGTCCGCAGGATGAACGTAAATCATTCTCCCGCACTCTGCCGCCTTCCAACAGATGGTGAAGCCAAACAGCGATGTCCAGAAGTCTCCCGTCGAGGCAGCGAGTGCACTCGACTTCTTCGGATCGAAACCCAAGCAGGCGAACCGCGACGCCTCGGTGAAGAAACCCCCCGCCGGCCGGGGTAGCGGAACCACGGCACCAGCGGTGCCAGGCTCGGCACAAAAACGGAAACGCGGTGAAGGCTTGGGGCCGTCGAACGGGAAGAAGGGAAAGCAGAGTGGGAGGAGAGTGGGAGGGAAGTTGAGGACACGGCCGGCGGCAATGCGGATGAATGCGGTGAGCGAGTTCCCGCGAATTAAGCTGGAAAGTTGTGCGGTGCAGTTCTGCGGCATTGTTGTTGCATAGGACAATGTTGTCGTCGGTGTTGTCTGCGTTGTGCTCTGGTTACCGTTGGCTGTAGGGGTGTGTAAATATGGCGAGTAGGTAGGCTTCACCATTGGTACCTCATTTGCCAGTAAAAAATATGTTAATTGGTTTTTTACCCTTTTATCTGGCAACAAAACTGACACCTTTAAAAAAAAAGTGTCAGTTTTGTTGCCAGATAAAAGGGTAAAAAAACAATTATCATAGGTAGGCTTCATTATTTGAAATTGAAGCAGTAATTTTGACGGCCAGGGGTTGGGAATTCCAGACAATGTCGGCTGCAATCAGGAAGCCAGCACATATTCATTGAACGCACAAGGTGTGACTTCACATTATCAAGGGCTATGTATTCATCTCACGACTCTGCTCGCTCAATTAAGAAAGTTCTGTGACGTAAATTTCTGGAGCCATTTTTTTTCACACTGTGGTGCGTCTCTATCTGAAAGGGTTCCAGGTCGATTGTGGCTTTGCAAGACCGTGACAGATGGCGACGGCATGGGGAAGCCTTCAGCCAAGCAGTGGCTGTTGGGTATGGTGGTGATGAAAAAAACGCAACCTCTCTCTTGCCAGCAGACATTGACACAGACCATGAGGAGGAGGACGTAGAGGAGGTGGTGGAAGAGGATGATGAAGAGGAGGAGCAAGCAGTGGAGACACCGGCAGATGCGGCCATCTGCACGGAGAAGGAAGAGCCCGAGGAGGAGCTGGGGATTCAGCTCATGTCGTCGCTTGGAAAGCTCCCGCTAAAGCACAAAGTGAAGAAGAAGAAGAAGCCCTCGGCTGAGAAGGCGGAGAGAATTCGGCGCGACCAGGTGACCGCACCGCCCGATTCCACGTGCCGCCAAATCCGTGGAGGTGGCGGCAGTGGCAGCAGCGGAGATCCGAATCATGCTGCCTTCATACTGATGCTGTATAAATACAAATTGTCCAGCTGTTGTATTGGGAAAGCTGCTGTGGAATTGGAGGCAAAGACACACTCTCGAGGGGCTCTGGCAAACTGTCTCCAGCTTAGGCTCTGCTGCCAGCAGTGGCCTGAGCAATAAATTGCAAGGCTGCACATTTTGCCTTTACCTTCGTACCTTCAGCTAGCTCGCTCTTATCTCAGCCACTCTGCTGCCCGTTAAAGGTTGGTTGCCCGACCTCAGGCTGCTCAGACCTTCGTTACTTTATGGGCACATCACGAATGCAAATAGCTATTGTGGTAATTGTATAATTGTATTCACTGGCTAGGTTCCTTCCTATATTATTCTCCTGCCATCATCACCATTATTGCCACTCCCCCCTGATCCCCTCCCCCCCCCGATCCCGCAGGTCAACGCCCTGCGCAACTCGTTCAAGGTGCACGTGTCCGGCACAGACGTGCCGCCCCCGCTCGCCTCGTTCGAGCAGCTGCGCTCCGAGTACGAGATCCACCCGCGCATCCTGAGCAACGTGCTAGAGGCCGGGTACCTGCAGCCCACGCCGGTGCAGAGGCAGGCCATCCCGCTCATGATGCAGGTGGAGAACGTGGCGCCTTCGTCTTGTAGGACTGTCGGCCTCTCTCTAAACGTGTGCGTCTATCTGAGTGTCTGACCCTCTGTAAACCTCACTGTCTGCCTGTCTGTACACACGTTTGTCTGCCTGGCTGTGCACAGGTCTGCCTGTCTCTGTGTACGTGCGTATGTAAATGTCTGCCTGATCATCTGCATGCGTCTATATCTGTAACCCTGTCTGTTTGCATGCCTAATTATCTGCCTGCTGGTTTGTCTGTAAACCTGTCTGCCTGCTTGAATGTCTGTCTTTCTGTTTATTGCCTATCTGTCTTATAAACCCGTATCTCTGCTTGCTTACCAGTGTGCCTGTAATATAAACCCATCTCATCTACCTGTCCTGCCCTGCAGAGCTCTTTGCCTACCTGTAAAACTATATGTCTGTCTGCCTGTCCCCCCCGCCCTCTCTCCTGTCCTCCTGTGTGTGTGTGTGTCCCCGTCCACAGCGGCGGGAGATCCTGGCATGCGCACCCACGGGCTCGGGGAAGACGGCCGCGTTCTGCATCCCCATACTTCACCACCTGCAGCAGCCGCGCAACTGCGGCTTTCCGTGCCGTCATCGTGGCCCCGACGCGCGAGCTCGTGGCCCAGGTGCGAACGTGCCCCCGCCTGCTTTGCCTCCGCCATGGGCGGACTGGCCCCGGCCACGGGGATGTGGAATTTCCACTGCTGCCCCAATGCCAATAACGACAACGTCCGTAGCCCCGTAACGTGGCAAGCCGTTACAAGGGCGCTGCCGATGGGATGGGCACCTTCCCTCCCCCACCAATGCTGGAAATCTACTGTATTTACTTATCTATCTATCTAGACAGAAGAGCCACATATGGTTATAATATTTCCGATGACCGAATCAACTTAAAGGCGCATGATCTCATTAGGCCTTACGAGCTTAGCAGGGATTCTGACCAGGCTCAACGCTCGCTTGGCTTCTGGCGAGCTGCGGGCGCACATTCGTGGTACATTCGTGGCTGCCTGTGACCACTGTGCGGGGGAGGTTTGCGGCTGGGGGTCGAAAGGTTCCGCGTGCCGGAGGTGATCGGTTCCGCGGCCGTGTCCCTCCCCCTCTTCCCTCCGCCGACGTCCGTGTCAACGCAGACGCACCGCGAGCTGAGCAGGATCGCCGACGGTCTGGGCTTCCGCATCCACATGATCACCAAGACTTCCGTCGCCGTCAAGAAGTTTGGCCCCAAATCCGCCAAGAAGTTTGGTAAGAACTAATGGGTGGGCGGATTCCTGTGCGTGCATGCGTGAGACTCTAGAATCACGATCAGGCCCCTTCTATGCCCCACAATGTTGTTTGAGTGAAGAGGGTCTGCCCTGAATCCTCCCAAGACCTCGTATATAGAAACCAAAAAGTACAAATACAAAGGTCGCCCTGTTGCCTACACGGGTTGTTGCAGCAATTGCTATTAGCAAACACCTATTAAGTAGCGAGTGATATCTGCACTGATCCTGGGCCTCCCCTAGGTTTACTGAGTGTTAAACGAGTACCTGGTGCGGTGTGTGAACATCGGCACTGGGGAGACAGAGGGTGGCCAAGCGTGGTGCCGACTGCACCCCTCCCTCTTGTCAGCTGTGCCAGCCTTCGTAGGTGTTTGCTAACTGCACTTGCTCCAACCGTCTGCTCAAGGCTACACGGGGAACCTTTGTCTTTGTGTGCTTGTGCACAGACATACTGGTGACGACCCCTAACCGGCTGGTGTTCCTTATCAAGCAAGAGCCTCCGATCATCGACCTGAGCAGGTGAGTCCCACTGTGTTCACACTACACTCGCAACGTTCGTCTGGCGCTCACTGCAGTGACACTAAGGTCACACTCACAGAGGTCACACTGTGGTTACACTCACCGGAGTCACACTCACTGATCGCAGTCACACTCACTGACCATACTCATAATTGTTCACCTTGTAATTGCTTGCTCACACCACTGCTATCCGAAAGGACGTCCACCAATGACAGCACTAGAAACATCTTCTAGAGCAGGGGTCCCCGGGCCGCACAGTAGGAGGTGAGCGGTGAGTCCGCGCGTGGCCCGCCCCCATTGTTTTATTATTGACCACTTCCGTCCGCGCCTCTTTCCCGCACTGCGCACTTGTCTCAGTCACAGTTTTGGTGAACCCACAAGCTGCTAACCCCTAGTAGCCAAAATGAGTAAAAAAACAAACGTCGCTGGAGAGCTTCTTTAAAAAGGGGGAAAGACCCAATGATGACCCCCCCTCCCCTAGGTCCGTGAAAAAATTGTCTTCCACGAAACCGGTCCCTGGTGCCAAAAAGGTTGTGGACCGCTGTAATGTAGAGGGTACTTGGCCTACTCTTCCACGCTGGCCAGATGTCAAGAAAGTGGTGGGAGTACCCACACTCTACCGCACCACACTCGACCTCGACCTGCTCATCACCTAACTGCGGTGCACTCATGTGTTCTGTTGGGTGGACGGGGGGCGGTGGGTATTTGACCGGAGCTAGGTTGCCAGCGCCGGGAGACCAAACCGAACCGGCCACCGCTGCATTCATTGCGATTCCAACGCGCTGCTGTCCACGGGCATAGAAACGGAACCCCCCCCCCTCCAAAAAAAATATCAAAGTCGATTAGAAACCACCGCAAAATGAAACTCCCACGCGTTGTTGCTGCTGCCACTACTTCTGCTGCTACCTCTGCTTCTGCCGCTGATTCTGCCGCTGCTTCTGCCGTTGCTTCTACTGCTGCATCTGCTGCTGCTGCCGCTGCTTCTGCCATCGCATCTCTCGCACGAGCAGCGTGGAGTGGCTCATCGTGGACGAGTCGGACAAGCTGTTCGAGGCCGGATCCAGCGGATCCAGCGGCTTCCGCGAGCAGCTCGCCGCCATCTTCCAGGCGTGCACGTCGCCCGCCGCGCGCCACGCCATGTTCAGCGCCACGTTCGCCCAGGACGTCGAGCAGTGGAGCCGCCTCAACCTCGACAACCTGGTGTCCGTCGGCGTGGGGACTCGGTAGGTGGGGGGGCGGTAGGTGGGGGGGGGGGGGGTCGACGCGTCAACAGATCGTACGATTGGCTGTCGCGGGGGAAGGGGCAGCAGCGATAACAGGAATGGCGGGTGGCACAGTTCTGTGATTTCAAATGCAACTGCTTCCGGCGATGTTGATACGGTCCCCGTGTTGTTCTGAAGAATGGTTTAGAGGGCAGCGGAGTGCATGGGCTGAGGAATGGGTGACGGCGATAGAGGGTGTGTAGGGGCTACAGGAGGGTAGGGGAGGGATGGCAAAGAATTGGAGGGAAGAGGAAGAGGTGAGCTTTAATAGAGGAACAGAAGGCGGTTAAGGAGTTTGACTGCTTCGCAATTTCTTTCAATTGTTGGTTAGCACGGCTGGCTACGTACGGTGCGAAAAACGTTCAACATAGATACATACATCTGTGATATGTGCTCGACACGATATGTCCGCCCATGCTGTCTCGAGGGCGCGCTCTTATTTGTACGCCGGCTGAATTGTCACGTTGCCTGCAGTGTGTCGGTGTCGCCATCCCAATTTTACTTGGAAAAAAATCATCAAATCAGGTTAAAACCCCAAGGGCAACGTTGGCCGCTGCCGTGAAACCACCGCAGACCGCGCATCCCGTACGTCAAATGCGCAGCGCCTTCGCCGGTACGCAGCCCCGCGCCGTAGTAATGGGGCGACAGTGCCAACGTGCAAGCGCGGTGTGTGTGACTCGCTGTGGTCGGCAGCAACACCCCCGTGGAGACGGTGGAGCAGGAGCTGCTCTTCGTAGGAGCCGAGTCGGGGAAGCTGCTCGCCATCCGTAACATCGTCAAGAAGGTGAGGGCGGCCCCAACCCCACACGCTGCGACTTTGCTGCAGCGCGACAGCAGCGTTTCTACGCTCCGTGCCCGGCAGCCGAAACGTTGGGTTTTTGACTCTGGCTCTCAATGTGCTGTTTGCGGTCGGGGTCGGCAGGGCCTCACGCCACCCGTGCTGGTGTTCGTGCAGTCGATCCAGCGAGCCAGGGAGCTCTTCAACGAGCTTGTCTACGAAGGCATCAACGTGGACGTTATCCACGCAGACCGCACCAAGCTGCAGGTACGGGCAGCCGCAAGTGGGGAGGTGTTAACTCTGTGTTCTAGATTTGAAGCTTTCGTGACTGCAAGGATTCATATTCTTAGGTTTTTTCGGTAAAGTCGCGTAGGTAAAAAATTTCAATTAATAAAAGTAAAATAAAACTAAATAAAAAATCACGACGTTTCAGAAGCAACACAAGCCTCCGTCTTGAGGTAGAACCGTCACAGCCACGAAAGCTGTATCAAGTAAATGAGAGATACAGCTGTCGTGGCTGTGACGGTTCCACCTGAAGACGGAGGCTTGTGTTGCTTCCGAAACGTCGTGATTTTTTATTTAGTTTTATTTTACTTTTATTAATTGAAATTTTTTACCTACGTGACTTTACCGAAAAAAAACCTAAGAATATAACTCTGTGTTGTAACTTTCTGACCCACCCCTACTGGACAGCTGTGGAAAAGAGCTTCATAGCTCATTGGATTTCTCCAGGATAAATCAAGATTCTAATTCTGATAATTTCCTCCCCTGGAGGTCGTGGGTTCGATCCGAACCCTGGAGTTTCGAGTATTTGGCTGCTATACATTTTAACGTGATAAAAGCCACTTTGTCGCGCTATAATTTGTGGCCACGTCGCTTCTGTAAAAGAGCTGTATAGCTCAGTGGGCCTTACCTGGTAAAATAAAAATAGTTTTAGTTTCGGTATGCGCGCTCCGCTGGGGGACGGCAGTGGGGCCTTGAGACGGCTCGCCGCCCTTTTACCACCAGGAGAGACCTCTAACAAAAAGCCCCGTCAAAGTAGTTTAAATAGCGGCTAAATGCCATCGAAATCGCAAGACACTTTACCAATACCAAGAACTACATTGGGGTAGACGTGGTGCGGTGGGGGGGGAGGGGTGGTGGATAGGTCATGGCCAGTGGGGGGCAGCAGCAGCGTCGAGTCCCGGGACATCGAGGGTGGGAGGGGGCTGGTGTAAGGGGTGTGGGGTTGCAGCCATCAAACAAGCGACGATAGTAATTGGTTAGCTTTAGTGACGAGTTGATGACCGAGGTTAGGGGTTGGGTCTCGAGTGAAGGTTAAGTGCTTAACGGATTGGTCATTTCACCAGGCTGGGAGTGGGGATCTAAGACCGACCTGTGGGCCGGATACGGCCTGAAACTTAGTTTCATACATTCCGCGGGCTAGATAAAGCCCACGGCAGCATGAGGCCTCCCGCGCCACAAGAGTGGTCCGACAAAACGACATTTATCCGTTACGGCCAGCGAGCATCTTAGCTGCACTGATCGGGCACCGCGCTTCTAATTTTAGCGCAAGTGTGTTAATGCGCGGCCCGTCACGGGGTATTTACACATTCCTGCGGAGGGAGCTGGTAGGAACGTTGGGTTGCTCGGTCAATGGCCAGGGTCAACGGCGGCGTGGTGTATTCCGCAAATATGCCCGCCTGTGAGGGCGGGATACAAGCCGGCGTGAGTAGGTTAAACGTTGAGTTTTATAAGGGCACCACGGTGTGACCAGCCCCTCCCCACCCAGCCCCACCCCTCCCACCCCCCACCCAGCCCCACCCAGCCCGACCCTCCCCACCCAGCCCCTCCCCACCCTCCCCACCCAACCCCATCCTCCCCACCCAGCCCCTCCCCACCTTCCTCACCCAGCCCCACCCTCCCTACCCAGCCCCTCCCTGCACGACGGACACAATAATCCCCTGTGGGCTGGTGTAACCAGGAGGTTCCTACCAGTAAAAAGTCTTCTATGATATGCATCTTTGTATGTTGAACTCCTTTCGCACCATGAATAGCCAAACCTTGCTAATCGGAGGTGCGACTAGTACTTATTCCGCGAATGACGTCAACGTTTTACACGCAGCGCGACAACATCGTGCGGAGCTTCCGTGCCGGGAAGATCTGGGTGCTGATCTGCACGGAGCTGATGGCCCGGGGCATGGACTTCAAGGGCATCAACCTCGTGATCAACTACGACTTCCCGACCAGCGCCATCGAGTACATCCACCGCATAGGTGGGTGCACGTCCCGGGCTGTTTGTCTCGGGTATTTCTAGCCTTGTCGATAATCCCATTGTGAACAATGACGAACAAAATATGTTCGTATTATTGTTCGCGATTGCAGCCATCGTCACAAACCCGCCAAACCTGAGTTCAAATCCCGGCAACGGCTAACGTGAGTGGCGAGCGATGTCTCAGTCGGTCCTCGGCCGGCGTGGTGAGGTATGGTCAGACATCCTCCACGACTGGCACAGCGTGGTAAGCTTTTCATCCAATGGTGGCCGAAGGACTGTAAGTTTTTGAGTTGATCGAGTCGAGAAGTTGTTGTTGATCTGCAGTAGAAAATAAGAGACGGCCGTCCATGGTCACGATGCTCTTCTCACGATCTTCCTGCACTTTGGAGAAATCGGTAATCTGCTCGTTTACGTCATAATAAAATGCCACCATGATACATATTGTGAGGGTATTTTTATACCCTCCAGGATTTAAATAATATTCCGGTGAAAGAATTGCGTTAAGAGGAGCACAAATAAAAAATCAAGAGCAAATTTAAATTAACCGACAGTGTTATGTTATTATGTCTTCCAAACTTCTTCTTCCGCCACTTCAGTCCAACTAAATGTTCCACGTAAAATCCTGTGCCGCCAGATAACCACCTATATTCGGTGGCAATGGCCGACAGGAACCACTAACAACGGAGTTACCGCTTTTGGTGGGGGAGAGGAGCCCAGCCAGCAGCCAGTCAGGAAACTCGAGGCATAGATTATTTTTAATAGCACTATAATACGTCCTAAATATTCCTTGAGGATACATCCCTGTACAACGCAACGTTAGACGATGCGACGTAAACCGAAACGGATTTTACTATTGACTTAATTATTATAATACATGAAATAAATACCAACAAAAAAGATACCGAAAAAGATGTTACGTAATAAATTTCAATACATCGCATAAGTTCGTGCAGGGTGCTCACCGGAGATGGTGGCAGAGGTTGCCTTGTAGGGGCGGCCCAGCGTGGGGAGTTCTGAGAAGTTGCAGTACGGCGATGTTGTAAAAAGGTGTCAGTTTTGTTGCCAGATAGAAGGGTAAAAAACCAATTATCATATTTTTTACTGGCAGATGAGGTTCCAATGGTGTAAATGCTTACCCCGAGCTCTCATACTCTGATGGTGCATTGTCTTTGAGTTGTGCGCCTTTTGGCGTCATCTGGTCCAACCCATGTGAGACTAGGCTCTAAGGAAAGCTGTCTCGGGTGTGGACCAATAAACTTCAAGGACAGTGCATACATTATCAGAGTTATGTTTTTTGTTTGCATTATGGCTGCAGGTATTGTGGTCTATGCAAACATGACTCCTTGTAAAAAGGTGTCAGTTTTGTTGCCAGATAGAAGGGTAAAAAACAATTATCGTTGTAAACACTGCCGAGGCTTGATGAGCTCCCCCTTGACGCGGTCGTACAGTCTGAACGATCGCTGCTAGATCCGAAGAACTGGATTTGAATATCGATTCCAAAGGTAGTTTTCATTCCACTTGGGCGACCGCCGCCCCCCCCCCCCCCCCAGTGAACGGCCCGATTGCGCGTGTTGTGTGCTGAATGCGCGTGTCACGTGCTTCACCCAGGGCGCACCGGGCGTGCGGGGAAGCGAGGCAAAGCCATCACCTTCTTCACCGAAGACGACCGCCCGCTGATCAGGAGGTTGGTGGCCGCCTCGCTCCGGCGTCGCGCGTGGCGTTGAATTCTCCGCTGCTGATTTTTGCGCGAATTGCGAGGCGGGGTGGGTGGGGGGGAGTTCCCCGTGGTGGAAATTCCACATTCCTACGACAGGGACCGGTTGTTTCGTTCGATAACTAACCGATGACGTTTCTTCATGTGGTAGCTACCTGCTGATGATTAGTGGTGTCGTGTGGTTGGGAATGGGCCCCTGGTGCAAGAAATGCACAATTTCTATTCGGAGCCTGGTGCCCGGGACCCTCCAGTCCATGGGCCCCCGCCAGAGGTCGCAACCAGGTACCCGATACCCGTACCCTACCTGATACCCGGCTACCCGTACCCGGCCGGGTACCCGTTTGCGACCCTGGTGCGGCCGGGTACGGGTATCCGCACGTGACTCACCCCAACCAATGAGTGAAAAGGCCGTGAGTCACTGGTGAGTAACCGTTTGTCACTCATTTCCCAACGTCTTGTCTCTTCTCACAATTCAAGTTCCTAGAATCAACCCACCCGCGCCTACAACATGGCTTCATCCCAGAGGTCGCAATCGGGTACCCGATACCCGTACCCTACCCGATACCCGGCTACCCGTACCTGGCCGGGTATTGGGTACGGGTACCCGGCCGGGTACGGGTTTCCCGTTTGCGACCCTGGTGCGGCCGAGTACGGGTAAGGAATCAAAACCCGTTTGCGACCTCTGGCCCCCTGCAGTCCGTGTGCCCCAGTGCAGTTTCACCGCCTGCACACGTAAATAGCTACGCCATTTCTGATTATAACACGGCCGAGCTGACCCGATTTTTAAATAACAATTTTCTGACGCTTTGGTCCATGAAATATATTCAGTGGTGGTGGAATAACCGGTGGTGGTGTTGGAGACCGATCCACACAACATTTACATTTTGCTGGCCGCTACAACTAGCATCATCGGGCAGTTGCCAGAGTTTGCTGTCCAACCACAGCAGTGGTGCTGCTGCTATAATAAACGTGCACGTTTGTTGATCATGTGATAATTGGCTGTGTCAGGTGGAGGAGGGTGTACGACATATTTTACTCACGCCACTTAACCAAAAATTAATCGCCAATCAATAATGTTGGTCACGGAAGCCTTTGTGAGAAATGGACATTGCGTCAGTGCTTGCTCTTTGTTGATCCCCCTGCGTCTCCCCCCTGCGAACCCCCCCCCACCCCCACATCTCCCCCACTGCGTCTCCCCCCTGCACCCACCTCATGTGTCTCCCGCACACCCACGTCTCCCCCTTGTATCTCTCCCCTGCAGTACGGCGGCGGTCATCAAAAAGGCCGGGTGCCCCATTCCGGACTACATGATGGGACTCGAGCGAATGCCCACGTGCGTAACCCTCACCCTGACTGCAATTTTTTTTTTTTTTTTTTTTTTTTTTTTTTTACACAACACGCGTCGTGGCAAAGCGCGGCACTCCACCGCGCGTGGCAATTTCGTGAAGCTAGAGAAGCAGGGAGAGACGCAGGCTTGGGATCACACTGAGGGGGGACAGTCAAGAGGAACTCTGTAGGCTGAGGATGCCCACGTGTATGAGACGTCACAATTGGCTGTTGATTAAAAGGTTTAATTTTGTCAACTTAGGGTCTTAGGACACAGATTTGGTCAGATAATTACGTGGCCTCATTTAAAGATCAATTATGAACGAATATATAACTTAACATTTTTCAGTTTCAGACCACTGTGTAAAGTATAATCCTCAAGCACAAGTCCGATAATCAACCTCTGCCTTTCCTGATACGCTTTGAAGAAGGGTCATATCCCTCTAGTACCCGATTAGTGTGACTGCTATTCTTGCATTGACCGATGAAAGTCGGTTTTGGGGCCATTCTGAAGTAGGTCTCGTGTAGCTCTAGGTCCCTTGCCCTGTTTTATATAGGGGGGAGGGGGGGGGGTGGTGATGGGGGGGAGGGGGAGGTGGTGGTGGAGGGGTGGCGGCATGGGGAGCAGAAGTGTAATGGTTAGGGCTCTGCTACGCACCTGGTGACCTGAGTTCGATTCCCGCTCACGGCCAACACCAGCAACGTTTATCTAAATCGGTTCTGGGCTGCCTCTAAGCTGAAGCAGCCTCATTATGAGTACCTGGTATGGTGTGCAGGTGCAACTCGCCATCAGCATTTGCCCCAACAGTCTGTTAAGGCTATCCCGGGGGTGGGGGGGAAGCTTAGTTGTTTTGTTGGAGGGATGGCACGACTGTGGATTGCTTGTTTGCGTGATGTGCGCTTGCAGGAAGACTAAGAGGAGCCTCGTGAAGAACCCCCCCAAGAGGGAAACCATCCGCACGATGCCCGAGCTCTTCTTGCCCAACGCTGCGAGGCACAAGTGAGGAGAGAGGCGTCACGCGTGCACGTGACACACGCGCTCGTGCCCACACGCGTGCACACGCTCGTGCCCACACATGTACGCGCTCGTGCGCACACGTGCACGGCCGGACCGAGGGCTCGTCGTTGGACTAGCGCCGTCCCCGCGCCGCGCCGACCGTGCGGGAGAGGGGTCGTGCGGCCATCTCCGTCACAACATCGATCGCACGTGCCACCGTGCGATCGATCCAAAGTGCTTTGGAGGCGAGGGTTTGCGGATCTTACTGTGATCGGCGATACTCCCAAATGCCCCCAACGCCTCTGCATGCAATGCACCGTCCCGGTCTCCTCTGTGCTCGGGAGAGTGGTGCGCGCACACCTGTGATCCAGCGCTTAGGGGGAAAAGGGTTGGTGGGTCACGCAGAGATTTATTAAACTCCCACGCCTGCGAGATCGTGGAAGCTAAGCCAGGTTGAACCTGGATAGTGCTTGGATGGGCATAAACAGGTTGCCGTTGTTTTCGCTCCACGTGCGTGAATGTCACGCGGTGAAAAGTGTTCAACAATCCTGAATTACTACAAAAGTTATTGCCATTCTGCCTGACGCAGATTCATAGAAATTCAACTGGCAATGCTGTCGAAGCTTAATTTGGTTTGTGTATATACAGATTCAAACAAATTACTGTTCTTGTGTTCACAGAAAAACGATTGCTTTTCAAAAGCGGGGCGGAAAGAGCAAAGTGAAGACCAGCAGTTGACCCCAGAGGACGTTTCGAAGGGACGCGCGCTCCCGCGTTGACGTTATATACTGCCCAGCACCCCTGAAGCACCATCATCCATGAGCACATCGCCTGGAATGTGGCCGCTCTCATCGTCACATCTCGGAAGCCAAGCAGGAGTTGAGCCCGGCTAGAGCTTGGATGGGTGATGAGGACTTCGTGCAAACAGTTTTGTCATCAGGGGTAGCTGCAGGGCTACGTGTGGGCAAGCACAGCAAAAATTAATTGTTGTGCTTTACTATTCTTCAATGTCTATGTTCTCCTCCCCCCTCATTCAAACATCACCGAACAGTATGGGGAAATGTATTTCATTAACCACCACGAACTACACTCATCATCCAGCAGTGGATCGACAAAAGGATGGCACATGAAATCACGGGTGTTCGTTCCATGGTTTGATATTGGCCACTTAGACGCAAGAGACAAAGAGCTCGCTGTAGCTACGAAGCACCGATTTAATCCGTGACAATCGACCCTTGTGTGCTCGCGATACACGAATGGGGTCGTGCATGTGAGAATCGATACATTTACGATTCGTATCCTTTTCGTCATTGCTAATCCATCGGTAAGAAGTTGTGGTTTTTTGAGTTGCATTTTTTTATTGAATGCATTCCCCCCCCCCCCCCCCACCATCACCCCACCACCACGTTGCAAGGTTAGGGTGACCTCCCAACGCCTCCAGGCTCCGTTTCACCGTGGTGGGTGCAGCGGCCAGTCTCTCCACCTCTTCACGGCTCAATTAACCCTTTTACCGTTCAGAGACGTCTGCCAGTTCCTGTTCACCCGCTGAATCTCGGAACGCGCAAGCAGTTTGTGTCACGTTTATTTAGAGGGGCATAGCGCTGTTGTTATCGAAGACATTGTACTCACCGCAGAGAACTGCAGCTACACAACCACGCAATAATCGCTGGTGCCAAACTGTTCCACACGTCTTCCCGTAACGCCTTGCGGGAGCCACTGGAAAGGTGATGTTGTTCACCTTGTGACGTGCAGGGGAAAGGTGACATTCTGGGGTCCCCTATTCAAAAAAAGCGATTTTTTTTAGATGAATGTATTTTTATTAATCGTTATGGCCCAAGTTGTGTTTGTATGTTTACGGATGCGCGAGAAAATAAACGTGGAAGTTGTAGACACTGCTCGGTTTCCATTGGAGCGCGTAACGCGAGAGTGCAGGTACATTTCCATCCTCGTCAGCCGTGATCGATCCACTGCTGGATGAAGGCCTCGCCAAGCTGTTGCCGTCTCGTGGTCCTGCGATGTAACATCGCCCGATGTGTGTAGATAGAGAGATTTGTTATTTTATGTTTAGAACATGTTTACGGTGGGTTTTTAAGAGGCCGCTAATTCACAAAGCACAGCACATCTCTCATTGCCTTTCAAACGGAGCAGACTTTGTAAGAAAAAAAAAACGTCCTTCACGTGCAAAGCTCTAAACAAGAAGCAAAAGTTTAACAAAACGGTTGAGCAAATGTCCCAGGATGCATTGCATCGGTGCTACGTTGTAAGCGACACCCAGCGGGGCACGCTGCGGGGAGATGTTTTTCAATCTTCTTGGTTCTTTTGGTAAAGTCACGTAGAAGGGAAATAATAAAACAAAATAATTCTCACGACGTTTCGGCCACAACAGTGTCTGAATCATTCAGACGCTGTCTTTCCCACAAACCTGTTCTTCACCTGAGGACGGCTGCTTGCGTTGTAGCCGAAACGTCGTGAGAATTGTATTTTATTATGTTTTACTTTTATTATTTCCCTTCTACGTGACTTTACCGAAAGAACCAAGAAGATGAATCCTTGCAGTCACGAAAGCTTTAAATCGAAATGTTTTTCAATATCTCTGGGGTACAAAGCTACTGACTTTCTGGGAGCCTCAATCGGGGTGCATGGTAATCAGGCAAGCCACTCCCTCCCTGAGTCAGCACTGCCCACTTTCACATAACCACACCCACCCGCTCATCCTCCATCCCATGCAGGAGGAAAACAGTACCTGAGACTTCTAGATTTGAAGCTTTCGTGACTGCAAGGATTCATACTCTTATGTTTTTTCGGTAAAGTCACGTAGGTAAAAAATAAATAATAGGAATAAAATAATAAATCACGACGTTTCGGGCGCAACACAAGCGTCCGTCATCAGGTGGGGCAACCACAGCAAGAAACATGCTGAAGTGGGCAAAAGAGCTGCTGTTACAAGAGGCCATATCGGTAAGAGACGGGGGAGGAGCCAGGGAGGAGAGATCGAGAAGGTGTGGGGTAGGGGGAGTGGAGCGCTGCTGGAGGGATTAGGAAACGAGCGAGGGAAATAAGAGTATAGTACCTGAGACATTGATCTCTGCCGATAAACTATTGATCATCAAGTGCAAAACCTGCTCGGGGCCTAGTGGTTGCCACGTGATGCCACCAGGCTATACTATACTCAGGTATAGATTTAAAAAAAGTATTTTACCCGGTAAGGTCCACTTAGCTATGTCGCTCTTTTTCAGAAACGACCTGGCCACAAATGAAAGATCAACAAAGTGGCTTATCACGTGGAAATGAATAGCAGCCAAATACTCTTTAAACGCATGTTGACTCTAAATGTGGAGGGGGAAACCCAGAGAGGACCCAGAGAAAAATCCACGCTACCACGGAGAAAATGCGCAACTCCAAATATATAGCAGCAGGCATTTGGGTTGGGATCGAACCCACGACTTCCTATATACCAGGCGAAGTAGTTAACATCGTGGTCATTTATACCATTGGAACTTCATTTGCCAGTAAAAAATATGATAATTGGATTTTTACCCTTTTATTTGGCAACAAAACTGACACATTTTTTACAAGGAGTCATGTTTGCATAGACCACAATACCTGCAGTCATAATGCAAACAAAAAACATAACTCTAGATGACGTCATCTGGTCCAACACCATGTGAGACTAGGCTCTAAGGAAAGCTGTCTCGGGTGTGGACCAATCAACTTCAAGGACAGTGCATACATTATCAGAGTTATGTTTTTGTTTGCATTATGACTGCAGGTATTGTGGTCTATGCAAACATAACTCCTTGTAAAAAATGTGTCAGTTTTGTTGCCAAATAAAAGGGTAAAAATCCAATTATCGTGGTCATTGTGGCCGCTGACACCTTCATGAGCTCGGTATGTATAGGACCGCAGAGCGTGGGCAATTGTTGGTGCCGGTTCACGGCGTGGTTGCTGCTGCTGCTGCCTCCTCGCATCTCTGAGTCGTTCTAACCTCACTGCGAGAGTGAGCGGCGAATACTTTACAAGCCGATGATTATTTTTATTATCGATTATTATCGCTTCACCATTTTTAAAATTACCAAAATACCACGAGAAATGAGATGCAATGCCTTTGGAATCGATATCGCCGTGTTTATCGATTTAATTATTCCATTCTTTGATTGTTCGATTTACGGTGGGCATACGTTCACGCTGAATTGACGGCGGGGTGAATTATTTAACGATTCGATTCCCCTTCCCGCCGTTGGTACAGAATGGTAGATATTCATACGCCATCTAACGAATCGATCACTTCGTATAATTATCGATTATTACCGCCTTTTCGAAACAACCACAGCCAAATCATATTAACCGACATAATCGATTCTTACCGCCAGATTCAGTACTGAACAAGACCGCAAAACCATAGGAATCGGTTATATATGAATAGATTTCCCGTATAGCCTTAACAGACTATTGGGGTAAGTTCAAGTTCATGTATTAGGTACTGTATAGCCCTGTGAGCCATTCGGCTCTTGAATCGGGTGAAACCGCAACAAGCAAAAAACATGAACAAAAAGCATCTTAAAGTGAATATGTGACTGAGTGCAAACAGAAAATCCAAGAGCAAAATATTGCAGAAAAATCACCGTACACCAACGCTGTGTGCAAAAATCCCAGTGGGATGCAAGTCAAACAACAATAACAACCACAAGACAACTTAGATTAAGGCCATCAGTCTAACTCTGTACTACAACAAACAAAACATGGCCAAACCAGTAAACTTTTCGAAATCACCAAGTGCTGTTAGAAATCACCAAGTGCTGTGAGCGAGCACCTATGAAGGCCGGCACGGCACACGAGGAGGTGGGTGGGGTGACCAGCACCACACCCGGCCGCCTTTGTCTCCCCCAGTGGCGATGTTTACACACCACTACACCAGATACTCATTTGAGGCTGAGTCGATCTAGGGGGGGGAGGCCTAGGACCGGTTCAGATAATCGTCACCGGGTATTGGTGACCGCGTGAGCTGGAATCGAACTCGGGTAGGGGGGGGGGCAGGTTCGTAGCGCAGCGCGCTAACCACTGCGCCACCGCTCCCCCCCCCAACCCCCCCCCCCTCACACCCACAGCAGTGTCACGTGCTCCAGCAATGGCGGCGCCCGTAGCGTACAACGTGTTGCGACGCGCCTGAGCAGCCGAATCCGATCCACGGTCAAGAAAGACGAAGACGGCCGCGCGAACTTGACGACGCAAAGGGTTTGTCGTGTTCAGAGCCGCCCGCCTCCTGCTCGTGAACGGTAAGCTTGCGGGATTATCGGTTCGGTTTATTTCACAGCTCGCTACACGAGTGATAGCCACCGCTACCGCTACGATTTCCCCCGCGCTCGCCCGATTCGGCTTGTTAGTTATTCGTGTTTGTATCGCGTGCCGTTCGGCGTCATGGTAGACGAAGCGTCGGACATCGGAACAAACACGAGACGCATATCCGTGAGTTGTACAAGTCACGATCGCGGGCTCGTAACTGACGCCGCGTGGCAGGGCCCTTCATCCAGCAGTGGATTGACGCAAGGCCTGGAGTATTTGTTTTGTAAAATGATCATTGACAGTAGACTCTTCATTATGTGTGGTCGAGGATTAACTTTCGCGTTACCTCTGCATCGAACCCTCCCCCCGGGACTGTTTGTGAATCTCTATATTTAACCCTGTTGCGAACCTAGAGGTCGTTTGCCATATTCTGCATCCGAACCCTCCCCTCGCTCCGTCTTGGAGATTTCCTTAATCGAACCCCTTAATCGAACCTCTGCATTGAGGCGGGGGATAGAGAGGGGGCCTTCATCCAGCAGCGGAGTGACCATAGCTGAAGGAAGAGGCCGATATGATAATGAACCACGAGGTCGCGCCACGCAGGTCATTTGAACCACGAGGTCTTGTGCACTCATGCAGAACCTCCCTCGTGTGTTGCCTTTGAGAACCACGTTGCGACCAGTGTTGATCCCTGGGAAAGGGAGACCTCCAGTGAACGCATTGCACAGCACTGTATGATGCGACAGACATCAATGTTAGAGGCTTGGCATTGCCTGTGGACAAATCACCTGCAATGCACCCGATCCCGCCGAATCTTGGAAGCTAAGCGTGTTGGCGCCTGGTTAGGGCTTGGATGGGTGACGACCGCGCCACTCTACACAGCTGATAAGTGTCAAGAGGATGCTACTGCTGCGTTGGCAGTGGTGCACAAGCACAATTAACAACCGCAAACAACTAATTAGTCAATTACACTACTGGAGCAAACATTCCAGCTACGTTTCGGGGAATGGTCCTTCTGTCTCGGCTATTATATATGACTAGCTTGTTTGCCCGTCCAAGGACGGGTGTATATTGCAGTAAATCTTGAAATATTCAATAGAAAAATTGTTCAGCTCATTATTATTATTAATGAGGGTGGGGGTTGCCCCATGTGGAGTGACGTCACCCGCTAATGGTTATTGGGGAGGGGTGCGGCATGTGGAGTGCGCGGCCTTCTTGTGCGTTAGTGTAAATTTGCACGCGGGCATGAATATTAATGAAGGGGGGGGGGGGGCTCTTTTGCAGTGACGTCACGCACGTATGTAACACTGTGCTGCGTAGATTTATTTTTGACCGTCACTTTCTGTAAAGAAACGTCACGTTTGGAGCGACTTTGCTTGATAAATTATTTAATTCAGCTCCACCTTCCTCTGCGTTAGTATAAAAATCCCCTCACTCATGAATATTAATGAGGGGGGGGCTCATGTGGAGAGACGTCACGCTGGGGGGGGGCCTCATAGAGTGACGTCACGCGGAGGGGCCTCATGTGGAGTGACGTCAAGTGGGGGGGGGGGCTCATGTGAAGTGACGTCACACGCGGGACACATTCTTGGCTCATAGTAGTATTGCTATATTTATTTTTCTATCTACGTTACTTTACCTAAAGAACCAAAGAATATGAATTCCTGCAGTCACTAAAGTTTTAAGTCAAAATTTATATTATTGCTGTTAAGTACCCCACCTCCCCACCGTTTCCCTGCCATCCCCCTCCACGAAAACCGAGGCAGGAGAAACACAGGGTGGTTTGCACTGGCATGGTTTATTATTCTGTTTTTACATTGAATCAATGTGTCCTTGTTTTATTCAGGATACTATTGAAGATCGAGTTGAATCGTAACAACAATAACAGCCGAAATAAAATCAACTCAAGATGCTGCGGGGTGCGAGGTTCCTGCTCGCTGCCGCATCTCGGCCGCGGTGCCGGGCACTCCACAGTTACGCAACCGAGGCCGAGTCCATCCGCTCAGGGCTCCTCCTCTCGTCATCGTCTTCTCCTCTTCGCTTCGTCCTCGCAAGCGCGAGCTGCAGGAGGCAGTTCCACGTGGGGATCGCGAGGTCTGCCAAGTCGTCGGCTCAGGGAGGCGACCGCTTTGAGTTGCCCGACGATAACGATGACCGCGACGACGACGATGTCGCGAACAGGGCGAGCGGTGTGAGGTCGAGGGTCAGGGCCAGGCGAGGCCGGGCCGTGGCGGCCGACTTCGAAGATGATGATCATTTTTTCGCGAAAATCGAAGCCCAATCCGAACGCCCAGGGGGGTCGGCTGCCCCTGTCCAGGAGAGACGCCCTCGCAAGCCGCGTCACGAGCTGCACGAAGAAGACTTTGAAGAGCTCGAAGGAGGAGGACGACGAGGAGGAGGAAGAGGAGGAGGCGGTGAGTTCAGCTCCAGGGAGGCGACGACGGGCAGCAGGGCGTTCGGGCAGACACCTCTCGGCAAACCCAACGCGAATCCGAGGCGTGGCGACTCCTGGGATGAAGGCGGCGACGGAGGACGGCTGCAGGAAGGACAGCGCGGTGGCCACGTCAAACAGAGCAAGGGCGGGGCTCCGCACAGGGAAACGGCGTCGCCCTATGGGCGATCCGACGACCCCTACGACAATGACGGCGACGACGACAACGACGAAGCGTACCTGAAGAGGGCGACACCGGCGCGCGCTACCGGGGGAGGACAAGCCAGGGCGCGGGACGGCGGTGACTACAGCCACAGGGCGAAGGACGACTTCGCCGTCGACTACGGCTACAAGAGAAGAGACGGCGAGCGCGGCGACTCGGGCTACAAGAGAAGGGACCGAGGTGACTTCGACCACAGGCCGAGGGAAGGCGGCGACTACGGCTACAAGAGAAGAGACGGCGACCGCGGCGACTTCGGCTACAAGAGAAAGGACGGCGGCGGCGGCGGTGGTGGCGGCGGCGGCGGCGGTGGTGACGGCGGCTACGGCTACAGGGCGAGGAACAGTGGCGGCGGTGGTGACTACGGCTACAAAGCGAAGGACGACTTCAGCGTCAACTACGGCTACAGGGGGAAGAACGGGGGCGACCGCGGCTACGATCGCGGCCGCGACCAGCGAGGCCCCCCAGGCAAGGCACGGGGTTTCCCCGCGGGGGCCCCCTGGGAGAAGAGCGGGGAGCGCGGCCCCTGGCGGCGCTCGGACCCTGTGTCGGGGCAGCGGAGCGAGGACGCCGGCGAGGAGGACATACTGTTCGGCATCGCACCGGTGCACATGGCGCTGCTGCATGGACACCGCGAGTTCAAACGCCTCCTGCTCAACAGGAAGCGCAACCCCGAGCGGCCCGAGGTAGCGATGGACACGTCGTCGTCGGGGTTGTCATCGTCGCCATCATCGTCATCATCGCCATCATCGTCATCGTCGCCATCATCGTCATCATCGCCATCATCGTCATCATCGCCTTCATCGTCATCATCATCGCCATCCTTACTCTTATCGTAATTGACACGATCATCCTAATTGTCGTGATTACGGTCATCTCCGTCGTCATAATCATCAAAATGCTCTTAATTATAATTTGGCTATCATTTGCATCATTGTTATTATCATGACTGGTATTGTCATCGTCGTCATAATCTGCCGCTTTCCCATTGTTCACGTCATTTTGTACTTCTTCGTTGCTTTGATTTACACGGAGCTTATCACCAGACGGAGAGGTGGCACAGTGGTTAACGTATCGCGCGATTTCGATTCCTGGCTACTGCCTACATCATTGGCGAGTGGTATCTGAACCATTCCTGGGTGTGCCCCCCCCCCCCCTTCATCCACCTGCACTGACCATCGTGATGAAGTACGGTCAAATAAACCCCACCACCGACACGGCGCCACGCAGAGGCCTTCATCCGGCAGTGGACTGTAAGGCCCGCGTTGCCGGCGACAGTTTCCACCGACGATTGCTCTAAAAGATCCCCCGTGTAGTCTCTACAGACTGCTGTTAGCATGTAGCACCGATAAAGGCCGGCACGGCACACAAGCGGGTGGGTGGCCAGCACCACGCCCGACCACCTTTGTCTCTCAAGTAACGATGTTTACACACCGCACAGGTACTCCTCATTTGAGGCTGAGTCGACCTCGACCTAGAGGAGGCCCAGGACGGGTTCGGATATTCGTCACTGGTGTCGACCGTGAGCGGCAATGCAACCCGGGTCGCTGGGTTCACAGCGCAGGCCAACCAGTCAGACAGCCAGTCGGCCAAATGGCTCAATTTTCTCCACCCACTCCCACATCCATATATACACACACACAAAGACACCCACAGAAATACCCACTCACACAGACACACCCACATACACACCTGCAGACACACGTGACAGCAAGCGGCCGTCCGTTTCCCACCTGCAGCTGCAGGAGCTGCTGCGCTTGGCGGCGGAGCACGGCATCGAGACGGAGCTAGGTGAACCGACGGCAGCTCGACGAGCTGAGCGAGGGCCGCCCCAACCAGGGCGTGTGCCTGGAGGCAAGCCGGCGCGACTTCATAGACTACGATGCCCTCTTTGCCGGCTCCGCCGACGTCGCAAGCGCCGGCACCGCCGAGGTGGCGCGAGCCGGCGAGGGCGAGCCGGAGCCCGCGGGCGGCGGAGAGGAGGAGAGCTGCGACCGGCAGGCGGATGACCCGGTGAAAGCGGAAAGGCAAGTGCTGCTCGTTGCCGACGTCGGCCGGTGACGGTTTGCTCCTCGTCTCTCCCTCCGCCGTCATCTTGATGGATTGTCGCGGTTTTGGAGTCGCGATTCGATGAGTCCTTTTTTTTTCGGCTTGTTTGTACTCGCTGTGTACTGTTGAACACATAGTAGTGGAGGCTTTCGCGACCAATATTATCCATGAGAGAGGTTTTTTGGGGTTCGATCGCATAAATATAAATGTGGCATTAAATCCGCCACCACCCGACACCGCCAATTAGTAAGATTTGTTTAATCGGTTCTGTCGGATGGTGATGGGTTTAATGACACATTTATATTTACACGATCTAACCCATAAAACCTCTTATGTTTGTGTACTGTTTGTGTCCTGAATGTGTCATCTGCATTGTGTCACGTGTCCTGCTTATCCTGTTCGGTCGGTCCTCCCGTCTCTCGCCTGTACACTGCGTGTCTCATTCTGGGTGACGATGACGATCGTCGGTTCCCTGGAGCTGCCTAAGTGACGCACCGTCGTTTCCTACAGCGCAGTCGCCACCGACGACCCGGCCGCTGGGTCGCCCGCGAGCGAGACCGCAGCAGACGGCGGCAAGAGGCGCCTGTGGGTGGTGATCAATGAGGTGAACGACCCCATGAACCTGGGCGCCGTGCTGCGCTCCACCTACTTCATGGGCGTCGAGACGGTGCTGATCACCAAGCAGAACAGGTGCGGTGGGGGGTGGCGGACAGACGGACCGACGAATCGAGGGACGGGACTGGGAGACGGACGAACAGGGCGGATGGAAGAACGGACAAACGGGGAACAGACTGGGAGATAGACAAATGGACGGACAAATGGATGCGCGGATGGAGGACGGGGATTGGCGGGGGATGGACGGACGCACGGATGAATGAAGACGGGCTGGGTCGGTGGGAGTGTGCGCCAGAATTGCGGCGTGATATTGACGGACGCTCACCTCTTGATCATTTGGGATAATGGATAGGGGGGGGGGGGTAGAAATCTCACTAGATCTCGGGAAGTTAAGCAGGGTTGAGCCTGGATAGCGCCTACTATGCATGCCAGATTGTCATTCGGCATCTGCGGGGCTATGCTGCATTGCGGGCAGCAGAGGGCACTGCAGCAAAACCCATTGCTGCGCTGCACTTTCTATGCTCCCACGTCAGTGCTCTCTCTCCGCCTTCGCCCTCCCGCACTGACAGTTTGCGTGAAGGATCTCGAGCTGCGTTCTCGGGTTGCGCCGGCGAGCTCTGCTGCACGGTGTCTTGACGTTTCGTTCCATCCGCTGGTGGGAGCTTCTTGGGGTGTTCCGACGCGTGGAACGAAACGTCGAACGTCGAACCTTGTGCTGAACAACAATAATAATGCCACGCGGCTTACAACCCGAGGAGCACATCAGAGAGCTCTACCGCACAACCGCGGAAAGCTACGCAGCAGCGTTGATTTATAATGCGAGTTGCAACCTGAAACCTAAATTGAAAACTAAATTTTTTAGTACTGCTTTTTGTGCTAAATAAGTTGTACATATAAACGTGTGCCTGCTGAACAGTATCGTCGTCTCTGGTGTCCGCCCGGCACCTCATGCTCCCCGCACCCCCCTCCTTCTTTGCCCCCCCACCCCCACCGTCCTTGCCCCCCCCCCCCCATCCTCTCCCGCACCAGCTGCTCGCTGACGCCGACCGTGAGCAAAGCCAGCGCTGGCACCGTGGAGGTGATGGACATTTACACGACGGGGCGGCTGCCGCAAGTCCTGCAGGTGAGAAACTACGACGACAGTTCAACCCTTTCCCGTTCCGATGACGTACACGGGTGTCATCATGACGTGCGTGTACGTCATCAGTTTTTTTTGCCGGTTCTGTTACAATGGCATAGGTGTATGTTATCAGTTTTTTATTCCGGAAAAAAAAAAAAAATACCTCTTTCGGTACCGAGGCTCCCGCAAGGCGATGCGGGAGAGCGTGTGGCACGGTTTGGCGCCAGCTATCGTAGAGTGCGGCGATCGTGTCACTACGGTTCTCTGCGGTGAGTACAACGTCTTTGAAAACAATGGCGCTACGCCCCTCGAAATAGAATAAACGTTAAATTTCGATTTAAAGCTTTCGTGACTGCAGGGATTTATCTTCTTGGTTCTTTCGGTAAAGTCACGTAGAAGGGAAGTAATAAAATAATAAAAATAAAACATAATAAAATAATTCTCACGACGTTTCGGCCACAACGCAAGCAGCCGTCCTCAGGTAAAGACCAATGTCTGACGCTGTCCACAACGCAAGCAGCCGTCCTCAGGTGAAGACCAATGTCTGACGCTGTCTCCTCGACAGACCTGGTCTTAACCTGAGGATGGCTGCTTGCGTTGTGGCCGAAACGTCGTGAGAATTATTTTATTTAGTTTTATTTATATTATTTTATTACTTCCCTTCTATGTGACTTTACCGAAAGAACCAAGAAAATAGAATGAACGTCGTGGAGACCCGCAGACCGTTGATTTCCGGCGGTCTCCGAGTCGACGATGGCATTCCGTCGTGCCTTCTCGGAGAGGGTCGCGTGAAGGCTGACGTCTTCCACTCGGTCGTAAAAGGCAACCACTGTTGAGATGAGCGCGACTCCACGAGTCGCCGCGGGGGTTGTTATAACCCTCCTTCCTCCGTTGCCGTCCCGCGCGCAGGAGAAGGCAAAGCAAGGTTGGCAGATCGTGGGCACGGTGGCGCATGCCAAGAGCACGGGGTCGGCTGTGCCGGTCGTGCCCTGCGACCAGTACCAGCTGAAAGCCCCCACCATCCTGCTCATCGGTGCGTCGCCGAGTGACACCGTGAAGCGTACAAGAGAGAGAGAGGAAAAAGAGAGAGACGCGCGCTCACGATTTTATGTCGGGAGAGAGAGCGGGAAAGAGGAATGCGTGGATTACGGAGCGTGCGCAGGTTAAGGGCGTCGTTCGAACCTAAACTAAACTTTGTATATTACCAGGTAAGGGCCTCACTCAGCTACGTAGCTCTTTTTCAGAAGTGACCTGGCCAAAAATGATAGCCCAACGAAGTGGCTTCATCACATAGAAATGCATAGCAGCCAAATACTCTAAACGCACATCGATTCCAAATGTCGAGGAAAAACCAGAGGACCCGGAGAAAAATCCACATGACCTCAGGGAGAGAGAGAGAGACACGCACACCAAATATACAGCGAATGAACGGCGCTGGGGCAGGACGCATCGCTCGAAAGGGCGCGATGGGCACGGTCAAGAATATTTGCGTCCCAAAGAAGCCAGGAACGCCGACCGCGGCTCGTGTGCAGGTGCCGGGCGGGTTGTCCCGTCGCCAGATCGCGAGAGATGGCGACGGCTTAGGGGGGAGGCCTTCATCCATCGTGGCAATGATGGTGACTGGTGGGCAGCACAGGGCACGGTGCAGCAGACAGAGCCCTTGAAGAAGGTAATTGGCCTGACCTCTTCTGCACTGGCCAGACGTCTTGGGAAGAGGCGAGAGTAGCGACACTTGACCCCGCCACACATGACCTGCCTATCGACCGTGGGTGGGGTGGGGAGGGAGCGGGGCAGCAGGGGTGGGGGGAGAGGTCTATTATGCGGCGTTAAAGCTGAGTAGTGTTCTCATGAATGAATGAAAGATTTGTCCTCGAGCTGCAAGGACAATTGCCAGGCACATGGGAGTGGAGCATGGGAGACCCCCTCCAGTTGTGTCTTGTACACAGTGTGCGGTTCCCTATGACATTTTGTTCTGTCCATTCCCACACGCAAAGATAGTGACAAAGATCCCCCGTGTAGCCTTTAGCAGACTGTTGGGCCACGTGCTGTTAGCGAGTACCGAGGAAAGCCGGGCCCGCCTTTGTCTCCATAGTAGCGATGTATACACGCAGCACCAGCTACTCATTTGAGGCTGAGTCGACCTAGGAGCAGTTCCCAGGAGCAGTTCAGATAATCGTCACTTGTGTTGGCCATGAGCGGGAATCGAACTCGAATGGCCGGGTTTGTAGCCACCGCTCCCCATGGCTCACAACAACAACCGCCGTTCACCACAAAGTGGCGGTGACATTGACATCCCCGCGGCGCGGCGCTTGTGCTATGCAAGATGCTCACGCACTCAACCCCACACTCATCCAACTGCACACGATGGTGATGATAATGACGCCGGTAAACGTGACGGCGATGTTGGAGTGATTATGATCACGGTCACGTTGTGTTAAAGGCCTCTTCCCGCGTTCGCTGCTGTACACCCCGCTCCTCCCCCCCCCCCCCCCACCTCGTGTGCTCGCAGGCAACGAGGGCTACGGACTCTCGGAGGATCTGCTCGCGCTGTGCGACGTGCTGCTCACCATCGAGCCGCGGCGTGAGCTGCATCACGGCATCGAGTCCCTCAACCTGTCCGTGGCAACGGGTGAGTGCCGCTCCCTCGCTCGCACGAAGACAAAGATCCCCCGTATAGCCTCAACAGACTGTTAGCGAGCCCCTATGAAGGCCTGCATGGCACACAAGGTGGGGGGGGGGGGGGGTAGGGGGCCAGCAACCACGCTCGGCCACCTTTGTATCCAGAATCATACTCGAGGAATCAGGTGAGCTATAAAGCTCTTTATCACAGATGTCCCTAGTGGCATTATTTACATACCGCACCAGGTACTCATTTGAGGGCTGAGTCGACCTAGGGGAGCTCCAGGACCGGTTCAGAGAATCGTCACTGGTGTTGGTGGCCACGAGCGGGAATTGAACTCGGCATTGTCGGGTTCGTAGTGCAGCGTGCCAACCACATGCTACCAATACCTGCCATTCGCCACTAAGTGACGGTGACATCACCACGACGCCTGTGCCAGGCCAGGTGCACTTTGAGGCAACGTGAAGTGTTGAAGGCTCGCTGACAGAGGTCTTGAAACAGACCCAGGTGCCATGGGTTGGCTGACTGAGATGACCGGTAGATGCACACCAGCTGTACCCCCTACTGAGCCAACTTGCTGCATTTTAGCCGCCCGGCGCTCCGCTCATTGTTGTGAGCATCACTCTGCCCTCCGTTGTTGCTGGAGGGTGACTGCCTCAAACTGCCCAGTAGCGTCCATCACGAGCCTCCTCCATAGAGGACGATCTTGATTCCGCTGGTACCAGTCGTCGGCAAGTCCACTCAGCTCCACATCATCCCAAACAGTATCAGTCCATCTCTCCTCCAGTCCATGTCGTGCCTGTTTAGCCCCCCCCTCTATGTAGCCAAACAGAAGCTGCTTGGGCATGCGGTGGCTGGGCATGCAGGCTACATGAACCAGCCAACGCAGCCTTGCCTGCTTACTGATGGGAATGTGCCCAGATCTTTCAAGGATTTGTGAACTCCTCACACAATCCAGCCTGGTTAAACCCAGGATGGATCATACACAGACCAGCCTAAATGTTTCTAACTGGCGAAGATGTTCCATTATGGGGGTCCACGTTTCACAAGCAGAGAGAAGGGAGGGCATGACTGGCCGAAGCTTCGTGCAGAGCGTCAGACCAGGTAGCTTCCACACAGCATTGCGCAGCCGATGAAAAGATAATGTCGCCAGACTGATTCAGAGTGAGACCTCTGCTGTCAAACCGGAGCTGGTCGTAAGCATACTGCCCAGCTTTGGTAAACTCTCCACTCTCTCTACAACCAATGGGGACCTGTGGGGGTGGAGTGTTTGGTGGCACAAAATAACCAGGCAGGTGCTTAGTTTTGGTGGGGCTGATGGTAAGACCCCACCTCTTAGTGGCACACTCTAGGTCCAGCAGCAGCACCCTCCAACTCTTCCTCTGAGCAGCAATCACCAGATCATCAGCAAACATATAGCGTGGTGTACGCTACAGTACACCACGCTATTTATAAACATACACAGACAAGACAAAGATCCCCTGGATAGCCTCAACAGTCTGTTGTGGCAAGTGTTGTTAGCGAGCACCTATGAAGGCCGGCATGGCACACAAGGGGGTGGGTGGCCAACACCACACCCGGCCGCCTTTGTCTCCCTAGCAGCAATGTTTTTACACACCGCACCAGGTACTCAATTGAGGCTGAGTCGACCTAGGGGGGAGGCCCAGGAGAAGTTCAGATAATCGTCACCGGTGTTGTTGGCCACGAGCAGGAATCGAACTTGGGTCGCTAAATTCGTAGCGCAGCGCGCTAACCGCTACACTACCGCTGCCCAAGAAAACACATAGACGAGGACACAGATAATTAATACACAGACACTAATAATACAGGTATTCTACATGCACGCTTTCGAAAAAAAAAAGTGCGCCGAAACAAACCACCGAGAACGTTCAAACAAAAACGTTAAACAAGCAAAAAATATCAATAAATGTGATATTAACGCACACTAATAAACACCAAGATACATTTCGCACCTACCTTCATACACACTTTTAATCTCAGTCACACAGACGCATACACACAATCACGCGATTACTCAGCCGCTCTGCCGCCTCGGCCCACACACACACAATGCTGCCACTCCCCGGCACACGCGTTCCATGTGGTCATCATCATCGCCGTCAGCCATCATCACTGCCAGGTGAAGACCTCCCAAAACTACCGCCGCCACCACACTGATTTCATCGCCCCATCTCCTCGGTCGACGTACTCTCGTACGCGTTCCATTCCTTGTTTCGGCCATCCTTAACCCATCCTAGCGATGTGCACTGCCCAGGCCCGCTTATCCCCGTAGTTTGGATGTTGTCATTACCCGGCATGTGTTCTCTAATCCACGCGTTCCTCTTTCTGTCTCAATGCAATTCCAAGCACGCTTCTCTCCATGATTATATTTGCTCAACACCACGGCTCTGGACCACGTATCATAGCAGGGGAGTACACGCTGCCTAGAGCCAGGCTAAGGCACCCCAACTGCCAGACAGCAGACATGTGGCTCACTGTTCACAACAGCGAAACACGAGATGCAGACGGCCGTTGACTACCAATGGCTTTTCTTGGGGTCAATCCACTGCTGATGAAGCCTCCTGAGTGGAAACAAATGCAGTCGGTCGTGGAGGGTGAGGGTTACGGGAACAAGTGGGAGAGAAGTGGTGGTGGTCAGACTTGGTGATTTTGCAACATTCCGAGTGCACGCAGTACCAGCTGACAAAATTAAATTGTTTTCCATGTGCGCGTTTGTCTGTGTGCGGCACACACAGCGGACCCAGAGTGAAATAATAAACACGGACACATTTCACTGGAGATGGCGCATTGCGTAACCAAGGATTTCTATCTCTCCGTATCATTTGTTCTCTTACACACCGCCCAGTACATCGCCTCCTGTATACCTTTGTGTTGATGATACGGCCGTTGCATTGGCAGTGGGGCACAAATGCAGATAAAAGAGCTGATTGTGAACATACGTGGTCTTGAATAGCTGTACAAACGGCCAGTGTTTCAGGAATTGGCCATGGGTGTTTGACCATACTTCACCACTCTTGTCAATGCAGGTTGGTGATGGGGAGGGGGGGGAGCACCCGGCATTGATTCAGATATCACTCAACATTGATGTCAGTCGTGCTGTTGATGACTGTTGCTGCTTTTTCATTGGAGCTGTTGGGTGTATCAATTCACTTCCCTGGCGATCTCTTGAATTGTCGCGAATCAGAGTTGATCCGACGCATTGTGGCGAGTTTAGCGGCCTCCAGTGGCTGGAGGGGTAACACATCCATTTGTACAAACAACACGTTTACGAATCGTAAATATAAGTCGGTCCAAACGCGAAACGTAGTCCAAATAAACCCAATTAAAAATGACCTCTAGTCGACACCAAACTCGGTCCACATGAAATCTAGTCCAAGTGAACTCCAATCCCATGCCACGAGCAGAGCTCCAGCCCCTGGCGTGCATGCCACGCAGTTTACGGCATGCGGCGCTGTAAACACCGTACATTTGTAACGATGCAGCTGTTAAAAATCGATGCTTGCGATACGCGTGTCGAATCGCACGCGTGTACAAATTGGATACGATTTGTCCAAGTGACATGCGAATGCTGCGCTTAGGCTTGCGATGGCTTAGTGGGGTGTTAACCAAACTTACGTTGATTTTTTAAAATTATATTTTACGCAACTGTGCCATTTCATTGTCACATTCCTTAGCCATGACCAATCCAACGCTGGATGAAAGCCTCCCCTAATCTTGTCACCATTGCCACTACATGTGATATTAGTATCGGTGTGAAATAAATAATCCGCCCCCAAACGCATCATCGTGATCGAATTAAATGTAGAATTTCAAGTGCACCATTTGATAATATTTTTTTATAAACTTGATTTGGAGCAATTTTTTACATTGCAATGAACAGTAAGTGGGTCATGCTTTTAGTGGCTGCAATGGGTCACATCAAAGATGTTTGGGGGAAAAACCATCGACGACCCTTATTGCACCCTGATTCGGTACGTGTGGCCGTTGGTGGCCGCTAAAATCGATATTTATCAGGGACTCTGCGTCATTTCTCTCTTTCCAGGGATCCTGTTGTACAATTTGCTCGGCAAGGCCGCGGAGGAGAAGAAGCGAGAATGAAGGACGCGTGCGTGTGCGAGGAAAGCGATACATATTCGTAGTACTTGATGTTTTTTTTAATTATATGGCACTACGAGAATACGCGAAAAGATGAATACTATTTGCATGTGGAGCGTATCACTTTGTCCGTCTCGACTGCTGTCAAAAGGGGGCGAGTGAGATTTGTCGTCGTACTGTGAAATGTGTTTTATATTTTGTAGACATCAGACGTCCGAAAATAACCAGGTCACTGTTGCAAATGAGGCTTGTCCTGGACTCTGTAAAAGTTCTCACCTGGGTAAACAAAAAAAAGAAATAATTAACTCGCCCAACATTTCAATGGATCAGTTTTGGTTATTACCGCCACCGTTTGTATCGTTTCTCGGTTTGTTTTCATATTTCGTTTTTTCACTCCCATTATCTTAAAAATAACATCGTCATTTAATTGCATATAATTAGTATACGTCGTATATATAATCGGCACTTGGCGCGTGAAGTTCTATCCACGGTTGGAATATGAATGGGTTTAAAACAAAAAAGTTTGGGGATTGAAAACTTACAAGAGCAAGTCTCAAAATAAAATGTTTCAAACAAAAAGCCGGTATCGAGTGATTCCCTTCACATCTGCGTCGCATGAATGATCACCCCAGGACTATCCAGGGCACCATAATGGAGCCACCACAAAACATCCCTCTCATTTAGTTGGGGGGGGGGGGTCAAGGGAGGATGCTCCACCACTAGTGGAGATGAACTCAAGATTCCACGCGACCTACGTACGAGCGTGGAGACGGTGACTACAAATTGTTTCCTGTGGCCCTGTACTTTGAAGATGGTAAGGGATGTGTTGGTGGATTACACAAGCTTCTGTGTGACTGCCGAAACCTCATGGGCAGAGGTGAACAAGAGATGGCGATACAATAACGTGTATTTGTGAACCGATCTGTGTGGAGCTTTGAGTGTTATTGCTTATCCTATGCGTTTTCTCTGGGTATTCATATTTGCTGCTGCAATGCCACGGATCAATGGAATTTGCCCAAACATACTTATGCAGGACCCTCCTGAAAATGTCTGTCTTGCGGCTACGTGAAACGTTCGTGAAAAGGGGGCGATGTGTGTACATATGATTTTCATACCGTCGGGGTGTATAAATCATAACTAGAAACTTCATTAAAAAATAATCATTTTTAACTCGACATGAAGGTCTCTTAGAACAGGGGTCGGGAACCTTTTTGACTGGGAGAGCCATAAAAGCCAAATATTTCTAAATATATTTCATTGAGAGCCACATAGTATTTTTAACGTATAATAAATTAAATGTCTTACTTTTAATGCGACTTCTGGTGCTATATGGTTGTTGCTGATGGCCTTGTTTGGTTCATACGTGGTGAGGTTGAGCTTCATGCAGGCGTGACCCGTGAAATTTATCTTCAAAACTAATTTCTGTTTACTTTAAAATGACACAGTATTATTAAACAATATCACAAGTATTTAAAAATCAGTTCCAAACTGATTTATTTATTTATTTTTTCAACTCAAAATTGTCTGGGAGCCATATGCCGTCACTGGAAGAGCCATATATGGCTCGCGAGCCATAGGTTCCCGACCGCTGTCTTCGGACATCTCTCCCAATTGCCGCATCCCAAACTTTGACCTCGTGATTTGACCTGAACCCACGATGACCGTTACACAAAACCCCTCCCGCCACCGCTGCAGACCGAGTGCAATCTGCGAGCGGGATTTCGCAAATAGGGTCGACTCGCTCCATAATATTTCGTTTAGCTTCCATCTCGTGTGCGAACCTTGGGGGGGTTTAAAACGCACGGAGTTAAACACAACGTTGAAATGGTGCCACTGTATTTTTTTGGAGACCCTGGGCAAGGGCTCATTTTTTAAACATTAACCCCAAGGTTGACATGAACTCACTAAAATGTCCAAAAGGTTAATAAGATAGGCTTAGGGACCACTGAAAAAGCGATACGCAATGTACCCCTGTACAGACAGCAATGTCAATACAAAACAGCAAGATAATCAACATCATCATGACCAGCCATGGTCAATCCACTGCTTAGTTCATACGAAGGCTTCCCTGAACCACCGCCGCCGCAGCCTATCACGACCCTTTGAATAACAAAGCTAAAATAGAAGTTCAAGAGCAATTGAAAAGCGATCAGCCACCGATGCCCTCCACTAATGAAAGCCACGTGGAGATTGCGACCCACGCCCGCGTCACGTGATCGAACCATATTTCGGCCGAGGGCAGTGGGCGACCCCCCCCCCTCTCTCCCCAGGGTGAGTCCCCATTGGCCGAGGTGTCAACCCTATCGCCGGGCGCTCAACCAATCAGGACGCGTGCTTCAGCGAGGGTCACGCCCACTACAAACTCCCCGCCCGCCCACTACTCGGCAGCGTTGTCAGATCGGAGGTTTTTAACCTCCACATTGGCATTTAAAAGTTATGTTTAATATTTTACTTCTAGATTTGAAGCTTTCGTGACTGCAACGATTCATAACTCTTAGTTTTTTTCGGTAAAGTCACGTAGGTAAAAAAATATAAATAATAATAATTAAGTGATAACACACGAACGTTTGTTTTAATTGCCCGGGTGCATTTAATAAAACTAACTGCATTTAATTTTAATATTTTTTTAGTTTTACATTAAATATTGGTACGTGTACAGTAACGTTGAACAACACAAAGCATTAACCGGTACAGAATTATGCAATTCGCCAGTAAACATAGAACATTGGCCCAGCTGCTTCGAGCACGTGCCAAATGCCAACGTTGTTGGCCCAACGTTGACTAACGTGTTTACAGGATTATCCCAAAGTTTCACAAACACTCATTACGTAAGCAGCCATCAACCCTTGGGTCAATCCACTGCTGGATGAAAGCCACCCAAAATCGTAAATAAACGACCGTTCAAAAGACATGGAAAAACTGTTTATTCAATACATCAGTGTTTTAGTGTGGTGATCTTAAAGGTGCATTGAAAAATTATAATACTCCGATTGATGCTCCGGCTGTTGTTGAGTGATTCATGCAGCCAGCTGTGGCTGCAGGGTTTTGGTAGTACATGTTGTTTATGTCGTTTATTGTGAAAATTCCGTCACAGTTCCTATGATCACTGTTTCGTTGCTTTCATGGCTTTATTTTGGTGATTTCGAAAAGTGTAATGATTTAGCCATGTTTGTTGTAGTACAGAGTTAGACTGATGGCCTTAATCTAAGTTGTCTTGTGGTTGTTGTTGTTGTTTGACTTGCATCCCACCTGGATTTTTGCAGTGTTGGTGGACGGTGTTTTTTCTGCAATATTTTGCTGTATTTTATTGCATTTTCTGTTTGCACTTAGTCACATATTCACTTTAAGATGTTTTTTGTTCATGTTTTTGTTTTCTGTTTGTTGCGGTTGCACCCGATTCAAGAGCCGAATGGCTCACAGGGCTATACTTAATAAATGAACTTGAACTAATAAAATATCGTACAGGAGAAAACAACAACGACATACGCACATGGACCAGAATACGAAAAAGACGCACAATTGTATTTAAATGAAACATAATATTGAAAAAAACAACCCCTACACATACAAGACACAAGGTTGGAGGTGAGGGACAGGTGGGCCCGAGTAACCTGGAGTTTTCTGGTTCACGATTTGTGTTTTGCCATTTCCTTTCCAAACACCGCACTCAGCTGCTTCGGATGCATTTCTCCCGGGTTGGGGCGACCCAGACGCCCCGTGTACCCCCCCCCCCCCCCCAACGTGTACCCCCCCCCGCGTGTACCCCCCCCGCGTGTACCCACCCCGCGTACCCCCCCCCACGTGTACCCCCCATGTACCCCCCCCCGCGTGGTACCCCCCCCCCCCGCGGTGTTTAAAAAACCCCCCCCGCGTACCACCCCCCCGCGTGTACCCCCCCCCCCGCGTGTACCCCCCCCCGCGTGGAACCCCCCCCCAACGTGTAGCCCCCCCCACACCGCGTGTACCCCCCCCCACGTGTACCCCGCCCCCCCGCGTGTACCCCCCCCGCGTGTACCCCCCCCCGCGTGTACCCCCCCCGCGTGTACCCCCCCCCACGTGTACCTCCCCCCCCCCGCGTGTACCCCCCCCCCCCACGTGTACCCCCCACGTGCACGTGTACCCCCCCCACGTGTACCCTCCCCTCGCGTGTACCCCCCCCCCCCAACGTGTACCCCCCCCCCTCAACGTGTACCCCCCCTCAACGTCTGCCCCCCCCCACCCCCCCACGTGTACCCCCCCCCCCACGTGTACCCCCCCCCCCCCCCACGCACGTGCGCACGGCGGCGGCGAGGAAGGCGACCACGTGTGTGGCCCAGCGCGTTACCCCGGAAGCGCGTGCGCGAGCGAGCGCGCCGTGGGGTCAGGGAGCAATGCCCGAGCATGGCCCCCCCCCCATCACGCCATGCTGAGACGTTTGTGGGACCAACCCTCAATCCGACACCACCACCATCCATCATCCACCACCTCCACCACTGCTGTCACTGTTGCTGACACCATCATCACTATCACCAGCAGCAGCACAGTCGCCGCCGGCTGACATCAGCAGCAGCAGCATCATTAGCAGCAGCAGCGGCATCACTGACAGCAGCAGCATCATCATCATCCATACATATACTGTACGAACACACTCGGGATACACCGCTGCCACAGCTACTTAACATCATCACAGCCGGCTGACAGCACCACCATTATCACCACCACCACCACTACGACCACAAAACAACATCAGTAGCATCACTGACAGCAGCAGCAGCAGCATCTGCGTCACCCGTACGTACATACAACTGTACATACGACTGTACATACATCATATCACTGTAGACCGTCGTGCGCAGCTTTAAACTTTGCTTTGTCCGAGCTGGGCTGCTTCAATTCGCACTCGGGCAAGACCGTACATAGTCCCGGCCCGGCACCGTCCCGTTGCCGGGCACAGCTGCATCGACAGCGGACGAAGGAGTGGTCATCACCGCCTACAGCAGCAGTGGTGGTGGTCAGCAACGCACGCAGGTGAGTGCCGGCCATGGGTGTGATCGTAGTTATTGATTAGTATTGTACCGTATGATGATTACGATTTACTGGGGAACGCTGCCGTGGTTGTAAGTGATCAGCTTTTCATTCGATTTCTCGGCGCGACAGTTGAAACAATGTGGGGGGGGGGTGGGGGCAAGTTTTTGTGTTAATTAAAATTTTTAAATCTTACCCCTAATACCCTTCCATCGGACACTCGATTTGCGTGGTGGGGTAAAGTGTGGGTGACTACCAAACTCTACTGCACTCTAAGCGGAGGCTGCACTTTCGCCGATTTCTCGACGATAGTTGCGAACTTTGCCACTTTGTCGGTCGTCAAATGATATCATGCGTGGTAATATGTTTAATAATATTAGTAATATTATTAATATTACCCTTCGGAGATGTCAACGTGGGAAGACGGAGCGATGACATCGGCTCGTGTATTGGTAAATCGCGGGTTCGATGGATTTCTGCGTCGGCTTCGGCGTGGACTCCGAGAGCTTCATCCAGCAGTGGATGGAACATGGGCTGCTGATTCAGGGCATTGACAATCATAATTTGAATTGAACTGTGCAGAAGAGGCGCTCTGTTAAGTCATTACTGAGACGCGTTGCCACGATTTACAGTGCAGTAAGAATGCACCACCACGGCTGTTCGACGAATCAATACAATGATCGAAACTCGAATCGATTCTTTAAACTTTTTCATTGACAAGCTCAGACCAACGCACTGGAGTGAGTGTCGCTGCCACAGGCGTGACGTGAACCGATTGCAAACGAAATGTATTCGAATCTGGATTCTACGCATGTACCTTCGATTTTAAAATCGATTACCCTAAGTCTCGATTCCACCCGTGGGAACGTGGGACGACTCGTTGTGTGACACCGGTGTTCCGTGTTGATGGCATTGCGTCTCATGCAAGTGTCACAACCGAGGCACTTGGCCACCAACCCCAGCTGCTGGTGATGAAACTGGAGGCTGTGAACTCATTGTAATGTTAAACACCGAGACACGAGAGACACGTGTTGGCCAGGGATGGCGTGGATGCTTGCAGAGTTGCCCTGCTTGGTTGCAAATCGATTTGTCAAGACACCAGGACTCAGATTGTTAATGTTGTGGCTTTGCTCTCAGACGCACATGGTGTCCTGTGCTAGTAACGAGTGACAGAACTTACTAATTGGCTGTGTCAGGTGGTGGTGGGTTTAACGACACATTCATATTGACGCGATGATCTAACCACCCCCCCCCAAACAAAACCCTCTTATGCACAGCTGGATATATACACGACATCACCACGCACGCCGTGCCAGCCGTGGAGGTAATTTTAAACCATACTTCACCACGCTGGTCAGTGTAAGTTGGCGAGGGCCCCAGAGTACAGTCCTTGACATGTTCAAATTTCACTCGCCACTAATATTAGTTGGTGACTTGGCCAGGAATCAAACCGAGGCGGTTGTGTTCATGAGAAAGCAGTGCACGGGGGATCAGTTTCATCATCATCAGCCACGATTTAGCATCACCCACCACTCACCCACCCACCCAGCATGGCATCTTGAGATGTAAGAACTCGTGTGGATTCCCACACGCGAGATTATTTCCGTCGTTCGATCCCTGCGGTAGACACCCTCTCTCGTGGGTGAATCAAAATATTGATTGGTAGTGGAGGAATTCCCATGTCCAGTAGGTTGGTTGCTGTCACTCCGTCATTAGTCTCGACCACCGTGTGTACACGGTGGTGGTTTCAGATGTCGTGTGACCCCCCCCCCATCCGCATGTAATTCTGTTCAACTTAATGTGTTAAAGTAAGGTTTATTTAAAACCGTAATAAATATGCAAATGGAAAATGTTAGGGGTTAATTAATTGGATATGCGGGGGAAGGACGACAAACCAAAATACAAAAAGCAGTTCTAAACAAATGAGTTTTCAATCTAGGTTTTTTAAAGTGCATAACTCCATATTCTTGGTTCTTTCGGTAAAGTCACGTAGAAGGGAAATAATAAAAAACCAAGAATATGAATTTCTGCAGTCACGAAGGCTTTAAATAGAAATGCATAACCCCAGTGGCCTCCTAATATCGGAAGGAAGAGCGTTCCAGACGGCCGCACCGGGCGCACCATCTATCTCTCTGAACGAGGTTGTCCTGCCGAAGCCAAATTTAAGTGTCAACTTTCCCCACTCGTACAATAATACCCCGTTTACTGTTGTATGTTTCACCAACAATGGGGCATTTATTTAACCACACGTGATGGACTATCAGAAAGTGGTTAAATAAAGCGCCCTTTGCAGCACAATTCTTCGAATTATTTACAGGGGGTCTTCCTAGAAAATTATTAAACGTTAGCCGGGTAAACAAGCGTAATAATAATAATTTAGAATTAAAAAAACCTCGGGCTGTCACATGGATAAAAAAAAATAGGCCAACAAAATTAGGGAATTATTGACTGGCACGCCCAGCCAAACTCACCGGTCTGGTGAGTCGAATGTGTGAGAGTCACGGACAGTAGTGATCGTCACTGCCCATATTGTTTCTACCTGCAGACTTATTATTTTTTAAATGCACGTTTTAAAAAAAATGTTGATACGTACCTTGGTTGACCTGAATTGAGGGAGCCCTTCGTGAACTTGAACTTGAACTTCTTTCGCACCGTACGTAGCCAACCTTGCTAATCGGAGGTTACCATTGGCACGGATGAAGGAGTGCACACACCAATCAGCCAAACCCAGCAGCAATTGTTTTAATGGGCCACAATTACCTTGCCCTGCTGATGAGGTCCAGGGAAATCGAAGTCAAGTCCAGGATGTGTTGCTCAAGAAAATCCTCATAAAGCAAAAACGACCATTGCACCATGTACTTGAATGGTATTTAATTTATTGAATGAACTAGACGCTTTCCTTCCCTGGATATTGTATATACAATATCAAAAATAATGTATATACAATAGTATTGTGTAATACAATATCTAAAATAATGTATATACATTAGTATTGTATACTGTATCGTATATCGTTATTATAGAGAGTACAGTACTAGCTTTTTTGCCCGTCCAAGGACGGGTGTGTATTGCAGTAAATCTGAAATAGTCAAAAGAAAAATTGTTCAGCTCATCTTCTTGGTTCTTTCGGTAAAGTCACGTAGAATGGAAATAATAAAATAATAAAAATAAAACATAATAAAAAAATTCTCACGACGTTTCGGCCACAACGCAAGCAGCCGTCCTCAGGTGAAGAACAGGGTTGTCTTCTCGACAGACCTGAACAGGGCTGTCTTCTCGACAGACCTGTTCTCCACCTGAGGACGGCTACTTGCGTTGTGGCCGAAACGTCGTGAGAATTATTTTATTATGTTTTATTTTTATTATTTTATTCAAGTTCAAGTTCAAGTTCATTTATTAGGTATAGCCCTGTGAGCCATTCAGCTCTTGAATCGGGTGCAACCGCAACAAACAAAAAACAAAAACATGAACAAAAAAACATCTTAAAGTGAATATGTGACTAAGTGCAAACAGAAAATCCAAGAAAAGACAGCAAAAAATATTGCAGAAAAAACACCGTACACCAACGCTGTGTGCAAAAATCCCAGTGGGATGCAAGTCAAACAACAACAACAACCACAAGACAACTTAGATTAAGGCCATCAGTCTAACTCTGTACTACAACAACACAAACATGGCTAAACCAATACACTTTTCGAAATCACCAAAATAAAGCCATGAAGGCAATGAAAAAGCAATCATAGGAACTGACGGAATTTTCACAATAAATGGCATAAACAACATGTACTACCAAAACCCTGCAGCCATAGCTGGCTGCATGAGTCACTCCACAACAGCAGGAGCATCAATCGGAGTATTGTAATTTTTCAATGCACCTTTAAGATCAGCACACTAAATCAAAACACAGGTCATACTTTGTAGCGATCATCCGGAGCGAAACATTTTATTTTAGGTCACTTTACCGAAAGAACCAAGAAGATGAATCCCTGCAGTCACGAAAGCTTTAAATGTTCAGCTCATGATTATAATTGTTTACCTGCCAGCCCTCCAATTGGTGGAAACCCACTACGAGCGCCCTGGTGGACCACCACTGACATTAACATCAGCAAACAGTTTGTCGTTAGAGGCTAACTCCCTTTTCCTGATGACGACCGCTTGTGTTGCGATCGAAACGTCGTAGTTTTTTGTTATTTTCTTTGAACCTATCGACGTGACTTGACCGAAAGACCCAAAGAATATGAAAAATTAGGGGAGGGTGGTTGCCCCATGTGGAGTGACGTCACCCGCTAATGGTTATTGGGGAGGGATGCGGCATGTGGAGTAACGTCACCCCCTCATAGTTATTATGGAGGGGTGCGGCATGTGGAGTGACGTCACCCGTTAATGGTTATTGGGGAGGGATGTGGAGTGACGTCACCCGCTCATGGTTATTGGGGAGGGATGCGGCATGTGGAGTGACGTCACCCGTTAATAGTTATTGGGGAGGGATGCGGCATGTGGAGTGACGTCACCCGTTAATGGTTATTGGGGAGGGATGCGGCATGTGGAGTGACGTCACCCACTAATTGTTATTGGGGAGGGATGCGGCATGTGGAGTGACGTCACCCGCTAATTGTTATTGGGGAGGGATGCGGCATGTGGAGTGCCGTCACCCCCTCATGGTTACTGTGGAGGGGTGCGGCATGTGGAGTGACGTCACCCGCTGATTATTATTAATGAGGGGAGGGGTGCGGCATGTGGAGTGCACGACCTTGTGCGTTAATTTAAATTTCCACGCGGGCATGGATGTTAATGAAGGGGGGGGGGGGGGGCTATTTTGCAGTGACGTCACGCACGTATGTAGCACTGTGCTGCGTAGATTTACTTTTTACCATCACTTTCTGTAAAGAAACGTCATATTTGAAGCGACTTTGCGTAATACATTTTTTAATTCAGCTCGACCTTCTGCGTTAGTTAAAAAATCCACCCACTCATGAATATTAATAATGGGGGGGGGGTGGGCCTCATGTGGAGTGACGTCACGCTGGGGGGTGGGACTCATGTGGAGTGACGTCACGCGCGGGACGGACAGACATTTATGGGTGATTATAGTAGGTAATAATAGTAAATTATGCGATGAACGATTTACAATCGCCTTCTTTCGGCGATTCGTTTAATTATCTTGATTCAGTGACACGCGAAACCCATTAAATACACCACGGATCTTAAAACATTTGATTATCTCGCACGTATTGCCGTACATGTATTGTGATCTTCGTAATCAATATAAATCGATTAATCTATCGACTAAAACTCATACAGCCGTACACTATATATCGGTGTCAGGGCCGGATGAAGATTTTGTAGGCCCATGGGCTTCAGGTACTGTGAGGCCCCCAGTAATATTTTCAAAAGGAAAAGAAAGTTAAAGAAAAATAAAATATATTTTTACAAGGCTAGCAACAAATACAATTCAGCATTCACAAATGGAATAACTTTTCACTTCATCTCTGGAGGTCCTCCAGCTGGCAAAGAAGGACCCTGAGCTCCAGACCCTAAAGCCCCCCGTGCCTTAATCCGGCCCTGATCAGTGCGTAGGCTTGTTGCGTTCGCTTACAGTTCTCATCAATATATACAAACTAAAATCTAATAACTAAAAACTCGGCAATGTGCTTAGAAAATGTCTCATTGTCTAAAACGTATTTTATGTTTTCCTTTTAATGTCACAGTGTTATTGACGAATGCGTTAAGTTTGTCAATTGTGTGTGCACCACTGCCAACACAGCAACAGATATATTTGTTTAATAACCAAATAAATGATCAAGTTCAGCCCTTTCTCAATCCACTGCTGGATAATAATCGGGCAAGGGACCTGTAGAATCCTTAGGTTAGTGTTCATGCGAAATGCTCAGACATTACGACGTCTAGCTTTAATTTAAACACAACATGATAACGAATGCCCTTACTATCAATCAATCGATAAAAAATATGTAATCGCGTGAAAAGGTGAAATTTATGTGAATAATCCTATACAGGCGTGTTTCGCAACCTTTCGCCCTATCGCTTCGCTGTGACCCGGTGTTGAACTCGTGGAACAAACCCACGTGGACTGGTGCCATCGGGCATGGACCGAACCAGGGCCACTTATCGTTTGGCCCACATTCGATTAGAGTGCCGTGGTGCATTGTAAACTTTCAAACCCGTAGATTAATTTGCTTGACGTTGGACCAAAGTTGTGAATTAATAGAAATTCAGTCGTGAAAAGATAGAAATTCAGTCTTTTCGGTAAAGTCACGTAGGTAAAAAATTTAAATAAATTAAATCACGACGTTTCGGAAGCAACGGAGACTTTACCGAAAATACCAAAGAGTATGAATCCTTGCAGTCACTAAAACTTCAAATCTAGAAAGAAATTCAGTCGTGAATTGATAACAATTTTTTACATACTGTAGCTGTTTTAATGCGCAAAAAAAACCCCTTTCAATTGTGTATTTTGTTTGTTTGACTGCGGAACACAGTTTAATTGATGCAGAGTAAATTGGAAGGCTTGCACGCAACACTGCAATGCTGGATGACAGCAAATATGTCTGCGACTCAGCCTGCAGTGTTGAGACACAAGCAGGGGAGTAATTCAGGTTTGTAGTGGTGTAACGTGGCCATCGATTGATCGATTAAAGATAGATGATTACGATCACGGTGTATGCGTACATTGAATAGTGCGTGCACTAGTTATTCTAATTGTAGATTATATGCTGCTGTTGTTACACATCCACCATGGTGATCAGAGGAACGAGAGAGGACCCAATGCAGACGAGGCAAGACATGTGCCAATGCGGACTTTGTAAACAAGACGGACAATACTCTTTGGTTCTTTCGGTAAAGTCACGTAGGTATAAAATAAAATAAATTTAATCACGACGTTTCGGGCGCAACACAAGCGTCCGTCATCAGGTGGGACAACCACAGCAAGAAACAAGTGCTGAAGTGGGCCCACTGAATTACAGAGGAGAGACGTAATTACGAACGAGAGAGAAGAAGCGAGACAGAACATATGAGACATGACGATAGGGACACGAGAGAGCAGATGACACGTGCGATTCACTCGCGATTTCGACGAAGCTAACGATACAAACGGGACTACAAATCAAAGACAATGCAGATAAGACAGAGCGTACTAGACAATATGGGCCAACAAATAATCTATTTCTGAGTCAAGCCATGACCCTTGATAGAGACAGTCTTGATAATTGTTTTTTTACCCTTCTATCTGGCAACAAAACTGACACCTTTTTACAAGGAGTCATGTTTGCATAGACCACAATACCTGCAGTCATAATGCAAACAAAAAACATAACTCTGATAATGTGCACTGTCCTTGAAGTTGATTGGTCCACACCCGAGACAGCTTTCCTTAGAGCCTAGTCTCACATGGGTTGGACCAGATGACGCCAAAATGCGCACAACTCAAAGACAATACACCATCATTGTTGCCAGATAGTAGGGTAAAAAACCAATTATCATATTTTTACTGGCAAATGAGGTTCCAATGGTGTAGAGACAGTCTTATTGTGGATCTGGTGGTGGTGGTGGTGGTGGTAAAAAATCGTGACATGCTGACCAGGACATGGGATCATTTTAACAGCACTGCAACATTTTAGTAACTTACAATTGGAGTTATCCACATATCAAGATCGCAAATTAGCTTTTACTTTCATAGGGCCCTTGCCAATCGCCAACATTCCACATTCCCATGGTGGATGAGCAGTGTCACCCCGGGTAATCGTTGTTGATTTCCTTCCAGCAAGTGGTGCGTTCTCAACCAGATGCTACTATTTTCTTGGTTCTTTCGGTAAAGTCACGTAGAAGGAAAATAATAAAATAATAAAAATAAAACATAATAAAATACAATTCTCACGACGTTTCGGCCACAACGCAAGCAGCCGTCCTCAGGTGAAGAACAGGGCTGTCGGAAAGACAGCGTCCGAATGAACATCACCAAGCTTGGCAGCGTATATTTAAGCTGGGTTAGAGGAGGAGGGCGCCTTGACAAATGAATTTACATATCAACAGAGGGATTTAGCATATTTATGGTAAATGCAGATATGGGATTAGTCACTACTTGTGGAATGTGTAGGTGGTGGGGGGGGTCTCAAAGTCATATTATGCTCGTGTATTATGTAGGATTGGCAGTAATAAAGGGAGGAAGTAGGATTAGCAGTAATAAAGGGAGGGAAATTTTAATAGTAAGGAGCTGCTTACCGAAAGAACCAAGATGAATCCCTGCAGTCACGAAAGCTTTAAATCCAGATGCTACTAATTTTTAACCATCCCTCCCCTCTGATATGGTTGGTGATTGCGATGATGATGTGACATTGACCGGGATTTGAACCTTGGCTTAGTTCTGTTGATCTGCCCGCTGAGCTATATCCCAACCCATGACCTTCAACATTTATTCAACACTGCGAGCTGATTCCAATTATATAACAAAAAATATGCCCGACAAATAATAATAGACATTTATAAATCAGGTTCAGTAAGTAGTCATGGTTGACATTGGATTTTTGTAAAGCGAGGCATAGTCTGGGATTCATTACGGGTCTTGGCATTATTCATTTCTGAAATATGCAGTATTTGTTATAATTGATTAAAATAACAATTACTTGGTATTTATTACATGTTTCGCCATCGCCTACTTAAAATTGTCACGTCTCTGCCAGGCAAATAATTTAGTTGATGCGTTATAACTGTTTGGGATCTAATTTTGATTCGAGTTAACTTTAAAGTTAGATTTGTTAAATAAATATTTTTAAATCAAGATTATTTCCCTCCATAAGTTGTTATCCAAACCGTAAATAACAAAGGATGGATAAGATAAAGGAAAGCAATTGACGTCAGAAAATGTTCTTCTGGTCATTTCTATAAGATTGGGATTTGATCAAAACTAGTTAGAAAGTTAAAAAGTGTGGCTTGTGAAGAGTTATATTGGTGCTTTAAAGTTGTACAAGCTAAGCAGGTGGGCAAAAAACATTTGTTTTCAACTGCTCACAATAATTCGAGATTTGCTTTGTAAAATTTATAGTCTTTTAAAAATGTTTCATGAGCCTTCACACAATTTATGTACAGTAATTAAATCTCGCATGGTTTAAATACACTTAGTAAAAGAAAATAATGTCTATATCCAAAGTGTGAGGCAAATATGAAATCAATAATTCACGATTGTCATCGGATTGTTATTGTCAACATGTATACAATACGTAATTAAAAATAAATGCAACTTTTGTTTCATTATTGGAATTTGTTAAATCAGAAATAACGATTTAGTCACGAATCACTCGCAAATATTTAATAACAACTCAAATCTTGATTTGAAGCTTTGAATATGAACAAAAAAATATTGATTTCAACGATTTAACTGGTGTCTGTGCTTAACAAATTTACAATGAACCGGTAATTATATCATTATTCTGGTTACATTGCATTTGCAGCGGTGTACAAGCAGAATTAACAAACAAAAAACTCCAAACACGTTCGCCAGTAACAATGTGGACATTATAACAAAAATTGAAAAAGGCGACGTTTCGGGCCATGGCCCTTTTTCATAGCCATTGATATATGCCCGTGAAAAGAGCCATTACCCGAAACGTCATTATTGTGTGCTGTGAAAAATGTTAATTTCCAGAAATAAACATTTTTCCTTTATTAAGGTCACAATGCAGCGTTATTGACAAATGTTGCCTCAAAACAACAATTCGTGAAGTCGGTGGGTGGGGGGGCATTGCTAATTCTAGATTTGAAGCTTTCGTGACGGCAAGGATTCATACTCTTAGGCTTTTTTTCCGGTAAAGTCACGTAGGTAAAAATTAAGAATAAAAAAGTTATTATTTTATATCAGTTATTATTTCTATCATTTATTTTTACCTACGTGACTTTACCGAAAAACAAACCTAAGGGCATTCATTGCTAAGCCCGCCTCGCGACAAACTACGCGGTGACGTCATCCCAGCAGCGGGCCGGCGTCGCCGTCATGGCAACGCTGAACAAACGTCACCGCGTCTCCTGCGGGGGGGAGGGAGGGCGGGGGGGCGGGGGGGGGAGGGCGGGGGAGGGAGGGGGGGGGCGGGGGAGGGGGGGCGGGGGGGGAGGGCGGGGTAGGGGAAGGGAGGGAGGGGGTGGGAAGTGGGGGGAAGGGAGGGCGGGTGGGGGGGAAGAAGGAGGGAGGGGGGAAGGGAGGGCGGGAGAGAGGGCGGGGAGGACCCCCACCCAAGCCCCCCCCCCAATCCCCCCCCCCCCCCCCCAATCCACCTCAACCCCCACCCCCCTCACGCCACTCCCGCCCCGTGTTGCGGTGGAGCGCGCGCGCGCGCGCTTCGTTTCCCGCCATTTTTGCGTGAGGCGGCGCGCGCCGCCCGCGACGATGCTCGCGCTCTACGCCGCCTACATCATGGCGGCGCTTTATGCCCTCCTCAGGTGCGCCTTCAAAGTGCATTGTTTTTTTTACATGCGAGAGAATGCGCACCATTTATTATCGTGATTTATTTTGCGGTGGGGGGGGGTGGTTTATTTATTTTTTATAATTATTATTATATGGTTTCCACGTTATCCATTGTGTTGATGACAGGTGTCACACCGAGTCGTCAACATTTTTAATGGATTGTGATCCATCATCCATTTTTTGAGAATTCCACTCACCTGAAAAAAAATTATTTATCCCTCTCCCCTCCCCCCTCCCTATGTGTGTCCATCACTCGCATGATTCAAACGGGGTCATGCTGTTTACACACTGAAAATCAATGGCATGATCGTTTTCTGTCCACTTTGACCGTGTTATTATTACCTGTGTAGAGGAGTAGAAGAGAGTGGTGGTGGCGTCATGTGCGCTGTCCGCTGCGATGGCGTCACTGGAGGTGGGGTCATGCGTGCTGGACAGCGGACATGACGTTACAGGGGGGACCCTGACGTCACAGGGGGGACCCTGTGACGTATGCGGGTTCGTAGCTGGAGTCAAAGGTCGAGAGAGGGATGAAACGGGGAGTCAGGGGCAAGAGGGTAGGGCAGAGGTTTTAATTCCTTACCCGTACCCGGCCGCACCAGCGTCGCAAACGGGTACCCGATACCCGTACTCTACCCGATACCCGGCTGGGTAGCCGGGTATCGGGTAGGGTACGGGTATCGGGTACCCGATTGCGACCTCTGGGGTAGGGATAGTGGATATAGCACAGCGCCAGGGCTGGACGTGGCTGTGCTCCTCGGTCGGCCGTGTTGGCTGATCCCACGGCCGGCGCAGAGGAGACGGCACGGGGCAGCCGGCTGTGTTGGGACCCAGTGGGACCGAGCCCGGGACCCCTAACCCCTATAAGTGGTTCACCCCCCCCCCCCCCCCGTGTCTTGTGTAGCCCTTAATAAATGGCAAAAGCCCTTAACCTCAGTTTATTTAACACGTGTAGGCTTTCGCGACCAATATTATTCATAATCAACGTTTTTAGGTTTAGATCGCGTTATTTATAAATGTGTCGTAACCCTCCACCACCCGACACGGCCAATCAGCAAAAAAAGTGTCACGTTGACAAAAGACAAATAGTTCACTGCTTTAGCCCACCGGTGTGTTGAAGCGTGAAACCACAACATTTACAATTTTTGAGTAGGACGTTTCGCTGGTAATTGCCCGATGATGCTGGATGCAATTACGAGCGAAACGTCGTACTCAAAAATTGTAAATGTTGTGGTTTCACGCTTCAACACATCGGTGGGCTAAAGCAGTGAACTATTTGTCTTTTGTCAACGTGACACTTTTTTTGCTGATTGGCCGTGTCAGGTGGTGGAGGTTTACGACACATTTATAAATAACGCCCTTAACCTCACCTCCGTCTGAGTGAGTCGTCGCCAACTCCTCAACACCTGTGCTGTCGTCACCGTTTGACGCGCGCTCGTTCAATGACCAACCCCATAACCACGTCAGACATTGGCATGAACACAATTCTGGGGGCGTCAGCATATAACCACCATTGTTTACATTTTCATGAAGAGTAATAGCGATTTAAATGTCTTAGGTTGAATCTGGCATAGGTCATTTTGCTACTTCACGATCACACAACTGTGTCAGTGACAGGTATTGCGACAAGGGTTGCAAATGATGAGGTAACCACCGGCGTATATAATTCGAAGAATATTTCACAATGTAAAAAGATGGGGAGAACTCCCTGTAACTTATTTTTTAAAAAGCAACGTTTTAATTGTTCTGGGAAGCCTTCTAGATTTACCATGACAGTTACCTCAAAATTAGGATGTTACTAGGACAATGAAGGCAGGTGGTAACTCTTAATTGCAACCCAATCAGAATAATCTCAGTATATTTTTACGTTGTCTTTGTTGCCAATTAACACTTAGAACGCTGACTTCAACATCATTGGCACATTGTCCACCACCTGCAATCGTTGTCCACCACGTGTTTTCAAAAAGCAGAGTTCCTACCGTCACCATTGCCTCAAACTACCGCGAACACTTTCTCCGGTTCACTTTATTTCAAAGCACAATGTTATGATCACCATCGTCATAGCATGATCGTGATTGATATCCACCAGCACTGCACCATCACCATAATATACATCTTCACAAGTGCACTTCGTCCACCCCATAAAGTGTTGCTTACGGTGTTGAGGCATTTTTACATATTTTTCTCATCATCACACATTTGCCATAACAATGGTTGGCCACAAATACAGTTCATTGTCATGAGTGTCAATCATTATCAACATCCTTATCATCCGCCCCATCTATTGTTGCTTATGGCCTTCGAGTGGGGGCTTTTAGAGCAGAGTAGGAATTATTGACTGATGCGTGCCCTTGGTATATATCTTTTGGTCGAGACAACTGATGGGTGCAAACCAACTGACCAGGTACGTCATTGGCGTGGTGATGGCGGAGGCCGAGCCGTCGCAAGGCGGCCCACCGGTCGCCCCCGCTGGAACCACCAACTGCGACTGCGAGGACCCTTCGCAACCGCAACACAGCGACTGGCGACACCCAGCACTCGCTCTTCACCATCGGCGGCCCCGGCGAGGGCTCGGACGATGATGAGGCATCCAGTTCCGACTTCCAAGCCCTGCCAGACGAGACTGACGGCATGCTTACCCCCACCTCCTCGGGCTCCTGGTTCGGACTCTGTTCCTGACTTGGGCTGCGCGCTCTCCCACTCAGTCATCCCTCTGGAAATCAGGTATGGCCCGTGTCTGTGTAATGCTTGTTATGTTGCTAATGTTTGGCCTGTCTCGCTGATGCTTGCTGTGATGATGAAATATGGCATTGCAGAACTGCAAGACAGGAAGAAGAGAAACGCAACGATCTGTTGACCATCTGAAGCAATTTTTTATCAGGCCTCCCCCCTTACACCGTGTCGGTTGTGGAGTTTGCTTGACCATACCGTATTACAATGGTCAAAGGAGAGGTTCAAATATCGCTACTGATGTTAGCCAGCTGATCTCCACTCTTGGATTCATAGCACAATGAGCAAACCACTGCACCATAACTCTGCCGCTCCAGTCTACATTATGTATATACAAATACAAATGTATATGGGGTTCATAGTCAATGGCTCTTCATTAAAATTTAACATATGCTAACCTTAACCCTATAGTCACATTTTCTAGTTGCAAAAGTTTCAGTTATGTATTCAACAATTATTACACTATGTAACACAATGTTTGTTCCACGGTAGTAAGTGTTATTTCGTAATTGCTTATGCCAAAAAAGTAGAGAAAATGGATATTATTCCCCACAAACTTTGCTTTTGTGACCAGGACAGTGATATTTTGAAATGTACCTATTTTCAATGAGAAAACTGACGAATGTGTCTTTTCTTTCACATAAAGTAAAAAAATACATGAATCAAAAATATCCTGTATTTATACTAAAGTAATCCGAAAATGACTACAAAAGATTTAGAAGCAAGTAGTTTTTCGAGATTTACGATTATACTGTAAATCACTTTCACGAATCAGCCCCCAAATGTAGTCTCCCATCATGTTCTCGTTATACTGTCCTTGGTCACGGCGTTCAAAGTCCAGTATATCCTGGTGGAAGCGCTCGCCTTGCTCCTCCGAGTACGCTTCCATGTTTTCCTTTAATTTATAAAGATGAGCATCAAGGATATGGACTTTGACGGACATCCTACAGCCCATTGTGCCGTAGTTCTCCACCAGAGTCTCAACCAGCTCCACATAGTTTTCGACCTTGTGATTGCTCAGGAAGCCACGAACCACTGCGACAAAGCTGTTCCAAGCTGCTTTCTCCTTATTAGTGAGCTTCTTGGGGAATTCAGTGCACTCCAGGATCTTCTTTATCTGTGGTCTGACGAAGACCCCGGTTTTGACCTTTGCCTCAGACAGCTTAGGGGAGAAGTCTTGAAGGTACTTGAAGGCTGCCGACTCCTTATCTACAGCTCTATTGTTTCATAAGGCCCAATTTGATGTGCAGTGGTGGCATCAGCACCTTCCGGGGGTCCACCAGTGGCTCCCACTTGACGTTGTTCCTCCCCACAGAGAACTCGGTCCGCTTTAGCCAGTCCCGCTAGTGGTAGTGTGCCTTGGTGTCCCTACTGTCCCAAAGGCAAAGATAGCAGGGAAACTTGGTAAAACCGCCATGGAGACCCATCAGGAATGCCACCATTTTGAAGTCTCCGATGACCTCCCAGCCGTACTCATCATACTTCCAGGCGTCGAGCAAGGTCTTGATTCTGTTGTAAACCTCTTTGAGGTGCACCGAGTAAGCCAGGGGAAGAGACGGGTACTTGTTACCATTATGGAGCAGCACGCCTTTGAGGCTCCTGGATGAGTTGTCAGTGAAGAGGCGCCACTCATTCTGGTTACAGGCGATTCCGATTGCCTCGAACAGACTGGTCACATTGTGGCAGAAGCAGAGCCCATGTTGACGGGGTGAACAAGCTGCAAAACGGTTGGTGACGCTTTCTCTGATCTGCAACTTGCACACTTTTATCCAATAAGTTCCACTGCTTGAGCGGAGATGTCAAAAGCTCGGCATTGGACTTAGTGAGACCAATATCTCTGATCAAGTCGTTGAGGTACTTTTGGTTGGGGTAGTATGGGTTTCTCTCCTCGGCTCCACCTCTGAAATTGTCATCTCGATCTACAACGTCTTCCTCGCTCTCTGACTTGCCGCTCTCTTCTAAAGAAGGCTGCTCTCTCCCCAGAGGAGTGGGTACGGGGAGTTCATGGCAGTGTGGCACCGGGGCGATGGATATAGGAAGGTCCGGATACGTGATAGCAGGTGCATTCTTGCCAGTCATACGTTTGGAAGGGTTCACCATGCAGAAGTAGCAGTTGCTTGAGTGGTCAGTGGGTTTCCACCAAATTCTTGGAATAGAAAACTTCATGGCTCTCTTTTCCCCTCTTTACCATCCTACAAAATATATTTATTTCACCCATGACTAATGTGTAAGAGATTCTCGCAACATTTTTCTTATATATTTTTTCAATAACATTGAAAATTGTAAAACATTTTACCTTCCAGAGTTTTGCATTGCTCACAGGTGAAATGAAGTGCCCAGGGTTTGTCTTGATCCCCGACAGGCATGCCGAAATATGCCTTGCAGGCCTCACACATCTTAGCAGATGCTTCCACAGAGTACCTTTTTTGCTCTTGTCTTGATAAATTGGCTGCAGACATAGCAAAATGCGTCTGCCGGATGCTTGCAGCCTCTAGATGCCATCTCAGAAAAAGGCAGATATGTATCCACTTAGGCAGCTGGAACTAAACTGAACTGGGGGGCTTAAGGCCCCTGTATTTATACTATTTATATTACTGGAAAGTTCTAGAATGTTTGAGAAGTTACTCCAAGTTTACTCAGCACTGAATCTATCTGGAATGTTCTGAAAAATAGGTACATTTCTAAATATCACTGTCCTGGTCACAAAAGCACATTTTGTGGGGAATAATAGCCATTTTCTCTACTTTCGAGACATAATCAATTAGGAAATAACACTACCCAGGAACAAAAAAAAATTGTTACACAGTGTTATCCATTTTAATTTGACAGGAAAAAATATGCATGATTTTGGAAATAAAAACTGCCACGTTTTCACATTGCTGTGTATATGTATGAACAATCAAGAATAATAGATTGCTATTCAAAGAAGTAATTGCAGCTTGACAGTAACCAATGGACGAGTCACTGAAATAAATGATAATTATTTACGATTTAGAACAAACACATACTGTAAATAGATCTATTTTGTTATCATATTGTCTGTATCGAGCTGTGAATGGCTCTTTTACAATGGGACCCTGTATATTGCATTAGATATGGTTAGTACTTTGACCTTTTCGCAAGGATATAAATTTACTGCTAAAATATAAAATGTATGATCATGGCATGATGCTTCAGTAATGTGGGGTGACCCAATTTAGGCTGCTGTGCATTTTGTGATTGAAGTAATAATTTAACATTTTAGCGCAATACGTACGTTTTGCAATCTCTTGAGAGTTAATCAGCCACAGTGGTAACAAGAAACTGTGCAAATTAAACATGTGTTGTAAACCTCGTGTTCACAGTGCTTGCAAAAGTCCACTCGATCATTTATACTAGCAGGCAGAACAGACGTGGCATGTTGCAAGATTAACTTTTGTGGTAGGTTGCAAGAGCCGTACGTATATTGTTACAATGTATATGGGTGAAAAGGTTACGCAAGGGAATATTAGGATGCTTGGTCAAAAGAGGACAATGTACGTTTTACATGCTGATGTGAAGCTCATGTCCTTTGCTTTTTTTTTGGTTTCTTTTTCCAACTTGTTCCAATTTGGCAATGGTGTCATGTCATGAGATGAACGGTCCGTTTTGAAATTTTACAGTGTGGCTACCATGTGTTAGAAAACTGCCTACATAAGATATTTTTTAACGAGATTTTAAAAAAGTCCTTCAATTGTCCTTATCCTTGAAACAGCAGGGGGTAGACATTCTCAGGATCTCTGCTATAAGATTTTGGCATGACAGTCAAAACGATATTATTTTTAATCCTCACACCTGGAATTATAGATGCTCATGTCATATTAAGTATCTGTACAAAGATCAATTCTAATGTGTATGACTTATTTAATTGGAGCCGTACAGGCATTGTTATAGCTCAAAATGCCAATTTTTCTGCTGTTCATTAATTGATAATGGTTTGTGTGTGGCCGTAACAGGGTGTTCAGTAAATCTGCAGCATAAATGTGTATGCATAATACTGCTTTATAAAAGGGCTTAAGTCTTGCACCAAAGTCCTAGCTTGCACGTCTGAAGCGAAATAGTGTACATCTATACGCAATGAGACGTTTCAAAATTTTAGTTTTTATTGTTTAAGGCTGGTTAGATATCATGGATATTGAAGACACACAAAAATATGTTGACCTTGTCTCTTAGCATCTGTTATGGTAGTACAATTGCTCTGCTGCCTTTGTGCCTGTACAGTAGTCCATAGAGCACCAGTATTGACACATCACACCTAGTGTTTATTTTTTCTGGTTGAGTCACCATATCCTGCACAAACAGCTTGGACACACATTAGTCCTTCGGAGAAAGTTGTACTAGCAAGCGCCTATAAAGCACAAAAGCAACTCCGTTGGGTGGGTGTGACCAACATCTCACACGTACAATTGCTCGTTTCGACACACCACACCAGGTAAACATTTTATGTTGATTGGAAAGGCATGAGGCTCAGGTTGAGTGTAGAAATTAGAATACTGTAGTACAGTTAATTTACACTGCTGGATGATAGCCTCCCCATGCCATACATGTTAAGGGGATTATTTACCAGAGTTCATCATGATGGTCAGCTCAGTTGGTGAAGGTGGGGAGCATAGATGTGGGAATACAGTACGATAATCGATTTTTCTACACTGCAACTCTGCTGCTCGCAACATACCCATATAATGATATACGGTGGTTGCAGGCTCAATCCTCCTTAGCTTCTGATATCTGGGTGATTTGGTTATTGGCAAATGATATTATGGGTGCAATTGGCATGTCAGCAAGAGACCATATAAAGTTGGTGGATCACTCTGTCTTGACCGAGCCAATGGAAAATGTCCATAGGCTGAGCTAACCCCAAAGTTTACTCATGTTAGTTGCACTGTACATCTTTTAATGAAAACTAATGTTGCTTGTGTTCTTGCATACTGTTTTTCTTGTGTTGTGGGTTATTTATGTTAATCCCATCATTGTGGCAAAGTGGCATGTGGTGGCAAAGTGGCATGTGGTGTCCACGTGGGTGGGTTGACTTAAGGACGACAGCCCCTGAATATGAGAAGATTTGTGGTGCGAGTATGGTCCTATAGTGTGGAGTACTTTATCTGGCAGGTATCCAGCCCCTTTGAACAAGTAACAATCAGCTGTAATAGGTTTGGTCTGTGGCATGTTCTGTCTCTTTGGGCGCTGAGCCAAAATTCTTGCCACATTCTGACATCATAGGGCTAGCCTTTTTACATGTCACTTTTGACAGAGAATCTGGCCACATTTATTGTGAGGCTGTTTCAACACAACGCCATTATCTACCATCCCTTGTCAATCCGCTGCTGGATCAAGGCCTCCCACTCCTTGTCAGCCATGGTCGTTAATTGACCATGCTTCACCACATTTATTAGTCCAGTTTGGTCAATGTGTACAAGAACCAGTTAAGTTATCATTCTCCTCTGACTGGGATCAAACCCAGGTCACTGGGTTCATAGTGCAGTGTGCTAACCCACCTGCACTGTGGTTGTGCAATGGTTTGCCGACTGAGTGATATCAGAAGCGGTTCTGGGCAGCCTTCACCATTCTACACTGACCAACAACCCCCAAGACAGACACAGGGGAAAGGCCTTCATCCAGCAGTGAAAAGACAACATTCTGAAAGTAATAACACTAATCCAAATTTCGATTTAAAGCTTTCGTGACTGCAGGGATTCATCTTCGTGGTTCTTTCGGTAAAGTCACGTAGAAGGGAAATAATAAAATAATAAAAATAAAATGCAATTCTCACGACGTTTCGGCCACAACGCAAGCAGCCGTCCTCAGGTGAAGAACAGGGCTGTCGGAAAGACAGCGTCTGAATGAACACCACCAAGCTTGGCAGCGTATATTTAAGCTGGGTTAGAGGAGGAGGGCGCCTTGACAAAGGAATTTGCATATCAACAGATGGATTTAGCATATTTATGGAAAATGCAGATATGTGATTCGTCACTACTTGTGGAATGTGTAGGTAATGGGGGGGGGGGGTATCAAAGTCATATTATGCTCGTGTATTATGTAGGAATATCAGTAATAGTATTGCTCTAAGCGGGAATTGTGGTAGTCGTCGTGAAGCCACCCCACCCCTAGCTACTCTGCATGTCCATCACTGCTGACCACAACCCCCACCACTATCCCAAACAGGTCTCAAGGATTTCCCTTGATACTAACGGTTTTCACAATTTATTGTTTCTCACAGACATGCAATGAATTCACGTATTTTAGTTGTTTGCCTGAAAATAACACTCGGCCCTCGCCCACTGGCTTTAAAAGTTTTAAAGTGTGAAACTAATCACAACTCTTATTCACTTATTTACTGTAGGAGCATTCACTAAGTGATGTACATTAAGCCTATTGCTGCAACGCAAACTTTTTTTTAGTAACTCCCCCCCCCCCCCCCGGCCTTTGCCTAATTTTTTGGAGTTTCTTCCCCAGTTAACTGGGGTTTTCCAAAGGTTTTTTTAGTGGGGTGGGGGGGAGTCTCGCTGATTTGAACTCTTTGGGGTTGACACGTACGCTACCCCCTCAGCAACTTGCTTTAGCCCAGAGTTGGCAAGGAGTGTCATGGCAAAAAGAAAGCTGCAGTGCCTTTAAAACAAGCCCCAATCGCCCAATCGGGGGGTAGCAGCAGAGCCTAAGCAGGAAGGGATGAGGCCTAAAGCGGATGCCCAAATAAGTGACCTCTAAATAAAATAGCAACTGTAAAAAAATTACAGCGACTTAAACCGCACCACAATTCCGCATGAAGAGAAGTGCTTCATTTAAGTACTTCCCTGCTCATTCAAGGAAATGAAAGCATAGCATCAAATAAGTACAGCAGGCAGTAAAATAATTCCAGAGATGCGGCCAGAGGCCAACTAGTGATAGTATAGTACGGTAATCATGTAGTCATGGGCGCAATGATAACTTTCATACATCAATCTATGGTTATCACCCACAATTTATAAACAATAATACTATAATTGACTGCAATTATAGTTGTCATTCCCATACATTTATATTACTCATGTAACTGGATCATGAAAAACATCAGCAGATATTGTCATAAAGTGCCATGTTGCACACAGTAATTCGATAGGATGTATTTATGTTGTGTGTCTCTCTCTGCTTGTGTGTCTGTCTGTGTGTCTCCGTGTCTGTGTTTTGTCTCTCTCTGAAATTAAATTATTTCTACGTGACTTTACCGAAAGAACCAAAGAGTAAGATAGGATTAGACTGTCATTGTTGCCTGCAATGTTTTGTATTGAATTTAATAAAGTTCACCGAAGACCTTTTCAGAGGGGTTCTTTGGTTAGAAATGGACTTGATCATTATCATCACTACCATGCTGCATCAACTGGTAGATGAAGGCCTCCCCAAATTATCACCATTTATTAGTCCTACAATGCCAGAATTCATCCCACTTCTACACAAACTCATGTAATCACTGTCTGTGAATTGTATTCTTGGGTGCGTTCCATCATCAGTCTTATCCATCTTCGAGTGATGTGTTCTGCCCAAGCCCACTTAATTTCCTTAAGTCATTATTACATGTCAAATCTGCATTAGTTCTTCTATCCACGTGTCTCTTTCTGTCTTTGTGTATTTCCCAGTATTCATTTCTCCATGCTTCTTTGCACACTATTCAACTTTTGTTCCATTTTCTGTGCCTGTTCATGTTTGGTATTGATGCATCATTGCACTCCTAATTTCCGTAGAGCCGAGAGGACAGGCAAAAGGTAGTGATAAACAATGACAATGGTGAATAATTGTCAGCCTGTTCTTTTGCTCCACATTCCTGTCAGCACTTAAGATTTCACTGGGGCATTGTCTTGTTAAACCCTGTGTTTCAATACTAAAAAATATTTTGCAAACTCGAGGATTGTCTCTTAAGGTCTGGCATCATTGATTGGATCCATTGTAACTCCACAAGGAACGAGGGCCACCACTAACCACTACTGCTCTGAATGGAGTTTTTGTTAAAGCCACCCCCCCTCCACCTCCTTCAGGGTTCATGGTCCCTCCATAAGCACCACAGCGAATACTAATTTCCTACATTCTCGAAAGATCGCAGTTTAATTCAGATGTATTTATTAATGAAATAGTGTGCATTGATCAACGTGGGGGTTTATCGTTATTAAATATTTTTTTTTAATGCACCCAAAAAAATCCCCACTTATTTTATTGCTCCGGCCACACTCAATGAAATCCCAAGATTGAATTTTTTGTTGAGATCCGTGCATGTTTAAGTGTGACATCGTGCAGTGATGTATAGCCAATTTGTCGGGCCTTGTAATGTGAATCACAGGGCACATAAAAAGTTGACATTTATGGTAAGTTTATACATATAAAAATTGTACTAGTGTCACTGTATTAGCATAACATGTAATTACCCAACCAGACCCCCCCAAAAAAAATCTCTCAAAATGTTACATTCATGGCAATAATTTATGACAAGGAATGAACATAAATACTGTAATACATATTTATTTCAGTAGAAATTGCTAAATTATTGAATTTATGTTGCTGTAGAACATACAGCCATGTTTATTATCCTAGTTGAATTTAATTCAGGTTTATTACATTTATTTGGCAATGTATTAGGTGGGTAATGACACTGAGTTCATTGGCTTTCTGTGGCAACTGACTGAGCTAATGGATGTACACTTGCCCCCTCTTCCCATGGGAAGACTTAGATACGACATTTTCTCTATCACTGCCTCCTGATGGCTCGCTGCAACTAATTCTCAACAACCAAAATGCATCGCGCTGCTGTGCCCCTTGGACGGGATGTAAATGTGGCTATCCCATCCGTTTCCTTGCCTTTGTATTTGTTTTTACTCACGAGAATTGAAACGCGTGACAACATCTCTGGCTGAGTTGGCACAGAAAAGTGGAGATGTCAATTGGCCGTATTCTTGACTGGATCCTGAGCTGGAGTTTATTTTCTCATGCACAAGTTACGCACCCTAATGGGATCGCTGTTCCCACATTAATACTTTGGGCATCTGCTCTGTAGTGAAGTTTTTTTTTGCCAAGTGTCAATGTGATCCAGAGTAGAAATATTTCTAATTGTTGCTTCTACTTCACCAAATGAGGGCTGCAGCTCTTTAGATAAGCTGTACACTCGGATTTTGTCCGTTGACTTATGTGAAGTATGGTTAAAAAAAACACCATGACAGCATGGGAACGCCTTCATTCAGCAGTGAATTGACAAAGGACTATAGTAAATTAAATATAGATGTTACATTGAATTGCGTAATAACATATGTAGCAATGTTGCTATGTCCAAAAATCAAATGAGAATAGCTGTTAATTTTTGGTATGCAAGACCATATTTCTATACAGTGGTTCAAATTCACATTTCAATTGTGTAAGGTTCTAGTTTATGCATACCTCATGAGTTGGTATTAAAGATTCTAGAGTATTTATTAAAATTGCAACTTGTTTTTTAGAATTTGTGATTTATTTTGCCAGGGAAACCACATATATAAAATATGTCAGTGCACCTCGGGTCGCGAGGTAGTTTAAGTGAATTTGAAAGTTTAGGCATTTCCATTATTTGTTAGTCCCATTTGTAATGGATAATTATGCAATTTACAGCCCTTTGTCAGGTCACTGTTTGATGAAAGGCTCCAAATGTTGGTGATGGGGATTTTTTGTTACACCTTACTTAATAACGATAATTAGTGTGGGTTGTGAGGGGGAGCCCAAGACGAGTTCAGATATCACTCACCGCTGATGTTAGCCGTGGTCAGGAACCTTACTCACATCTCTGGGTTGAGTGTTTTGCACTAGCAGCTGTGCCATGGCTTCACCTCCGAGTCCCTTTATTGCTGTAAAATGTGTATTGAAATAGATGCAGATTTGGCCAATCTGTTAAGCTTAAGAGTAAAAACCGTTTAATACGAAACTGAAACACCTCCGATTATCACGGTTGTTCAACATACATAAAGATAAGCATTGTACAAATTTGTACTTTGCGTGACATTGGTACATGCTGCATGCCAAGCAAGCCTCTTGCTCACTTAATAACACGTAACCAAACCAAAGTCTAAATAGTCAATGTCATGCATTATTGACCAGATATTTGTTTCCTGGCATTTAATGCACTTTATGTTTTAGTTAATCAATTATAGATGTACGAGTTTTTGTTTTGAATATTGCATATACTTGTTGAGTTACATGTGAACCTGCTTGTTTACTTGAACACCAATAGGTGATGGTATGCAGGTAATTTCGTGTAGTTGCATGTTTAAATCCTGTACAGTATTAATAAGGTTTTTTTAATATTTGTGCCTAATCCTGTAAAGATGTCAGAGCTCATGTGTTATAATCCGATTTCCATCCAGCTCTTCCAGTCGTAACCACTTAAGCGCTTGCACAAATAAAGAACACTACTTTTGTACACGTCTAGAAGTGATACACATTTCTGAAGATAGATTCTACAAAAAGATAGTTTTTTTGACATTTATGGGGAAAAATACAGTGGTGTATATTTTCATTGCTGTAAAATAGTCGTATATAGTGTTGGCAGGCAGTGCTACAACCCCATTAATCGGAGTGATTCCCAGCCACAGCTCATATCAGTGGTGATATCAGTGATGAGTGATTTCAGAACCAGTCCTGGGCCCCCCCTGTATCGACTCCAGTTTTATGTCAAGATCAATGTATGATAGGGGGAACGTGGTTTACATACTTATTTGTGGCATACGATGTGTACTCCCTCCCCATTTACGGAATATGGCATTTACCACAGGTTAACTTAACCACTGTTTTGTTTATCACGACACCACTGGATAATTCAGCCTTAAAGGAGTACCCGGTGTGGTGTGCAAACATCAACACTGGTGAGAGACTGCCTCACCACCATCATGGCAATGCCAGCCAGACCAAGAACAAATTTGAATCATAGTATTGGCTATGAAAACCTATGTTTTAAGTTTATCTTAGTTAAAATTACAATTGCAACTACTCTTTATATTTACAATTTGCACAATTACAATTGTGATCCCCAGGTCCAGTGTCAGTCAGCCTTAATAGGTGCTCCCTAACAGCACTTTCCCTCAATCTTTAAGGCTCCACTAGGTAACTTTGCATGTACGATAGGAGATCAGGGATTGACATACTCCTACAATGATCCAAGCATTTCCGATTTAATGCCTCCCTACAATCCATAACAAGTCATAACGTGAACTTGACCAGAGCCACTGCCAGGTCATTGCAGGCTATAAGTATCCTATACCAAGATCAGCAGTGGGGTGATAAAGGTCACTTGGCTTAATGCCAGGCACACGGCACTGCATAGCAAGTCAACATGCAGGTTTTTATCAGAATTTTTGATATCGTTGAAGGAATGTTTACGTTCTACTGTGTTGTCGGTTTTTGGTTCAAATGTGGAGCAATAGAGCACAGTAAAATTGTTATTAATTATACCACCATGCCGATAGCCAAATCACCCAGGATACATCCATTTTCGTTCAACATTGGAAGGTAACCAGTTGAATCTGGATGGTGCTTGTTGGATGGGTGACCACCACGCACAACGGGTGTTATCGGCTGCTGCAGGACTATGTTGTGGGCAGCCAAGGGCAGTGGAGCAAAATCAATTGTTCACGTACGGTTCTTTGAGGCGCCGCGTCTCTGCACTTCTTCATACTGCATTGACCAGCATGGTTGTAGAATGATACAAATAACCTCCATGACCTGCATGGTGGGGAGATCCAGCAGCAGATTGGACAAAAGGCGGCCCACGTACATTACCTCGTGAATGTCACAGTAGCGTATCGGTGTTTTCTCAAGTCACAATAGTCGGTCAGCATAAATTTGAGTTGTAATGGCACAATTTCTAAACTTACGCTTGCATCAACAGTGTGTAAAAAAGTATAATCGGTTTTCGCTTCGTATATTGCTATAGCCAGCTCTGGCACGATAATTCGGGGCTAGTGTTTCTGGGGGGGGGGGGGGGGTTACCCAACGACCCTTGCTCGCCATTCCACGTATCATTACGGTATTTAAAAATAGGGCCGTTCAAGACAAATACCATTGAGTGTGACGTCAGAAACACGGTGCGAGATTACGCGTCGAGCCGAGGTAGGGGTCCGAGTCCAATTTAATTCCAGAGCTCAGAGGAATTTCTACAACGCAGAATGGCAGTGTATCGGCACAACCTGTAATACAACTACTGTTGTCACAGTCCCGACGCGATCAGACACCGTTCCACCTTGCGTGTGCTCGCCCTCCACCTGGTGGTGTCAGAGCCGCTACTCCGTGCTCGCTAATACACCGCTCCGCAAGCACACACACTCGCTTGTGCTCACAACTCTTCGTCGCACACGCGGCTTCGTTGGGCCTCCTCTTAGCCCGCTGTGCGAGCAGATCACGCCAAGGCGCGGGGCACTCGGGCTCCTGGGCAAGTGCTCTTCCACTCCCGCCTCCACCGTGTTGCCGCAGGATCCCCCACGGGCACTCTAAACACGTTCCTTTGGAGTGGGCAGGTAGGAACTTGGTTGGACAGCGCATTCGTGCACGACAGACAGACAAATAATCCCTGGTGGGGAGTGTGGAACCTGTTGTTCCTACCTGTATAAAAGATAACTTGACTTTAGGTAACCAGGCAGCCAGCCAGGTAGCCAGCCCCCTTAACTATCGGCCCATCCCCCTTGCTTAGGCACCTCCCCTTACCCCCCCTCCCCTTACCCCCCCTCCCTTAGGCCCCTCCCCCCTTAGGCCCCTCCCCCTTAGGCCCCTCCCCTGACCACCCCCCCATATCCTCAGGCCCCTCCCCTGACCCCCCCTCCCTTAGGCCCCTCCTCTGATCCCCCCCCTCAGGCCCCTCTCCTGACCCCCCCTCCCTTAGGCCCCTCCCCTGACCCCCCCTCCCTTAGGCCCCTCCCCTGACCCCCCCTCCCTTAGGCCCCTCCCCTGACCCCCCCTCCCTTAGGCCCCTCCCCTGACCCCCCCTTTCTTAGGCCCCTCCTCTGATCCCCCCCCTCAGGCCCCTCTCCTGACCCCCCCTCCCTTAGGCCCCTCCCCTGACCCCCCCTCCCTTAGGCCCCTCCCCTGACCCCCCGTCCCCTGACCCCCCCTCCCTTAGGCCCCTCCCCTGACCCCCCCTCTCTTAGGCCCCTCCCCTGACCCCCCCTTTCTTAGGCCCCTCCCCTGACCCCCCTCCCTTAGGCCCCTCCCCTGACCCCCCCTCCCTTAGGCCCCTCCTCTGATCCCCCCCCCCCCCCCCAGGCCCCCCCCCCCAGGCCCCCCCCCCAGGCCCCCCCCCCAGGCCCCCCCCCAGGCCCCCCCCCAGGCCCCCCCCCCAGGCCCCCCCCCAGGCCCCCCCCCAGGCCCCTCTCCTGACTCTCCCCTTCCTTAGGCCTCTCCCCTCTCCGTACCCGGCAGTAGGTCTCCACCAATCAAAGAGCTGATTTATTTATATATATATTTATGCACGACAGACAGACAATCCCTGGTGGGCAGTGTGGAACATTGTTGCTACCTGTATTAACGGTCTCCTCCACCCTAAAATGACCTCTCCTCACACTAGTGAGTGCACGGTTTCACTTAGAGCCTCAAAGACTGGTTCTTCTTAAAGCATCTGTTGCATCCGGATGGTGCTGGATTGTCGTTGCGCTCCTCTGCATTGGCACCTCCGTGGGCGCTGTTTTTTTTCTGGCTCGCCCAGCCCTTTATATTTGCCGGATAGCTAACCCCTCTGCTGACTTGCCATTGCCTCATCTGCTTCACGATTAGAGGTAGTTCGCCTGTTTGTACTTGGGGCTTCAATTACTCCCACCTGGCTTAATCAGTTCTGATCACACCTCAGACAATAGGTGGCTGCTAATTTTATCAGTGGCAGACCTGTCCAAGATCAGTTCTACCACCCTTGGTCAAACATGTAGATAGATACGGTTTAGTCCTGAATTTAGGGAGTGTTCATTGACCCCGTGACATAAAGTGTATGCAATTGGTACAATATAAACAATATATCGATTGTTCAATTGATTTGCGACGATAACTGTAAAAATTCTGGACTGTACACTTAATCGCCTGGGGTCAGGCGGAGTGAACCATTACACACATACTTTTAATTTAAGTATTTGTGTACAAGAAAGTTAGCGGTTGTTGCAGAAAGGTGTGGCAATGGTGGGTGTGTGCGGCACCCGAATTGGCAGCAGGAATGGTTCCATTGTTTGGCCCTGAGTAAATGCTTTTGTCTAGATTTCAATCACTTTAGAACGATTTAAAGCTTTCGTGACTGCAGGGATTCATCTTCTTGGTTCTTTCGGTAAAGTCACGTAGAAAAGAGGGGAAACCCTATTCTCATATTTTGGTACTGATGTAGAGGTGTAATTGTGTATGGGCACGGATGGCTAACAAACACAAGGGGCGTGATTAGGGCCGTACACAGAGGAGGTGCTCACACCGACGTCCGCACCTGCATCCCTCACGGGCCCCTCCCGGGGGCCGAGTGCTATAAAAGGTGGTGAGCCGGAGGGCTCGAGGTCGAGTATTAGCTTAAACCAGCGAAGAGTGAAGACCAGCTAGAATAGGCCCCGGAGCTCCCCTGGCTCGCTGTCCTTGTCAGGGCCGACCAGGGCAAGCCGGTGGCGTGGCCCCGAGAGCCCAGACTGACGTTCTTATAAGAGCCGGTCTGGAGACTCAGGGTGCCGGGATCCCAGCTTGACCAGGGCTGGGATAGGTAGCCTCCCCTAGCTCCGTAGTGGAGGACTCGGGCGTAGGTTAGCGGGGTTAGATGTTGTGTCTCCCTGTTAGACGAGTGAAGGGGACGATACCCCTTTAAGTACTGTGTGTACCCGTTACTGTGCACAAGTTGGTGTTAATAAATAAGTGTGCCACCGACCCCGTCGTCAAAGCCTCCTGAATACTTACTACACTGGCGAAGGAGGTCCCATGATGAAGCATTTGGCCTCTTTGTCACCTTTGTCACTTTGTGACAAATCAGCACATTAGTCGTCTTCGGTAAACATTTTCATTATCTCGAAGTGAGTTTGACCCTTTAAGAGATCCCTACAACCACAAGGCTCATGGGCAGGGCTGACTCTGCTCCCCTGTAATTTGGTAAACAGTAAAGATGTAACGATTCTCCCTTCTCAGCAATTTAATGAATGGTCTGATTCAGGTTTATTTTATGAAAATTTTTTTAAATAGAATTTTTGCCGATCTCATAAGTGCAGGAACGGATTTTAAACCTCGAATCGATGGATCATTGTGTGTACCTGTAAAACAGCTTGACGTTCATGCGTGGATAGTGTGCGTGGCCTGTTTTTCATGGGGATTGGGATGACAGGTGCATTTCAGTTTTAAGTCAGGTCAACATTTATTTTTCTTAAGAATTCCTCACCATGGTGTGGCTGGTGGAGTGACATGAACTTGCACAGAAAACATGTCTTGTCATACCTTTGCGTAAAGATATTCGGCTTGCCTGCTGGTATAACCTGAAAGATAAAAACCAGAGGCCAGAAAATTATAATTTTTGGTAGACTGTGTTGTTGGAAGGGAAACTTATCTCACCATCAAATTAATAATCTATATATGAAATTAATTGAGCGTCCTTTGGTACCACTTTCACACTTTTTATTAGACAATAGTATTTTTTTAAAGGTCTGCTGACGTTATTTCTTTTAGTTAAGCTTTATCACCCTTCGACACCCTCCTTAGCCATATAATTACTCTGTAACAGTACATAAACCACAGTTGTTTCTTGTAATTCACTGCTACATTTTAAGCAGTGCTTTTATTTGTTTAATCAAACCTTCATAAATCCCATTTGGCTAAATGTTTATCATTTGTGCTGGTGGTTGGCTTACATTAGCACCATCTACTGTGCTCATTACCAAGTTGTTACTTGGTTATTCTAAAAACACGCGTGGAATGCAAAGTTTTTTTTGTATTTTCTTAAGCAGACGTCGTTTCCTTGTGTTGCGTTTTTTACCCCAGCAAGCACACGACAGCAGTCTTCACAGTAGGTCACGGAGGGAGCAAAGTGCAGATAAATCATTCACTTTATATTCGAGGTCGATGAATAAATAATAAGAGTAAAACTCACGTTCGTTGTTTCCATAAATCACAGGCGATTGTCACGCTCTGTGCATTGGCAGGTCAGCGATTCCTCTCTCTGACTCATGTTTTCCGTAGCTTGCAAAATAAACTGTTTAGCGGTTTCGTTTTTTTTCTTCAAAATATTTTACTTGGCTCGATATGATTTGCCGAGTCCCTGAGAATTTTTACTGTTTTATCAAAACGAGGCCAGGATTTTTCCCAAACTCCATTTCCGCGCGTCGCCATTAGCCAAGGTTTCTCAAATCCGGTTGCCACAGCTTCTCCCCATCGCTGAGATGCAACAACGCGTGTGGTCCCCTTGCTTCGTACAGCACAAATAAACGCTATTGCTTTTGTGTCACTGGTGAAGGACACTTTCGCCTATAACGTGTGTAAGTTTTTCCAAAGTGTACGCTTTTTGACAATTTTATGTTTCAGCTCATGTGAACGTTACACGCTTGTGTTTGCTAAATCTGCAAATGTAATGAGTTAATACTTTCACTATGCTTTCCCAGGATGCATTTTTTTTTCTTCTGTGGATGGGATTTTCGTTGATAGCATCAGGTTTTAAAAAGGCATTATTTTAACGGATCGCATCCTGCTGATTAGACTCGGTAAAGTTGAAAACAGTCCAGAATATTATTTGTTCAAGCAAATGCCGAATACACTGTACTCAATGTCCTGCAGAGAAACTGTTTTGTTTTTCATGCTACCAATGTATAAAAACACGCCCCTTTTTTACAGCTTACTCATGTTCAGGGTCATCCATTTATACATAACTCACAAACATAATAGCAGGGAAGAAAACAAAAAACACAATTTCATTTCATAACCTCTGCATGTCTCCCCTCCTATCTCAGTGCACTTATTAAATCACCTTCTTTGTAAGACATGGAGTCATCGGCCATCGCTTTCACAATAGTCAATCACCTATTTAGAAGTAATAGGATCATTATATCAGTGGGATATATATAAATTGCCCACCCTGTACACTAATTCCTCGTTTAACGCGGTAGATGCATTCCTCAAAAGTGCTGTATTAAGCGAAAAACGCGTTATGCGAAGAAAATTTCACCATAAATAATGTAATGAAAAAATTTGGCGAGATACGATGCATGCACACACAGTAAAATGGCGAGATTAAGAACTGAGGGTATGCAGCTGCGTACTGGATATTCCGCATATTGTATCATACCGCGTACTGTATTATACCGCTTGGCCATGCAGCTGAAGAAAGTAGATCGTTAACGACTGCTCACAAACTGTGTTATAATGGGGCGCGTTCTACTTTGTGCGAAAAAAGTGTTCCCGAATAGAAGAACCGCGTTTATAGTGAAAACGCGTTGTGTGAATACCACACTTTTAGTGAGGACTTACAATATTTTGCATTGCTGCGCCAGCTTAAAGCCGGGGTTTGATGGTGCGTGCAAGCAGACCCAGCATGTCCGGCCTGCACCTGGTGAAGCAGGGCCGCGAGAGGAAAAAGCTGGACCTGCACCGCGATTTCACCGTGGCCTCACCTGCCGAGTTTGTCACGCGCTTCGGAGGAAATCGAGTCATCGAGAAGGTGAAGGAGGGCTCTGGGGCCATCCGGGATGGGATAAGGAATCCAGCAGCTTAAGTAGCAAAGACGCCAGTGTGAGAATGATGTGTCGAGTACATGTACACAAGTACAGCGCTTTGTCAAGCCCAACTGCTAGATTAGGACATCCTCAAGCCTGTGAGGGTCTTAGGGTTACAGTACTTGAACATGCAGCTCAATGATGTGTTTTTGAGTTGTTCCGCTTGATCAGCACGATGTTTCGCACAAAGTAAATTTAAACTGAAGTTAATTTCAGTAGCACAAGGGGCAAAATGTCAGATTTCATGCCGCACAACACGTGATACAACCCAACAGTGCATCAGAGAACTATATAACACGACCCCACATACCTACGCAGTATTATTTGACTGTACTTCACCATGCTGGTCAGTGGGGGATAGCAAAAGCAGGGAGCATAGATGACCGAATGTAAAGAGTACAGTACAATTATGAAATTTGCTGTGCTACCCTCTTGCCCACAACGTAGCCCCACAGTTACCTTTTGACAATCTGGCATGTGTGGTGGTCACCCCTTCCAAACACTAGCCAGGCTCAATCCCTCTTATTTCCGAGATCTAACGAGATCAGGCCCATTCTGGGCTAGTTTGGTTTTGGCCAACGCCAAGAAGTGTCTTTAAAATATACATAAAGAGGTGGCTGGGTTGATGAAGGCAGGGAGTATACTGTGTTCATGGGTTCAAATTGAGTTTATGGGCTCAACCTGTCACCAATTCACAAAAAATAGCCATTGTATTAAATGTGGCTTTCTACTCAATTTAGCATATTTCCGTCTGACAATTCCAACATTATTGGTTTGCTTGCCACGTGAAAAAAGATTATTACAATGTAATTGGGATCAAGATAAACAATACCAAATATATTTAAAGGGCGTTTCATCTGAGATAAAATAAATAAAATCAGAAACCTATTTCTGACTTGAGTATACGTGGGAGGAAAAAAAATGTGCTGCCTACAAAATGTTTAGCTGTGTGCGTCACTGCTGTGTGTAGCCGCATGGAATTCAAGTCAGTCAAATGTAAAAGTGTCTCCTTGCTCAGACTAACATTGGTATAGTGCTCATCACTATTGTGCTCCCTCGAGCAAGTGGTTGAAAATTCAAAATGATTGTAACAGCAGCCGGTTTATCTATAGCATCATTGTATTTGCTCTAGTAAAACTTCTGAAGTCTCATATGGTTCTGTATTTTGGTATCAACACTTAAATACGTAAACACAACAAAATAAAAAAAAAATATTATTGTACTCTTTGTAATAATCTTTGAAATGTAAAACCTTGTGATGGCAGTATTCCCCTGCAGCGTACATGAGCATGCGGGTTTATCATTAAATATTAAAGGTTTATCACACGTACAAAGTTGCACAGCGCTAGGCCTGCGATGAACTATAAATACTATTACAGCAGCATTGTTACCTGAAATTCCAGTTGTATGTATGTTCAACCTTTTTTTCGCACCGTACGCAGCCACTTTACATTGTGATTGCAATTCGTTACTGATTACAGAACTACATTGTTGTTAACTCCAGATCTGCACAGTGTGCATGCCCCTAATCCAGCACTTTCAAGGCATGGGTTGGTAAATAACTCAGATTTGTGATAATTTTAAATCCACTGAGCTCCATTCCACTTTTGTATACAATGTGGTTGCATTTGGAAGATATATATATAGCCGAATTGTACTATGTCGGAACCTTTGAGTTGTGTAGCAAAAAATTATCCTTATTGAAATAGGAACTGGCGAAATCTCTTAATGCATGACCATCCTGCACATGTGCCTTGAGACTTAGTGAGGGTTTCCTGGATCAATAAATGACATAGTATTAATACATTATATCGATAATTATCAACCAGCTTACCCAATATGATCCCACCTTACCCAATATAAATTTCACGTGACAATGTGAATCCCAGACTCATTTACGTGTAGAGCAGGTGACACTGGCAACACTTATACGAAGGGTGTTCATCTTCAAATCCATTTCTGACATTTTCCTAAACTCTTGTTTGTGCAGGTGCTGATCGCAAACAATGGCATTGCAGCGGTCAAATGCATGCGGTCCATCCGACGCTGGGCATACGAGATGTTTCGTAATGAACGGGCCATCCGCTTTGTCGTCATGGTGACACCGGAGGACCTTAAAGCCAATGCAGGTGATGCTGCCTCCTAGCAAAGGTTCTTCTGTACGGTCCTGGCATGCGGCACTCCTGGTTACCCTCAAGCAAAACCAAGTCCAGCAATAGAATGTGTGCCTGGGAATTTGGACTGTGAAGCCAGCAGTGTAATTGAGTCCCTTTTTAAACGTATTTCATCATGATCACATCATCATCAGCTTTGGTTCATTGACTGCTGGATGAAGGAATCCCCAAACTGCCAGCACCTCTCACAATCCTGCAACGTAATAATTCAGCAAGTAGCTGAACATGAACTGATTTTATTTTATTGCTCCATCTGCCCAGTGGCCAGCGTGCATGAACCACTGCTCCGCCGCTCCAACTCGACTAAATATGCCTCCTTTTGTCACCGGTCTCTTTGAAGCATATGTCCCACAAGTTTATACAGCATCTTGAGACGCAGATGTATTTAAATGCTTAATAAATACAAACTGCAATCGTATCATCATCAGCCATAATCAATCGACTGTTGGATGAAGGCCTCCCCTAGCCATCACCAATCATGATCTTGCAATGCAACCATCCACCAAGCACCTGAACAGGATCTGATTGCATCGCTCCATCTTTACGGTGGATGTTTTCTCAGACATGTTCCCTCCCATGTTTATATGATTTGTGCTGATACTTGTTCTCCGCCATGCACATTGCGTGTGCAACAGAGTACATCAAGATGGCAGACCACTATGTTCCTGTTCCGGGCGGCGCCAACAACAATAACTACGCCAACGTGGAGCTCATCCTGGACATCGCTCGCCGCATCCCCGTGCAGGTAACATTCATCCTCCTCGTGCGCAATATTCATCACCATCATCATCCCAATTATTCAATTCCAATTTATTTCCCTGATCACCTCGTACTGTAACAAGTATAACCCGTAAAAACAAAGTTTTTCACTATAAATCCTTTATATGCGTGGCGGCTAGAGTCCTCTCGTCCTCTGGCTTGAGATGGCTGCCACCTATGGGTCAGATGATTGCATGCCACCATTAAGCAATTGGTAATTAAATATAATATTTTTGTCCTAAAAAGTGTAAAATTTTGGGAAAAAATTTTCACGAACATGAATTGTCACGCACAACGAGTCTGTGTGGAAAATGTCAGCTCGATTGGATCACGGGAAGTGGGTTAAAAAACGACCGAAAGATTTGCACGGTCGTAAGCAAGCAAGCGAACTTAATATAAAGGATTTAAAATTGTGGCAGGATCCTCCTGAAAAAGTGTCAAGAGACTAAGTGAGGCCTTCCTGGTTAAAGAAGCATGAAAATAAGAATATCCCTCTTGCGCAATATTTGTCATTGTTATCAGCAGCCATAATCATTCAATTGCTGGATGAAGGCCTTCCCCAGGCACTATCATCTCTCACGATCTTGCAACGTAGCAATCCATAAAGCTTCTGCTAATTTAAAAACTCCCATCTCCACATTTACTGCATTTTGCTCCTGCTCCAATATTAGCCTTGAACACTTGCCCTCATTCCTTTTAGCGATGTGTCCAGTTCACACCCACTTACTTTTATTCACAGTCAACATTTATATTTAGCAATGTGCTCCTCAGTGCCCCTCAGTATAATGGCAAGCAAGTGTCTCTGCATACTTCTTAGCACAAATTTGAGTTTTTCGATTTTCTTCGTCACCTTCCATATTTCTGATCCATATGTCATGGTGAGCCAGTGCAAGCAAAGTTTTCACGAACATGAGAGGGTCGCCACCGTTTGTATGGCATATCGTGCGGTGACGGTGGTGGTAGTCGTAGTGGTGAAGGATTTTGAGGGTCACGTTTGTGCGGTTGGGATGTGTGCAGGCGGTGTGGGCGGGCTGGGGTCATGCCTCGGAAAACCCGAAACTTCCAGAGCTGCTGCACAAGAACGACATCGCTTTCATGGGTACAGTGACGTCGGTCTCATACGCAGATGATGCCTCGTCATCTTCGGTCACAACAGCAGCAGCGATCGTCATCACCATAATCATCAGTCAACATTGACCGTCATCTTCATCATTAGTCGCAGCAGCAGTTAATCTCAACATCGCAATCATCATCAGTGGCATTATCAATAGTAGAAACCATGACCATTAGTTGCAAAAGTGATAATCATTATCATGAGCAGCCATGGCATTATCAACATCATAATCACTATCATTGCCAATTGGTCGTGGTCCTGCAATGTCACAACTCATCACACTCCTGCACATCAACTAATATAATTGCTACATATCGGTGGTGATCATCTTCTTGGACACATTCTTCCCTTTGGCTGCCATTGTGTGAACTGACTCGTCCACCAGCCATCATTCATTCTAACGATGTATTCTGCCTCAGCACACTTTACATTAATGTCAATATTATTGCTTTATATTTTGGTCAAGTAAGTTGGTGTAGAGGACACCCACCGTTGACACATTTGGTACTGATTAAACAGTGCAAATACTTTTTGCATGGTAATTTTTATCGATTAATGAAGTCATAAATCACCCAAACTCGCTCTCAATGGCTTGTTATTCATAGTTTGAAATGTACTGGGAAATGTATACAAATTTAAGAAAATTTTCTCTCTTGCTTCTGGACGTGCAGTATTTTTTAAAATGAAATATGCATGTTGATGATCACATGTGCCAGAGCATAAGATATGTTTTTGATGCTTAATCTACTTTTTTTCCTTCTTTTTTTTCTAACTTTCTTTTTCTCACTCGCTCTTCTGTGTGAATAGGCCCTCCGAGTCAGGCCATGTGGTCACTTGGGGACAAGATCGCATCGTCTATTGTGGCGCAGACGGCCAACATCCCCACGCTGCCATGGAGTGGCTTCGGTACCTTTCAGAGCACACACACGGACACACTCTCATTGATGCGGCCGTTTACTCACTGAAACTTAATTTGGAGCTTTCGTGACTGCAGGAATTACTCTTTGGTTCTTTCGGTAAAGTCATGTATAAAGATAAAATAATAAATTAAATACTACCATACGACGATTCGATTGCAACACAAGCAATCATCATCAGGTATAAACGAAATAGAAACACAAATCTAGTATACTTAGAAATGTAATTATAATACAACAGTGAGTCGGATAACATAACAGTCAACACCCTACCTGGTTGATTACGTTCTTCCTGAGAATGCTACATTTGAGAGAGAGTTTACTCACTGACCCAATCAACTCACCAACTTGTTTACTCACCCGTTTAGTCACTCACACATTTGCTCATTCATTCAAGTGCCTCTCTCTATAACGTAAATATTTACACTTAATTTAAAGGACTTTGTGATGCAGTTACATTTATATGCAACTAAGCTTTACTACCCGGCTTCGCCCGAGACTTGGATTCTTGTCTTGGATTAATACACAGCCTACGCGGAGGGTGGGGGGGGGATGCGTGACGTCAGCAGGCGCACTGCGTGACGCTGCCGCATGCGGGTGACATCACAGATCTGACGTCACGCTCACCTGCCGTGCAAAATATATGCATTATTGCGCCCCCCCCTCCCCCCCAAAAAAAAAATACAAAAGTGTATTTTTATAATTTTTGCATGGTGTACAGTCTGGAAAGTACCCACATGGCAAATTTCAAGTTGGTTGCATGTTGGGAAGTACGCTAAACATTTTGAACAGACACACGTAATCACAAATTTTCCCTTTTACATATAAAGATATACAGTAAACTCTTAATTATCCATTGACAGGGTGCCCAGGTTGTGGATTAACTGTGCTAGCCACAAAGATAGATAAAAAAAAATTTCCACGATATTTTACGCCTTTTACACACGTGCTAGTTATATTATTAGCTGCTCCTCACTCGTGACTTCGTGATTTTTTGCCTTAATAAACAATAATAGGTTGTTCTAGATTTGAAGCTTAAACCATTATATATACGGAGTGGTAGCTCTTGCAATCTCTCATTTACTTGATACAGCTGTCGTGGCTGTGACGGTTCCACCTGAAGACGGAAGCTTGTGTTGCCTCCGAAACGTCGTGATTTTTATTTTATTTTACTTTTATTAATTGTAATGTTTTACCTACGTGACTTTTACCGAAAAAACCTAAGAATAATAATAGGTTGACAAATGTTACGTCTTCCCGCCCATTCTACTTGGGTAAACAGTAAATACGTCTTTGTAGCCTATGTTACATGTGTTTTGCATTATCCATGATTTTTATGCTATATGAGCCAAGGCTTCCACCATTACCCTGGATAAGCGAGAGCTGACTGTAAATCCACATCGTATTGTAATTGCATTAAGGGGCTCCGTCATTGTGCGCGTGCAGGGCTTGTCGTTGAGTGGAACGAAGCGGACAGGAAAGACAAGGTCGTCAACGTTCCGCCCGAAATCTACGAGCGCGGCTGCGTCAACGATGCAGAGGAGGGACTCAAGGTGCTCGATTGCCACCTCTTGCCCCTTTCTCCAGCCATCTGCACATTGTGAAAATCTAAAACGGTCCACAGTCGCCTAATTGGGAACGTGTGCACATAAACCCATCGTGGGGGCTGTTTGACCATGTTTCCCCACACTGGTCAGAGTGGGGTGTGTGACAGCTGGGCCCATAAACATGGGAGCCTCGTACAATACAACAAGGGATTTTGCTGCACTGCTCTTTGCTTACAATGTAGCGCGGCAGTAGCCACAGCACCTGTTTTATGCATATTTGTTCTGTTAATCCGAGGGATTCGATCAGAGTTGATGCCATGTAACGTCATTTAAAAAAGATTCACACACATGGAGGTGACTGAGTTGCTCAGGGGGCTAATACTGCGTCAAATTACTCAGCCAGCACCAATGAGAGTTCAAATTGAGTTGATGTGCTCGGCCTGGTCACCAGTGACTGCACTTAAGAGATCTGATGGGATTGGGCACATTCAGAGAGAAATTGATCATAGGCAATTGGAGAACAAACTGAATGTAAATAATGGTCCTGCTTTTGTATGCTTTCTGGGGTAAGACGACCTTGTACTTAGATTACTGTATTTGTTTCAATGCCCAGAATGCCACACGGTAATGTTTTATGTATTTGTATTAATGTCATCTATATATGGCCTATTTAGCTGCAATGTGTATTGGATTTAATGCTTAATTCAAATCCAAATCTTTCTGTAAATGATGAAAAAACACATCTCAAATGAATAATGCGCGCAGGCTGGAACGAATCGGAAACAACAACGTGCAAAGGTGTGTTTGCGAATAATAGAAATGCAAAGATACAGCTGTCAACAGATGTTACCAGTCTACAGATGTTACCAGTCTACAGCTGTCCCCTTGTTTCACTTCTGCAAGGATTCATACTCTTAGGTTTTTTCGGTAAAATCACGTAGATAAAAAATAAAAATTTTAATTAAAATCAATGAAAGTAAAATAAAAATCACGACGTTTCGGAGGCAACACAAGCTTCCGTCTTCAGGAGGAACTGTCACAGCACGCTTGCTGTACTTGATAATTTTTTATTTTTTACCTACGTGACTTTACCGAAAAAAACCTAAGAGTAAGAATACAGCCACGCATTGTACATGCAATGAGGTAGTCACATGACATTCATGCAAGGCATGGTGGGAGTCGTGCCTTTTTGCTTTTTGTGAGCACACCTCTGTATTTCTGACTGGATGTATATAGCACTACACATATCTATCCATATGTATATATGAGTGTTAATATATGATATATACATACATAATCAATTGCAGTGCTCTGTGAAAAATTTCACATGGTGAGTAAACTATAAAACATAAACAATAGAAGATCAGGGTTTGCAGATCAGTCAGGACAGTGTTGGAGTTATAGTCACAAGTGGGAAGGCATGTGCTCACTTACATAACTGTTGTGAAGTCGTGGATGTGCGTTGCAGAGGGCGAATGGAACGCTTACACACACCAGGTGTTCACTCATCAGCATGGATAACCTAGTGCCTCTGGCTTGCGTTCAAAATCTCTGGTCTTCTCAAATTACGAATGTGGATGTGTTATTAAAATAGAATCATTTACAAAAATCCCTTTGTCAATCCACTGCTGGACGAATGCCTCCCTATGCTGTGTATGTAATTATTGTTTTTTTTTACCATACTTTACCAAGCTGGTCAGTGCGGGTTAGTGAAGAGGTAGTAGACTCAGGACGAGTTCAGATATCTCTTGCCACTGATGTTCTCTGTGGCCTGGAATCAAACACAGGTTGGCAGGTGAGGAGTGTGTAGAAAGCACTGCTCTAGCACTCCATAAAAGATTACATGAAGGCGTTTTAAATTTGACAGCATAAGTAGATTGGGCCTACAACCAAATCAACCAGAATGCACCCGATTTCATCAGATCTTATAAGTAAAGTAGGATAAATCCTGGTTAGTGCTTGGAATGACAATCGACATATTACACACTGTGAGGCTATGTTGTGGACAGTAGAGGGTAGTGCAAGAACATCCATTGTTGTATTATACTCACATGCTCCTACAAATATGCTCTCTGGTTTCACCAACCCCCATTGTAGAGTAGAAGAATGACCAAATAATTCCCGTGACCTGCATAGTATGGGGAGGCCGTCATCCAGCATTGAGCTGACAACAGTACATATCAAATGACACTCATTTATTTTATGTTCTGCACTATGTCCTATATGCTGTCACCGTGAAAACCTCTATTTTTCACATGAGAAATATATCCCGGCTCCGTCACATCCTTAACACTGCAGACACTGAAAGACTGATCCACGAATTAGTTTTCTCCCACATTGACTACTGTAGTGCCCTGCTTTTTGGAACCCCGAGCAAGCTCCTAAAAAGGAAGCAGTATATTCTTGGTTCTTTCGGTAAAGTCACATAGAAGGGAAATAATAAAATAATAAAAATATAAAACAATAAAACATTTCACGACGTTTCGACTGCAACACAAGCAATCATCAGGTGTGAAATCCACAGCAAGAAAATTTTCTTGCTCGAAACAATGAGAGCTCGGGGTGAGCAGCTACATCATGGGACCTCCTTTACCAGTGTCAAAATATAAGAATAGGTTTTCCCCTTTTTCTGGCAACAAAACAGGCGTTATATGTATTGTTCTGTTGTTCAACATATCACTGTCACACCCACTCCTCCTGTGTGTCATGCATGTCTTCAGGCGGCACAAACGATCGGTTTCCCCGTGATGATCAAGGCATCTGAAGGAGGCGGAGGAAAGGGCATCAGGAAATCGACCAATGCGGAAGAGTTTGCGAACCTTTTCAGACAAGTAAGGTCATAGTGTCACTTCATCATATGTATATGTTTGTTATGCTTATTGCATTGCGTCATGCGATGAGACAAGTTATTTTCCTTGTGGAACTCTTGCAGAAACATCACCCCCATGATAGAGAATGACCCCTGCAATATCACATCACACAAGTACTTCTAGGACCCCTTCACTTGCCCGTTCTTCACTATGGGTGGTGTTACCTGCTTTTTCTACTTTAAATAAACCTGAATGCTCCCAGTCTTTGATGGAAGACTGTACAAGCAGGACCAGCTACTATAGGGTCATACTATGAGGCATCCAGGCAATGGCACTACTACCTGATTGAGAGACAACCAAGGTAGACCAGGTGTCATAAGCTTGGGCTGCGACGTGGCCAGGATATGCCAGTGGTATTTTGTTGGAAGATTTAACAGAGAATACCAGGGCATTGTAGTCTTGGATTGCCAGGTGCCCAGGACATAGTAATTGTACTCGGATGTAAAATTGCCAGGAGACAGGAGTACAATTGTTTGTCCCTGCTACTGCTGCTGCTGCGTGCAGGTGCAGGCGGAGGTGCCGGGCTCGCCCGTGTTTGTGATGCAGCTGGCAAACCACGCACGTCATCTCGAGGTGCAGATCCTGGCGGACGCCTACGGTAATGCCATTTCGCTCTTCGGCCGCGACTGCTCCATCCAGCGGCGCCACCAGAAGATCATCGAGGAGGCGCCCGCCAGCATCGCCCATGCCAACGTCTTCCAGCAGATGGAGCAGGTCAGCTCGTGCGTGGGATCTGTTGCAGAGGGGGCTACACATGTCTGGTCATTCGGAAGGTTTTGAAAAGGTCTAATGAAGGTGTAAAATGAAGCGATCAAGTACTCAGTTGGCATGAAGAACAGAAGACAATGCAACCCTCAAACACCGAAGCTGTCGACCCCTGATCTATAGCCTACAGTAGTTACTATGCATCCATAATATTGTTTTTTTGTGTTAGATTGCGTAAATATAAATGTGTCGTTAAACCCGCCACCGCCCGACACAGCCAATTAGTAAGGTTTGTCACGTAAACAGAACGAGTACAGGACACCGGTGTGTTAGAGAGCAAATCCACAACATATAAAATCCGAGTACGACGTTTCGCCAGTAATTAGTTGTTATTACCTGTGTTGAGTAGTTCCTGACATACGCACTCGGAGACGGAGGTAAGTTAGGGGCTTTCGCTAGGGTTTATTAAAGCTTATCAATAACACACAAGGGTACACAACTCCCAGGGGCTAGGGCTCCTACTCTGAGTCCGGGTCCCTGCCGGCTAGCTCCGGTCTCTCTCTCTCTCGTGTCGGATCGTGGACTCTGCCGACTCCACTGAGCGGAGAGAGAAGCACCTCTACGGCTACCACCGGCTTCTCCCCAGACTCACTATTCTGCCGACTCCACCGACACACACACAGACACACACACAGACAAAGACACACACACACAGACACACACACAGACACACAGACACACACACAGACACGCACCTCTACGGCTACCACCGGCTTCTCCCCAGACTCCCTATTCGATCCCTCTCTCTACCCCTGGTTCCCTTTTCACCCTGCTTACTTTCCCCGTTCCCAGAGTGACCCCGCTTACGTCACGGGGTATCCCTTAAGTACCCTAGGAGACGTGACGTCACGTGCACTGCCCAGCGCGCGTGACCCCACGTCCCGTGATGTCATCGCACCGGACAGCGCACACAACGCCACCACTCTCCTCTACTCCTCTACACCTGTATTATGGATGATCTTGGTTGCGAAAGCCTACGTGTTAAAGTTACTATGCAGATGCTTATAGATCAACAGTGTCTAATGCTGTGTCTCCAAGAACAGACAATACAGTGACACAGACAATACACTGCAGACAGTACAGACACTAATAACGAGACAGTACAGACAAGAAAGACAGCACAGCAGATCGTACAGGTGGAACAAACAGTACAGATGAGAAGACAAAACAGACAAGACGGCACAAAGCAGACAGTAGAAGGCAAGATAGATAGTACAGATGAGCAGAGGTCGCAAACGGGTTTTGATTCCTTACCCGTACCCGTACCCGGCCGCACCAGGGTCGCAAACGGCTACCCATACCCGTACCCGGCCGGGTACAGGTAGCCGGGTATCGGGTAGGGTACGGGTATCAGGTACCCGGTTGCGACCTCTGCAGATGAGACAAACATTATGAGTTAGGCACGACATACAATACAAACGAGTCAGTACAAAGCCGACAATGCAGGCAGTGAAGATTTAGACAGTATAGCCAAGACAGAAAGTTCAAACAAGGCAACAAAAAAATAAACGGTTCTTGAGTTGATTCAATACCTAAATGGTGGTAAGGCATCTTCTTGGTTCTTTCGGTAAAGTCACGTAGAAGGGAAATAATAAAATAATAAAAATAAAACATAATAAAATGCATTCAATCGATGAATTGTTACCTGCCTCTCATCCATCCCTCCCCTTGCGTGTTTGTTTGTGTGTATGTGTGTGATGGACGAGTAGTGTGCGGTGCGGCTGGCTAAGATGGTGGGCTACGTGAGTGCCGGCACGGTGGAGTACCTCTACAGCCAGGACGGCAGCTTCCACTTCCTGGAGCTCAACCCTCGCCTCCAGGTGGAACACCCGTGCACCGAGATGGTAGCCGACGTCAACCTGCCGGCCGCTCAACTGCAGGTGAGATTCGTCGCTTGACATCTGTGGAAAAACGCTTTATAGCTCATTGGATTCCTCCAGTATAAATAAATATTCTGACTCTGTCACGTGCTCGCGAATACCTCCCTTACGCTCCCCGAACCTTATATGGCACACACTAAAAGGTAACAGTAAAGGCGTAGCTTTCCGATTGCTTGCACATGCCACTGCCGGCAGAATGGCCTCCGCTATAGGGAGCTCTAGAGAGCACCTTTAGAGGATATTTGGTTTATTCTTTCACACTGGAATGACGTTTTTGCAAAGGTGGTTGTACCCACACTTTACCCCATCTCATGTGACTTGCAAATTGACTAGCTGTGGTGTGCTGCTCAGTGGATAAAGGCACCGGGGATTTTATAGAAACTTGCCCCATTATGTCAATTGCCGCGACGGGAGATCGGATCGAACCGGCCATCTTTACATTACACCATAGCATCTCCTCACCGCACTCTTGAGCTCCATTTAATAAATCATCATCGATCATCTATCCACTGCCGGATGAAGGCTTTCCTAAACTGTCACCACACTTTACTGTTATATACCAAATGTTAACACAGCCATTGCCATCGATGCTGTCATGTACAATTAGCATGGTCGGCTATGTACGGTGCAAAAGAAGTTAAAAGTACACACATACGTTCCCTTTATTCTGTTAGATTCTACAGTTGTGAACTCAACACATGATCCTCCAAGACCTGCTATCAAAAGTATTTTGCCACCTGGCTTTATCGGCCTCCCTCATGGGCCACTGACCTCTGGGTGCCCTCGTCAATGCTGACAAAACTGTTACCAATATAAACTTCACCCAGTAATCTTTGCTTGGATTAAAAGAGGCGTTATAAATAGTCCCCAATTAAAATAATATAAACCTTGTAAATGAAACAGAAATTGTATCTGAAACACATTCACCCTCTATAAGCCAGGCGTGATATGAAATATATCCCTTGGTCGTTCGTCCTACATTATGTGCTAACCTTACAGTTGGCATGTGTCCTATTTTACACTGGTTGACATTCTGTGTTGACTGGTGGAAGACGAGCCAGCACAAGTGAAGTGTGATGGGAGGTGGCCTGGGGCAAAGATACATAGACACGATTGTTGAATCAACCAACTATAAAACAGACAGGGGCCTGCCTCTCTAAGTAAACATAATATACAGTAGAACCTTTTAGTAGATCAACCCATTGGCCCACTGGACAATTGTTTTTCCAGCAGCACTTGTACTAGTTGGCAAACTTGCAACATATTGTGACACATTGACATAGTCCAACCCATGAAACACATGCTTCAGATGTCACAGGCAAGCCATGCACTAACACTATGGGGCTCACTCAGTACACATAAAATAATGGGCTTTGAGCCATCAGCAGAAGAACTGAATTGAGCATTGTCATTGTTGACCGTCACCCATTTTCTGTTGGCATGCAATACACTTGGTCAATGCAAAGGATTTCACAACAACTATGGGGCTGATGACTCCACCTACGCGAGAGCCAATCAGCAGTGGATTCCTCTCCTGTCTAGTATTTACAACGTTTGCCATTTTAAATAAATCAAGATCAAGTTCAAAAGGTAGTAATGGCTGGTGTCATTGAACCTCTTCCTGTCTTCATATTCTTAGGTTTTTTTCGGTAAAGTCACGTAGGTAAAAAAATTTAAATTAATAAAGTAAAATAAAACAAAATAAAACATCACGACGTTTCGGAAGCAACATAAGCCTCCGTCTTCAGGTGGAACCGTCACAGCCACGACAGCTGTATCAAGTGAATGAGTGATCACAAGAAATACCACCCCGTATTGAAAGCGATGGGTATTACCTTGTTATCTCAGCATCTCTTGAGGAAGGCCAGCGTCTCGAGAAGCTGTGACTTCTTGTCTCGTTGTCTGTTAAAAACTCTAACAGATAGGTGGAATTCCTCCCCGTAGAGGGCATTAATTCTAGATTTGAAGCTTTCGTGACTGCAAGGATTCATATTCTTAGGTTTTTTCGGTAAAGTCACGAAGGTAAAAAATTGAAATTAATAAAAGTAAAATAAAACAAAATAAAAAATCACGACGTCTTCCTGGCTTCTCACTTGGCTGTAAACGCTGGACCACGGTGAACCGCATTTGGGCATCGCATGGTCGATGCGCTGGCCTTTGACACGAGTGGAAGATAAAATATGTTTTCACGTGCGATGGTGGAGTGGAACAAAGCGTAGAGCCACATGGTCAACTGCTACCCATCACGACCATCAAATAACAGCACCAAAGCAATCCACGAGCTCACAGGCAGCACCGTTAAATGGCTAAAGAAGCCGGAGATCAATTATAACATGTGTTGCTGTTCCAAGAATCAGTTACTTATCTCAGCAGTACACCATGTGAAAGATGAAGAAGTGTCTTTCTCTCTGGTGAACAGCATAAGAACTGGATCTGATTCTGGTCTCACTTTGATGGATTCATCCCATTACTACTCAAAATTACAATGTCAAGAATATGTGTGTCTGTTCAAAATGTTTAGCGTACTTCCCGACATGCAACAAACTTGAAATTTGCCATGTGGGTACTTTCCAGACTGTACATCATGCAAAAATTATAAAAATACACATTTCTTTTTTGGGAGGGGGGGGGGAGCTCAATAATGCATATATTTGTTGCACGGCAAGGGAGCTGTGACGTCAACTCTGTCATGTGACCCGCGCATGTGGAAGCATAACGCATTGTAGTGTAGTGGTTAGCGCGCCGCTCTACAAACCCAGCGACACGAGTTCGATTCCCGCTCACGGCCACCACCGGTGACGATTATTTTAACCGGTCCTGGGCCTCCCCTAGGTCGACTCAGCCTCAAACGAGTAACTGGTGTGGTGTGTGAACATCGCCACTGGGGAGACAAAGGCGGCTGGGCGTGGTGAATCCAAGTCCCGGGCGAAGCCGGGTAGTAAAGCTAGTTATTGTATAAAAGAGATGAGTAGACAGACTTTAAAATCCACGTTAATGTACCTTCTAACTCATGAGCCTGGAGTAGTGCTCATCTCTATTGGCTGCTATTAGCTAGTGGTGGAATTTATTCCACATTTTTGCGTCAGTATCTCAACTGAAACACTAAGTCATATTATTGTATTTCTGATTTCCTGTATATTGGAAAGATTGATACAATTATGATCTCACAGTTTTTCCATGATTTATTAGAGCAAGCATAATCTGGGTTATTTTCCTCATATTCTATCAGCGTAAATCAATTATTTTTCAGCATTACAAAAGTAAACAAGTGGTACTGATTTCCTTGTAGGGCCGATACAAAATGTATTACATGATAAACACACATGAGTGGGTTATCACGTCATTAACTCTCATTGGCTACATAGAATAATTTGTGCCACTACAGTTATGCTGAGCTGATTCTGTGACACAGTGGTAAGTGCACTGGTTTATGAATACAGCAACCTGAGTTTGATTCCCGGGAAAGGCTAGATCTGTGTTGGGTGATGTCAGAATTGGTCGTGGGTCTTATTCACAAACCCACACTGACCAGCGTGGTGAAGTATGCTTAATCGGCCTCAATGACATTCATCCAGCAGATGATTGATAAAGCTATAAATGATTACTTTTCACGTTGAAATACAAGTCTTCTCAATGCTCAACCAAGTAAAACACAATTATGTATCTGCTGTTGTCTCGCAGTGAATTGAGAAAGAGCTCTTAACAACAACACTGATGTTTATAACGTTGATTCACCTCAGGTGGTACCAGTTTCTACTCCAACCCATGGGTTAACTATCTCACCCGCTGCTGCTGCCTCTCTGCAGTCTTAACAGCTTGGCTTCGCATGATCCCTCTTGTGTACGAATGCAGATAGCGATGGGCATCCCGCTCTACAGGATCAAGGACATCCGCATGCTGTACGGGGAGCCTCCCTGGGGAGACGCCCCCATTGATTTTGAGAATTCTCCCCACACGCCGAGCCCTCGAGGACACGTGATTGCGGCGCGCATCACCAGCGAGAATCCTGATGAGGTGGGTTCAGTGCTTTTGCTCCCTGCCTTTAGGCTAGCGGTGCAGAACTTACGGGCTATGAGCCAAACACAGCCCGTTACTTCAATTCACATGACCTGCGGTCACATGAGGCCTACTCCTTTGGTATGGCCCACAATTTATTATTTATTCATCGTTATAAATATCTTACTACAAGAGGGGAACGTTTTTAGCATGACAGCGTCGTGTTTCTAAATTCAGCTCGCTAGGTCACCTATTGTCTTTTAAGTAGTTCTGAGCACATGGTCAATGTGCGTAATCTGTGCGTGATCACAATTTAGTGACAACTAATATGTGTCTAGCCAAAGGTATTTGAACGATCTTTTTGACCCTCAGTAAGCAGAATGCTTCCCACCCTTGGTTTGGTCAATTGTTAATTTAAAGAAGATAAGATATCTCTTTTTGTATTTTTCTTCAAATTATATATATAAAAAATGTAATGATAAAATACACTTGAATCATTCTTAAATTACTGCAATGGGTGTGACCTACAAGAAGAGACAAGAAATCCTGATCACAATAATCATTAACAATATATAATTTCAGAAAAAATATATAGTACAATATCACTGTTCACCATGTCCCTTCAGGGTCACAGGTGCTCCTTAGGGTCATGTGTCCACTGGGCACCTCTCATACACTGCGAGCAGTGAGCTTGCTGCTCTCGTTTCGGAACACTGCTATGTGGCGCTGCAACAGCAGAGGGCGGTCAAATCGTCGGAGCGGATACTTGACCATCGGATATGCAACATTGGACTGTATTTCTAAAAAAAAAAATCTCCGTCGGGCAGGGATTCAAGCCGAGCGCGGGCACGGTGCAGGAGCTCAACTTCCGCAGCAACAAGAACGTGTGGGGCTACTTCAGCGTGGCGGCAGCAGGCGGCCTGCACGAGTTTGCCGACTCGCAATTCGGCCACTGTTTCTCCTGGGGAGAGAACCGGCAGGAGGCCATATCGTGAGTCGACCATATGCCAGCTCAGAGCCTCAGGGGTGGTAATGGTGGTAGGCAGTACACAGCCACTGTGGGTGCAATGTGTGTCCGGACACCCCCAACACGTTTTACCTGTATATTTAGAGTTTCTATGTTCTCCCCGTGATCGCGTGGATTTTCCCCGTATCTTCCGTTTTTTTCCTTCACATTTAGAAACATGCGTTTCAGAGAATTTGGCTGCTATTCATTTCCACATGATAAGCCACTTTGTTGAGCTATCATTTGTGGCCAGGTCTCTTCTTAAAAAGAGCTATATAGCTCAGTGGGTCTTCCCTGGTAAAATACAAAAAAATATATATACATATGGCTAAGAGACAATGACAACATTTTTGACAAAAAAATATCGTGGCATTTATGAGTTTGTATTTTTCTCCCTTCAAAAAGGTGACGAATGCCGACAATGCTGATGACATAACCTTTAAATACACAATAGAACTGAAAAGTAGTTTCAGGCCTGAGTAAGTAGCCAATGGTTGCACAGATTTAATATAATTATCTTGTAGTAGTTCCCCCTCTCATGGGTGATGAAGAGGGATGCCAACTTAAAGGATCTTATCTGTAATCTCACCAATGACCACTGGGAACCTTTTGCTAGTAGTACACTCCCCAACTTCCCAAGTGTATCTCTGCCACTGATGGTGGCACATTCTGCCTTTGTTCTCGCCGCGTGTAGAGATGCCACCCGTACTTAATTATTTGAATATTATATGAAAATGTATTCTATGATAATGCTATGCTAATGTAACAATTTGGCTAATGGAACGAACAAGGTTTGCAAGTGAGATGTAAAACATGAGAAACAATACAAATGAGATGGTAAAATTATGACGAAAATAATTGATGCTTGAATCAAATTGTCACCTGAAGGCGATGATTAATTTGATTCAACCACTTCAAATGCGTTTACTCGGGTTCGGAACTTCATTGGTGACCACCCTGATTCTCCTTGTCCATTCTCTGTATGTATGTTGAAATTCTTTCACACCATACGTAGCCTACCGTGCTAATCGGAGGTGGGCCTGACCTCTGTGTGCCGTCCGTGTCTCTGCCGTCTGTGGGATGGGGGGAATATCAGGAACATGGTGGTGGCGTTGAAAGAGCTGTCGATCCGCGGGGATTTCCGCACCACAGTGGAGTACCTCATCAAGTTGTTGGAGACTGAGAGCTTCCACGAGAACACCATTGACACCGGCTGGCTCGACCGTCTCATCTCCGAGAAAGTGCAGGTACAGAACATCCACATTTCAAGTTTGTTTAGTCTGACCAGGTTAGAAGTCAAGCGACGAGAACAGTCTCATTTTCGAGAACGACTTTGGTCGGTAAAATGATAAAAGCAAAGCAAACAAAACAGAGTATAGCATTAAGTAAAGCAATCAAGACAAAAAAACATTGCGTCACATAAGGAATCATATATATTGCAAACACATATCAATGTTAAATGGAAGCTAAACATGTAATTCCCTGCAGCACAAATCCTGCCAGATTACCTCCAGATTGATCAGAGCACAAATTACAAAATAAGCTCCAGAAACATAAAATATTAAACAGATACAGGTTGACTTTCATACTAATATGTAAACTAACAAGGATATATGCTCAAAACCTGTCATGTGAGAGCTTTTTGGCAGTTTTTTTTTCCTGGCAAAGTTAGTGCTGAGTAATGCATTGCAGGACAGTGAAAGATGGCGACGACTTGGTGAAACCGTCATCCAAAAAGTACATTTATCCTGGCTGACGATGGTGATGATGATGAGAGTGCAAAGTAGGGGTGTAGCAATACACGTTGTATGTAATCTGTTCACTATAAAATACATACTTCACTTTTGATTTAAAGCTTTCGTGACTGCAGGGATTCATATTCTAAGTTCTTTCAGTAAAGTCACGTAGAAGGGAAATAATAAAATAATAAAAAATAAAACAATAAAACATTATTATTTCCCTTCTACGTGACTTTACCGAAAGAACCAAGAATATCCATACTTCACTATTGTTGTCCTGTGGAAATAATGTTAGTCTTTGATATTACAACTAAGAAGAGGAAGCAATTAAGCGGTTGTAAAGATGTATGTATGTTTTACTCGGTTTCACTAAAAACGTTGTGTTAAAAAAAAGGTACAAAAAATCTAAAATTTGCTTTATCGTGGTGCAGGCAGAAAGACCGAACACGACGCTGGGAATCGTGTCGGGTGCTCTGCATGTGGCCGACGGCTCCTTCCGGAGCAGCATGTCCAATTTCCTGCACTCGCTGGAGAGGTCCATATGACACAATTAAACTACCCCGAGCCTCGCACGCAAAACACGGGACAACCATGTCTATTTGGGCATGTAGAGCCATGCCCCGTGCCCTATAACCTCTGCCAATGCTCGCCTCCTGCCAAGGCAAGGTGGTACTAAGAGCGGGGTGTCACCAGAGATTAATTTCTCACTGAATATTTTTTGGGCCGCTGAGTCTCAAGAATCCTTTTCAGGAGTGACCTGCATTGGGATGTTTGGTCAATTCGCATTTCACCCTTTTTCGTTCCGAGACGTCTGCTAGTTGCAGGGTGGGTCCTGTTCACCGCTGAATCTCAGAGCGCACATGCGGTTAGCGTTCATTTTATTTCTAGAGGCGTAGTGCTGCTGTTTTTAAAGACATTGTGCTGTACACACCGCAGAGAACTGTCGCCACACGACTGCACTCCATGATAGGTGGTGCCAAACTGTAAAACACGCCGTCCTGCATGGCCTTTTACTTCAGATTCCATTCGGAACCCATTTGATTCCGTTCAGGATCGATTCCATTACGATGACATAAGCATATGTAATCTGAACGGAATTGGAAGAAAAATGCGAAAGGGTTGCTTTTGGAAGGAAAGCGAAGCGCTTGGAGAAAACCCACGCCTACAATGGTATAACATTCATAGGTCCAACAGACGAGTTCACAAAGCTACTCACTCTACTGCCATCTCCTGGCCACCTTACAGCTCAGCAGATTTGGGAGTTTCATGAATCTATGTGATCCACCAATTATTGCCTCTACACCACTCTGGATCATCGGCGTGCACCACTTAAATGCCAGAGGAAGCTGTACATTGCTAAAAAAATTTTTTATGAAAAATCTCAATAAAGGGCTCCAGCATAGATGAATAAACACTGGGCAGAGGTTCAACACGGCTACGTATGAAGCTCGGTACCAGTGCAATCGCGCCTTCCTTTGAAAATACACATTCGTGTTCAAGCCTAACCGTCATTAGCTCCTAAACAAAGAAATCGATCGATTGACTGATGGTTCCTTGAGGATGGTTTACATGACTTCCTTAGTTATGGCCGGGAACGCTGCTGCCTGCTACGACCAGATAATTCGCATCCTTGCTTTGTTTACGTAAAACACCCACAAGTGATGGAATTAGCCATAAGGGAAATTTACATTTCCCGCGAGGATCTGGGAAATCTTTATTGGTGATATTTTACACACCGCCCACAACCTTACTGGCACGTCCTCGACACGCGCTGTCACGTGAGAGCACCGGAGAGAAAGATTTACGAGGAATGGCTCAGCAGCAAATGGCGAATTGTTATGTAGCCAGCAGGCAGTTGTGATTGGTCACTGCTCATGGTGGGGTGGGAGGAGTTGGGGGTCTGGCTTTAAATCTCACACGTTGAGGGATTTCTTTTCAACCGAGTGAAATTTACCCCCTCTAACGACAGGCTTTGTGCAAACAAACAGCTTCACGGAGCAAAATCTTCTCACTCACAACAGACCGCGTGAAACATTATGGACGAGTAATTTGTGGTGTAGGTGACTCGTACTAGTAAATGTAAAAATGATAAAATTAATATTTAATTTATTTTTAAGTATACTTTCATAAATGACCGAATATCAATTCTTAATCTTCTTACACGTAAATCAAATCACACGTGTAATAATATTTATTTTTCAACATTGTTACCTGTAAAGGGTTACCATGACCTCTGCAGCCACTCATGCCTTCACCAAATAGTAAAAAAACAGATTCTTAAATCGAATCGCAATCCTGGGGCAGAGGAGAAATGCATCCTTGCTCCCCAAATATTAATATATTTTTACCTAACAAATCCTCATTGAGTGAATACTCTTGAACGTCTGTTCATTATTGGTAAGCTTGGCTAGTTCTTTATGCGTATTTGCATATGACAGAATTTCTGAATACTTGCAAAAAAACCCCACCCATACTCGAGAAAAACTCTCACGACAGAAGTTAAATGTGGAGGCATTTCACAAGAATACCAGCCTCCTAGCCTGGTCTTACAAGAGCTCCAAAGTTGACTGCAAATTACTTGGAATTGGGGCCACAGAGGAGAAGGCATGCTGCTCGCATTAAAGTGGCACTGACAGTGGAAGACACTCTACCCTCTAAGCCATAGCTCATGGAAATGCACCAGCACAGGCTCTAGGTGCTAAGCGAAACCCCCGACCGCAAGGAGGCACTGTCAATGGGATGAGCCATTAGAGCCATGGGCCTGTCTGCCTCCTTGGAAATTAAAGATCCCATGGCGCCCTCCAATAAAGAGCCCAGGATGTTAACTCCATTCGTCCCGGCTAAAAATCTCACCATGGGTCAATATGATGTCTGGCCAGGCCAAATTCCCCAGTATTGATGATTCCTAAATTACAGCCTTCCCCTGTGAGCAGGGACTAAGAACGTCAATCGACTTGGGGCAGCGTAAGCAAGGTTTAAATAAAACAACGGATGAATTGTTCCGCAGGGGCCAGGTTCTGCCGGCACACAGCCTCACCAATTCCGTCAATGTGGAGCTCATCTATGAAGGAATGAAGTACACCCTGAAGGTGAGATTTGGGCTTGACAGCCGCAGTGCAGAAGGGGTCCCTTGTTTGATCACTGGGAAAATATTTTCAACTATGGGATGAAGGCCTCCCCAAATCGCCACCGCTACCATCTCTCACGATGTAATCATCCACCTAGCATTTGCACACCGGCTGATTTCATCAACTCCATCTTCACAGCAAATTTCGATTAAAACAATCAGCCCTTACCAGAGCATTTTACTTATCAAATACATACACTTAATTTCTTTTAAATCTCAATTGGTAAACGATCTTGATCATCGACCATCTTCTCTTCGAGTGACGAGTCCTACCCAAGTCCTTTTCTTAACAGTAAAAACAAATCTGAAGGAATAAATATACATAATTGTAAAAATGTACAGTCTTTTGTCAATCTACTGCTGGATGGGAGGTTTCCACATGCTGTGTCGGTCATGGGGGCTGTTTGACCATACTTTATCATGCTGGACACCAATGTTGGTTTCGGTTGGGTTCATGGCACAGTGTTAAAACCACCGCGTCACCGCTCCACCCTGGCCGTGTATCCGCTTGATGTTGTCGATGTAACTTTCAGGTGACGCGACAGTCTCCGTCGACGTACGTGGTGACAATGAACAATTCGCACATGGAGGTGGACGTGCATCGCATGAGTGACGGAGGCCTCCTGCTCTCCTACGATGGCAGCAGCCACACAACATACATGAAGGAGGAGGTCGACCGGTGAGGACCAACAGCAGCCTATGCCCACGTGACATAGCCAAGTATTTTCTTAAAAAAAAAAATCCCAATTACATTTATACATTATTGGGGGATTATTCCCATGGTGTAATGGTTAGCACACTGAACTTGCAATCCAGAGGTCGATGTTTTGATCCGATCTCTTGGCACGACATTTGAAACAATGGACACGTTTATTAAATCCCCCTGCCGCTGTCCACAACCAGTACGATCATATAAATTTGTACACATCAGTCTATCAGTTGGTTGCATGTGGTGGGGATAAATGTTGGGTGCTCCCACCTTTTTCAAAACATGAGTGTAGCAGTAGTAGGTTATTTACCGCCTAGAAGAGGGCTCTATGGTGCTTCCTCTAGTGGAGTCCTTTTTTCCAGGAGTGGCATGATCAAGCAATTCTGGGCAGCAGAGAGCAGTGCAGCAATATCCACATTTGTAGAGTACAACAGTATTATGCTCCTACATCTATCTGTGTTCCCTGCCTTCACCAACCTGCACTGACCGGCCTGATGAAGTATGGTCAAACAATCCAAACAGCCTGAATGGTCACGTAGATTGAAAATAAAAAAATGTAAAATGAAAATGTTAACTCACGACGTTTTGATATTTTATTATTTTCTATCTACGTGACTTTACCGAATGGACCAAAGAATATCGTGTTATCAGTATTGTTTCAAAGTATTTGGCAGTGTCTGTACTGTAACACAAACTCACTCTTGCTAATAAACCAGCCTAGGTGACCTGGTCTTTACAATGGCCTCTACCGAGCAGGCTTGGTCTTGTGGCTTTAGACCAGGACCATGTCCTCAAGGCTTTTAATTCCTACCTTGGCCTCGTGGGTTGCGGCCTTGAATCCAATACCGTCAGTGACTGTCCACGATAACCGTGGCTAAGCCTACGTCCTGCCCACTCGCTGCACTCAGGTACCGGCTAACGATCGGCAACAAGACCTGCGTGTTTGAGAAGGAGAATGATCCGTCGATCCTGCGGGCGCCATCGGCTGGCAAGCTCATCCAGTACATGGTGGAGGATGGTGGACATGTGTTCGTGGGCCAGTGCTATGCTGAGATTGAGGTAAGTGTGTTCGAAATCGATACATCATGAATCAAACATGACAGTTATCATCGTTATCATCAACCATGATCTGTCCACTATGAGATGAAATCCTCCCCAAGCCGTTGCCATCTCTCAGAGTTTTGCAATGTAACAATCCATTTAACTACTGCACACAAGCTGATTTCATCGCTCCAATTAAGCCTGTAGTCCAAGTTACCCGTACATTTTTATCGCAAGCACAGATGCAGATGGAACAACAACAGTGGTCTTAGAGGTGAACTTTATGATGATGTAAACAAAACGTTTGCCTGAGAAACCTAGATTGATAAAGGAGTTGTCTACAATTTCTCACGAGAATTTAGTTTAATTTGGAGTCTAATTTTCTCCTCAATATATTTCTAAAAATTCAAATGTTTTCGAAGCAATTTGTATATCGTTGAAAGCAGTTTGATAATAGCACCATGTCTTCACCTTCTTCATCACATTCCTATTATCTTCCCCCAACGCCCGGCCGTCCTCTTTCCTCGCCTCTCTACGGCACAGGTAATGAAGATGGTGATGAGTCTGACGGTGAACGAGTCTGGCTGCGTGCACTACGTCAAGCGTCCCGGCGCCGTGCTCGAGCCCGGCTGTGTGGTGGCGAAGCTGCAGTTGGACGACCCAACGCGAGTCAAGCAGGTGAGCGCCATGTGCTGTCGAGCCTCCCGTGGATGCTGCCGATTGCCTCACCAAGCCCTGCTTCTGCCCCTTGGTTGATGCCGAGTGGGAGACCGATTGCTGGAATGCCGCATTGATGTTAGTTTGTTGGCAACAAAGCTATACTCAACAATCTCCTGGGCAGCACCTCTGAAATCCTGGAATTTAATACAGGCATCTTCTTGGTTCTTTCGGTAAAGTCACGTAGAAGGGAAATAATAAAATAATAAAAAGAAAGCATAATAAAATACAATGTTTTATTTTTATTATTTTATTATTTCCCTTCTACGTGACTTTACCGAAAGAACCAAGAAGATGAATCCCTGCAGTCACGAAAGCTTTAAATCGACATTTAATACAGGCAGTCGCCACTGATTGAACCGAGTACCTCAAGTGTCGTGATCTCAGCCTGGTCACCAATGACTGTGCAAAGAAAATGTCACGTTAAATTTGGCAATGCACTTAATTTGGTTCAATTCCAGCTCTAAGAATGAACGAATATTGATTAGACTGTCATGCGACATTTTACTGTCAGTGGCAGTGCTTGTGGGCAAGTGCTGCCCTCTGTTACGTGGACCAGAGATCACTTGAAGAGATCTCGGGTAGCTCTGTGATATCCACTCATAGCACCATCGGGATAAGCTTGGGAGAATATGGCAAGAAAATGAAATAAAACATGTTCTCAAAAGTGGTGTAGGATTTTTACATGCCTTCTCTGTAGTAACGTTGTGAGTGCTGATTGTCACCCTGCTCTTCTCCCCCTTTGCCCCACCTTGGCCACCACCACCTCTCTTAGGCGGAGATATACACGGACGTACTGCCCCCGCAACTCTTGCCACTGCTGCATGGCGAGAAGCTGCACCAGGTGTTTCACCTGGTGCTGGACACTCTCTACCACGTTATGAACGGATACTGCCTCCCCGAGCCCTTCTTTAGCACCAAGGTATGGTCACTGTGGAGTCTTTTGTAGTACGGCGACGTGGGTTGTGGCTGGTGGTGGTTGGGATGGATCGTTGGTAGTGGTTGGTGGTGGTGGATGGTGGTGGGTTGGGATGGTAGTGATGGTTGGGTTGGGTGTTGGGATGGGGCTGTGGTTGGTGCTTATTGCGTGGGTTGTGGTTGGTGGTGGTGATTGTGTTTGGTGACAGGATGCGACGTCACATTATCTTACACTTCACCCGTCCTTGCTGTTCACCTGTTTCGACTGTTTCTCTCCTTCTCGGCGCAGATGAAAGGCTGGGTGGAGCAGCTGATGAACACTCTGCGGGACCCGTCGCTACCGCTGCTGGAGCTGCAGGACCTGATGACGAGCGTGTCGGGGCGCGTGCCGTCCTCCGTGGAGAAGGCCATCCGCAAGGAGATGGCACAGTATGCCAGCAACATCACATCAGTGCTCTGCCAATTCCCCAGCCAGCAGGTGGGTGGGGGCACACAACTTGGGAATCGTATCATCAGTAGCAGAAGCAGCAGCAGCCATGGTTAATCCACTGCTGAATGAAGCATTCCCAAGCCACTGCGATCTCTCACAATGCTGCGCTGTAAAATTCCTACCTTGCACCTGCACACAAAATGATTTCACGACTCCGTCTCCTCAGTAGGAATTATACACAAGGTAGTCGTGTTTAGAGGGTGGTTCGTGAACCATTTGTGCCACCATGCCAAACTTACCGTCGCTGCACTCACTGAAAAATCAATTGAACAAGGTCACAGATGTCCACAGTCAGTGGGCATGGAGATGGTGGGGAAAATAGTTCCTTATTAACACCTCTTCGAGTCATATCGGTTGACATCTGGAAATCTGCCGCACAGACAGCATGCAATATTGCGAATCCATGTGAATTTGTAGACTAGAACATCAGACAGCTAGAAAACAGTCTATAGGTGTGTGTCTTTATCCAAACAAGCGCTAGCTGATGCTTATCTCCAGTGGTGCTTCCTGAGCTAGTAGTGGGAATTCGGTGTTCCTATGGCAGGAACCATTTTCTTTGTACAACCTGCTTTGGAAGTCCAAAGAATGTGGTACACATTTCATTGACCCTGGAGATGAAAATATAGGATGAAACCCAACCTGAATGTGAAATCACAACCTTCCGCCTAAGAGTCAAGCCTTCTGCCACAGTGGCACATGGCCAGATAGGAATATTGAGTGGCAAATCTCCTGCGTGGTTATTGATCCAAACACCAGGGCTCTCTGTTGTTCTCCTTGCTTCTTCCTCCCCAGCCCTTGAAACTGATTCGCATTAAAAAACGCCTGTTGATTACATATGAGCATGTTTACTGTTTGAATATTTTGTACTCAAGTTTTTTCATTGGCCCGTTCTCACGCAGACTTCATAAATGTCTCGGTGTGCAAGTGCCCGGATCAAAAGGGCACTCAGCCCTTTTAGAAACATTTGTGTCATTAAAGGAAAAAAAATACACGAGGACAGTGTTAGGGCAATTGTTTCTCCCAACTGTCATCGTAGCAATTTATTATGAGCAACTATGCTAATGGCCAAATAGCCCAGATTCCACCCACAAATATAAAACTTTATTTAAATATTTTATATTTATCGAGCAGTCATGTGACCTCTGTATGTTATCTGATTGGAATTTGCCATCCTGGTTTGCTTATGATAGGCACGAGCAATCTGATTTATCCAGATTTTAGCAACTAGATTTTTCACAATGGAAAATTGTGTGGCAACTGTTGCCAATGATGATTGCCAGAGTTAGCTGGCATAGATTTGCTCTCATCTATTTAGACCAGAGGTCGCAACCGGGTACCCGATACCCGTACCCTACCCGATACCCGGCTACCCGTACCCGACTGGGTACGGGTACCTGTTTGCGACCCTGGTGCGGCCGGGTACGGGTACGCGTAGGCCGCGAGTCACTGGTGAGTAACTGTTTGTCACTCATTTCCCAACGTCTTGTCTCTTCTCACAATTCAAGTTCCTAGAATCAACCCACCCGCGCCTGCAACATGGCTTCATCCCAGAGATCGCAATCAGGTACCCGATACCCATACCCTACCCGTACCCAGCTGGGTACGGGTAGGGTACGGGTACGGCCGGGTACGGGTACCCGTTTGCAACCCTGGTGCGGCCGGGTACGGGTAAGGAATCAAAACCCGTTTGCGACCTCTGATTTAGACTCTCTGGCAAGTGCTATGACCTGCACGTGTTGAAATGTTTATTGTTCTTAATACTGTAGTTTTATTTTGGAACCACTAGGTGGCTTACTAACTCCACTCATCCAGCACACAGATAACAGACAGTGCCAACACCACAGTTCATTTATAAAACAAACTATAGATGCCGAGATTAAATATATTTAGGCCACATAGCATCATGGGAATATTTTTTATTTATTATATAATGTTTTAAGATGGTATTTTGTCTCTGCCTGAATGTATTTTTGTTCCAACGTAATAATTAACGTTGACTGAAAAGGATACGGGCTGGTTTTACGGTCCGTGCAGATTAATGCAAAGTGATATATGTTCCCATAATTTATAAACCTAGTTCGTAGTTAATATATGCATGGTAATTGTACGGTGAATTGTTTTACCTGTTATTTATCTTATGACTACATTTAAAATTTACTATTATTGCCTTTTCTGTATTGATGCCTGTATGTTTCTTCCACTCAATAGAATATACTCACAAGTGTGACATTGTTATAACAAGGCCACATCTTCTAATGAGACGTAAAGGGATGAAACTAATCCAAAGTATTCTTCTTTTAACAAATACTGCTGGATGATATTGGTCCCGAGAGCACATACTCTGCTATACTTTTTTTCGATATATAGTTTGAGGTCTCATTTTATAAACGGAGGGCTTGTTATTTAAATGTAATAATGAATTAATGATTAAATTTCAGCCCATATAAGAGCCCTTTGAAAATGTTTCATGTGAATGCAAGTTTAAAACTGGGCATGAATATTAACAGAAGATTATGAGCAAATATGTGGCACCAAGAACTTGCAAAAAAGTGTGAATAATATTAAGTCTTGAATAAAATAAAATAAAAATCAGTCCAGACAACCCAAATAAAACAAATGGTCAAATTAATGTAGCCAATAAGCGGAGCATTCATAAAAATATCTGCTTCAGATAAATATTCTACGTTTACTAAACGTTATTAGTACTGCTCATAAATAGAGCAATTAAATATGCATTCCTAAAGGCACCAAATTTATTTAGAATATTCTAGCCAATAAAATCATAATTTGTACTGCTCCCTGATGTCTTTCGGGTTGTGCCACGTGTTGTTCGGCATGATGCCAGAGACGTTTCTCTGCACGTTCTGGAAGCTGCTTTAGCATGCGGAGCGAAAAGTTATACAACACGTGGTACAATGAGAAAGCACATCGGAGAGCTTCACAGCACAATCATGAAAACCTACGCAGTAGTTAATAATGGTTACTGTTACGATGTTCTTTCCTTGCAGATCGCCAATATCCTTGACAGCCACGCAGCAACATTGCAGCGGAAATCTGAGCGAGAGGTCTTCTTCATGAACACGCAGACCATCGTTCAGCTTGTGCAGAGGTTTGTTCCCAATAAAAAAACAAGCTGACAAAACCAGTCTCTTAAAGGAGCTTCTAGTTTGTTTGGGCGTTAAACTGTATAAATAATGTTTGTTCCTTCACCCACGTGATCACATAATCTATGCGTGCTAATCGCCGCTGGCAGGTAGGTTTTGTGAAAATACAAAATGTTTTTTTTAAAGTAAAGTGTTGCCAATCTTGGCGAAGGCAATTACGTAGCTCTTCGGTAGAGCCAAGTGGCTCACAATTGTAATGTTGCTAGTTAAAAGCCTGGTGAGGGTTAGCACAGCCCATCCGTCATTCAGAATTGGTACCACTTTGCGTGGGAGGCACTAGTAGTTGTCCTATGGATAGAATATCCCCTGCCGGAGGAATGTGGAATTTCCACCACTGGCTCGGCTATAAAAAAAGAAACAAGCACTGCTTCAATTATCGTTTGAGCAAGAAATCAATTTGGGTTTTTTTAATCTTGCCCAAAATTATACACAGCTTGGCATTTGTATTAGTAAGCTGCATAGTTTTTAGTGATTAGTATATGGGTTTTGTAGATTCATCAAAACGCGTTAACTTTCTTTCACCAAACCAACACATGAACGTAATGGTATTTCTTTTGCATAGCAATAAGTAGCCTATTGGCTCTCATTAATTAACCTATATGTACTTGGATGTAGCATTGTGGCAAGCAGTTGCATGACCATTAGTAATTGGAAATTGGTGTCTGTAGCTGTTTTCAGCCCAAAATGAATAATATATAGTGCTGTGTGTGTTGACATCAGTGCTGGCCTCCAGCATTTATTCATGTGGCTGCCAGTTTTAAAGCTGCTTGCTTAAAACACTTGCCCTTCAGTTTATACGAATAATTGTGGATCTTTATCCATGGCACCCTTTTTGCCAGTATCAAGATGATGAAAAAAGAAAATGCTTTACCCTTTATGACAAACACATTCCTGCGGAAAGAGCTGGTAGGAACTTTGGGTTGCTCGGTCAATGGCCAGGGTCATCGGCGGCGTGGTGTATTCCGCAAATATGTCCGACTGTGAGGGCGGGCACAAGCCAGCGTGAGTAGGTTAAACGTTGAGTTTTATAAGGGCACCACGGGGTGACCAGCCCCTCCCCACCCAGCCCCACCCCTCCCACCCCCCACCCAGCCCCTCCCCACCCTCCCCACCTAGCCCCTCCCCACCCTCCCCACCCAGCCCCTCCCCACCCTCCCCTCTCCAACCAGCCCCACCCCTCCCATTTTTGGATGCACGACGGACGGACGGACACAATAATGCCCTGTGGGCTGGTGTAACCAGGAGGTTCCTTCCAGTATAATACAAGTGTTAAGATGTTCAAACACCAAAATAGACACCTATTACAAGGCATCAAGTCTGCATTAACGACACATACTTGTGGTAAAACATGCAAACGTATGCTTTGATAATGTAGGCATTATTCTTTAAACTGATTGACCTCCACCAGAGACAACCTCTTTTTTATTTCTTTGTCTCGCCAGTGCTAGACCAAAGAACGCCAAAAGGTGAACAGTGCAAGGCCGATGCAAATGCCAAATCATAAATTGCTCGGGTCAAGCAGTTATTTGGCTACAACTAAATTTGGATCTTATTGAAATATTTTTTTAAATAATTGTGGGCAGGGTTCAGCAGTCTTAAATGGCCTCTGATGGCATTTCCTACGTAAATACAAACTGTGAAATCAAATGCTTTCAAATAAAGCAGGTGAGAGCTCATTGAAACAAAATGCCTCTTATAAGGTGACCCTAGGGATACATAGGAGGTGTAAATATAGCAATACCACTGCACGCTAACATCGGCATTCTATCGTCATACAATAACAGTATTGGACAGTTTTCCCCTGACTGACCCGTAACTGGGATGGAGTGGCATCACAGTGGTTAACGCGCTGCTCTACGAACCAGCTAATATCAGTGGTGAGTGATATCTGAATCGGTCTTTGGCCCCTCCTTTTCACCAATCCGCACTGACCAGCATGGTGGAGTACTTCCAAGCAACTCACGCGCAGAGGCCCTCATTCACCAGTGCATTGACAAAGGGCTGAGTTTTTTATGCAGTCATTGGTGACCAGACTGAGGCCATCAATTCACCACACCTGAGACCCCGGTCAAATGAAATGTGTCTTTGATTCCTGAGTAATCTGGCCACCTGGCCACACCGATTGATTGTTATTTGTCTAATTTCTCTGTCTCTCGCAGATATCGCAGTGGTATCCGGGGACACATGAAGTCCGTGGTGCTGGATCTGCTCCGCCAGTACCTCCGTGTTGAGACGCAGTTTCAACATGGTGAGTTATCAACATGGAAACATGTACATTATTACCTTTTAAATATTTGCAGCATGTTAAGAATCTTGAGCGTATTGAGATTCAGATTTTTGAGGAGCAAAAAATAACCCTCATGGAGAAGAAGAAAAGGCTGTAATGTTTTGGACATGTAACAAAAATAAAAATGGACAATACCATATTTAGTAAAGGTAAATAATCAATTGCCAACTTATATATTGATATGGCTTAAAATAAATTAGTCAATTGCAGTTATTGGCGTCCTAACAAATTATTTTATTGTAATTTATTACGCTTGTGCACCAAGCTCATTTGGAATGAACATCAGTCAACCACTCATAACACTGACTCGCCAAACACATTTAATGTACATTTAATTAATCAATTAATGTCTAATAACGTACATACTAAACGCCCCCGTCTCTCTCCCCCCAAATTTTTTTGGTCAATTATCTGACTTGTCTTGGTCACTTAATGTGAATATATTACAGAATACAGAACTGCATCTTAAAAAAAAACTTTTGTCATTAATTACTCATTGACGGACACTGTTATAGCACTAACTCACTCTCATGGCTGCTTGCATTGTTTTGAACAGACGTGTTAAATTACTCGCGAACATTTTGGTCGCCCGAAAAGCTAATTATCTACATAAATGGAAGCTACACTGCTGCCATTCTTTTCTCTCCATTTCGGATACTTTACATGTGTCTCTTTTTATATATATTTTTACCGTAAGGTAGCAGAGGACACGCTAAGATTAGTCTGTATAATTATCTGGTTTCATCTTTAACCCTTTCCTTGCCATCACCACCTTCTTACTTAGCTCAAAAACGTCGGTTTGCTCTGCAAACTTTACTTCAGTGTGTTTTATATATATATCTATTTTTTTTTATCCTTCCAACAATTCCAGAAGACAAATGGAGAGTCAGTTTTAGTAAGCCGACTCAATGCATGGTTGAAGGTTATGGTGACATAAATATGCGTGTCGCGTGCATGTGCGTATGCGTGCATGTGTAACAGTGGCAGCGGGTAATGGGATGCCTTTGCAGGAAAAACAAATGAAAATAAAACACGTGCAAACGTGCAGCCGGTGCGATGCGGGTTATCGGTTGGCCCGCCTGGGTTAGGGAGCTCATCAGTGCCAGGGTTAATGGCTCCACATTGAGCTGTAAAAACCTGTAGGGGTCTGTTCCTAGTGGAACTGAAGCTAAATTAGAATTCCGTTTAACGTTTTAGCATCGCAGCACCTTTGAGCTAGACCCGGTGCAATTTTTCCCAAATGGATTTTCAAAGATTGCTTAAATTAAAATTGAGAAAATAGAAAAAGAGAGGCGGTATGTGTGTGGCAGGGCGATGGGGGGTGAGGCGAGAGGGAGAAAACGTGCTTTTATCGTTTTCTTTCTTTTACATTTTTTTAAGCAACACTTTTAGATTGTGTAAAACTTTGAAGGGTGTTTATTTAATTTTTTATCTACAGTTCAAAATCGAAGGATGAACGTGTGTGATTTTGAGCAATGATATTCAAGTGATGGAATTTGTTTCAACTCTGATTTGAAATACGTGTGAATTCATGATTACAATGGTTCTCTATGCGAGAAAGTTTAAACTGAGTCTCAAGACTCCTTTTCACGAGTCACTTGCTTTAAATATTTGTCCATGTACCCATAGAGAGCTCATGCAAAAAGAGGATATCACTCAATAATCAACATACTTGATGTACTACCATATCCTTATTTATATTTATTGGAAGTGGTTATTTCATGCAGGCTTCATATCATGTCTGTTTTTGCCACCCCTACCTCAAATATAGTCACGAAGCAAATTACTTTATTATTCCTTGTATGGTGCTTTTAAGAAATGTAATGATAATTCTGAATTTCATTAATCCATTGCTGGATAAAGGGCTCCCCATGTCGTGTTGGTCTTGAGGGCTATTTTACCATTTTTAAATCCTTTATATTAAGTTCACTTGCTTGCTTGCGCACTTACGACCGTGCAAATCTTTCGGTCGTTTTTTTACCCACTTCCCGTGATCCAATCGAGCTGACATTTTGCACACAGACTCGTTGTGTGTGACAATTAATTTTCGTGAACATTTTTGTTCCAAAATGTTACACTTTCTAGGAAAGGAAAAAAAAAATGTAATTACCAATTGCTTAATGGTGGCAAGCAATCATCTGACCCATAGGTGGCAGCCATCTCAAGCCAGAGGACGAGAGGACTCTAGCCGCCACGCATATAAAGGATTTATTGTGAAAAACTTTGTTTTTACGGGTTAATTTTTTCACCATGTTGACCAGTGCGGTTTAATGATGGGAGGAGACCCATGACTGGTTCGGATATTACTCACTGTTGATTTTAGTCATGGCCAGACATAAAACTCAGCTGGCTCATTGTGCAGTGCACAAACTACTGTGCCAGAGCTCTGCCACCTAGATTGTGCTTCTGTTGAGCGTTAATGTTCAGGAGAATATCATCTGCAAGTCGTTGTCAGTGTGTTTCAGTGCTGTATTCACTGCCTGGGAATAAATAAGATAGAGTGGATTTAAAGCTTTCGTGACTGCAGGGATTCATCTTATTGGTTCTTTTGGTAAAGTCACGTAGAAGGGAAATGATAAAATAATAAAACTAAAACATAATATAATACAATTCTCACGACGTTTCGGTCACAATGCAAGCAGCCGTCCTCAGGTGAAGAACAGGTCTGTCGGAAAGACAGCGTTGCCTTTCCGACAGAAGATAGAGTGGCTTGAAAGTCCAGAGATGAGAATGCTCAGATGACTGTTGGAAGTATATCTAAGGAAAAGGAGGCAGAATGAAGAAGTTAGACCATTCACACATGTTAATAATATTCCTGACAAGACAAGGGAGTGCAAGACTTAAATGGTTTGACCGTGTGTTGAGAAGAGACAAAAAATATGCAATTAGAAGTGTTATGGAGGTGTCACCATTGCAGCACGAGAGGAAAAGAGGGAGACTGAGGGTGAGATGGAAGGATGTGGTGAAATGAGATATGAGGACAGAGGATGCGAGTTGAAAAGAGCCACAGCATCGAAGTATATGGAGAACCAAAACCCAATCGGTCACCGCCATGAAATAATGTAACTTTTGGCTATGAATAAGATTAACTCTTTTTGTGTTTCATTGTTGCATTCAGTCTGTGTTATTCATTATCGGTGTGTCTCAGTGTTGCATTTATTGTCCATGCGTTAAATCGCTGCACGGCTTGCCGTTCTCGTTTGTATGTATGTATGTTGAACTTCTTTTGCACCATACGCAGCCAACCGTTCAAGCACCAAATCTTGCCGCATGGCTGTCTCACGTGGGGTTTGTGCTCTGTGCTCTCTTGTCGATGGCCCATCTTGTTCGCTCGCTCCGTGGTGGCGGTCAAGGGCACTACGACAAGTGTGTGATCGCTCTGCGAGAGAACCACAAGGGCGATATGACCACGGTCGTCCACTACATCTTCTCGCATGCCCACGTTGCCAAGAAGAACGCTCTCGTCATCATGCTCATCGTAAGGCTGCTTTACCCGAGTGTGCGCATACACACATTGGTCATGCTTGTTTTGATAACAGAGATTTAAAGTCGTGAGAGCCAGATGTTCGTCTTTAATACAAAAAAAACGGTTAAATACATCATGCGCTTGATTATTTTCTTCACTGATGGTGATGGAGATATCAGAACATTCATTTTCTATCGGTAAAGTCACGTAGAAGGGAAGTAATAAAATAATAAAAATAAAACATAATAAAACAATTCTCACGACGTTTCGGCTACAACGCAAGCAGCCGTCTTCAGGTGAAGAATGAGACACTACCAAACTAGGAGCTTATATATAAGCTGCATTGGGGGTTGAAGAGCGCCTTAACAAAAAGAATGTGCATGTGAAGAGGGATTTAGCATATTCATGGAAAATGCGTAGGCGTTGGGCGGGGGGGTGTCAAAGTCATATTATGCCCATGCATTATGCAGGATCAGCAGCAACCAAGGGGGGTGCAGGGATTAGCAGTAACAAAGGAAAGGAATGTTAATGATACTGCTAATCCCTGCACCCCCCTTGGTTGCTGCTGATCCTGCATAATGCATGGGCATAATATGACTTTGACACCCCCCCGCCCAACGCCTACGCATTTTCCATGAATATGCTAAATCCCTCTTCACATGCACATTCTTTTTGTTAAGGCGCTCTTCAACCCCCAATGCAGCTTATATATAAGCTCCTAGTTTGGTAGTGTCTCATTCTTCACCTGAAGACGGCTGCTTGCGTTGTAGCCGAAACGTCGTGAGAAATGTTTTATTATGTTTTATTTTTATTATTTTATTACTTCCCTTCTACGTGACTTTACCGAAAGAAACAAGAAGATGAATCCCTGCAGTCACGAAAGCTTTAAATCGAAATTCATTTTCTAACTATGTGAATTGGACCCAAAGTGTCTCCCTGTTCTTGAGCATGGGGCAGTGCTCGTATCCATGGGCGGGAATGAAAATGCCACAGTCATGGCAATGGCACATATTGTGTGGACCAGTTTAACCCATGTGAAAAGCACCACTACTGACAGCCCACAGATTTCGCCGATGTCTGTTCGGATTATACTGTGTGTTGTTGGGCATGATGTCCGACATTTCATTCCACGTGATGGAAGCTTCTTGAAAACTGAGTTCTGCGAAAACACAATCGAAGAGCTATCCGGCACAACTGTGAAAACTTACACAGTCGCCACTAAAGCACTACTCATTTGATCAACCCAGGAGATAATGAGCTAAAACGACCTCCAACCAGGATTTGAACTTGTCAGCTTACGATTGTGAGTAGAGTTTTCTGCCACAATACATTTGTTTACCCAGGAAAGCCAGGTGGTACTAATAAGGGGTCTAACCAGAGCTTGATTTTATACTTAATATTTTCAGGTAACTGCGTCTCCAGACTTTTTTTTACAAGGGTTCTGCATTGGGATGTTAGACCAATATCGTTAATATGTTGGTTGTGTTGGAGGAAACCAAGAGTAACCTGGAGAAAATCCCGACATCAAAGGGGATAAAAAAAAATCTAAATCTTTATTCACATTATGTTTCAACAAGTAGTGCTTATTAGTTTTGTAAAGAAAAGAAAACATTCACAAAAAGTACTTGGTTACTTTTCAAGGTATTATAATTAAGCGTGTTATGGTTTTGTTGGAATTAATCTTTGTTGGACTTAATCTCTAACATATTTTGCAATGGACGTACTTACAGAAGTGCTAGACACTCCATTCGCATTCTAAATGCATCTAATGAGATGTGACAATCTGGATGCTTCTGCACTTAGGCACATTTTTGGCAAACAAGAGAAACTCACCAACACCGACATAATCAAACCACTTCTTGAGTCTGTTTCAGGCTTCTACCCATGGGTGTATAGAATATAGTCTGTCTCAGGAACCTCCATTAGAATGTTTGACCAATTCTCTAAATAGTGTTTTTATATACAAGGTAAAGGTGCATCCCTGCAATTTCTTGTTCACATCATTTCTAGTGGAAATGGTCTCCACGAGAGGGAGCTCTATGGAGCCCTTCCAGTAAAATATTTAGCAAATCTTCCACACAAGCCAGACGTCTTGGAAAAGGTGGGAGTACCCAAACTTTACCCTACCACACGCAACACTGCCGATTGACTAACGGTGGTGAATCCATTTCGACTGCTGGGTGGACGGAGGTGGGGGATATTTAAGAAATCTGCCAATTATTTCAATTTCCACGCCAAAACTAGTGACCTCTGGATTGGAAATCTAATGTGCTAACCATTATAGTGTCTCCTTTCTGCTTCTTATGAGTCGAAGTAAAGGACCCCTTGGTTGTTGCGACGACGCATTTGCAATATTAAAACACGAGTGGGAAAAGTAGCGCCGCGTCATTTTTTATTCAGTTTTTTTTTCCGTGCCGTTCCTCGCGGAAGGGCTCACATCAGCCGTGGCCGATGGATTTAACTTAATCACCTGGAACAGCTCCTGATCAGTAGGCGGGCCACCTGACGTGCGCTTCCCGCGATAGAAAGAAAGAAAAAACAGAGAGCAAGTGAGAGAGCGGGAAATTCGGGGCAGGCGCATCTGGCCGACCCGCGACTGGGGATCGGGTTAATCGCTGCACGTCCCCGACGATTAGCGTGCCCCGTTTAAACGCATTAACCCCCGTGCACAGACACACACGTGTGCACGCACACACTGTGGTGGATGCTCGGGGCGACACAGGGCCGCTGAGAATGAGGCCGCTTTGCACCATGCCCAGCAGCACAGGGCGTACGTTGGCTAGGCCTTTAATTGTTGTTTTTCTTGCACTGAAATTGAACCTCCTGTTTTTTTTCATGTATATTTATAGCAGGAGTGGCTCTCATCAGAAGTGTTGGTATTGATTCATGGATCAGCAGTTTTGATGGGGTTTTTTTAATTCGAATTGTATTTTTAAATACTGAAAGGAAAATATTAAAATTGGCACATACACCTGAGAGTATGTCGACCATGGAGATGGAGTGATGACATCAGCAGGTGTGCAGGTGTTAGATGGATTGTTACTTTGCAGGACCATCAGATACGGTGATGGCTTCGGGAGGCATTCATCCAGTAGTAAACTGATCATGGGCGATAAAAAAATAACAAGAAAAACGCATAACTCAAATACTCAGTGGCCTTTATTTGTAATCAGGTGAAAGCCCGTTGAGTCAAATAAACCCTTTGCAATGGAGACCTGGGTTAATATACAAGGAAGCAATGATCACAATACAAATATTTACTGCCGAATTGAAGACATTTAAGTATTGACCAGCAGTAAAGTGAGCATTCCAAATGGGTAAAATTAAATACAGTACAAAGCAAGTTAATATTATTTTTAAAAAATATGCACAAAAGTTGTTTAATTTAAACAGCTAAGTACAATAAATTGTAATATAAACACATTTTAGTGCTTTGATTCATACTAAATGCTTTCGAAATAGCTGCTGTAGTTTATTGTAGTATTAGTTTCCAATAATAACGCAGGATTAAATGCACCGGTTGCTGCCCACTCGCGCACGTTTTTTTTATTGATAACGGGAATAACGCAACTAGTGCAGTTTTTTTTTGCTGTGTGCGAGATCCTCGGGATGTGTCTGTGCGTGCGAAATAAAACAAAAATAAGATAAGAGGCCGGAGCAGACTAAATGAGAAAATAAAACCTGCCCGCATCCTCTTGCGTATTAGACGGCTGTCTCTGTTGGTCGTTAACAGAGGGCAATGGTGAACTTCTGGCAAAAAGCACGACCGGTATCAGAGGGAGGGCGAATCAGAGAGTAGTGGTTGGTGGGATTGGGGTGGGTGGAGGGGCACAGCAGAGAGGTCTGGCGCTCTCCCACCCGCCGCTTCATTTCCATCTTGCTCGTGCTGGGACCATCTCATTTCCCTTCCCAGTGCTAACGTCTTCACATTAAATATTTTCACCGCCTCTCTGTTCCAGCTCTGCACCATCCCCTTCCACCATAACCCCCCCGTCATTTTCACACCGCCCCCCCGCAACCCACCACCTCTCTCTCTCTCCTCTACCCCCTGCACCCATACCCGCCTCGCCACCCGGTAATCGGCCCGCGGAATGGGGCACGTGCTGCTTGGAATTCGCTCCTGTTTACAGTTATCTATTAATATTCCTCGGCTCTCAACGGGAGCGCGCGGCATGCGCGGTTGATTGGGTTTGCCGCGGGGTTATTAAATTTTCATGGGGGCCCCTGCCGTAAATGGCTTTGTTTATATCCGTCACGAGATGAGAGATTTTTTATTAGCGCTTGGTCCTCCGCAAACCCATTACCAGATAAGTATCTGGTGTCAGAGCAAGGAAGGGGCTGTGGAGGAACAAGCAACTTGCTGAATGGAATTCATCGCCGCATTTTCTGTTTTTCAGTAATGTCCATCCTTTTGAAGAAATCGTAGATTAATTTTCTAAATTAAACTTTACGTTCGTTTTATATGCAGTTAATCAATGTACTGTTTATAATGGGGAGATACATCGACACGTAGCATCATACTCTATACACACGGTTGTTGTCAAATTGTTTACAAATATAAATATACGGAAAAATGGTGGAAAATTGCTTTGAAGAGTTACATAGCGCGTTCAATTAAAAGTTTCCACGGGGAACATTTAATTCACTGCCTTTGCGGTATCGTTTATTGCATTGGTTTTATTTCGTTATTTCAAATAAATATTTATTTGGCTCAATTAAATTAGGTCGGGCAGCTTGTTGAAAGGAAGTGCTGGCGGTTTAATTGATTCCTTTGGTAAAAAGGACGTCCGAGTTTGCAGCGCGGGCGGAGCATTCTTATTTTAGCCGCAACTTGTCATGTGCATGAAAAAAAAACAGTGAAAATATATTCACTATAACATTAAACTTCTGATGCAGTATTTAATAACCCCTTCATGCAAACTAGCGAGAACACACTTGACAAATGATAATCTCGTGTACCTCAGTTGTCAACAACATCCCAGCCGCCACATGCGTAAAGATTACCCCGAGACTAACTGACAGCGTATTTAATTCAACACAGTTGTTTAACCAACCACCATCTAAAATAAACTGCCTTTGCCATATTCCATATATAAACACACACACAATGGAGTTATTAGTAGTAATTTGCAATTTACCAAGGAAAGCCTTGCTGAGTCTTGAGACACTGTTTTTCTGGAAAGCTCTACTTATGATGTTTGGCCAATTAATTCATTTCCTTATTGAGTATTTTTGCACATGGGAGGAAAACAGAATATTCTGCAAACACCCCATGCGTGCGAGGAGATAGCACAGTTTAAAACTCTGTTTTTGGTAAACACTTTATTTGTATTTCTTTACACTTTTCCCCCCAGTTATGTAATCACCGTGATGTTATGAGACCGATAAATTTTCATTCAGAACTCGCAATTAGCAATGCATCACCCAATTTCAGAGAAAGGCTCTGGAATAAGACGTCACATAACTATTTCCGAGTCCCTTCAAAAGGCCTCTTATCCACGGCAAGGGCAAACTTATTATATTCCCAGCAAAGAGTGTTCATTTCACGTCAGTAAAACTGAAATGTTCAATGCTCAGAACTGGAATAAGCTAAATTAAGTGACAAACTAAATTTAATACGATGGGTAATTATTGTGCAATCTTTGGTGACCATACTGAGACCTTCAGCTCATGATACTTGAAAACCTGGTTTAATCATGTCGCTGAAACCCAGATTTAAATCCAGAATTGGTGCCAGCTCAGTGACTCTGACACGGGCATTAGTTTCCCAAGGATCCAGCCACCTACCTATGCCGTTTGTCGCTGACTTATTATTGCTATTCATATTTTTTAAGTCAAAGATTCTTCCTGCTCAGATAAGTAACGGGGTGGCATTGATTTTGTCCCTGGCCCCGAGTCAGTGGTGGAAATTCCACATTTTTCTAGTGGGGACCAGGCTCTCCATAGAACACTCATAATTGACTCACCACAAAGTGGTCCTGATTTTATTGTTGCTTGAGGAGTGATCGTCGGAATTGATAATCAGCCATGATCTTTCCACTGCTGGATGAAGGCTGTCCCAAACCGTTTGCAGCACTTACAGTCTTGCAATGCAACAATCCATCTAGTATCGGCACACGGGCTGATTTAATTGCTCCTCCTCAAAAAAACTTTTCACCTACAGGTATCTATTTTACTTACTCACATGTGTCACCAGAAAGATAATGTTTCATTTTCTTTGTCAATGTCAATGTTTCTGTTCCGTATGTCATAGTGGGTAATATGCACCACTTATACATACTGGTAAGAAGCAAAATGGCGTTATTATCATTAGAATTGTTTGCATGACTCACATTCTCTCTCTGGCAGGACCAGCTGTTCGGGCGCGACCCCACCCTGACGGAGGAGCTCGCAGCTATCTTAAGCGAGCTCACTCAGCTCAGCAAGACCACCAACTCCAAGGTTGCCCTGCGTGCCCGTCAGGTGACCATCACCACCACGACCACTCCGCGCCATCACCAGCCCTTCCACCTTCGCAGCACAAACACCCAACATAAAATGTACACGGTGACAGAATGGCAGGTGTCACCTCCTTGAATCGAACTGCGAATTGAACCGTGACCCTGAATCGTGATAATCTATCTGATCGTTTTCTTGGTTCTTTCGGTAAAGTCACGTAGAAGGGACTTTACCGAAAGAACCAAGAAGATGAATCCCTGCAGTCACGAAAGCTTTAAATCGAAATATCTGATCGTTGTAGGGTAGTGAATCATTGTATTCGAAGGTCTTCTCCATACTGCTGTCAGCTAGGACCCATTCACAGTGTGGTGGCGAGATGTTAAGTACCTCACTTGGCATACAGGAGGGTATGGGTTCGATCCCGACCCTGACGCCTGTATATTTAGAGTTTGCATGTTCTGCCTGTAGTCGCATACGATTTACTACGGGTCCTCCGGTTTTTCCCTCCACATTTAGAAACATTCGTTTTGAGTATTTGGCTGCTTTAAATGTACACATGATAAGCCACTTAATTGACCTATCATTTGTGGCCAGTTTGCTTCTGAAAAAGAGCTTTTTCGCTCAGTTGGCCTTGACTGGTAAAATAAAAAATTAAACAATGTTTAGTTTATTCCCGTTAACTCTCGATTAACCATGGGCAGATTATCCGGCTTGCAGAAGAACTGTGCTCATCCTCTGCCTTTTACGTGTGAACTGGATTTATTGTTGGTTGCTCCTCACTCATCAGGGGTTAGTGACATAGTGCCTACGTGACCGCCAACGTATTGGGACATAAACTGATTACACTTAAGAAGCAATTAAAACAGACGACACATGTCTTCGCCCCGATTCTATGTGGGTATATCATACTTGTAAATGACATCCCTTTTCCCTTAGAAAATCGAGCATTGACTATGTAACTTTGTGTTCAGTGTTTTAGAGGTGCGGTCGCATCCAAACTCACTACATCCACATTCACAATGTATCGTATCGCTCGTGGTGCTGTTTGATGGCTCACTGTTCTGTTCCCTATAGTTATTCACACGCGGCTGTGCTCACTCATTAATTAGTATCCCACCCCCCACCGTTGTTGGCCGTCCAGTTTGGCTGGTGGCCGCACTTTTGCTATTATTATTCTCTGCTATCTCATGCGTGTTTTTTTTGCTACCGGCTCCAGGATAAATGGCCCCAACACCCTTCGCGTTCGTTTACCCCACCGCTACCTCCCCTGACCCGATTAAAACAAAAATCTATCGGTGCACCTTGTGTATACCCTCCAGCCTCTTGTTCTTGTTTAATTGCTTCTCGACGCCGTGCTAACGCCAGTGGTGTATTTCGCCCTTCAGAGTAACGCATTCATTTCGAGTCAATATAAATGCTACGCTTGCAATATTAGATGTAATATAACGGATAGGTGACCTTTATTTATAACCGGGTGAGAGCCCTTATTTATAGCTAGGTAATAACCATGCGGGGGGCTTGCACTGGTTGCATAGTGGATGGCCTGCTGCAATGTGAAGCTGGCAACCTGAGTTTGATGCATGGCCTTGGCTAAACGTTGGTGGCGAGTGATATTGAACCGAATTTTGGGTCCAACCTGCACTGACCAGAGTGGTGAAGTATGGTCAAACAACCCCCATTACTGACATGGCATGAAGAGGCCTTCATCCAGCAGTGTATTGAAAACATGGATTTATGTGTACATGTTCCCAAATGTCTAGTTCAGATATCACTCACCTCTTGCCACTCACTGATGTTAGCCCATTCTGAGTTCATAGTGCGCTGTGTCCTACATGCTTTGCCACCGCTCAGCTACCACTAAATATTTTTGTAATGTCAATCTTAAAAAAATTCGCAATTTTTTTTTATAACTTAAAATTAAAATTTAAAAGCATTTATTCCACAATGTACACATGGACAATGCATCACTGCTGATGTATGTGTTGTTTAGGTGCTCATAGCTTCCAATCTGCCCTCGTACGAGCTTCGGCACAATCAGGTGGAGTCAATCTTCCTCTCGGCCATCGACATGTTTGGGCATCAGTTCTGTCCTGAGAACCTGCAGGTGAGCATCTGTGCAGTACATCGTCATAGCGGTTAGAAATCTGTACTGAAATGACTCATCTCCAACATAAGTTGCAACGTCGTTTTCAATAATTAGTGTCGTCAGCATCATCATCATCATTGCCATTATTGTTTTTGTCGTCAACCTCATTATAATCAATGTCTTTAATTATTGACATCATCATCATCATTATCTTCATTGTAGTTATCATCATTAATATCATCCATGTACCAACTCTTGCTTTGCAGCAGTTTAGCTCGAAAAGAGTCTCTGCATACAACTCTGAATCTTAGCCATTGAATCAAAGACCTTCAGGGAAGGACAGTGTGGGAATTTATGAAACGGTGGGTAAGTCTCCAACTTTGGCCATTAAATATAATGCCCTTTATCTTACCTATTGAAACTAATGTTGGGCATGTAAAAATAATAACGGAAGTAAAATTTCACAGGGAAAAAAAAGACAAGAGTGCCTTTGTAGATTTATGTTGACCCCGCTGCTAATTTCCAGCAGCGCTATGATTCTCGCTGTATTTATGAGCAGTGTATAAGGGGAGCTGCCCGCTGTATTGAGTGTCTGCAATGGCACTCAAACACCTTTTAGGTGACAGCTGTTATTACACACAGGCAGTGACCAATGTGTATTAAGAATGTCCAGAATGGTCTGTACCAAAGTGGTAGCTTTGACAGCTAATAACTCGAAAATGACTGCAGATAAAACGACAACAGTTTCTGTAGTACGCCAACATTTGTCAGATGTTTAAATGTGGCGAATTTGAGCCAAAGATGTCAAGGAGGTATTTTTCTTGTCCTTTTCATCTCCCTTTAAAAAATATATTTTTTGTACAACTCAGTACGGACTAAACTGTGCAGTTATTATCGGTCTTGGCCTTGCCATAGGAATTGGATCTTTGATTGACACTGTTATTAAACCCGCATAACTCAAGTGCTTAGGCATTAAAAGAAAGTAAAAAAATACAGGGAAAAAAATGTCTATGCCGGTCAGTCCTGGCGTCTCTAATGTTTACGTGAGTGACAGTGCAGTAAGTGTTTATTGTAAATATTTGACGTAACATTATAACACATTGATATTCAGGAATTTTAAAGAAGGTCTTTATTCCACTCAGTTAAAGTATCCCATGGATTTACAGCATCAAATGTCATCGTGGACCCAGTTACATCGCATTGCCATTATTGTCTTAAATGGCAACGGGGTTTTATGTTGTATTGGAATTGAATATTGTATTAATCAGAACATGCAGCCTCTCAGACATCACAACCAAAAGGCATTCCAGATTTTTCTGGTTCAGAAACCTTCAGAGAAAAGCAAAGGACATCTCTGTTTTTATCAGAATCAGAATCTTTATACTGGAAGAATCCGCTGAGCTATGAAGCTTTTTTCCACAGATGTCCAGTATGGGCGGGTCAAAAATGTACAACAAACAATACAAAAACAGATTGGAGTGCAAATTATAGGAAAGCTAAGAAAGTCACTAAATATGAATACAAATAGAATATAAAGCACAAATTGTTAAGTACAACTATGAAAATAAAATAAAACTCTAAACTTAAATAAAGAACAACTAAATGCATTTAGGATTGAATGATTTGCTAATCTGCAGCGTATGATTACAGGTTGTGTGCATGTGTATATTAAATATACTCAAACTTAATTTGGAGCTTTCGTGACTGCAGGAATTATTCTTTGGTTCTTTCGGTAAAGTCACGTATAAAGATAAAATAATAAATGAAATTAAATACTAGCATACTAGTATTAATTTAATTTATTATTTTTTTATACGTGACTTTACCGAAAGAAGCAAAGAATTAAATATACTCTTTGTACTTTGGGAGAACGCTTCCTCTCAGAACCCTTTATCAACCTTCACACAATGGTAGAGTTTTCCTTCTTTCCTGCTGCCTCGAGTTCAAAACCAACCCCCCCCCCCCCCCCGACCACTGGTGCTGCCGACCCCATTCCCCTGTTCAAGTCCAAGCACAAAATCTTCCTTATCCCTTTTTTTCCCTCTGACCTCCCATCTATAAAGTGCATCTGATTTTAAAAATGTATATATATACTGTATCTCACCACGTTTTTCGCGATTCCTTGTGATGCACATGATCCATTCTTGTCCATCGTTTTGACATGCAGCCGCATTTCGGCGCTATATAAACCAATATCGTATTCTACTCTACACTGTGACATGCATAATACATTTATGGAATGGGTTTTCATTTGTAGTTAATATGCATCGCTTGATTGGTAAACCCGCATTAAACAAATTGAACTCAGCCCAACACAATTTTACCTTAGTGCTCCATTGTTAAATGTATTTTTTTTTCTCCATATTCTTCTCTCTCCCCCTCGTTGTGTATTGAACGCAGATTTTAAAACTGCACTATCACTTGGTTTGCAAATGTGCTGAGCTCGCCACAAACAGCGAAAGGTGTATTCTAATTTTAATTAATGCAAATTCTGTTGCCGCGTCGATGTGACCGGAAACCCCAAGTGTAATGCCCAACTGGTTAGGCAACTACATCCCGTTATGGTCAAAGTGATGGTCAGTGCAACTGTATAATTCTAGATTTGAAGTTTTCGTGACTGCAAGGATCCATACTCTTTGGTTCTTTCGGTAAAGTCACGTAGATGAAAAATATAAAATTATAAAATGTAGTTTCATTTTATTACTTATTATTATTATTTATATTTTTCATCTACGTGACTTTACCCAAAGAACAACTGGATAATATTCAACCAAATGTTTGTGAGTAATTAGAGTAAAATAAAAATTATGTTTTTTTCCCTTCACAACCTATAGAGTTATTTTGACAATGCATTAAGAGGTCGCTTAAATAGAGGTAAATTCAAAGTGAGCAACGGTCACTTTTTAAAATGTCTGTGAAAGGGTTGTTTGATATAAATAGACCATTGGTTATAAATGGAGGCTGATTTAAGTAGGTTTTCGATTAAATAGAACGTTGGTTGGTTTAAGTAGATCTCCATGAAAGTAAATGTTGGTAAATATACGTATATCTGCGATGAAAGTGAATGTCGTTTTAATTAAGCAGATCTCATCTTCTTGGTTCTTTCGGTAAAGTCACGTAGAAGGAAAATAATAAAAATAAAATATAATAAAATAATTCTCACGACGTTTCGGCCACAACGCAAGCAGCCGTCTTTAGGTGGAGAACAGGTCTGTCGAGAGACTCTGTCTGAGAATTATTTTATTATGTTATATTTTTATTATTTTATTATTTTCCTTCTACGTGACTTTACCGAAAGAACCAAGAAGATGAATCCCTGCAGTCACGAAAGCTTTAAATCGAAATTTAAGCAGATCTCGATGAAAATGAATGTGACTTTCAGTCCTAATCGATGGCTTTCATTGAGAATGACTTAAGGTCAACATGAGTCAACTTAAATGGATCTCGATGAATGGGAATGGTCCATTTGAATGCAAGTGATGGCCAATTAGAGCAGATCCCAATTGGAAGTGAATAGTGAACCACATAAGTAGATCTCCATTGAAGCGAGGGAGTGATTGATATAAGTAATGGTCAGTGAAAGTGAATATCATTAAGCGAAATGAAGTCGAACAGGTCCAGCTTTTCTGGTTTCGACCTACTCAACTCACCAGGTCAGTCCACATTATACCCATTCAAGGCTACATGCACCCCAGGTGGCGCTGTTTGCCCGCTTTTGTCCGCTGGCTGCAAGTGGACGCTAAATCATCATTACCACAGTTGCAGCATTCGTTTAAGCGTGTATGATAAGTATGATTATTTACGAAAGTCCTGCACATGCAAGTCATCAAGGCTGGGTTTTATCTCTAGCACGCAGCCACCCCATGCAACTCGCGACCTGGTGGTGGGCGGTGGGGTGGGGGGGTAGGGAAGGGACATTAATTCTAGATTTGAAGCTTTCGTGACTGCAATGATTCATATTCTTAGGTTTTTTCGGTAAAGTCACGTAGGTAAAACATCAAAATTAATAAAAATAAAATAAAACAAAAAATCACGACGTGTTGCCTCCGAAACGTCGTGATTTTTTGTTTTATTTTATTTGTATTAATTTTGATGTTTTACCTACGTGACTTTACCGAAAAAACCTAAGAATAGGGAAGGGACGTTAAATTATTTTATTTGGAACGCTTAATTGACGGCGCTGGTAGTTTTAGAGTGAGCTCCGTGGGTGTGTGCGTGTGCGTCCTCAGGGTTTTTTTTTATCGCCTGCCATTATCAATATTTAAATAGATCAATTGATAAATCAATGCAGGTTTTTCAACCAGGTGAGAGTCCATTAGGAGACTGTGTCTCGTCTGCAGCGAAGATCTGAGAGAATATAAAACGTGTTCGGGGAGGAGATGCACTAAACACAGAGAGATGAACGTAAACGCTGTGAAAGATGTACAGTGATCCCTCGTTTATCGCGGTTAATGGGGACCGGAACCCCTCGCGATAGGTGAAAATCCGCGAAGTAGGATTGGCCCCCTAGGAATTTTTGTATATGTGTGTGTGTGGGTACCAGAATGTTTAAAATATGTATATTTATACTTTATATATATATTTGACTTAAATCTATATAATTATAAAACCTTAATATAATACATTCACTCTCTCTCTCTCATACGATACGTATTATGGTGTTCTACACTCACCAATGACAGTAGTATCTTGAGACTTGACTCCAGTAATGACGACGACGACGATGACAATGACGATGACAATGACGACGATGACAGACCTGTGCAGTTCGATGAATGTGATGATGAATGATGATGATGGTGTTACTGCACAGGTATAATGAGGCCTTTAAATCAGTTTGAAAAATCCGCGATGCACTGAGGCCGCGAAACTTGAACCGCGAAGTGGCGAGGGATTACTGTAATTGAAATAATGAATGTGTGTTGAATAACAAAAGAGATGATGACTTCAAAAAGATTTGTGCAATATAATATTATACAGTTGAAAGTAACATAAATGACGATGCTTAAGCAATGAAATCATAGTGATATAATAAACAACACAATAATTATCAATTAAAATACAATACCTTTCATAGTTTATTGTAACCTATATCACTGTACTTGGAATTATTATGTTTGATAGGGATATGATCCCACCTCCCCCCCCCCCCCCCCCCCTTGACGATGAAATTGATTTGATTCAGGAATATTTTCTTTTTGTGAACATTGTTGTGAATGTAGCAGGGTACCCTGGTGGCTTTAGGAGTTTTAAGTGAACCCATTCTATGTAACATACATGGATGTGTATAGCCCGTTTTTCAGTCACCTGCTGGATCAGTGGCAGGGAGTGGAGGGAGGAAAACAGTGGAATTTGATTCACTGCCCTCTACTGCCCACAACACCTACTATACCTAGTTTTATGGGTGACGGTCACCCATCTAACCACTATCTAGACTCAAACCTGCTTAGCTTCTGAGGTCTATTGGGATGTGGCACATTCTGGATGATTTGGTTATATGTGCAATACATACAAATATAAAAAAACACCAATTGGCCTACACACATAGAATTATTCGATCCATGTATTGGGAGTTTAAGAATCAATATTACATCAATAAATTAATACATTGCTACTTATTCTTGGTTCTTTCTGTCAAGTCACGTAGAAGGGAAATAATAAAATAATAAAAATAAAGCAACAAAATTATTGTTTTGTTTTTTATAATTGAATTGGAAATTTATTATTATTTTATTATTTCCCTTCTACGTGACTTTACCGAAAAAACCAAGAATATGAATCCCTGCAGTCACGAAAGCTTTAAATCGAAACATTGCTACTTCCCAAATGTTTGTTATGCAAATAGATAATACCGCAGTAAAATTACTATACAAATCAAGGAGCTTGTTTTTATTCAGAAAGTTGTCTTGCACTCATGAGGTTTACATCAGTATTGGAGTAGTTCCTGTGCCTTTCATGTAAATTGTCGTTAAGAAGATGTTGGTGAAAGCGCTGTGTGAATGTGCTATCTTTTTTGCGACTGCCACTTGTGTTGTTTGTCAACTGCTGGAGACTTGAGAAAATACGTAAAATCCATCTCTGATGTCAAAGCTGTTGCGCGGTCGTGTGCTTAGGTACCACTTGTGCCGTACAGCTCGTTCCAACTTCAGTGGTCGTAGGATATTAATATTTCTGTTGTAGGAATAATCTCATTTGTTTACCTGAGAATGTCTCACTGAGTCACAACGCTGTATTCCAGGAGTTTCCTGTATCAGGATGAGGCATTCCCACGACACGAATGAGAGCATAACACTCAACATGTATAATCACTCATTTATTCGTCTGAAAACATCTTAATGTTCAGAGGACGGTAGAACTTGAGTAATTGTTGGTGCCGTCTCACCACCTGGCTGTTACCTTCTTGCTTGTCAGGCACAGATGAACTACGCTATATAAAACTAAATATTATTATAAACATCTACAGAGATGGGTTCAGGAACCAAGTTTCTGTATTGCTATCTCCTGGCCATATTGCAGCCTGGTGATTTTTGGAGTTTCTCAAATATGCATGAGCCACCAACCCATACCTCCGAAGTGATATATTGTAAGCACCACAACAGTGGTGTTTTTATATAGTTACCTCAATTATCCGTCTGTTATTATTGCTTCTTAAAGTAACCGGTTTACTTGCCCACGTGTTTTCAATCACATCGGCACTGATTCCATGGACCCTCGAAGAGTGAGGAGCAGTGAAAAATCAAGCACTTGCTTAAATATATGTTCCGAGATATTTTGCAAGTACGGTTAAAATGGGCAACCCAGATAAATTTACCCACTGATAATCGAGAGTTAGCTGTGCATTCAAATGAGGGACTACACCTCAGGCAAGTGATGTTGTATTCCGGAGGTGTACCGTGAGCAAGCCTTTTTAAATCCTTTATATTAAGTTCACTTGCTTGCTTGCTTGCGCGCTTACGACCGTGCAAATCTTTCGGTCGTTTTTTAACCCACTTCCCGTGATCCAATCGAGCTGACATTTTGCACACAGACTCGTTGTGCGTGACAATTTATTTTCGTGAAAATTTTTTTCCCCAAATTTTCCACTTTTTAGGAATTTTTTTAAAAATTTAATTTAAAATACCAATGTGATAAAAATGAAACTCTTACTCAAGAAAAACAGAAATGAATAATAAAATAAAACCTGATGCCACGCTTATAAAGGATTTATAGTGAAAAACTTTGTTTTTACGGGTTAATTTTTTACTAATCTCCTGTACAGGTGGCGTCTCGTAAAATGAAGACCCTCTGGGCCAGCCAGTGGCCATTGTACACGTGTATGATCCCCTACGGCCAGTTGGTCCCCGTCGGTCAATGAGGGTGGAATGGATGTGGAAATAGGATGTCCTGCCTAATTCTCGCTGCAGAAACTCATCATTTCGGAGACATCGATCTTTGATGTGCTTCCCAACTTCTTCTACCACAGCAACCAGATCGTGAGGATGGCTGCAGTTAGAGGTAAGAAAGCCCTCTTGGCGGGGGGGGGGGGGGCATAATGATGAAAATGTGAAGATGTTGTGCAGCGTTGTCATTGCCCAGTGCACAGATATATTGGCAACATGGGGAATCTTTTTTAGTGAATTATAGTCATATCAGATTTTTAAGAAAGTGACCAGAAATATCTTCTTGGTTCTTTCGGTAAAGTCACGTAGAAGGGAAATAATAAAATTAAAACATAATAAAATAATTCTCACGACGTTTCGGCCACAACGCAAGCAGCCGTCCTCAGGTGAAGAACAGGTCTGTCGGAAAGACAGCTTCTGAATGAAACACCACCAGGCTTGGAGCGTATATTTAAGCTGGGTTGGAGGGGGAAGAGTGCCTTGACAAAATTTTATTATTTCCCTTCTACGTGACTTTACCGAAAGAACCAAGAAGATGAATCCCTGCAGTCACGAAAGCTTTAAATCGAAATTTGACCAGAAATTATTTCAGTAAGTCTCTATGGCAGGGAATGGAGGTTGATCGAATACATCTCTATAAAGGTAAATGCAGGTAGACTTTATAGATCTTTATGACATTAATTCGAGGTCACATTAACAGATATGTGAAACTGAACAGAGGCAGCCATAATAGATCTCCAGTTAAGTGAATGTAGTTCACTGCTGTTAACAAATGTCTCTGAAAGTAATGGAGCTTACTCGAATAGGTCTCTTTAAATGAACAGCTTTTGATTTAATCTATTAGACAGAATGGCCATCTCTTGAGTATACAGTTCTATCTCTACAGAGTCAATGGCAGCTGATTAACACACAACACAAGTTTAGCAGTTTTGCATCTTTTCTCCCCTATCTACAACACCCCGTCACCAGTGAGTAACCCTCTCATGCTTGTGTACATGCGTAACCCACCTGGGCTCCCCACTGTGCTGCTTCTGCCATTCATCTCGGTCAGTTAACCCGCAACGCCGGGGCCCTGTTCTGTAACCCCCTGCCAGCAAACCTTTGAGAGTTCACCTGGCCTCAAATTACCTAATTTGGCACAAGCATGCGTACATGTGTGTCCGCGTGTCTTTGTATGCGCATAGTGTAGAGCGGTTAGCACGGTGTGCAACTAATCCGGCGACCCAAGTTCGATTCCCGCTCCACCGAGTCGATGTGAGACCCTTCGTCCGATGTTGTCAGTTGTGTCAATTTAAATACTCGAGTCCCATCGTCCAATTGTACGTGTGTGTTGTGTGTGTCTGTGTTTATAAACACAGTCACAGTCCGATTGTACGGGTATGTCTATGTGTTCTCGCTCACGGCCAACACCAGTGACGATTATCTGAACTGGTCCTGGGCCTCACCTAGGGCGACTTGGCCTCAAATGAGTACCTGGTGCAATGTGTAAACATCGTCACTGGGGGGACAAAGGCGACAGGGCATGGTGCTGGCTTCGTGTGCCTTGCCCAGCTTTCATAGGTGGTCGCTAACAGCACTTGCCGTACAGTCTATTAAGGCTATACGGGTGATCTTTGTCTTCTTGTCTTTGCACGTGTGCCCACCTAGGTGTACGTGCGGAGAGCGTACATTGCGTACGAGCTTAACAGCCTGCAGCACCAGCAGTTCAGGGACGGCACCTGCATCGTCGAGTTCCAGTTCATGCTGCCCTCCTCCCATCCCAACAGGTTGTAGCGCTGCTTTCGCCCTCTCCTCGCGCCCCTGATCGGATCCGTTTGTGTCTCCAGCTTCGATCCCTTCAAAGAAACCTCTTTCTGTTCCTCATCCTTTTCTGTGTCTACTCCACATTGCACTTCCCAGCATCCAAGTCCACTATAGTCTTGTAATTCTGTGTTTGTATCCCCTTTTCACCCCTTTGTTGAAACATACTCTCCTTCTGATGCTTCTGTGTCAGATCCCTATTTCACCTGATTTTCTGCTGATTTTCAGTAGAAGAAATTCCAAACTGCACTGAATATCGACACTTTTTTTAAAAATAGGCACATTATAAATGCTTCTCTGTTTATATTTTGCAGAAGTTATTCTCGTAATGCATAGTTTGCTTTTGAGTAATTTTACAAGTATAAACAAAAAATACATAAAACACAGTTCAGTGCGTTGCAGATCTTCTTATTCCTCTTCGGCGTATATATGTAAACGTATATACATAGATAGGGGCGCACACGGCTTACCGCGTCAAGCAGTCGAGCGGCCAGGTCGAATCACGCCCATTTATCTCCCTCTGTCGACCCATCTCTGTGCCTTCTCCTCCCGCACCCTCGAGTCTCAGCCACCTTGCTGCTCCCTCGGCTGCAGATCCGTTGCTCTGTTAATCAAGCAATCGACCGGTGTGCATTCCCTTTCGGTTGGGCTCATTCGTTCCTACGTCCTGCACGTCTGCTCGTCCGCTCCGTTATCTTGTCTGCCGCTAAACCGTCGCGCTATTGGCATTTTTTGGTCCACCTTCCCGTGTTGATCATTTTTCTTTTTTTTGTGTGTGTGTTTCTTTTTGTTGTTGTTGAGGGTTTATGCGCTGCAGGCTGCTAGGCTTTGTTAGTATGCAAGTGTATAGATCTTAGTGTTAAAGGTCGTGGGAATTTATTTGTCCATATTCCATGGTTGGTGAAAGGTGGGAGCATTAAAGTGCAGTACAACATTTTTATTTTGCTCTACTGCTGTCTGCTGACCACCATGGAGCCACTCCACAGCTGCCCGATGATGAGCTGGCGTGCATGGTGGTCACTCACCTCTGGTATTTATTTAATATAAATTTTCGCCATTTTTCATGCGTCCACGATTAAGACCTCACCTCCCGTGTAATAAAAGAGGGTTTTACTGAATGGGGTTAGTGGTTTGACAATAATTGTTCATTGTTACCTTCAAGGTTCCTTATCAGGAGGTTAATGCTGTAAGATATTTGATAAATTTTTTTTTTTTGTATACAGAAAACCCATGCAACATAGGGGAATAGTTCTCAAATTCCACACAGTTTAAAAAAAATACTTTGTCTCCTACAGTCAGACACAACCTCATTGCCCCCCATTCAGAAGTGTTCCTCACAAATAAGTTATGGCACCGTCTATGCGTGGTCCACCAACCTCCCCACATATAAAATGAACGGACATGTTAACCAACCCCCCCCCCCCCGTACGCTGAAGCCACCTTAATCAACAAGCTAACGACGGTGGGGCCGGTGCGTGGGCAACCGGAGGCACGCGGAGTAGTTAGCGGCGGGCAGTGCTGATGATGAGACGGAGATTGAGAGCAGCAGCCGAGGCCCTTGATAAGCCTCCGCGGAGATGCTGCCGTCGCTTTTATAGCACGCGGGGTTCCTCCGTGTATACCTGCGGCTTTAATTACTGCGCTATGATTCATGGCCGCTTTGAAGCCATGTAACAGTGGGGGTTTTTTGGCGGTACGGCATAGAGAAAGGGGGGTGGGAGGGTCGGTGGTGGAGGGGCCAGCTTGGCTCTGCTGTTCGTTGGTATTGGTTAGGAGGGCGGGCATGCATTGGTAGGCGTTGCGAATAATAGTGTGAGGATCTCCTTACTTTCATCCTTTTATCTTCCTTTAAACCGCATCCTTCTCATCTGCCTTCCTCCCTGTCCCTGCAACCACTTCCTTCCCTCCCCGCATCGCATGGTGTCTGCTCAATATCGGCCTGTCAAGCTGTGATGGTTGCACGGCACACACTTGGCTTGGCACGCCACACTTGCCCTATTCCTCTCTCTCTCTCCCGCCCTTGTGTCCGTCCGTTCGTACGTTTTTCTGTCCGCCAGCTTTCCCGCCTGTCTGTCGTTTCTCCTCTTGATTGATGACGGGTGGGACTCAGGAGTTCCGTCTTTAAGTCCCCGCAATTCAGATCACAGATCAACGCCTGACTCTGCCGCAGGCTCTGGTGGGACGCTCTTGCCGGCAGGTGTCCCAGGGCCTGACGTCGTGAAAAAAATTGAAATTTTTTTTTTTAATTCTGAGCCAAAAGTAGATTTTTTTTTTTGCCTCTCTACACCCCTATCCCCGCTGTGTGCCAACGTGTCTTGTATTTTTCAAATAAAGGGAGAGAAAGGGGTAAAAAGACGCACCACGGGGCTCTTCAACTAATGCAAACCACATACAGTCATTTGTTACAGTAATGTGCATAGTTCATTTTCTGCCCTGTTGGACGCTTTACAGTACTTGCGCTGCATTTTTAATCTCACCCCCCCCCCCCCACTCCTTCTATGCTTATTTCCATATTGATCGTATGTTCAGAAATCCGTGCGCTGAGTGAACAAGTGCGTGCATACGCATATATGTGTGTGTATGCGTCTGTGAACTTGAATGAAGCGGTAGCACAGTGATTAGTGCACTGAGCTACAAGGCCGGAGAACCGAGTTCCATTCCTTCCAATGCCTAACATAGGTGGCGAGTTATTTGTGAACCGTTTAGCTTACCAATAACAACATGAATCTGTCCCTTTGCCTACTGTAAAGTAAGTCTTCACTATTTCATGTCACTTCACAATGCACTTAGTCTGGCACCAGCTCCCTTGCCCTTACTTTGTGATAAATACGAGCTGTGTGTGTTGCGTGTATATTTTGGTTACATGTTTTTTGTGTCAATGTGGGGAGTGGTAGCGTCATGGTTAGCATACTGTGCTACAAACTCGGTGACTTGGGTTCGATTCCTGACCGTGGCTAACATCAGTAGTGGTTATTTAAACCGATCCTGGGCCTCCCCTTGGGTGTAAACATCAGAACTTGTGAGACAAAGGTGGCTGGGCATGGTGCTAACCACCAGAGGTGGGACAAAGTCATTGTTATGCAAGTCCAAGTCGAGTCTGAAGTCATCAAATTCATGACTCGAGTCTGACTCGAGTCCAAGTCACATGACTCGAGTCCACACCTCAGAGGTGGGACAAAGTCATTGTTATGCAAGTCCAAGTCGAGTCTGAAGTCATCAAATTCATGACTCGAGTCTGACTCGAGTCCAAGTCACATGACTCGAGTCCACACCTCTGCTAACCACAGCAACCTCGTTTGTGGCATACTGGCCTTATTAAGTGCTCACAAACAACATTTGTCCAAACAGTCTGTTAAAGGCTATACAGGGGATCTTTGTATTTGTTAGAGTATGTATATATGTTCATGTGTGTGTCTATGTGTGTTCGGATGAGTGAGTGTATTGATTAGTGAGTGCATATATGTATTCGAGAGTATGAGTGTATCTGTGTGTAAATGCAGAACGCTGTGTAAAAATGCAGCGCATGGCAATTCCAGTTTCATTTGAAAAAAAGTTCGGAAAATTTGTCTCGCTCACTTATTTTTTATATATTTTGATATTTTTTCAGCAAGCTGCTATTAACAGGTGCCTTCTGGCCATCATTAGTTACTCATTTAAAACTCAGCACAAGTTTTTTTTTTTAATGCTTCATCTCCTTCCAAAAATACAATATGAGATTCAGACCTCCCCTGCGGTGAAGGCATCACTAATAATGCTCGATTTGAATGAACAGCTTCAAAATCATTCAAACAAATCACCTTCCTCTCCCTGAAAACATATTTCTTTAATACACTTTGCCTTTGCTACTCTCTCCGCTGCGAGATAAGCTGCACGTATATTTATTTGACGCTGCAATTGTATTGTCATGAGCCAAAATATTTATCTAAAATATCTCCCATCTCTCATATTTTTGTTTCGCCTGATGCATTGCGTGCGGTAAATTCCGCCTAACGCTGTTGTCACTGCAGCGGATGCAACATTACTAATGCGCAAAAAATGTGTGCGTATGTGTGTATGAAAAAGCATGTGTGATCTGTTCACCTATTGCTAAATATTAATTCTTGAGGTCGCTCAGCAGGAGAGGCAGCGGCTCGCAATCGGAAGGTTGTGAGTTTCAAATCTTGTTTGTGGAATTGACTCAGACCATTATCCCTCCAGGTTGATAAAATGAGTATTTCTTTCTAGGGCAAGTCAAGAGTTTGTTGTCCTATGGATAGACTTACCTCCACCATGGGAATGTGGAATTTACACCACTGGCTCAGGGCTGTACACAGGATTTTAGCACCACCTCAATGCTCATTAGTGCAGGAAAGCACTTTTTTTCTTAATAACATTGCAGCTATTGACAGTGTCACCTCTGAGTAGTTGAGTGACCCCCCCCCCCCCCCTCCAAACAGCCACCTACTTACTCAGCTGTTGGACATCGTTATCCTTTTGTGGTAGTAACGTCCCCGGGGCCTCAATGCATGACAGGTTAACAATAACCCACACGGCGTTGATTGCCTTTGGAATTGTGGCCACTTACAATAATGGATTAATGAGGCGACGTATTGTTATGTTATGCATGGTGTAATTGTCAGTGAAATGTGCGCGTGCGTGTCACGGATTGTGGACACTTGGCACCCGTGCAAATGGTGGCGCCAGACGCGGTGTGTTTGCGATGATGTGTCCGGCAGGGTTGGGGGAAGGGGATCAGAGGGGCGAGTGGGAAAGGGGAGGAGGGGAGGGGGGGGCTGTTTTCTCGGGGGGCATGGTGGCCTCAGCTGCAGGGCAAGCGGCATTTCTTTAGAAACAAAGTCAAACCTTGGCTCTTGGCGATAACACACGTACACAGGGAGAAAATAACCCCAATGAGAAATACAGTATTACAAAGGGGCTTACACACACCTGTACACACACACACGCATCACGTACATGCACGTACACACATTCAAATTCATTTGTGTTTTTCAATGCGTTAATATGAAATTGTGCGCAGGCATTGCTCTGGCCCTCGATGTGCGCCCGGCAGATAGAGCTGGGCCAGAGCGCCAGGCGTATCTGAATTTTCGGCTGAAAAAATGTAATCAACTATTTGCAATTTCAGCTCTGCGAATTGAATGGGGGGGTTGGGGGGGGGGTGTTGGGTGGGGGAGATGTTAACACGATGACGGAGGTGCGAGCCTAGGAATTTCTGTGGCATGAAGTCCCACAAGGCATGGCCCCAACATTCCTCCACGTAATGACACGTTATGTTAATTGATGAATCAAATTCTCCATTTCGGTATTTGTGATGTGTGCGAATCGAAAGGGGGCATGCTTGCCTCTGAGGCCAATGACCTTCGGGTCACACACACACACGAAAAAATCACGCTGTTCCAGTGTCACTGAAGGTGCCATTCCACAACAGGCAGGTTAAGGCAGGCGGTGACCTTGTGGCTGCATTTGCACACGTGACAAATATTATATACATGCACCAAAATGTTTACGTGGATTAACTGAACGCCTGTCACTTTCATAAAGATGTGATAATCAGAATCTGTATTTATCCTGGAGAAATCCGAAGAATTATGTAGGGGCAAGTCAGAATTAAAGTTTCATAGAGTTATATTAAAATGATGAATATTAATTTTCACGTGATGTCTATTAAATAAATTGACATTCAATTTCATCGAGATCCGTTAATTAAAGTGATTTACATTAACTTTCATCGAGCTATAGTAAAGCTATTGAAATTCTTTGTCATAGAGTTCTATTAAAACGGCTGCAATTCACATTCTCTGAGGTGTCTTTAAGTGATTGATATTCTTTTCCACTGTATTGCAGTGACCTCCATTGCATTCCAACGCGTTTCTATATTGCCGTGGGTATTTGCAGTAAAAGGAACACAATAGAAGGTTATGGAGGGCATTTTAATAGAGCTCTATGAAAGTGAACGGCGGTCGGTTTAACTGCGTCAAATTTAACACTTTTTGCAGATTTCTACCTCCTTATAGCACCACCTGTCTTACTAATCACATTCCTACACGATCATTGTCTCCTTGTGAAACCTTCTCTGTTCTCTCTGTACTTCTCCCCAGAGAAACAAACGCACTCAATGATTCATACGTGCGTTGTTTTTAACAGTCAGCACTAATCACTAGCCTCACCCAGCAGGTGATTGAACAAAAGCAAAAGGGCTGTACGTGCACGTGCACGGCAACAGTTGGGTGGCACGATGTCGGAGGCCAGAGTCTTCTGCAAACGGTTATGTCCAGCGATGTGCGGCGCTAGCTGTTTGAGCGAGGACCACAGTGGAGCGATAAGACACGCGAGTTGCGCCGCTGCTGATGCCACCCGTCTCGGCACTCGCGATTGGTGCCCGTCGCTGCCGTCGACGCGTACCGAATCCACGTGTTGCGTACTTGCCAACCATGCCTATTGAGGCGGTAGGCTGCTGGATTTCAGATTTTTCGAAGCTACTCAATCGCTTTGCGAGATATTTGTAAAAAAATTATGTCGACGTAATATTCCTTCAATATATGCAGTAAAAGAGGGTTTTAAAATTGGGTGGTCGCTGCTTAGTTTGGCAGGGTTGGCAAGTATGGTGTTGTACTAACACCCACTAATCGTGATCCATCTCCTCTCTTAATTGATTGCAGGGGCAGCATACCCACACTGAACAGGTACGACAGGAAGCAGACCAGACGTACAGTGGGACCTTCTTAATCGCACCTTGTATGGGAACGAATGAAATAACATTATTGCAGTTACTCAACTATCTATGCTTGACTATGGCATCTGAAATGTTGTGTATGAATAAAGCTTGGAATTTTGTTTTCAATTCGATCATAAGCAAAACGTCTTATAACCAGGTGATGGTTAAGAGGGTTCCATTGTTTTAAATGTATGTTTTTGCATATACCAGTTGACGCACAGCCAGAGTATTGCTATCCTCATGCAGGGGCTTTGCAAACTCTATTCATCGCGTCCCACATTGGTCAGTCCAGGTTTACATGTTTACCAGTGTCTGCTATCCACACGTACATGTTTAAATCGATGTGCACTGCATCGTGTCTTAACGGTTGGTAATCATGGAAACCTGGAATTGTGGTGGAGTGTGTGAAGTCTGGAGTTTTTAAAATCCTGCCCTAACAGCTTCGAAGTTTTGCTTTTCATTCTCATTTTCATGCATAACATCTGGCCAGATGTTTAAATAAAAAAGCTAACCTGTAAACAATTGGCATTGTTCATTCGATGGCTACCGACACGCTCAGGCTGATCACCATTGAACCTTTGAATTCAGTGGTGATCAGTTGGAGCGTGTTGGTGACCACCTTTGAAAACCAGATTTAACATAAGTACTACAAAATATGTTTTATTACAATAAAACACTTGATTAACAATATGTATACATGCTGGCCGGGTGTGCGATCTTCATCCAGTATGGACATTCCGAAAGGAAATCCTTGGTGAGATCAGTTTTGTTTGGTCGTACACTTGACCACTTGCTTGTCAAGATGTTTGATAGTCAGCCACTAAATCGCTGAGCGAATGTTTAACGAATCGTGCGGTGAAAAAGTGCTTTGTCAAAAGTTTGCTTTCCATCTTTTGGTGCCGTTATGAACACCGATCCATTTTCCCATCCAGCCAAATGCTCTACGTGCATCATTTTTTTTGCGCTTCTGCAAAGTGACCTTTTCTGTGTTGTTTGTGTCACTGGTGGGATGTTTTTCGTGGTGGTGATGGTAGTGGGATTTTTTTAACGGTTTTAATGTTGCAAAATGTTGGTGCTTTATTTTAAATCAGGACTCCCGTCCCCCCGGCTTTATTAGGATTAATTTGATGTGTTCCGTGCACTTTGTCCCGCCGCGTATGTCTTACCGAAGGCTTATTAACGTGTCCCGTGCAAGTGTCTTCGTTTGGTTCTCTCGAGCGTTGCCGCCTAATTTAAAAAAATTGCGTGTCACTAGAAAAAAAATACCGTCACCGTGTACGGTGACTTAAGGAGTATACTTTTTTATTTTCAACGAAAACATCCTAAACTTAGATAGATGTAAGAACAACAATTGTAAATGTGTAATGAAGATTCATTTGAACGTTATCCAACTGGAAGAGACATCTCGCTCTTTTTCAGAAGTTTGCCTGCTACTTTTAAACCATTACAGATTTGAGAGAACTTTTAAAGGAACCATCAGCACAAATTTCCTAAAAACATAATCGATTCTTGCACTGCTTAAGTTAGTTTTAGGGCAGGGGTGAGGAACTTGTGGGCCATGGTCTGAATACAGCCTACGACTCCATTTCATACGGCCCACGGCCACATGAGGCCTATCACTTCTAAATGGGCTTCAAATGATATTTATATGTCACCGCAAACATTCTTCTAACTGCATCAGTCAGGTACTAAGGGGAGAATATTTTCAATCTGGCAACAGTGTTCCTAATTTTAGCTCGCTCAGTCATTTCTGTTACAGCAAGGGTCTCTTGCAGTGACGTAAGTGACTGAGATGCGTGGTCTGCAAAACGTACTTGAAAACCCTCTGAAAGGAATAGGTTTCCCCACCCCTGCTTTAGGTTGACCATAAAAATTAAAGAACAATAGTTAACCGCATGCATCCCATCGGTTGCGATGGTAAGTTTGTTGCCATTTCTCTCGTTGATTTTCTTTCTCCCCTTCCCCGTCTATCTCTCTCCGTCACTCGCTTTCTCCGGTGCCATGGGGTTAGGATGTCATTCCCATCGAACCTGCATCACGCAGGGCTGACGCGCGCCGTGAGCGTAACCGAGGTGCTGCTTGACAACACCTTCACGCCGCCGTGCCAGCGCATGGGCGCCATGGTGGCCTTCCACTCCTTCGAGGACTTCGTCAGGTACGCGAGAGTGGTGGCCAAGCGGGCAGGCAGACAGACATCTCCGGTGACACATATTCTCCTCCTACCCAGCTGCCGGCGTCTGGTCACCATTTGATTGATGGTGGTTGTGGTGATGGTGATAGTGGTAGAATAGTGCAGCAGTGCCAAATTGGTGTCTCCCGAGCCGCATGCGGTTCTTTAATCCACCACATGCGGCTCTATCAAAGGCGCATAATGTAGAACATACTATCACAGTAGCAAAGAATAACGAATTACTCTGGTGCTGTGCCGAAAACTGTCTATATATATACACTTATATGTACACTTGGGTCTTTACAGAACTCATGGGTACTTTTTGACTCTTGGTCTGTTACAGCTTGACCACCCCTGGTGTAGTGGTTATCGCGCTGCACTACGAAATAAGAAACCCTGGGTTTGATTCTCGGCCACGGGTCAACATTAGTGGCGAGTGATACCAGAAGTGGTTATGGGCCTCAAAAAGAGTCTTGGAAAAATATTCTGTTCGTGAGCACTTATTAAAGGTGGCATGGTGCACGAATGGGTGGCGTGTCGAGCACCAATCATGGCCAGCTTTGCCTTCACAATGCCAATATTTACACACCACACCAGGAACTCATTTAAAGTCTTGAGATGACCTACGAGAGGCTTACCACCGGTTCTGTTCGGTTACCTGCCATGGCATGGAATCGAACTTGGGTCACTGGGTTTATCGTGCAGTGCACAAATCACTATGGTATCCCCAATTAATAATTGAATGCTCCGTGTTATTACTCATCATGAGCCGGTTGAGACAAATTCCCTTCAGCAAGAGAGATCTTATTTTTATTATTCTATCTACGTGACTTTACCGAAAGAACCAAAGAATAAGAGAGATCTATAACAATCTCTGCAGCGGTGGTAATGAATATGTTACTGCTCTTGGTTCTTGCACAAAATGATGACGATGATGGCATTCATGCTCATCACATGACAGGGACTTTGAGGAGGTGATGAAGCATTTCTCGGATTCACCTCCGGACAGTCCCATCTTCCTGGAGCCCGGGCGCTCCACCCTGTACGCAGAGGAGGACAGCAAGGTGAGCGAATCGTACGAACTCCGTCGCACACATCCCCGCAGCTGTGCGCCCTTCACCGGGTGCTCCGCTTGGTAACCCGGTTCCGGATCAGCTTAGCTCAGCTGGACCTCAGCCACTGGGCCCTTCACTTGCCAAGAGCTCTCTTTTCCCCCATCGAGTGCCCTCGCAAATTTCACGAGCGCTCTCACTCACCTACCAAGTGCCCTTTTGTGCCCCGCGGAGTGCCCTTACACCCTGCCAAGTGCTTCTAGAGTCGGCCAATTATATTCTCTCGTATGTAATGGAACAAAAAAAACCTCCTACGCAACACGCACGCACTCTGCTAGGTGGTTAATGTTGTCATATATTGTATAATTTAAAGCATTATTTTTTTTAAACCTCTTTTTAATAAAGCTATTTTTCTTGCTAATTAAGTCAGGGTTGTTTATTCGTTTAAATTTTCGCATTTTTGCATGATAAATTCTGTCCGTCTCAAAATGAAGAGCACATAATGACTGCAACAACAACAACAGGAATAAGAGTGATAAACATTTTCCCCCAGATATGTACTCGCTACCTTTGCTTCGTGTATGCTTTAATTTCTAATAATTTACACTCCTTTGTCACTCCACTGCTGAATGAGGGCTTTCCCACACCATGTGGTTCAGTGTAGGGTGAGTGAAGAAGGTTGGTAGGTCCATGACTGGTTTAGATATCACTCACAACTTCATGTTAGCCGTGGCCAGGAATCGAACTCAGATCGCCAAGTTCAGAGTGTTCTGCATAAACTAGTGTGCCACCACTCTACTTGACCTCTTCATCCTCATCACTGTTGCTCTATCCACTGCTGGGTGATGTCCTCCCCATGCTTAAACCTGCCCCTCACAGTCCTGCAATGCCGCAGTCTATATCACCCCTGAAACATGAGCTGATCTCATCATTCCATCTCTGCAGTGTCATCCTTTTTATATATATTACCCTTTGTCAGTTCACTGCTAGATGAAGGTTTCCCCATGTTTTGTTTGTCATTGGGGTTGTTTGACAATACCATGCTGGCCAGTGCTGGGTTGGTTATGGGAGGTACCTAGGATCTGTTGAGATATCACTCAACACTGACAGCCATGGCCTGGAATTAAGTCACTGGGTTGATAGTGCAGTGTGGAAATCACCTTTACCACCACTCCACCCAATGGGCTGTTCATCGTAATCATCATCATCATCATCACCAATGATCCATCCACTGCTGGATGAAGGCTTCCCCATGCTGACTCCATCCCTGACTGTTCTACGACGCCGCAGTGCACACTCACTTTTGCACATGAGCTGATGGTCATCACTCCATCTCCACGTTGGTAAGCTTCTCTTACCTGACCATAAATAGAGGTTGACTACTCCTGCTACATGCCATGACGTAACACCACTTCGTGCTAATAAAACACAAATAATTGCAAAAAAAAACACACCGACAGAGGAGTAACGGTGCCGGATGTTTTCAGAGTGTGCGACAGGACCCGATCCACATCCTGAACGTGGCCATCAAGATAGACAGCGATACGGAGGATGATGAGCTGGTGACCGTGCTGCGTGACTTCACACAGTCCAAGGTGAGTGGGGAGCGTGCGGCCAGCGGAGAGACTTTGTTGTCAGCAAAGTATGGGCAGTCAAAGTGTCTTCCAGTACAAACGTGTAATACGACTTGCACTCATCTGCTTTGGTGGCCCTCAGCCAGTGATGTAAATTCACCATTTTAATGGCGAGGGCCAATATTTTCAAAGGAAGACCACTTCATTAGACCTCCTTTGCCAGTACCAAAATATAATAATAGGGTTTTCCCCCTTTTTTCTGGCAACAAAACTGAAACCTTTTACAAGGATGCATGTCTGCATTAACCAATTGGTGCTCGACCAGAAGAGCACTCCTCTGTTCGAGCACCAATTGGGTCGAGGCTCAAAAGAAAGCCGTCCCTTGGTGTGGACCAATCAGTTTGAAGGACAATGCATATATCATCATAGTGTGTTTTTTGTTTGCATTTGACTGCAAGTATTGTGGTTAATGCAGACATGTATCCTTGTAAAAGGTTTCAGTTTTGTTGCCAGAAAAAAGGGGAAAACCTCTATTATTATTATTATAGGAAGACCACTGTTTAAATTCCCACTTGGTGGTACCTATGTTATTGATTACAAATTTATGATGGGCAGTCAATTCATGATATGGTTTTGAACTCAGAACCTGATGTTTTGAGTTGCACTTGCCATGTGCATTTTGATGTTGTTGGGATTTGAACTTAAGTCATCATGCCTCATAGGACAGTATGCTAGCTTGTTAACTGAGAAGTAGTTTACACCATTGGAACCTCATTTGCCAGTAAAAAATATGATAATTGTTTTTTTACCCTTTTATCTGGCAACAAAACTGACACATTTTTTACAAGGAGTCATGTTTGCATAGACCGCAATACCTGCAGTTATAATGCAAACAAAAAACACAACTTTGATAATGTATGCACTGTCTTTAAAGTTGATTGGTCCACACCCGAGACAGCTTTCCTTAGAGCCTAGTCTCACATGGTGACGCCTTTTGGCGTCATCTGGTCCAACACCATGTGAGACTAGGCTCTAAGGAAAGCTGTCTCGGGTGTGGACCAATCAACTTTTAAGGACAGTGCATACATTATCAGAGTTGTGTTTTTTGTTTGCATTATGACTGCAGGTATTGTGGTCTATGCAAACATGACTCCTTGTAAAAAAAGGTGTCAGTTTTGTTGCCAGATAGAAGGGTAAAAAACCAATTATGAGAAGTAGTTCTGAGATATTTACTTCAGTGCACTATTCTCGAACAGGAAGGGTTACGCTGCTCTGCGAGAGACCCAAATGGATCCTTAGTCTCGTGACATTGATAACACAATCAACTTGAAATGAGTTCTAGATTTGAAGCTTTCGTGACTGCAAGGATTCATATTCTTAGGTTTTTTCGGTAAAGTCACGTAGGTAAAACATTAAAATTAATAAAACGTCGTGATTTTTATTTTATTTTACTTTTATTAATTTTAATGTTTTACCTACGTGACTTTACCGAAAAAACCTAAGAATATGAACTTGAAATGAGTGTTTATGATGCTAATGCTGTGTGACTTGTTGTACCCAACAGAAACGCATACTGATAGACCGTGGGATTAGGCGTCTGACATTCTTGGTGGCGCAAAAGGTATCGATCTGCTTTTACGATGAACTTCGCAACTGTGCTGCGCGTGTCGTCGTTGCGTCTAGTGAATCTGTGTCGTGCTGTGCTAAGTGTTTGTATTTATTTTTTTCTTTTGTTTTAAATATTGTCTCCTAATCACGAGCGTTGAAACAAACTTAACAAATGCAATGAAACTAACGCTATCTCTGTGTCGTGCTACAAGTAATTTTGTTTTTATAGTTTGCAACAAAAAAATATATGAAACCATAATGACAATCGTTGTGAATTCTCCTACAAAATGCTAATGCAAGGTTGATTTTTGTTCTCCTCTCTAAAGAAATGCTATAATGAGAAATAATAATGATAAGCCAATTAATCAAAGCGTTCCTCTTTGTTTTAAGTTGAATCCGTAATTCGTGTAGTGACAACTTGCTGATTTTCCTTTCCGGGAAAAGGACTTTAGGAAGCATTACGACTATGAGGTGGATCAGAGATTCCATGTAAGTGTAAGCAGGAGGTGAAGGTCTGTGGGGAGCAGCTCTCGGCATTTCATGCATTTGCGCTTGAGGCCATGAAAACTGAAACACCTTGGTTCTCAGGGGAGGGGCATTAATCTGCACATGCTGTGCCTTCGTCGTCATTTCTTGCAACTCTTTGGTTCAGGCCTGGAAATGTTGGTGAGCGCTATCAAAGTCTCATTCGGGGCGAGAAGACCCTGATGAATGTACAACATTACTTTTTGTTTACGTAGCATCTAAATGCGACTGCGTTACAAGACATAAACTCACATGTCCCAAATGTAGTTTATTAACAGTGCTTATTCAGTAAATTGGGGACTAATTGAGGCTTTTATTAAGTAAAAAAATAACTTTTGTATAGTTACATTTTGTTTATTACTACAGTTAAAAATATTTTTTGACAAACATTCTTCATATTCTTCCCAACATTTAGTTGAACAATTAAAGCAGGCTGAGGGTATACTGGTGTGTCCTTTCCTGAGAACCCAATAAGTGTATTCTTGTTTTTCATGGCCTATCATATCTCTGTGCTTCCATTCTTTCCAGCTTCTTTGCATCTTCTGATAAACATGGCCGGTAGAAGTCTGCGGAAGTGTGCAGGGATGTGTGTGTCTTCTGAGCAAATCAAGAGCACCCTGGCTCATCCAGTTAAAAGTTAACACGACGATAAAAAAAACAGTTTATCGGTTTGCCTGACATTGAATTCCGTGGATTGTACCTCGCCCTGTTTACCAGACCCATGACATTCAGTGTTTGTTAAAAACTGTGCCCTCTTGACTCATGTGCCTTGATTCAATCCCTTCACCCACAATCTCTTGTTAAAGTACTGACCTGATGTATTTCGTCGCGCTGGATTTTGTGAAATCGGGTGACGCTGTTGAGTCTTAACAAGCGAAAAACTGGATTTGAGGTTTTTTTTTTTCAAAAGGCTGAAACGTAGCTGATCTCTGAGCAAACAGGCAGCTGCCTGGAGTTCTCCAACATGTGTTTGGGTTGTGTACCGCGTGTTGTTGTTTGGAATTATGTCTGATGTTTTGCTCCATGAGCTGGGAAATTCCTCAGAAATGGAACTATTCGGTTTCACTATTTGGAACTTTTCATTTAAAGTATTCGCTTTCTGAACAAGGTCCCATCACCTGGAGTGAAACGTCAGACATTGTTCCAAACAACACGTGGTAAAACATGAAAACACGTCAGGGATTTACATCACACAGCCGCAGAACTTGCGCAGTAATGGGGCATCTAGTTGATACTCATTAGATTAAATGATACATTAAAAAATCTATCCGTCCAGTCATTTCTTGACATTTTCAAACAAAAGCCATAATTAAGCATCAGCCTTTTTTTACAAATAGCCTTTATCGTTAAACAGGAACGTTAAACTCTTCATTACACAAAATAATGTGGGTTAAATAAATTAATAATTGAGTACAAGTGAAAAATAATATTACTCACATCACTATCATTGCCTTATAGCAGAAATACTGTACGATAGGCCAACGGTCCACGCAGCATCCCATTTTCAGAGCAGGCGACATAGCACAGAGGAGATTAACCGACTTACCGTTGGAAATCTCACTTTACAGGCGGCGCCTTAATTTTTTATGTTTGATTAATGAATGACCTGGATGTGTCCCCACTGGTGAGTTCAAATCAATTCCTAGCTCTGCATATCGGTGAGGTGCATCTCATGCTCAGACAGGTCATTCTTCAGCATCAGCTGTCCTTTGGGTTTCAGCTAACCTAACGGGGCTCTCCCCGGGAGTCTTTGGGGTTTCGGCAGCGCATTCTCAAGCTTGCGCTTGCCGCCTCTCATGCCGCTTTTGTTCTGGGTCATCATTGCACCACTACCGTGCTTCTGAGCGTCATAAATCTCGTGTTACACTTACATTACTTCCGACCACATCATCATCATCATTGCTTGCATTGAATTTGTGCCACGCAGTGTGGAACACCTCGGAAGGTGGTGGGTCTTATTTAAGAGTCATTTGAATGCATATGTATGAGCAATACACTGAGGTGTATTGTACATACGTGACTCATGGAGCTGATACTGTGTCAGAGACGTCAAGCTGACCAATTGAGATTCTGGGTGAGAATCAGGATTCCAGCTACCAGAGATTAAACCGGGTTCTCAAGTGTAGCGAGTTGATGGCCTCAGTCCGGTCACCAATAATTGTGCAAAAATCCCATTGTGTTAAATTCCGTTTTTTGCTAAATTTGGCTTATTCCATCTCTGAGTACGAAAGCTTTGGATTGATTTTTCAGATGTCAAACGCTGCTAGGCATGTCAAATGTGCGCCGCTTAGTGTGGATAGAGGTGCCTTTTGAAGGGGCTTTCGAAGTAATTCTGTGACGTCATCTTCTGAGGGCTGTTCTCTGACACCTAGTGGTTCCCTGCTCACTCCCAACAGTTCCGGGTGGACATTTTCTCATCTCATGGCATGACTGATGACGCAACTGGAATGTAATTGTGGGATAAAGATGGGAAAAAAATAATAAATGAAACAAAAACTATTTATATGGTGGTAGCGGTTGTATATTGGTGCCAATATGTGCCTTCCGAAAGTTTTTTTTTTATCTCTTTTGTTTATTAATCCTTGATTGTGTTTTGCTACTCAATTTTTGCCACGTATCTTACAGAGAGAGTTCCCCAAGTTCTTCACGTTCCGTGCTCGTGACAAGGTACAGAACCTCCGTTGCTTTCGCCTGTGGGCTTGGAGCGTAACATTAAAGCATTAATGCATTTGTTCTGTCCGTCCGTTTGTCCTTCTCACTGCCTGTTATGACGGTGGGGGAGGTGGTGGGTCCATGATAACTGTTGTTAAGATGTACGAAGATAATTGTCATTTTATTATGAAGTTGTGTTGCTATGAGACTTATCCTGTAAAAAACTGACAATTTATCAAAAGGTCACCCAAAACTTGGCTTAAAAGCAGTGCTAATGGCATTTGCCTTGCCAGCCAAGGCAACGATGTCATTACGTGCACGACATGTGATGTGTGATGTCATCCGCGTGTGCGTCATGAAAGGCAAAGTGGCCGTGGCAAATTAAGCACTTCTGAGGACAAACGTGTGTTGGAAGGCTTTCCCGAATCCATGCGTATACAGGATTTTTCCATCTTCTTGGTTCTTTCAGTAAAGTAGAAGGAAAATAATAAAATAATAAAAATAAAACATAATAAAATAATTCTCACGACGTTTCGGCTACAACGCTTCAGGTGGAGAATAGGTCTGTCAGACTCTGTCTACTTGACAGACCTGTTCTCCACCTGAAGACGGCTGCTTGCGTTGTGGCCGAAACGTCGTGAGAATGATTTTATTATGTTTTAATTTTTATTATTTTCCTTCTACGTGACTTTACCGAAAGAACCAAGAAGATGAATCCCTGCAGTCACGAAAGCTTTAAATCGGGATTTTTCCAGCCTTGTTTTATTCAAAACACGCTCCTTCCCCCCCGCCCCCCCCCCCCCCCCCCCCATAGTTCGAGGAGGACCGCATTTACCGCCACCTGGAGCCGGCGCTCGCCTTCCAGCTGGAGCTGAACCGCATGCGCAACTTCGAGCTGCACGCTCTGCCCTGCGCCAACCACAAGATGCACCTGTACCTGGGCACGGCGCGCGTAGAGCAGGGCATCGAGGTCACCGATTACCGCTTCTTCGTGCGCGCCATCATCCGCCACTCTGACCTCGTCACCAAGGTGAGGCCGCCGAGACCACGCTCTCTCCCTGCCCGCCCTCCCGGTTGCTCACACCTCCTGGAGGGAAGAGATGGCTTCCTTCGTGCAGGACTAAGGGAGCGAATTGATTGCATCCCACACGTGTATTAGATGAAGTCAAAAGTCAAGAGGGGACCATGCTTCGGAAAACTGAATGGTGCATCCGAAGGACATCGTCGCGTTGATGGTTTGTCCCTCGTTGACAATGATAGGATCGTTGGCGTTTTGTGTCTGAAAAACCGATGGAGTTTACATTAGGTGTGGGGTATTTAATCAATGACTTGCTTTTTTGCCCGTCCAAGGATGGGTGTATATTGCAGTAAATCTGAGATATATTCAAGAGAAAAATTGTTCGGCTCATGATTGGTAATGAGGGGGGGGGGGGGGGGTTGCCCCATGTGGAGTGACGTCACCCCCTCATGGTTGTTGTGGAGGGGTGCGGCATGTGGAGTGACGTCACCCGCTCATGATTATTAATGAGGGGAGGGGTGCAGCATGTGGAGTGCACGAGTGTAAATGTCCACGCGGGCATGAATATTAATGAAGGGGGGGCCTCTTTTGCAGTGACGTCACGCACGTATGTAGCACTGTGCTGCGTAGATTTACGTTTTACCGTCACTTTCTGTAAAGATGCGTCATATTTGAAGCGACTTTGCGTAATAAATAGTTTAATTCAGCTCCACCTTCCTCTGCGTTCGTGTAAAAATCCACCCACTCATGAATATTAATGAGGGGGGTGGGCCTCATGTGGAGTGACGCAAGGTCGTAATTATATATTGAGGGGGACACATCCCCCCCAATATTCAAATATGGTCAAAATGTCCCCCCCAATATGTTGCTATAAAAATATTTTTGCTGTGCTATGTAAATAAAAACAACAATTTGCTAAACCTTGGCCACAATATCTGGACTTGTCTTCATATAAATCAATGCATAGATTTATGTTTATATGATTGTGGTTGTACTTTATTAATCCCGAATCTCTGCTATTACATACAATGAAACAAGAAATGGTAAAAAAGTATAAACAGAGCAATGTAATGCAATACACTATTAGACATTATTGTCAAAAATACATTAAAAGTCCATCCCTTGTGTTAGTGAATTTTTCAATATTTTAGGCAGGAAATGAGTTTTCAAATTTAGATATTTTTCTGGGTTGGGACCCCCAGACACCCTGGAAGATTTGGTCCCCCCCAATGTTAACTCCATGGCTACGGCCTTGGAGTGACATCACACGGGGGGGCCTCATGTAGAAGTGACGTCACGCGCGGGACGGACAGACATTTCTGGGTGATTATAGTAGGTAATGAATCTAACTGACCAAGAGCTCCAGTAAGAGGGGCGTTTGTGTAAATGTGTGTTAGAAATCAGCAACTCCAGGTCTACGTTGCAAAAGAAACTTCTGGTTGCCTGATCGTTTCAGATATTGGAAGCTTAGCAGGTTGGAGTCTGGTTCGTACTTAGATGGGAGAGACTGCCTATGATACCAGGTGTTATAGGCTTGGACTGTGATGTGGTTGAGAGATCATGGGACCATAACAGATTCTTGAATCTGCCTTTAATAATCACATCGTATGAGTGTCATTTCTACAGATAACCCTGTTCTATCCCACAATACTCATTAAATGGAATTGACCATGCATCCCAATGTAGCTAGGATGGTCCTGAAAAGAGTGTAATCTGACAAAGGCTTGCTTAAATAAATAACATGAGTATTATTTAAGTATTTTGCATATCCTCATCTGTGGTTCATTTTCGAGTATGTCAACATATCATTGTTGTCGTATTTTTGTTGAAAATGTGTAACTGGGCGATTTTGCGTGTTGACACATTTGCGCCTTGCATGTAACTCACACGCTCGTGTATGACTCACGCATGGTGTGCCCATCTGCCGGTCCGTACGTCTGTCTGCTGCTTCGTGCGGTCATTCGCTGTTGCGACCATCCGTCCGTCCTTGCAGGAAGCGTCGTTCGAGTACCTGCAGAACGAGGGCGAGCGCCTGCTGCTGGAGGCAATGGACGAACTGGAGGTGGCCTTCAACAACACGGCCGTGCGCACTGACTGCAACCACATCTTTCTCAACTTCGTGCCCACCGTCATCATGGACCCTTCCAAGGTACTCACGCCACATGCGTCGGCGCTGAACAATCCTCAGTTGGCACGTGCGCACCTTGTGCGCTTGATCGGGCAGCGAGATGGGACGCAGACTTGCGCGCCGACTCGCGACGGTGACGGTGGATGTGCTTTCTGTTGTGCCGTTAGATCGAAGAGTCTGTGCGCAGCATGGTGATGCGCTACGGAAGCCGGCTCTGGAAGCTGCGTGTGCTACAGGCCGAGCTGAAGATCAACATCCGCCTCACGCCCACAGGCAAAGCCATCCCCATCCGCCTGTTCCTCACCAACGAATCCGGCTACTATCTTGACATCAGCCTCTACAAGGAGGTCACTGACCTCCGCACCAGCCAGGTAAATGCAGGAGCATTGCCTGGCATTTAATGTTCTTGAAGATGTAGTCCAAGCTACCAGGGTTTGAGCGTCATCATTATCATCATGGGACCTCCTTTGCCGGTTCCAAAATATGAGAATAGGTTTTCGCTTTTTTTCTGGCAACAAAACAGGTGTTAAGATGTTAAAACACCAAACTGAAACCTTTTACAAAGAATCATGTTTGCATTAACTATGATACTTGTCAGAATGCAAACAAAAAACATACTCTGATAATATATGTATTGTCTTTGAAACTGATTGGTCCACACCAGAGACAGCTTTCTTTTGAGCCTAGTCTCCAGTGGTGTTAGACCAGAGGATGCCAAAAGGCATACAGCACAAAGACAAGCACTATCAGAGTAATGAGAGCTCGGGGTGAGCAGCTACATCATCGGACCCCCTTTGCCAGTACCAAAATATGAGAATAGGTTTTCCCCTTTTTTTGGCAACAAAACAGTTGTGTTAAGATGTTAAAACACCAAACTGAAACCTTTTACAAGGAATCATGTCTGCATTAACCACAATACTTGCGGTCAGAATGCAAACAAAAAAACATACTGTGATAATATAGTGCATTGTCTTGGAAACTGATTTAGTTGTTTTCATTTATTTTACTTTTTACCTACGTGACTTTACCGAAAAAACCAAAGAGTATGAATCCTTGCAGTCACGAACTCTTCAAATCTAGAATCTTAACACCTGTTTTGTTGCCATAAAAAAGGGGAAAACCTATCATCATCATCAGCTTTGATTTGTGGGTGTTGTTTGACAATACGTCCTCAAGCAGTGTCAGTGCACGTTGATGAAGAGAAACAAGTGCCCATGACCTGGACTGTTTCAGATATCTCTCGCCACTAATGTTAGCTGTGGCCTGGAATCGGGCTCCATTCATAGTGCAATGTGCTATTTATTGTATAGTAGCTTGAACTTATTTCGTACCGTATGTAGCGAACCATGCTGATCAGAGGTGCGGGGGAAGGACAAGAAACTAAATTCAAAAATAATCTCTAAATAATTGGGTTTTCAATCGCTCTACATGTGAATCATTCAATATCTGCATAAAGCAAACGACTATTATTTTGCAAATACATGTGTGGTGCTCGCCACATGACCTTCTTGTGTGAAGTGCTCGACTTCATAGGTGCTAGCCCACATCACATGTTCCAAAAGCTTTGAAAACGTGGTATGGGAGATCTTTGTCTCCATATACGTCTCACCCCTTTGCCTTGCCATCCTTTTATTTTCATCACAGATCATGTTCCAGGCATACGGTGACAAACCGGGCCCTCTGCACGGCATGCTCATCAACACGCCGTACGTCACCAAGGACCTCCTGCAGTCCAAGCGCTTCCAGGCTCAAAGTTTGGGAACCACCTATGTCTACGACTACCCTGAAATGATCCGACAGGTGGGCAATGGGACTGTTTCACCTGAGTGGAGGCGGGGAACATACACTGGCTTTCAAGTTTATTTTGTGTCACATAGTGAAAATTTAAAGGGGGGGGGGGGGGCAGCATTGTTTCATTTGTAAGAGTGACTGACCTGTGTCACCAACATGACAAAAGCAATAAACAAAGTACAGCAAGCACATAGCAAATTATAGCAAAGGCAACTGCATCATGGGAGAAATAAAAAAGAGTGCAAAAATGTGACTTATTCTCATTAAAATTGCCCTGTTACGTTTGGTAAATTAGATTGTTATCCAAGACGAAAAGACAAAAAAAAAACTTTTAAAAGTTTAATTAACACTTTGTCTTTTTCATTATCTCTGGTACTATCTGTTTCCTTGTACTGATTGAACTTCTCCCCCAGGTAAGATGGTCGCCCGATTTACATACTGCTGCAGGGAGTTTCTACGTTATATCATATCTATGGGGCAGCCGCCAATGCCGCTGCAGGCGCCATTCATTCATTCATTGATGCGCTTTTAATTAAAAACTGTGTCCCTAAGTGCACATCGCGTTATAGTGAAAATCGATTTGCGCACATGGACTTAAATGGTGTTAAAAGCACCCATAGCAAGTGAGTGTTGAGCCCTGCCTTTAAGAAACATAGTTTTTCCTCTCGGGGAATTTGTGTTACATAATACACCCGCGAGCATTTGTATGACTTGAAATTCGGTTCCATTCTGAAATGTTCAAACCAAAGGAGTAATGAACTTGTCATTCATTTTATGAATGTACTTTCCTACAAATGGTGTATGTTTATAAATTTGACTAGAACTGTACCTGGAAGTGCGCTATACTTGCTTTCTGTTGACCTTCGCAACACACTCCACTGGAGGCAAATTACTTGGTTCACTGATGGTGGGAATCATGTACGTTATTAAAAAATGTTTATCATCAACTTTAAAGGAATGTACGAGTAAAACCACTCAATCTCAATACTGTAATTTATAACGGCCTAAATATTGCATACATATATATGGTTGTGCTTATCACAACAGGAAGGTTGCAAGTTCATTACCCGTTCGTCGGCGGGTCATTCTGTGGATTTTTATGTTCAACCCCCTGCTAGATGAAGGCTCCCCTGCACTGTACGAGCTGTGGCGGTTATTTGACTAAACTTCACCACACTGTTCAGTGCGAGTTGTGAAGGTGGGAAGCACAGCCGTGGAAAACTTCACGTCGATAACAATGTATTTTGATGAACTGCCCCCTGCTGTCAACCGCTTAGCCCCGCAAGCCCTATGACAAGCTAATTGTGTATGGTGGTCAACCACTGCAGCACTATCCAAAGAACAACCCTGCTTAGCTTCTGAGATCTGATGAAATTGTGTGCATTCGCGCGCTATAAATTGCATTATTATAATTGGTCACTGACTACAGGGCGACTCGTTATCCTTAAGACTCAATTAAATGAGTGACTTTGCATCGGTTATAGTGACGTGAAATTTGCAGCGTGAGCTTGGGGTCACTAAACAGAAACTAGCGCCAACCACATCGCTCTGTCTTTATCAGCGAGAAACTTTGACTTTTGACTTTAATTAACAACATTGTCCCCAAGTGCACATCGCATTACAGTGATAGGCATAATACGGGTAGCGTATTTACCGTGCAGTAAAGTTATGACCAATTAACACATCTGTTCTCCGTGTTTGGGGACCTTGAGTGCAGATGGGGTAGGGCCCTTAGAATCCCCACCGCGACCGTCTTGTAAACCCGGAGGCATCAATTGGTTTTCCTCACCGCTACGATTCGACGAATTGTCCCAATTCTGGGCTGTGTTTCGATTTGTAAATAGATTCGTGTTTTGCTAATTTGTGAGCGTCGATTAAATAGTGGTATACATCTATGGAATGTTCAGTTTCATGAAAGTTACGTGCATATATCAATCAAATGATTGGTTCCTACTACTACGCGTATGATTGAAGGCTTTAGAACGAGCGCGAGAACCGATTTTACTTGACAAATTAATGCATTGTTGAATTCCTGTAAGTTGTAAGCTGTCTAATTAACTATGCTCACCATATTTACCTTGAATTGTGCACGTGAGACTCGGTTATTTTCAATCCTAATATGTTGTACATCATCACTTTGTGGTACCCGTACAGCCACTAGAGGCGCAGTGTTTACAATAAAAATATTCTCTTGAATCGAATCACAACCCTGAATCGTGACAATTTATCGATTTTCAAAACAGGCGGTGGGGGGCGGGGAAGGGGAAATCATTACATGATGACTAATAATAAATAGTAACACTGGTCAACACAAAAAAAAACATTTTTTTCTGGCCTGGACTTTTGCAGCTGTTTTAGACTAATTTCAGGGTGCTGACTCCAAATCTGATCTCAGAGTTGCTCTATCACATCTCATTTTTATGCTATCGGCATACCCCGTTTTCATTGATTTTACCCGAAATTAACTCTGTCACTTATGATTGCAAGTTGTTGCGAGTCAGTGACTGCTTTAGTGTTAAAATATGGTGCTGTATTTTTAGGATAGTGTGTTTATAATATCATTTTATGTAGATATCCACGTTTATTTAATATTTTTCTTCTGCAGTTTTCATTAAAAATGCAATATTTGATATTCAAAAACTGATGCCAGATTTGCAATCAGCACCCCAAAATTACCTTAAAACCGTTGCAATAGCTTATGCCAGAAAAAGTGTGTTGACCAGTGTTATTGATGAATCGACTCGTCCTCATATCCCTCCTATATACCTCCCCCTCTACTCTTCCCTTTCCATACCTTATCTCCCATCTCGTCCCTGCAGGCACTGCTCAAGCTGTGGGACGCGTATGGCAACGGGCTGGCGCACAAGGACGTGCTGACATACACGGAGCTGGTGCTGGACTCGCAGGATCAGCTCGTGGAGATGAACCGGCTGCCCGGGGGCAATGAGGTACCACCACGCGCGCAGTGGCCACTGCCACCCTTACCGTGCCACCGCTGTGACTGACGATAGTTTTATTTTTCTACGACCTAATTGTATGGAGTGCCACACACCCCTCCACATTGTGCTCTTGTCCGTTCTGAGTTTTGGTTCCTTGTTGTGCCGTTGCTGGCCAGATCGGCATGGTGGCGTGGAAGATGTGGCTGAGGACTCCGGAGTACCCGCAGGGTCGGACTGTGGTGGTCATTGCCAACGACCTTACGCATCGCATTGGCTCATTCGGGCCGCAAGGAGGACCTGTTGTTCCAGCAGGCATCGCAGCTGGCGCGTACGGATGGTGTGCCACGCATCTACATCGCCGCCAACAGCGGTGCGCGCCTCGGCCTAGCTGAAGAGATTCGGCACATGTTTAACATCGCCTGGATCGACCCCAATGACCCCTACAAGGTGAGGCGAAGGGTCTGAGCGTGTGTGTGTATGTGTGTGTGTCGTGTGGTGACGTCACCGCCACTTAGTGGCGAATGGTGGTTGTTGTTGTTGTTGTGTGCGTTGTGTTTAAGGCATGTTATAATTGACATTTAGAAGACGCAATTCATCTAGGGATCTCAATGGGTCATGCACGGAGTTAGGCGAAACAGGTGAGTCTTTCGAGAAATCTAAACAGGGTGAATGAGCTTACTTGTCTAAACACTGGTGGGAGGGCATGTTGAAATTGTTGAACGTGTGTAAAATGTGCAGCCTTAGATTCAAGGCCGAGACCCACATGGCCATGTCCAGGAGCTCTTAGTTGAGGCCAAAAAGCACAAAGCCGGGGGAGTTTTAGGTCAGGGCCTGTGTCAAGGCTGGATTCTCTAGGCTGAGGCCACTGTCAAGGCTTGGTGCCTCTAAGCCAAGTCCCTGGAACAAGGTCACACCACCAAAGGCAAGATCAAGGATAAGATCTAAGAAGGTGTCTTTGAGCTGGTCTCGAGGACGCTTTGTGTCATGCCCAATGTGTGTTGTGTGGATCATATGTCGTGTCGAATTGATATCCAGCCAGGTGGCGAAGTGGCAGAGTAGCAGTCTTAGGATCAGAAGGAAGATCAGGAATTCAGATAACAGTCACGGTCATATGTAAAGACTCGTGTCCACCGTATGAATGCGAAATTTCCACCACTGGCTCATGCCTATTGTTTCAATTTGAATATGACGATGCTTAATACAATTTCCATATGATTTGATCAATAGGATAACCTCAATATGTGTATTGTCTTACGCACAAAATAAATTAACGTATTCAAAGGACATGTGCTGTCAGCTGTGACGACGTGTGTCACTGCTGATAGCTTTGACAACACGCGTGTATTATGCATGTGATGTAATGAATCATCTCCATAGCTTCACTGCTCCCCCCCATGCCCCATGCATGATTCAATAGATTTTCATGATTCATGGTCACACTTAATTTATGGATCAATTAATTTTGTCCCTTTTGAACTGCCTCATTTTGATTGTCCAGTGTTTTCCATCTGTACTGTCTGCCTCGTTGGTTCCATTGGCAAACAAAACTGCGACTGGAGAATAACATTTTCATGAATCATAAATAATGCACTCAGTGCAAGACAATGAACATAACAATGTATTGTTATCTTCTTGGTTCTTTCGGGAAAGTCACGTAGAATGGAAATAATAAAATAATAAAATAAAACATAATAAAATTATTCTCACGACGTTTCGGCCACAACGCAAGCAGCCGTCCTCAGGTGGAGAACAGGTCTGTCGAGAAGACAGAGTCTGAATGACACACCCCAGGCTTGGAGCGACTATTTAAGCTGGGATGGAGGGGCGAAGAGTGCCTAGACAAAATAATTTGCATATCAAGAGGCATTTTAGCATATTTATGGGAAATGCAGATATGCGGTCAGTACTACTTGTGAAATGCGTAGGAGGTTTGGCGGGGGGGTTTAAAGTCATGTTTTGCCCGTGCATAATGCAGGATTAGCAGCATCAAAGGGAGGGGATATGGGGAAGCATTAATAAAGGGAAGGAATGTTAATAGTATGTAGCTGCAGTAACTAAACCACCACGTAAACAACTAAAGTATAAACTACATAGTATTATCAGTATACTAAATATACTCTCCAATAAGCTGAGCTACTAACAGTAAGTAATACATTATAATATTTTATTAGTATTATTTTATTATTTCCATTCTACGTGACTTTACCGAAAGAACCAAGAAAATGAATCCCTGCAGTCACGAAAGCTTTAAATCGAAATTTAATGTATTGTTATGTTATGCTCGATTACTTGGTTATATGCCTGGTGGATATAATTCCCAAATTCGCCCATCTGCCCAGAGTTTCAAGTACCTGTACCTGACCCCTCAAGACTATAAGAAGGTCAGCGCTCTCAACTCCGTTCACTGCGAGCACATCGAGGATGAGGGGGAGTCCAGGTAATGCCCTCGGTCGTCCCCCTTCCATGGGAAATTGTCTTTGTTAACAGAGCTCTTAGGCTACTTATTACTATGCCCAGGAAATCATCTCTGTCCATCTATCTGTCTGTCTGCCAGACATGTGAAGTGATTGATATGTTAGTAAGAAAACTATAAATCGTAAAACTGTCACCATGAAACTTACTTCACAGCTTACCATTACCAAGAACCAGATCTGTATAGTTTATGGGCAAGATTGCCAATGAAATACCTTTTAGGAAGTCTGTTACAAAAACTATATGTAACATATTGCAATCTAGTATTGTTAGCGAGCGTGCATTAGTATACAAGCATTCAAGTTCAAGAAATTAAAAGTGTGCGTACGGCGCATTGTGTATTTTTTTTACACGCGGATAATTTGGCCACGCATTGTATAAAAATATCAACATTTTATTAAAATGCTTGGTTTGGCCATCACGCTTCACATATTTTGCGCTTTCAAAATGTACAATGTTCCCACTGCTGCATGCCAGCATGGCGGGGTTGGAAGATTGGGGGGCAGGACGAGAGTTGGTGGCAGGGTGAAGCACTGGCGGTGATGGCTACCCTTTCTGTATTTTACACTAAGTGTGGCCTTTACAAATAGATGACCACTTGTTCAGCGAAAGTTCATTATGGTAATAAAAATGTGAGCACATTTGGCCATTACACCGCATTGACCTTTTCAAAATGCTGGTTTTACGGTGAGGTGTAACGCGTTTATTCATGAGTGCTCTGCGCACCTCCCGGGCAGTGTTTACGCTTTTACCTGGCAGCCTATCGCAGCGCTGCATATTCCGCGTTCAAATTGGCACCGATTAGGATCAGTGATTTGCAAAAAAAAAGCGAAAAAGTAGCATACGTGGTATATGATGATGGTAGCAACAATAGCAAGTAAGTGCTGAGCTGTGCCTAAAATATTCATGATTAATCTGCACTGCGTGTAATGTAGATGCACAGCCCTTCATCGATCCACTGCTGGATGAGAACCTCCACATGCTGTGTGGGTCATGAGCATGATGACCATACTTTGCTCGGCTAGTCAGTGTGGGTTGGTGGAACCAGGGAGCAAAGAGTACACTATAACAATGTTTTTTTGCTGCACTGACCTCTGCTGCCCAACCACATTGCTCTGAAGCTGTCGATGACAACCATTTTTTTATGCGAACACGATCCAGGCTCAACCTATACTTAGCTTTTGAGCTCTTGTGAGATCGGGGTGCATTCTGGGTGGTGTTTGCACAGGTGCCGTACTGAACACTAATTGCAAATTATCCGCCCTGCAGGTACAAAATCACTGACATCATTGGCAAGGAGGAGGGCCTTGGTGTAGAGAGCCTGCGTGGATCTGGCATGATCGCCGGGGAGAGTTCCCAGGCCTACGAAGAGATCATCACTATCAGCTTGGTAAGATGCAATCTACCCCAAAACACTCGTAAATTAAAACCTGGCCACACAAGATAGCTGAAAGAAGTGGCTTATCGTATGTGGGTATTCAAAGTAGCCAAATAATCTAAATGCGTGTTTCTAAATGTGGAGGGCATAATCGGAGGAACCCAGGCAAAAATACATATGACCGCAGGGAGAGAACACGCAAACTCCAAATAGGCAGGGATTGCCAGGGTCGGGATCAAACCCACAACCTCTTTCGTACCGAACCAGGGAGATAACATCGTCCCACCGTGGCAAATTGTTATACTGGAACATTCCCACGTTGATACCCATGACACTGGTAATTGGTGATTATACCTCCAGATGTCGTGTCCAGTACCCATGATAGACATAAGCAGGGATTCATTTCTCACTGAATATTTTCCTGATCATTTTTGGACTTGTGCAGATGGCACGTGACTAATAGTATCAGCCATGACAAAAATGTACGCTGAATGTGATGTGCTGTGTACGTGAATATTTAGTCATACCCTGGGTGTTAAGGATTGGTGGTACATCTTCTTGGTTCTTTCGGTAAAGTCACGTAGAAGGGAAGTAATAAAATAATAAAAATGAAAATAATAAAATAATTCTCACGACGTCTGTCGGGGAGACAGCGTCTGACGCTGTCTCCCCGACAGACCTGGTCTTCACCTGAGGACGGCTGCTTGCGTTGTGGCCGAAACGTCGTGAGAATTATTTTATTATGTTTTATTTTTATTATTTTATTACTTCCCTTCTACGTGACTTTACCGAAAGAACCAAGAAGATGAATCCCTGCAGTCACGAAAGAAGCTTCAAATCGAAATTTAATTATGTTTTATTTTTATTATTTTATTACTTCCCTTCTACGTGACTTTACCGAAAGAACCAAGAAGATGAATCCCTGCAGTCACGAAAGAAGCTTCAAATCGAGATTGGTGGTACCTTGTGGTATTGCGATGCCAGTGTTGTGATCACAGAAGTGCTACAATGATGATCATCATCATGATTGTCAATTCCCAAAGTGTATTCATTTCTGGACAAAGGCTGAATAGAGAGATCGCTTTTTGTCATTGTCACCAGTACAACGACATTTAGAATGCCCACCAGTCAGGGCATCATTCATAAATTTAAATTAAAAAGAGCTCCCTGCGCAGTTTCCATCCCTCATGGTCCTGCAGTGCCACAACCGATCTTACTCCTGCGCATGGGCTGATCTTATCACTTCATCTCCTCGGCGGTTGTCCTCGTGAACACACGAGTTCTTATACACCATGCGGTGCATACAGACTTAACTTTGCATACACCAAGCTCCCAAGCCGCGGGAATAATTTGTTGTGGATGAGTGTTTGCGGGCGCGCTCATGCCCCAGTGTAGGTGCACGCACCTGGTCTTTGTGTGCAATGCGCGCCCCTGTATGTTTGCACACACTTGCCTGAAGGCATCTACGCAATGATGGCGATCACTCGGTGTGGTAGTATAGTGGTTAGCGCACTGCTTTACGAACCCGGCGACCCAAATGAAATTCCCGCTCACGGCCAATAACATTGGTGAATTATTTACGTAGAGATCTCTGATGCGGAATAACATAAGAATATTGTTTACTCATCATCAGGTGCGTGTAGCTTGTAACAACTTAATATGAACGGAGAATATTGGTAAATGTGCAAGGGAGACAGTGGTGGATCGCAGCTACTGTCACAATGCAACCCTGCTGAAGGGAATTACCCAAGTGCTCAGTCTACTGTGAAGGTGAAGTTTAAAGGGTTTGCAACTCTATTGGAAAGAATAGATCATGGACCCAGAGTGCTAATGCCTTTGCCAAAATTTGGCAAGACTAATTTGAAATTTAAAGTTATTTCTCTGCAGGGGGTGAACACCTCTGTAAATGAGGTAATGGGTGAGATTCACATCTTTAAAAAAATGGGTGTAAATCGGTTGCTTTCTGTGATGTCTCCCTTGTCCTATTCACATCTCGCGTTTAGAGCAATTTCATGACGTCCGCCAGAGCGGCTGAAACCAATTGGGGACCGTGGGCTGGAGAAGCAACGTAAATATGCATCGATTAATTTATTGATGCCAATTTTAATGTTCAGGATGCTAGAATCAAATCGTTAATCACTATCTATTATGCACATATATATGTTCATTATATTCTCATGTTACATGTAGGCAAATAGAGTGAACACAACTGTGTGATATAGATTTAAAAATCTTTTTGAAACAATATATAAATGAGATGTAAAAATGAAACTAAAATAATCCTTTCTTGAAAAACATTGTCATCCTCTCATCACTCAATTCCCCTCCATACACACTCCAACATCTCCCTTCTCATTTTACGCTACTCCCCTGTCATTCCAGCAACCGTGGTTTTCTGTCGAAGTCCTCAGTCAACCTTCTTTCAAATAGGAGGTCACTCGTTCCCCCGCTCATTTTCATCTATTCCGCACACTGTGTGGTTTGTGGGTGTAATTTACCATACTTCACCACATTGGTCAGTGCAGGAGCATAGATTAACATTGCAACAATGAAGTTGTGCATGGTGATCATTCACCCAAACAATATCCAGGCTCAACCCAGCACAGCCTCTGAGATCTGGCCCATTCTGGGTGATTCATTCTCATGATGATTAAATGTAATTGGGCATTGCGTTATTAGCACAGTGGTGTCGCCAAACTGATTACTCATCCCGTGTACACACGGCAATTTTACCCCTCAGGTTAAACATATGATTCTAGCTTTCGCTATCAAGGTCAGAGTCTCTCACCTCTGTGAGGGACCGACCTGGCGGTGTTCATGTGTTGGTTTGAGTGGGTTTTTTTGGCAGGTGTTTCAAGTTGACATATATCGATGTAAAAACACTCCCCTTGGGCTGGCACGCTACCGTCGTCATCGTTTGCGTCGCGTTAGGATGCGTTAACCAACACAAGCAATTGGTTTCAGGTGGCGGGGGAGGAAATCCGTCAAGACTTCATACGCAAGAGTTTTAAACAGGTCCATGGCGAGGCCGCTTTAATTAAATTGTGACCATTAGCCTGGGAAGATGAAACTCGCCCCCTCACGCCAACCCACCCTCACTCGCTCTCCACTCACCTGCCGATCCACCGCCCTCTACTCTCCCCCCACCACCCCCCATCTTTGCACTAACAGGTCCACTTATGGGCGAGGGTATTGATTCCGGCCGTTACATTTACTCCTTTATCCATTACGTCTGGGTATGGGTTACGGCCAGAGCTGCCGTATCCACGTGGGGACCATTTACTCAGACTGATGCCTCATTAAATGACAAAAGGTTCATTGGTCTTCAGCACACACGCACGCACACGCACGCACACGCACGCACACAGGCACGGGCTGGTAATGTTACGAGTAGTGTACCCACTAGGAATATAACAATTCACTCACCCTCCCCGCCAACCCCTTCCCCCCCATCTTCCACCGGCGATTCGATGAATTGTCACAATTCCTGGTTGCGGTTTGGTTCGAGAAATAATTTTTTTGTGTTATTTTAAATAACTCATTTGTATTGCTAACTTATCTTTTTTCTACGGCTAAACTAGTGAAAGTTGTATTTATTTATTTCCCATCTACACACAAAGCTACTGTCGCAGCCCGCTTCGCGTTTTGTTTGCGTCTTTTCTTGCCTTTCGACAGTTTAATTGCATTTGTTGGTGTAAGTTTACGCATAGAAAACAAACACAAACAAACAACTGGGATGGTTGAACGGAGCCTGCTGTTGCATTCATTTATGACACATCTTGGTGCTGTACCGGGTGACATATGCTATCATGCTTGGAGGTATATCTGGGGTATCTTGTTTAGGCAGCTGTAATTTTTTCTTTCCCCCCGCTCAGTGACAGCTGCCACACCGAGCGATCAGCATCAGTGTGTAACTGATCCAGCTGCATCACAACTGTTATCTGCGCTGTCACTGTGCGCGCGCGTGCCCCGCGCACACATGCAGACACGCGGCGAAACGCGTATCTTATACAAATGGTTAAAATGAAAATGGTTGAAATGCGGTCATTCTTTTTTTTCATGCCCCTGACTGCTTGATCAGTATCGGTGCTCTCTCACGCGCACACTCTTACCCGGGTCCAACATCGTGTAATTTCCCATTATCTCAGACGTTACAACGTCCGGTGTGAAAATTCGTTTTGTCTTTGTTGTAATGATTAATTGTTACCGGAGACAAAAAAAAAACCGTTGCGTTTTTTGGATTACTGTAATCTTTCTTTGTTATTTAAATTCAGATGTGTGTGTTTATTCTAACAGAGAAGGTGATTGTGGCTGTCTAGTTCATACTGCTGGTGGGAATATTGTACTTATAAAATGTATAAATTCATTCTTTTTATATAGTATTAATTAATTTAGCCAACATAATTTAAGTGTTATTTTTTTTCCTTGTGACATATTTGCTCGTGTAAGAATTGAATGAAAACAGGTTTGTTGCATATTCCGGGCCAGTAGATGGAATAAGGGATATTTCTTGTATACAGTCTATCGTTTCATCATCAATAACAACCATCATTATCCATAAACCTTATTATTTTGCATATAGTTTCTGTCCTTCAAATGATCAGCGATTGTAAAATTTGCACAATGCCCATCACGACAGCAAGTCTCTTTTTGCGAGGGTGATATGTGGAAAATCCAACTGGAAGGTAGAGGCTAAAACAAAACAGTTTTCAATATTCTTTGTCAGTGAATGAATTTGTGCAAGAAATAAAGAGAACAAAATAAATAATATTTGTATCTAGTGGAGGAAAGATTATGTATTGTTCATCATCAAAAGATAAAATAATAATCAGCAGCATAGTATTAGTTGAGGATAGTCATTATCATAGTCAGCCATGCTATTCTCATCATCGTAATAATAATTTAATTACCTACTATAATCACCCAGAAATGTCTGTCCGTCCCGCACGTGACGTCACTCCACATGAGGCCCACCCTCTCATTAATAATCATGAGTGGGTGGATTTTTACACTAACGCAGAGGAAGGTCGAGCTGAATTAAATAATTTATCGTGCAAAGTCGCTGCAAATGTGACGTTTCTTTACAGAAAGTGACGTAAAAAATAAATCTATGCAGCACAGTGCTACATCTGTGCGTGACGTCACTGCAAAGAGGGCCCCCCCCCCCTTCATTAATATTCATGCCCGCGTGGAAATTTACACTAACGCACAAGAAGGTCGTGCACTCCACATGCCGCACCCCTCCCCTCATTAATAACCATGAGCGGGTGACGTCACTCCACATGCCGCACCCCTCCACAATAACCATTAGTGGGTGACGTCACTCCACATGGGGCAACCCCCCCCCTCAATTATCATGAGCTGAAAATGTTACTATTTAATATTTCAGATTTACTGAAATATTCACCCGTCCTTGGACGGGCAAAAAAGCTAGTTTTAATATATTCCGTGGAATTGACTGCTATTTTTGTTGTCAGAGAAAGCCCCTTCAACTGATTCCTATTCACACTAAGTGGCACCTCTTCTCACATGCCTTGCAAAGAGTGTTCGTCACATGTCAGGAAAACGAAACATTTAATTACTTTGAGCTGCAATTAGCCGAATTAGATGACAAAGCAAATTTAATATGATTGGAGATTTGGCGCAGTCATTGATGATGACCAGCTTAAACCATAAGCAATTCATGATTCACCTACCCCCACGATTTATTTCAAATGCCAACTATTTGAATATAATTGTGAATAACTGATTATCACATTTGTAACCCATGCCCACTGTTGTCTCGTCGTTCTGGCCGTGATCTTCACCTCACCACATGAGACAATCATTAAATCAAATTGTAAAAGTTCGGTAGTCCTCTGCGTCGTATTATTGTTGTAGCTGTTAGGGGCCATCCAAATGCACACGCTTGCGTATGGGGGGTCTACTGACAATGTACGTACGCATAGGAAACAGGGGTGAAGCCTCGATAATAATTTGCCTACATTGGTCTTCAAATGAGTTAGATAGTCCGGCGGTGGACTATCTGTTTGCTTAAACACGTTAATATTGTTAATCCTTTATCGGGGGGGGGGGGGGGGGGGGCGTCAAGCGTATGTACGTAGGTGGGGGGGGGTGTAAAAAGTATGCGTGCGTACAGGGAGGGGGGAGGGGTCAAGTTTTGACAGATTTTTTCGTATGTACTTAATGGATGGCCCCTTACGGCTCTTTTTGATGTTGCAGCACGCCACACTGTTTCAGCATTTCACTTGGCTCCCATATCCTAAGTCCTTAGTCTCGCTGAGCACTGTTGGGGATACGTACATGACCTAGCGGGTCACCAGAGTCATCGCAAGAGACATAGCCAGAATACAATGCGGAGTACGACCGAACTTTGGCAATGTGATTTAATGATAACTACCGCTGTGTTCTCGATGAAGTTCGTGGCCAGAAGAGCGAGACACAGTGGGCTTGTGTTACACATGCATGATATAATGTGTGTATAGTAGATGTATTTGGTCAATTAATACTTGCATATTTATGCCACAATTAGACAATCAACTTGCAATGCTTCTGAACTTGGCTTAATCACCGGTGGCTGAAACCCAGATTTGAACCCAGGAACCTGACGATGTACAGTTTTTGGATTGTTTTATTCCTGATTTTCCTTTCTGTCCTGTAGCCAGGTCCCAATCGAAAATGAGTGTGCATTGCCCAGTGGGTTTCACCTGTGCTGAAACAAAACCTAAACCTAAGGAATGATATTCATCACTGCTTTTGTTGTTATTGTTTCGTTGTATTTGTGCGCAGGTGTCTTGTCGCGCCATTGGCATTGGGGCCTACCTGGTGAGGCTGGGTCAGAGGGTCATCCAGGTGGAGAACTCCCACATCATCCTCACGGGGGCAGCCGCCCTCAACAAGGTGAGAGAGCGGCGTGAACAGAAGCCGACTTGGTAACGAGGTTGCGGGTGGGTTGGGGGGCACACTAGCCAATACAACTCAAGTTATACCCATATAACTCAAACCAGGAAAGACAATCAGACCCTAGTCCTCATAATGTGGACTACACTGGCCAACCAACACACTAGCCAACAACAGTCACACTCGTAATCATGCTAACCAACCAAACTCTAACCTATCCTTACCTATGGCCTTAACTATACTAGCCAAATAGACTCTACCCCATCCTTAACCACACTAGCCAACCAGATACTAGCCCTCCCCCTAACCCTAGCTACACTATACACCCAGGTACTCTTCATGTCCCGAACCCTCGTCACATTATCCACGCAGAAACCAGCCTTACCCCTAATCCTAGCCCTACTGCTGATCCAAACCCTAACCTCCGGTGTTTTGCCAAGTCCCCTTTTGACTTTTTGTTTAATTTAAATTTAGCTGCTCACAGGTCTTTTAATGTTTGAAGTTTTAATTGTTTTCCAGTCAACTCGTATACCCCAGTGGCGCTGTTATCGGCATCATGTCTTGAGACAATTCAACTTTCACTTGGAACTCTTCACAATTTGGAATCTAACATCACATTGTCCGTGACGCCGTCTCTGGAACATGGCTTCAAAACACCATTCATGATGGTACTCATTAATGATGATTCATGGTTAGGGTACCCCAGGTTTTATCCCTTAGAGCTGGGCTTAGCTAAATTCAGTGTTTTACGTAACATTTATCGTCATTGTCATTATGTAGTCACGGGCGACCGGGCTGAACCCTTCGAGTCCCTGCTCTTGGTAACTTGGTTTAAGTGCTCGTCACTGAAACCTGATTTAAAACTCATGACCTCAGGGTTGTTAGCTCAGTGCTGTAAATTGGCCAATATGTGCCTCGACAGTGAGTTTACTTATATGAGTCTCAAGACGTCCTCTTGATTTTTTTCCAATTGCACATTATTAAATAATTAATGTCCATCAATTATACAACATTGTTAGCATTTATTCTTAAATGTGTTGTACAATTTACAGGGCGTTTAATGCCCATTCTACTTTGTTTTGGCATGTTTACGCTGTGTACTTAATTAAGCTTGGTATATCCCTTGAAAACAAACAGTAATTATGAAAGAAAAAAAATTCATCGAGCTTTGTCAATCCAGAAGCGTCATCTTCCAATACTTCACCACACTGATCAGTGCGGCTTGGTGAAGAAGGAGCCCCAGAACTGAATCAGAGATTGCACGCCACTGATGTTAGCCGTGGTCGAGAATCAGCCTTGGGCTTTGCTTTTCACGTGACACTGTGCTGACAACTGCACCACCACTTCTCCCCAATGCACTATTACCTGGTCATAAATGGGCAAATAAATACAAAAGTTGGTGATTCTATGTTGACGGTGGTGCACACGCACATTTCTCAGATTTCTCAGGAATGTAGGGCAGTTAAATTCCTTTTGTTGAAATAGTAATTGGGCCCAGCAATGCATTGCAAAGTCGTGCCTTTTGGCTAGCAATCGAAGAAAGACAATCACTGCATCACTCACTTTCACGTGCACTTCTGCGGCCGTCTGGAACGCTCTTCCTTTCAATATTAGGGAAGCCACTGGAGCTATGTAATTTTTATAATATGTTGAAAAGTAATTTCTTTAGAACTAGTTTTTGTCTTTAATTTGTTGTCCTTCCTCTGCACCTCCAGTTAGCACGGTTGGCTAAGTATGGTGCAAAAGAAGTTCAACATACATAGATTGTGCCTTTTCAGGACAAGAACTAACCTTCCAACAAAGAAATGTGCCAGAAAAAAAAATATATAAATGGCATTATTTAGTAATACGTTTTGCTTTATGGAAGGTGTGTCTGTTACTCAACAAGCTACTATTAGGTAACTATTTATATGCCAATTTAAGAAGGCTATACCGAAAAAACAATTCTTATCAGGCCCCATGCTGTTAAGTGCAATCTGCAACTATTATTTTCCACTCTATCTCTATGGGCACTCTATCTCCGTGCGATGAAGAAGGGTCATTGCCCAAAACATCACCTTTTAATTATATTTATTTTTAAGGCCACAGTGTTATTGACGAATGTGTTAAAAAATTTACACATCAATAAAAGTAATCTATGTACGTTCCAGATAATTCTAACCCTAGTATGCAAATTCCAAACTGTATGAAAGTTCTGCTCCCAACACAACCCAATAAAACTTTTCCAGACGTTAAGCTTTGAGGCTATCTCAGTTAAGTGCAAAGCTTAATGGCATTGTATATACACAAACACTCTTATGCATACTGTAGAGCATTCTGGGTAATAAAATAAATCAATGGCATTGTTTGATTACAGTCAGGATTAGTGTTGTGGTTAGTTAGCGTTAGCGCTCACATTCATGATTTTGTTAGTGCTATAAAATGCCTGTTGGAATAAGTTTAAGGTTAGGGCTGAGTGAAGGTGTTTAATGTCTTGTTCTGAATTACATTGAGGTTTCCCTCTTTCCAAAAATAAAGCCCTCATTCCAAAAATAAAGCCCTCATTCCCATTGGCCTTTATCCAGATGCGCTTGATTACAGTAATTTATTTTAATTTGGGTCAATTGTAGTTACAAATGTACGCATTTTTTTTACAATTTCAATCATGCTATCTTGTACATATGTTAGATGGCCGAGGATTGGTGACCAGTGACCTGAGGTTGATTTCCAGTCATGGCTAACGTCAATGACGAGTGACATCTGAACCAGTCCTGGCTCCCCCCAAACCCTGATTCACCAACCTCCACTAACCAAACAAACTCCCTTGATTGATACAGCATTGGAAGGCCTAAACAAATGGCTATCTGTAAATGATTACTTCATTTTTTTGGGAGATATAAAAAAAATACTAAAATGCAATGACATTATTTTCAAACCCATGGTTAAAATACTACAATTATGTTTAAGATCCTGTAGTTTTTACTGTAATAAATAATGAATCGTAATTTGCAGCCCTTTGTGAATGCACTGGTCGATGAAGGCATCTTCATGCCGTATCGATCGTGGGGTGAGGTTTTTTTTTTACCATACTTCACCAAGCTGGGCAGTGTGGGTTAGTGAATTTCGGGCCCCGGTACAGATTCAGACACCACTTTCCACTGATGTTAGCCATGGCCAGGAATCAAACTCAGATTGCCGGGATCATCGTGCATTACTCTAACCACTGCACTACCTCTCCACCCTGCTGTTAATGTGTATTGCGGACATGACAAGATTGAAGCAGTGCCCTATTCTTTCTCAGAAGAAAAAGGGGGCATTGCCCAAAACGCTATCTTTGTAAGACGTTTGAGTCGTAAGGCACTGTTGTTATTAATGACGTTGGCTGGAGGTATTTTCAGCCTCCGCGTGCAGACACAGCCCAGTGGTGCGAAATGCTAATGCAAACGGGGACACAGGAGGAAAGGGGCTGGGACGCAGCTAATAATATATAAACAAAACTAGACACAAACAAAGAAACCCCACAACTACAAGGACAGCAAAATGAAATGAATGCGGACGCCACGGTGCAGGGATGGCGTGGAAGCAGAGGTAGTTAAAATGCTGAAGCGTTCGTTTGAGCCGATTGTAAAATGGAGCACGGCCACGGAGAGAAAATAAGATTCGCCGTAAAGGTCGCGCAAGTTCAGCAGCTGAGGTTCACTGTAAATTGTAAAGGAATGTCTTTGTTGGAGCCAAGGATAAGCGTACGGGACGCAGAATATATAGCGGTTCCATTTGAATAAGTGGGAATTTTTTTTGCAGGATTTTTTTTTAGTTCTTAGATGAAACTTGACTTTATGCAGCCAAGTGTTGGTAGGGGAGGTGCCATTAACTTCCTACAGTCCCCGAGTCTTGTGGCAGCATTTAATCTGTGATGGATGTAACCTGGGCCCAGTGCCTTCCAACAGTAATGTCATCACGGGGGAAGGCATTACTCATGTAATACGCGCGTAACCTTAACTCAAACATGTAAATTACGGAGGAGGAAAACAAATTAAGACATTCATCCTGCCTGACAAAATTGCACTGTCGCCATCAGTCTTGCAACCTAGATGAATGTTGCCCCCGCTCCCGTAATTCCGTCCCTTGATTTTTATTTGCCGCGGTGTAAATGGTTTTCTCCCTGCGGCGTTTTGCTTGGTAGGCCAATCACGTCTGCGGCGCCACTCCAGCCGAGGCTGTCGCCCGCCGCACTGACTCATTGGCCGGGCCCTTTAGAAATGCGCGGAAGCGTGGAATACGTTTCCTCCCCCCTCCCTCCCTCCCGCCGTGAAAAAATTGCCACGAATATATTTTTTTATAATAATGATTCTATCTTTAATTTGCGGATATTGGAGCACAAAAGTAAGATCGGGATGGTGAATAGTTATCGTCATCAGAATGGTTTAAAATTGATGTGTTGGATACAATCATTTATTAATGCTTATTACGTTTTGTAACAACACAGGATTAATGAATTGTATCTACTGGGGAGATGACACGTCACTTGGGTTTCTTCAGGCAGAAACTCACTGGGTTGCTAGTTCGGTCCTTGCCGTGCCCTCCCTCAAGCTGTTCCGCATCCTGGCTCTTCTCTTGATTTGTGCTTGCTCTTTCTTCAGATTCCTTTAATTCACTTCAGCGTTACTATCTTTGAGAAAAATATAACAATAATTTCAATGAGCTTTTGTAGACTCTTTATCGCCCTTTCTCTCATCTCACTTTCTCCCTATATATATATTCTTTAACCCTAACGTATTTTAAATGTTTTCTCTTTTGACGCTACCATTTCGTGCGCGTACCTTGGCCATGGACTATCTCCGGCACATCCCTATCCTTCATCACACATAACATTAGAGGGATTTTTTCTTTCCCTTTTTGGTCTTCATCAAATTGATCAAATTTCATCGCTCAAAATCCTTGAACCCCAAAGTACACTGCAGCCGTATGGCTAAAGATGTGCTATCCATAGCAAGCTTGCTTCAAGGTAAGACCTTTCCTATAATTGCCTTTTGGTTATGACAGCGGAAAATTGACTTTATAAAATAGTAACCTGCACATCATACAGTCGGGAAAAAATATTTTCACTTAGGGGTTGAAAGGTCAAATATGAAGAGGGTGAAGGGAGGATTTTTTTTTTATAATTGTCAGTGGTTAGAACATTGTTCCCTTGCAGTTAAATGAACACCACTGCCTCTGGTCCTCTCTCCACCTCCTCGTAGCTACTCTCCACGGATCTCCCGTACACTCCCGTACTCTTCCGTACTCTCCCATTCCGTGAGCTGCGGAGCGTGGAGCATTTTTTTCCCAACCGGTTCCAGCCAGATTGCCCGGCCTCCACTAAAGCCGAGCATCAATAAAACATACCGTTACATTGCCGGGCCTCATTTCTTCCTATTTCTCCCATTTCTATTTTAGTAGCCCTATATATACAATATATATTGTTACAGTGCAATATGCCTTGCATATTATCATGTATAATTTAGTAATTTTCGCTACTTTATCAATCCACTTGCAGCTTTCATCATTAGAGGGGGATTTGTTTGACCATGGATTGGGGAATTTCGGGGCCCAGGACTGGTTCACACTTCACTCGCAACTGAGGTTAGCCGTGACTCGGAGTCAAACTTTGGTTGCCGGGTTCACGTCACGGTGTGCTAACCACTGCCCCACCGCTCCTTTTCAATATTACATACATCGTACATTATTTACTGTGTGTATCATAACAGTAAGATTTTATTAAGCCACTCTTAAGACTTATTTTTAGGAGGATGCTGCTGAGGATTTTTGGCAATTAATGTTTTTGTATAATTTATATCTGGGAGGAAATAAGAGTATGTACGCAGAGAAATCACATGCGTACGAGAGGAGAATACTCCAATCTCTACACACGCGGCTCTCAAACCTACTTTCTCTGCTGCCTCTGACAGCCACCATCTCTTTGACATCATTTTTGTTGTCTCACACTTGATTACTCCATATTTTTTGCGATTCACCAGTCACACATCAGAATTGCTCAGATTGTAGTGCACGCATAGTCATTCCACCCAGCCAATATCAATTTCAGTATTTTTCTTGTTATGTCCTTTTATATTGTGTATGTATGGTTGCCTGTGTACATGGAGTTTATAGTTATTTTGACAGTAAACTTCGAGTGGGTTTTCCAGTAGTTACACCCAAGTTGTTTCTATTCACGTTTGTACACAATATATATGATGTAAAAATACAAGAATTCCCTCTTGTGATGGCGTTCACTTGTCATAGGCAGCCCGTAAAATAGAAAGAAGTCGTATTAAGCCACGCTGAAGTATAACAACTTCTTAATGCATGACAACAAAAAATATCCTATCAGAACGGGACAACAAGATAAAGTTTAGCCGTGTTCCTTTTTGCGTGCTCAGATTATGCAGACGTCGCTGTAATGTGTGCGCTAAAACATGTTTGAATAAATCTGGCACAGATGCACATTTGTTCAAGGCGCGCGTATTAGTGAGAGCTGAACAATTCCGTGAGCTCATTTGTAAATAATGGACGGAATGCGCCTCGCAAATAAAATAAAACACAACAAATGCAGCGTTGTAAGTTCACGTGCAATGCGCCCGACTAATTGCCAATTATGACACTTCTTGCTCAGGTGTAGACGTCCCATCTGCGATTGTATTTAATTGTCTAGTTGGTAGACATCCCGACGGTCGCAGTTCAGCTTGACTGCTGATCGCCGCTCAAGACCAACTGCCGCGGAAGATACGTCTTCTTATTTACAAATCTCGATTGTATTAATTTTATTGCATTTCAATACATTTCTATACGTGAAAATATATACATTTTTCCCGTAAATATTTACACCTTGGTGTCTTTTAATGTGAACAGGATCGATTCAATATATCGTTTAATTAATTGTTTTGCAACATTGTAGATATGTCAGAAACTTTCAATTAAACACACAAACACCGATTCAACGTTGGAGTTGGCCAAATACTCAATGTCAATGCAGGACTGTTTTTAAAATGTTTTCAGTGTAAGTATTGTTTTTATAAACATATCATCAGCAGCAGCCATGGTCAATCCACTGGATGAAGCCCCCCCCCCCCAAGCTTCTGAGATGTAACAAAACACCTAGCACCTGCACACAAACTGATTTAATCGCTCCATCTCTTCAATAGAATCCGATATCTTGCATCCATGGCTGCCACTCCTTTATTTTTTATTATGAAAAAAAACAACATTGTTAAATAACAATTATTATATATTCTATTTGGATTTGCACTTTGAAGCAATGTGTTGCTGTTGCGAATAATGTCACAGAGTCTTTAAAAAAGCTGGGTTATGGAGAGTCTCACAGTTACATTTTTTCATTTCATTTATTTGGTATAGCCCTCTTGAATCGGGTGCAAAAAACAAAAACATGAACAAGAAAACATCTTAAAGTGACTACGCGCAAATAGAAAAATCCAGGAAAAAACAGCAAAATCTTCCAGAAAAAGCACCGTACACCACTGCCTGGTAGACGGGGCCCGCTGGTTTTCCCCGCAGAATTTCCTGGGTGTCAACTCTCTTGCCGACGAGTGCACTGACCTCCAGACTAAAACAAAGAAAAAAAATCCTTAACCGGTGTCTCTACAAAAAAAAATCTAATTTGCTAATTTTAATTTCCCTCCAATGTCGTTTGCTCAGTTAGTCAGTACAGTGGTATTGATTTCGAAATATTAAACGTGCTCTTTTTAAAAAATAAAGTCGAATTCTGATTTAAAGCGTGACGGAGAGCCCCGCTTGTGGTTATAAAATGCATAATTTTGCGACAAATTCTGAACAGCAACGAGTTAAGGGCGATTAGAAAAGTGTGTAGCGTTTTAAATCAGGCGAGCTGAATGATTGCTGTTGGGAGAGTCCTTTGTGAGCGCCTTGGAGCTCCAATCGCCGCGTGCACTTGCACGCGTCATTAACCATGTTTTATAACCATACTAGTGTGAGAAAGTACACAATGAAAATCGGAAGGCATAAAAAATATGCTCGGGGAAGAATCAATCTAACATTCTGTCATTTTTAAGCTAAATCTTTTTTAAATGAAAAAATATTTATAATTTCGTACCTCTGGAAATTTTATTCGGAGTGGGGGGCGGTGGAGGTGGCGTTATTATTTTTTATTTTGTGTGTTTTAATTTATTTACGGCGTAGTGCATCGTCATTTTTAAGCGACGGTTTTCAAAAAAGAGGGGAAGTGTTACGCGGCGATGGCTCTCAGTTGCGAGCTTTTCGTCGCGAACGCAAAGCTGCGGCTTGATTATTTAACAAAAAAATGCAACGCAGATAACTCTTATTAATCATATCCAACGATAAATTATTCTGAGATGCCGTTCTCCCTTCTAAACGCACGCACGCGTGCACACTGCAGGCTTCTGAGCCCGTGCTTCATTTGACAAATGACCCAGCTTCACAAAGTATGCAAATACAGCAGGGTGAGAGGGGTATTGGAATGAACTTTGACCTCTGTCAGCCCCTAATCCGTCAGCCCCTGTGCACGTTATAGCAGCCGCAGTTTAACAGGAAAATAAACCTGCCAATCCACGGTATCGTTTTTTCCCCTTTCCCCCCCCTGCTTTTCTCTTATTTTTTTGCACCTGTCTGCCACTTTTCCCAAGTATTGACGTGAGGATGTTTTATTTTTAGCCCTCACCGTGGAGCCATTCAGCTCGCGTAACATTTACGCGGGATTTTTTGTTTGTTTTGTTTCGCTGACAATTTTGAGCAAGCTTAGTATTCACGCACTAACAGTTTTGGAGTTTGCTTGACTCTCTTTTTGCTTTTGGAATTGTATTTCTTTGGGAGGTCTTTAGAAAATACATTGACAGACCAGTCTCTGATGGGGTCTTCATACAATAGACTGAAATATTTTCCCCTGGTGGGTTTCTATACACAAATACAATAGACTGTCTAAAGACCCCCATCTTTAAACAGTATAATAGGATACTGACCTCTGAAGGGATCTTTCGACAATAGATTGACCGGACCAGTTTCTCATAGGTATGTATAAAATAGAACAGACATATTTTCCCTCTGATGGGGTATTTACACAATCGACTGTCTACAGACTACATCTTAACAATATACATTATACTGACGGACCAGTCTCTGAAGACTTTAGACAATAGATTGACAAACCAGTCTCTGGTGCACTCTTCAGACATTATACTGACAGACTGCTCTCTGATGGGGCCTCTAGGCAATAGACCAACAAACCAGTCTCTGATGGCCTCTTTAAGAAATGTACTGACAGATCAGTCTCAGATGGGGTCTTTGGACAATAGATTGACAATTGGGCCCCTGATGGTCTCTTCAGACAATACATTGTGCAGACCAGTCTCTGATGGGCTCTTTAGACAATACATTGACAAACTGGTCTCTGATGGGATATGTGGACAATGGATGGAAAAAAAACTTCCTCTGATGGGATTTGAGACAATGCTTTGACAATACAGTCTCCGATGGGCTCTTCAGGCAATACATTATCACCAGTGCGCTGATGGGATCGTTGGACAATACAATGACAGACTGGCCTTTGATTGGATCTTTCGACACTAGATGGACAGAACAGGCCCTCATTGGCAACATCACCTGAAAAAGTCATCGCAGCAGACTGAATGAGGAATGAACCGCAGTGTGACGCACAACAAGGCTCTGCACAAGTCGAACGGTGGTGATTGTTGTTACTGTGCTCCTGACAATAGATTGATCAGACCAGTTGCACAGTAACCTCATTGCATTTGACGCAACGCATTGTTTTCTATTTTAAGCGATGACCAATGTATGTATTGCCGTCAGTAATGTTTAGATATAGATCATTAGTTAGGCGTGTCAAAGCCCATAGGGTATACCAGAATTATTGAAAGCAGTAAAAAAAAAGAGACAAAACTACCGATACATTACAAAAATGTCATTAAACAACACATTGGCAGTTCTTTACTGTAAGAATGGAGCAAAATATATGTTGTATATGTTCTGTTATCATATCCAAATAATTACGAGCAGTATGTATTATTGGGAAAAAAAACTCGAGTATCCGGAGAATACCCACTCAAATGGAAGAGACAATATTCATCTGTCCACACTAAGAGTTCACAAACACAACTTGCTAGACTGAACATCTTCTGCCTAGGAGATCTGGAAACAGTGTCACGAATCCACGTGACCTTCCAACTCAAAGTATCACAGGATATATGCCGCCATGCCCGGCTGCAATATCATTGAAGTAATCACGCCATAGCAAGCATCTTATTGTCCTTTATGTTTTATACGGCTGCATCGGCAGTAATAGGGACTACCTATGGTGTGTTGCAGTCTGCCTGTGGGCTCCCACTTTTGTCGGAGATGTTTTCAGTTGGGGTGCTAGCCGGGGTTGGGGTTTTGAGTTGGGGGGGGGGGGGCGCCATTGGGGTATGGATTCGTGGCTCACACCAATGGGTTAAGGTTTGGCACTGAGCGACGGATGCTGCTGTGGTGTAATGGTTAACACAACACACTTGCAATCCAGAGGTCATTGGTTCGATTTGATCTCCTGGTATGGAAGTGGAAACAATGGTGCCCTGCTTCTGTCTATCCTGAAGTATAAACGGGTGGGGTAAAGTGGAGGTGCTCCCACCTCTTTCAAGATGCCTCGCCAGCGTGGAAGAAAAGTAGGCCAACATACCCTCTTGCAGTGGCTCTCTAGAGCTCCTAGCGTAGGACCTTCTGACAGCAGTGATGTGAGCAAACAATTGCAGGGCTGCACATTTTCCAAAAAGACAAAGATCCCCTGTATAGCGTTAACAGATTTTTGGGATAAGTTCTGTTAGCATGCACCCATGAAGGCTGGCATAGTACACGACGGCCCGACCACCTTTGTCTCCCCAGTCGCGATGTTTACACACCGCACCAGATATTAATTTAAGGCTGAGTCTACCTAGGGGATGCCCAGGACTCGTTCAGATATTCGTCACCGATGTTGGGGCAAGTGCTGTTAGTGAGCACCTGTGAAGGCCGGCACAGTACACGAGGGGGTTGGTGGCCAGCATCATGCTAACCGCTACACTACCGCACCTTTACCATAACCATATACACAGGCACATTCAAAGACATAGATATGCAAGGCATACAGTTTCTGCTGCACTATCTGAATGGAAGACAAACTAAGAGGTGCAATATGAAATCGAGAAACATAGCCGCAGTGTACATGGGCTCTCTAGAGCTCCCTCTAGCGTGGAGGCGGCTCTTCTGCCAGCAGTGGCTTGAGCAAGAAATTGCAGAGCTGCACCTCTACCTTACTGGGTGCCGAGCAATCAAAATTCACAGGGGCGAGGCGCACGCACGAATGAGCACAGCGTCTTAAGGACAGCCGGCCGCAATAAGTATTCCCGGAGTCTCCCCCGTGCCGCGCCCGCCTCCATGTTTACCAAATGTATGCACGAGGCAGAATCAATGTTGGCGACCCCGAGGGACCCTGGATGCTCCTGTGAAAATTGAAATCATGATAATGCGTGGCGGTGCCTCGCGCCTCAGAGACACTCGCCACCCCCCACCATCACAGCAGACGAGCGCTTTGGACATGCGGTTGTGAGCAGGCAGGTTCAGGCGGGGGGGGGGGGGGGCGGTGGTGGATGCACGGGGGTGGTGTGAAGGCCTCTGGGAGTTCAGTGGGGTGTGGGGGATTGGGGCGGCAAGAGAGGGAGTGCGTGAGAGGACACAGGATGCTTAAATTGGGAGGGAGGGGAGATTGGATTCGGTGGCTGATGATGTTTGCGTTAAAAAAAAAAATTGATGGGAGGGTTTCGCTCGCTGACAAACGCTGTGCTTATCTTTTCGGCCAGCGGGTCTTTAAGAGAGAAGGCATTAGGCTCGACCGCAGCGTGGGAGATGTGGATGGGGTTCGCCTCCATTGAGGCTCGTCGGTGAGCTATATGCAGCCACAGACTGCTATGAACGTCCAGGGCGTCATAGTTGAAGAGAGATCTTAGGCCGTCCCTAAACGTTGCAGCAATATAATGATAATAAATTACGTTTATGCTTCTTCAATAAGCTTAAAATAACCTTGCTGTTGTTGATGACACAGTTTGCACTGCAGCATAATTTGTATTCGCCCTGGGTGTGATGTTCAACCGTATCATATGTCGCCTAAAAAAAACATGATTGGGGAAGGTAAAGTGAACTCACCTCAACTATCTCTGCATAATTACGGCTCCAAATCCCCCCATGCAGAATGCGGAGTTGCAAGGTGGCTTGGGGGGCAATGGTATTGGATGAGATAGAGGGAACTTTTGCCGTGGACCTGCTGTTGGCGAGAGAATTTAATCGGGAGACAATTTTGGATAATAATGCATCTAAACAGAATGATTTCTCAAGACCCTGTTGTTTCAGTGTCAAAGAAAATGTTCATGCTGGGACCAAATCTAACTGCCTGGGAAGCACAACCGCTTTAAAACTGCAGACTTTTGGAACTAAAATCATCATTTACAGGGCAGCCTAGTGAGCCAAAGTATTGCCAGCAGCAGTAGTAGCAGTTGTTACTTTTGACTTATCTGTCTCAAGACAGGTTCTTTTGTTCAAATTTACCCCATCCCATTGGAGCTTCCTTTTAATGTCTTCGAGTTGGCAAGAGTGTTGTCCTACTTCTACCTTTTGGCGTGTTCCCCAACATCCTTTCTCCTACAGCTTCCTTTAGCAAGTCCCCTCCCGCTTCTGACAAGATGCCTAATCTACATTTTCTTGGTTCTTTCGGTAAAGTCACGTAGAATGGAAATAATAAAATAATAAAAATAAACCAAATAAATAATTCTCACGACGTTTCGGCCACAACGCAAGCAGCCGTCTTCAGGTGGAGAACAGGACAGACCTGTTCTCTACCTGAGGACGGCTGCTTGTGGACCTGCTTTTGGCGAGGTCTGTCCTGTTCTCCTCCTAAGGACGGCTGCTTGCGTTGTGGCCGAAACGTCGTGAGAATAATTTTATTATGTTTTATTTGTATTATTTTATTATTTCCATTCTACGTGACTTTACCGAAAGAACCAAGAAGATGAATCCCTGCAGTCACGAAAGCTTTAAATCGAAATCTAATCTGCATTGTTTACATATTCTACATTGCATCCAATTAGACTACTTACCTCCAGAACCTGCTCTTCCATGTTAGTCTTTTCTGTAGTAGTAGTAGTAAACATAGTGGTAGCAATAGTTATAGACCATCATTTCTAACCAGAAAAGGTCCCATTGCAACCAGTAACATGAATGCCATTTATTTACATATTAAATATTCACTGGGGCTCTTTTTTCAAGAGGTTTCTGCTACATTGAAACGTTTGGCCAGATCCAATAATGAATATCGGCTTCATGTAGTCCGAATGATATGCTTGCAATGTGAATAATGTTGCCATTGACGAAAGACTTGAGGTCGATATTATGTTTATTAATATTATGGTCTAATTTTCCCATGAAAGTGTTGCATCTTACTGTTGCGTGGAAAATCTGTTCCAGTATAGTCACGATGCCTTGCCTCCTTATTGAAGTACAATATTTGCTGTATCTGTATCAAATAGACCCATCACCGCCATCAAGGAATATTAAAAACATGTATTATCAAAGTCATGATTTTAAAAAGTGCATCACATTCCTCTTCGACCATCCTCAGCAGATGTCTGATTCTTTATAATAATTTACAGCCCTTTGTTAATCCACTGTTGGATGAAGTCCTCCCTACGCAATGTCAGTAATGATGGTTGTTTGACCATAATTCACCATGCAGATCAATGGGGGTTGGTTAACAGGGGGCTCAGGACCGGTTGAGATATCACTCACCACTGATGTTAGCCATGGCCGGTAATTGACCTCATCTTGCTGGGACCGAAACGCAGGGAGCTAATCTCTGTACCATCGCTCCACTCCACTTTAATAATCTCACATTAATGGGAGTCCTTGATTTATGTAGGAAAGTCTCAACTGAGCCTTATGACTATATAAGGAGGGTCCTGCTTGGGATACATGGGCAATTCCTTATCGAACGTTTTTCCACGTGGAGGAAACTCCTGTTCAGAGAAAACGCCTGCCCGTGAAGGGATTTGTCTAAAAAAATTATCACAGATAAGGCCAAATTCCAACTTGCTGAACTGCCTCCTCGAAGTACAACAGAATGGTTGGGGCAGGGGTCTCGCACACAGGAGTCTCAGGACAACGTATTACGCGGGCCACAATAAACGTTAAAGTTTGACACGGCTTATACGTTGGGCGGAACAAAAAAAATCAAATTTGCTCGCCGAATTTAAAGCGGGGCACCTTGAGCCATAACTCTAGTGCAACGGCGCCGCACCATTAGTGATGCACGGCATCGCTCACAGCAGCCTATGAGCTGTTTGTGCACCGGCTATAACGCGATAGCGCCAACCGCTCATGAATCGATGCTCCCGGGAAGAGACTGAGTCCCAACTCTGATAGCGTCAACGTGTTTTGTGTTCAGCTCATCCGTTTAACCCTGTAGAGGCACGCGGTCAATTTTTTTTTGTGTGTTCACGGAAAAATCTCTTGCCAGGTGATATTTGCAGAATATAGCGGCAATTGAGTCGGGTATTTTTTTGGTCGTGCGGAAATTGAATGAAAAGCACTTTCCACAAATTGTCGGTAGATAGGTTTCGTTTCTAACCAGGTAAGAATCCATTGAGACCAGAAGCTTACTTTTCAAGGGAGGCCTTGGTCTAAACAAATCTACGATGCAGAAAACCAATTTCACAGTGTGGTGTAGAAACAATAGAAATTATTTTTTAAACAGTGATGCAGTATCGGTAAATGAAATAAATACAACAATACTGTAGATTCCGAATGTAAACAACACACACAAAATTAAGGCAAATTAGGGAAAAGTACAAGGAGCATAAAAAAGCAGAGGGAATGATATATATAAAAAGTAAAATGGACAAGTTAAATACAACAAAAAATATTTTTTATCTAAATTTTAACAAGGTAACAATTTCAAATGTATTTACAGACAAACACATAGAAAACATAATATTTAAGCTTCAAGTCTTCAATTAAAGTAATACATTTTCCAAAACGTGTATTTTACAACCACTGGCTCAGTAATCACCACCCCACGCTCATGTGTGCATGGGAGACACTTTGACTCTAATACTTATTTAGACTTTGCAAAGATATTATTTTTCTTGTGTTTTTTTCAAAAGCACCATGACAGATTTAATTTTCAATTTGCTCCATTTGTGGGTGGCTCTTTTACCGAGCGGTGCTGTTTCCGTGCCACCCCAGAGTGTGTCTGCCACGGGATATCTGCCATCTGCCACGGGACCTGTCATTTTGTCATGAAAACAACTGCATTTTCGCAATGAACAGTAATTTGCGATGTGTTTACTCTTTACGTTTGACCCTGTAAAACGAGCACGAAAATAGCAAATTAAACAGAAAAAAGCCCAACTAATTGTGATATGTTTTACCATGGCAGTGTTCGCAGAGATAAGCAGATGGACGGACGGATGGATACTCAGATACATCGACAGGTCGGCTGACCAACCGACATAGAGACAAAAAGTCTGACGAGCAGTCCCACAAACAGGAAGAGAGTAAAGGCTCACAGAGACACTAGCAGAGACATTTGAAAATATTGTTAGAATTTATCGAGGAAAGCCTTACGGAGACACAAGATAAAATTTCAGGGGCACCCTGCATTGGAATGTTTGGCCTATATTTTTGAGAAGTGTTTTGTTCCATGAGGGAGGCAACCGGAGTAAACCGAGAAAGGGTGACACTCAAAGCTACGCACAGATAGATTCAATAATCTGTTGCTGTACTGCTATTTCCTGGCCACTTTACAGCCCAAGCCTACAATATCCTGGATTTCCAGGCAGCCTCCCATCTGAGTACTAATCAGGCTGATGCCTGCTAAACTTCAGATTATTGACCAGATTGGGTGCACTCTTGGTGATTTGGTTCATAGGAAAAATACTTCTACTTATATAAACTGCAATAATTAATCCATGAAGAATGCCATTTGGCTGAAATGTTGAGATCTCTGCTCTCAGTGGCAGAAAATAAACTCGTGCAATTTTCCCACCTCAATTTTATCCAGATTGTGCTATCGACGTCATGTCACGAGACGAAAAATCTATTCAGATATTGCTCAGTAGTGCAACCTTTGTGTTGAGAACGGCCTGCAAAAGCGGATATCACAGAGATCCCTTCCAGTGGACTCTGTTGTTCCAGCACTGCCCCACCCACCCTGTCCCTGAGAGTATTGTACGTCACATGACAGTCCAACCGATATTTCTCATTCTCTTTTGGGATATTTAATCAACCTGTTACTTAGTTTCGACACACATACACGCAGACGGTTCCATAGATACAAACAGACACCCGGACATAACGACCATCAGTAGTGGCGCGGTTACCGAGTGTGTAGGTGTTGCAACTGCACTTGGGCCCATGACAGGCCAGATTGGAAAAGACGTCGAACTATGAAGAGAGGATGAGTTGGACAGGGGGGATGCGTGCCCATTTAATACGTAGCGCTATGCCAAAACCATGATAATCCAATGCAGAGCAACACACATAGGAGAGGGGATAACATTTAAAGCTCTGCGCAGATGGACTCAAGCATCTGTTTGCCGTATTGCCACGCCATCCGTGCTACACCACTGGCTGCCGGTTTCCATGATCCAGACCGAGCCGCGTTTGCCGAACGCAGAACAGGGGCACGTGCGTGCACGTGTGCGTGCGGCACCGCCACTGCCAGGGTTAATGGTGTTAACCGCGCACTGGCTGCTAGGTTCATGCATTACAGAGCGGCATTCCGGCAGCCGGAGAGACAGTGTGTGCGGCCTCTTGTGATATTTTTTAAATGGGACGCCTGCCAGGGGCGGCAGGGGTGGCAATCAAAACAGGACAAGGTGCTGCGTTAGTGTCTGCCGCAGACGGGAGGCCTAATTGCTTTGTACGGCGTTATGAGGTTTAGCGTTGTCGTTGCCTTTGCCGAGTGTGTGCTTCTTTGTTTATAGTTGGGAAGGGGGGGGGGGTTTTGTTTTTAATTTTCATTTATAAAAATGATAACAATTCTTCGTCAGGTTTTGGGGTGGGAGGGAGGGGTTTGTGTTTTATTTATTTGAAGCGTTGCCCGAGTACACGGAGCTCGTTGTTGTCATTCGACAAGATGTACTGTATGGGAACCTCATTTGCCAGTAAAAATATGATAATTGTTTTTTTACTCTTCTATCTGGCAACAAAACTGACACCTTTTTACAAGGAGTCATGTTTGCATAGACCGCAATACCTGCAGTCATAATACAAACAAAAGACATAACTCTGATAATGTATGCACTGTCCTTGAAGTTGATTGGTCCACACCCGAGACAGCTTTTCTTAGAGCCTAGTCTCACATGGGTTGGACCAGATGACGCCAAAAGGTGTCAGTTTTGTTGCCAGATAGAAGGGTAAAAAACCAATTATTAAGATGTACTGTGTTTTTGGCGGTGGGTAGCGGTAGCTTTGAGAAGTGGAATTTATTTAATGTGCGTGCTGTGCTCTGCCATTTCTACATTTCTTACGAGAATTTTTTTTTGAGGAGGCTAGTTAAACTAAAACGTCAGGATTTATTTTGATTTCATTGATATTTACCAAAAATACACACACAGAACGTATAATGTTAAAATCAATATGATTTTTTTTTATAGCTGACGGGTGGTGAAGGTTGTCTGGTAGTGGATGCTGTTGGGTGGAGGGTATTGCTAGGTGGTGGTAATTGTTGATGGTGGTGACTTTGAGATGGTTTTGCCAACTGCGCGTTGTCGACACCGTATCTTTGAACCTCTATGGCATAGGCTGTTGGTTCACGATGACCATTGGATGGCAAAGGCTGTTTCGTAGGGGGCTGTCTCGCCTACTGGCTGCAGATCTAAAATTGAATGCCTTGGTTAAAGTCAATGGCAGGCGATTGACGGGGGGCCGTGAGACAGAGGCTGGAGGGCTTGGGGAGGCATGGGGTGGAGTATAGGGTGTGTGTGTGGGGGGGGGGGTATCGGGCGAGTGAGAATAGGCGGGGTGAGCAGGGAAGCGGCAAGCGAGAGAGAGAGAGAGAGCAAGGCAGATCATCATGCATCATGCCTCTCCCTCCGTTCTGCTCAATCTCTCTCGGTTGCTTCGCCGTTCCGGCTCTGTTGCGGGAGGCTGGTGGGCCTCCAGATAAACCCGTAGGCTTCAGTTGCTGACAGCGTTGACGTGCACGGGGGGCTTTTCGATCGTCAAGAGACCGAACCGGGCGCCGGAGAGAGAGAGAGAAACTGTTCCGAGTGAACTCAAAAAAAATATTGCGTGCGCTCGCTGTTGCGGAGTTTGATGGAAAGCAAAATGCTGTTGTCCATTCTCCTACAGTTTGGTGTCTGGAGAGGAGGAACGTTTGAAAATAAAATATACAACACACAACGTGAGCGTAATAGAAGATGAGAATGAGAGAAACAAGGGGTGAGAGTGGGATGGCTGCAGAGGTGGGATGTTAGCGGTGGAATGGAGGGGGGTTTGATGGCAACGTGGAGTGTGGGCTGCGGGTGTCGGCGTGTTTGTGCATGCATGTAGGTGTCTGCAAGCGTGTGCATCGGCGCGTGTGTCCACACACGTCCGCCCGTGTGCGAGCACATCTGCATGCATGAATACGTGTGAGTTTGTGTGTGTGTGTGTGCATTCATACATTGCTATGCGTTCATATCTGTACGCGTGCACGTGTGCCTTTGTGCACGTGTACAAATACGAACACATACGTGCCAGCTTGTGCGCGTGTGTGTATTTATGAATGCACGTAACGTTCATATCTGTAAACGTGCACAGGCGCTTTTAAGTGCACATTCATTAATGCGCTCGCGTGTGTACCATACATATCTGCATGTGTCTGTGCTCACATGCGTGTGCGTGCGTACGTGTCTGCGTGTGCCTGCACTAGCTCGTTTTAACGCGTGCGTGTGTGCACCCATACGTCCTGTACGTGTTTGCTGCGCGTGTGTGTGTGTGCACGCGTGTGATTAGAGAGCGAGTAAAACAGAGGGAAGGCGGGCGGGCGGTGGGAGGCGGGCGGGCGGGCGAGCCGAGGCCGCTGACATTTGCATAGAAATGGAATTCTGGCCCCGGGCGGGCTGGCGCAAACGCAGGGCCCTGTGCGCCGTCGCGCGCCGAGACTGGGGGAAGCCGAAATGAGAGCAATTTCAGAAACGACGGGCTGTAAAATGCCAGCGCCTGCAGAAAATGGGTGCAAATAACCTGTTTTCACGGGCGCGGGAGCTACGTGGCGGCAGGCCTGGCAGCGCATGGGCGCGAGTAGCGCCGGTGGGGGCAGGAGGCAGGGCTAGGGGTGCAGGTAGATGGAGAAAGCGAAGGAGGTCGTGGCAGAATGCTGAGGTGCAACGGTGGAGAAGCCACCCTCGTAGTGTGTGCGGCGGCAGGCGGGCGGGGGGGGGGTACGGGCTGTAAAATTTATAAGAGGGGCTGAGCCCCCTCCTGCTGAAGGCTCAGCCCCCCCCCCCCCATCTAAATTCATAGAGACAAGTAAAAAGAATGTTGGCATTATATTTAGCACCGATGGCAGTTTTTCAAGAGCCTTTTCGTCATATACATGTGGGGTAAGAGCGCAAGACAAAAGCAGACCATGCCATTGCTCATTCTGTTTAGCGTTTCGCTTTTGTTTCAAGTTTGTTTTAAAAAAAATGTGTGCCATCGCTGAGTTTTTGTACGTACAAGGTCACTCCACAGGGTCAATGAGAAGCGAGCTGGGATGGTGGTAGATACGTATGGTGAGGCGGGGGGGGGGGGTGTAATTTTGGGTGCTGGTTTGAGGTCTACTTAGCAAATCTTCGCTCTCTTTCTCTGGCCCCGGCTATGGGAATGTGGGTTTTTTTCCTACGATGACTCAAGGTCATCAATAGCGCTGCTAAAAATGCTCATTTGGAGCAAAATATTTACGTGTTACTCCATTTGGCGGTGGCGTATCTTCACAAATAATAAACGCTCAACACATTTTGTCAATAGCACTCATTAAAGAAAAAAAATACATGTAAAATCGGCAACGTTTCAGGCAAAGACCCAAATGACATTGAGCAGGGAGGCAATTACTTTATTACGTTGGGTTATTTGTTGTTGTTGCACCAAGTTCAATATCACATTCCGCATTGTCCTGTGTATTTTATCCCCGGGTTTGCCTCGCTAATTAAATAGTAATAACAACAACAAAAATTGACTTTACGCCTCGAGGGGCTCTCGCCAGGTTTTTAAGTAAACTTAATTGATTGATTGGAAGGACAATGGGAATGCCATCCCACGCCAACTACACCAGTGGGTCTCTCTGGTCGAACACAAAATGCTGATAGATTGCCTTAGCCTCTGAACAACTGGTAGAAAAAAAACCCACCCCAATAGGCGCGCACGCTGCCTCTGAAAACCAGACCCCTAGATCAGACGCGATAAGGCCACTTGGCTGGAAAATACACACGTCAGTAATGCTGGACCCGCGCCTTAAATGCGTTCGTGAATAAACCTTACTGACGGCGGCAGAGCGATTGTTTTGAACGCGCGGGCGGTTCATCGGCGCTGAATTTATTTCCTATTTGTTTGCTTCGGGAAAGGGAAAAAGCGAGGCGGGCAGTGGCGGGCGGGGGTGGTTGCAGGGAGAGAATAGGCTTCAAGGTTTTTTGACGCAAGTTTTAATTCGAAGCGTTCCGCCTCCCTTGCAAATTGTTTCAATTTAACCAGCTGGGTGAGTGCGTAATTATTGTCCTGTGTTCCTCGCATGCTGGCTGCTGTTGCTAAATCTCAGAGTGGTTGTTAATGTAACGAGCTAAACCGCTTATTTACTTACATGCGCGGCTCTCGTGTTCCCACCCAGGAAAGCCTCAACGTGAGACTCCCCCATCTCTGCTTGGGATGTTTGGACATTTTTTTTTGCCCATTGTTTGCATATGATTATTAACCAATCACTAGCAATGCACACATTCTCAGCAGATATCTGAAACCAAGCATGGTTGGGGGCATGGATAGTGCTTGGATGGGCATCCACAGTGCACGTAAGTATTATAGTCTGTGGCGCTACGATGTGGGCTGCAGAGGGACGTGCAGCAAAAAACGCTGTTATACTGTTTATTCTATGCTCCTGCGTCTATGCTCCCCACCTTCACAAACCCACACTGACCAACTTGGTGAAATGTGGTAAAAAAAAACAACCCTATGGCCTCAATGGTTTGGGGACGCTCTCATCCAGCAGTGAATTGACAAAGAGATGTTCATATACACGCACACTTTTACGTGTGGTAGCAAGCCGGAGTGCTTGTAGAATAAAACATAATCATACGAGAGGAAACACTTTTTAAAAATCTACACCGATGGCGTCAGCAACCTACTTGCAATACTGCCCCCTCCCCTGCAGGTCAAATAATAGGTGGGTGTCTCACACATGGCAATCTGCATGTCGTCCACCAACTTCATCTCCAAAGTGCCTCTTGACCAATTCACTCTGAATGTGCCCGATCTCGTCAGATCTCAGAAGCAAAGCAGGGGCTAAGCCTGGTTAGTACTGGGATGGGAGACTGCTTAGGAATATTGTAGCTTGGCTAGCAAGGTGGCGAGGACACGTTTGAGTATAGCGATGGATTCCTGACTCTGTGTAGAGCCTTGAGCATCACGCTTTCATATATGTGTGGTGGGTTTTCTCTATTTACTCCGCTCTCCTGCCACATGAAGGCAAATGCTTATTAAGGAGAAATGCAACAAAAATCCCAATCCATCATCAGCACCCTCCTGAAAAAGAGTCTTGAGATGTAGTGAGGCTTTCTTGGGTAAAACAAAGGTCACTGCTACACACTGGCAAAAAATCTCCGGGTCTTTTGCTGTACTTTCAACCTTCGGCTGGCATTTTCAAGTAAAAATTGCGCACACAGGTTAGGTTTTAGATTCCCCCCCCCCCCCAAAGCGTAGTTTGTGATGGGGGTGGCGGGAGGCAGTGGAGTGGGGAAGGTGTGTGGTGGGTAGGACACACGGCTGGGATATATTCATAACAATAAAATCCCATAAAGAACAAAAACATATTTAGCCCGGCGTGATGAGGTCACCGCCTTAATGCCTTCACTTTAATAATGTGGGCGTAAAAATGTTAAATTGCAGTTGTTACGTCTCCGACTGCAAGGTGAATATTCACAACCACTCGATTAAGAGTCGGAGCCGTGCTGCTGCTGCTGCCCAGCGTGCTTGCCCGCCGTTCCGCGTTGAATCCAGTACTTCCACTAAGGGGCAGTGTGTTCACAGGCTTATCTCGGGGGCCATTTCCCGAGCGGATTAAAAAAAAAAGATGATAAATATCTGTTACAGCCACGCCACTTTCCCCACCACCAAAACCCATCCGTGTCCGCCATTGTACCACCTTGTAATGTTTGGCAAACTCTGCAATCAGTAACAAATTATATAGCCACTGTTTTTGAGGACAGTTTGCAGAAATTACAGGTTTTGAAAGAAACAAGAAAAGGAAATGGGAAGGCAAGAGAGGGAGGGAGACAGCAGGAAGGGAAGAAAGTTACGGCTGCGCTGTTGATTACGCCTTGCACGCTTGCGGCATGCATATGGATAATATATGTTATGTTATCCACAGGGAGGCTTAACCGTTTCACAAATGGGGGTGGTATTTCATTTTTTAGTGGCCGCCGTTTGCAAATAAAATAGCCCCTTCAGAAGGATCCAGTGCAGCAATTGGAAGTCATCGGTCCAGGGCTTCTGTGTGTGTACGCAAGCACTTGCAACGTAGCATCATCATCATTAACGGCAGCAGCGGCAGTGGCGGCAGCGGCGGCAGTAGCAACAGCAGGACATGGCAGTAACAGCAGCTGACGCGTGACTTTTGCGGGGCCAAACGATCGCGCGGCGCTGCTACCTGGGGCTGATTTATTTTGACGGCGGCCGCGTTGAAGCAATCGCGGGCGAAGTGGTTAATGCAAGAAAGCCCTGGGTTCTCCGGTTGATCGAGGGGAGTCAGCGGGGGAGGGCTTCTCAGACGAGCGTAAACAGTGAACAATCACGCGCCTCTGTGCGTGACGGCAACCTCAATTGTACCACACCTCACCTCTCCACCCTCCCCCCCCTTGTGCCGTCGAAAATACATTTCCCTTGCAGACATTAATGCAGGTTGGAGCACGCACTGCACCGCACACCATCCGGTCCCGATCCCAGAATTACTCACGCGCTCGTTAAACTCATTTGCAGCTCTCGCCCCTGTGGCAGGTTGATACACGTGAGCTACAAAGTTAGTGGCTTTCTGTTTTATTTCTTATTTTTAGAAAATGTAACCAATTTTATTCAGATCAGCGCAACGTTTCGGGATGAGCGCAGTTTGTGACTCTCGCAGAGCAGTGTAGATATCACAGTGCTACTTCTGAGATCCTTTTACGTTACCTGTTTATATACACACCAGTGGGTGGACGTTTTCATGCGCCCTGTTACAGTGAAATGTTCAGGAGCCTGACTGTGACTCCCGTTGCATAGGAGTTTTATACATATATTTTTATGATTAATTCTTTGAGCTGGAGCTTGGTCATATTAATAGAAAAAACGAATACAATATGATGTTTCATTGAACAGTGATTGGTGATCAGGCTGAAACTATCACCTCGCTGCATTTAAGATGCCAATTTAATTATGGGTGGGTGGCTGAACTCTGGATTTGAGAAACTCTGGAATAATTGCTTCACTGCAGAACCAGTTTGATTCCTCAGTTTGACTCCTGGCCATGGTTAACATCCATGGAAAGTGATGTCTGAACCAGTTAAGATCCTGACCAGCATCGTTTAGTGTTATTGTGAACACATCTTCTGAAACGGTTTTCTCAAAAGTTGATTGTTGATGCCTAGACATGATCCAGCCCCTATTTCTAATACATTTTTATCCCGCATTTGGAGCAGTCTTTTCCACAGCCCTTCTCATCTCTTCTCTTCTCCTGCCGTCCACTCCACTACCCTTCCAATTTAGAAAACACTGCCTCATCTTGGCACCTCCCATCAACCTCTGTGTTATGGGAAATCGCTCGCTCTCCCTCCGCTTCTGCTCGCATCGGCTGTGACAACTTTTGCCTCACTGCCTGTATTATCAACCCTCTCCCAATGTTTTTAAATTGCGCTTATTTCAAATGTATTTATCCGTGGATGTGACTTTATATACAGTGATATTTAATCTTTTGGAAACGTAAACTAGAAATGTAAATGCTGGCTTACAAAAAAAACTTGCAGACCTAACTAAAAAATCTCCGTTAACTTTGTGACATTTGATTAATAATATTCAACCAGCTCTTTATTTATGTACATCTATTGATATTTGTTAATGCACTGCTAGATGAGGGCTCTGCAGGTTATTATGGGGCCACGATTCATCACGCTGCTCTGTGTGGGCTTCCTGAAAGTAGGGAGCATAGACAGTAAGAGCATCGAAGTACAGTACAACAATGGCTTTTTAAATCCTTTATATTAAGTTCACTTGCTTGCTTGCTTGCGTGCTTGCTTGCTTAGGACCGTGCAAATCTTTCGGTCGTTTTTTAACCCACTTCCCGTGATCCAATCGAGCTGACATTTTCCACACAGACTCGTGTGCTTGACAATCTATTTTCATGAAAAAATTATTCCTAAATTTTACACTGTTTAGGGAATTTTTTAAAATATTTAATTACCAATTGCTTAATTGTGGCAGACAATCATCTGACCCATAGGTGGCAGCCATCTCAAGCCAGAGGACGAGAGGACTCTAGCCGCCACGCATATAAAGGATTTATAGTGAAAAACTTTGTTTTTACGGGTTAATTTTTTCTACACTATTCTTTGCTTCCCACAACATTCCCACGCAGCTTAACCCTGCTTGGCTCCTGAGATATGACAACATTGGTTTGGTGCATTTTGGGTTATTTGATCATAGGTACTTTTTACTTATATATATCATACGTAACGAAAATATTATTGTGTATGTGCCTATATACACACACACACACAGTACATATATATGCGCCTGACACATCTGCCAGTGCCGTACCTCACCGTCATTATGTATTAACCTGTCACGACGCTGCAGAGCGTCTAGACTGAGCCTTTGTCTCTGGCGCGGAGAGCACACACACACACTTGTCTCTCGCGTCATCAGCGTCGTGGCCGACCTGGATACCGTGCCCAATGGGGGGGACGAAAGGTACGGCAGAGACGGGAGCCTCTGTTCTACATCACGGCCCGGGCAGCGTGGGTCAAAAGGTCACCCCCACAACACATCTCGGAGAGAGCCACCGTCCATTACCCCGCCGCACCGCGCCAATACGACCGCGTAACCACTGAACGTTCGTACAGTCGCGGGCGAACCAGTCGTGCGGCGTCGTATAGGCAGAGCTCTTCACTCGCAGTGGGAAGGAATGTCACGAGTTGATCAATGGTCAGGGGTCGTCGACGCAGCCCATCATCCCTCCTGGTTAGGGGGTTCGATAAATTGGATACCAGTTTGTGGGAAGTCAACGGTGGTTGTGCCATCATAAGAATGTGGATTTGGGCACCACTGGATAAGTACTGCTACCCATGGTTTTGAACACGGGCCCACGCTGTGTATATATTTGTTGTATACTAGGTAAAGAGTCATCTACCGCCCACTGATTCACGATGTGGGATTACGTTTTAATTAAATGTATTATTATTTCTGTTACGGTGCAGGTAGAATATAGGGGCTGCAGTATTTCCATGAACCAATCACATGAAATGTAATGGAATAGGAAATAATTGATTTCCACCTACGAGATATGATGGCTGTAGTATCATTGTAAGAATCTGGTTTAATCAATTAACTAATCAACTGTTCCATGCCTACTAAGACGTACTGTGTGTGTTTGCCTGTGACTAAAGCACGCTGAATGTGTCCAATCTTATAAGGCTAAGCAGTATTGAGCCCGATTAGTACTTGGATGGGGGAGGCTGCTTCGCAATACTGTGTTGTCGGATTGAGGTGCGAGGCGGCCAAGGGATGATAGTACATTAACCATTTATTGCATCCATCTGTGAGGAGCTTTGCGTGTGCTACCCCTTCATATTGTGGGTTTTCTGCAGACACTCCAGTTTCCTTCCACAAAGTTAAACACTCAGTAATGGAATTGGCAAAACATCGCAATGCAGGGATGTTTGGCCAATTTTGGACAAATCGACCTGAAGGTGAGACTTTCCTGGATAAACGAAGGAAGGGCATTATTTTTATTACTACGTGAACACAGACTTTACAAATGTTCGTAAAATAAATTGTTCGTGGTCTTTAAAATTTGTTTGAAAACACATGACGAGTTGTGCTCTCTAGCTCTATGTTTAGTTCACAAATGCACTGGTACTGCTGTCAAGTGTTGACCCAGGTTATCCTTGCAAAATAATCCTGAAATCTCAATGGATTCTCACCTGGTGCGGAAAAGTTTATTGCTTTGTTATTGAGTGGGGGGGGGGGGGGGGCAGTAGCGCAGTGGTTAGCGCTCTTACGCAATGCCTCAGGCGACCTGACTATGATTCTTAGCTGCAACTAATACTGGTAGGAACCTCCTGGTTACACCAGCCCACAGGAGATTATTGTGTCCGTCCGTCGTGCATCCAAAAATGGGAGTCGTGGGGCTGGGTGGAGAGGGGAGGGTGTGGGGACGGGCTGGGTGGGGAGGTGCTGGGTAGGGAGGGTGGGGAGGGGTTGGGTTGGGAGGGGCTGGGTGGGGAGGGTGGTGCTGGGTGGGAGGGGTGGGGCTGAGTGGGGAGGGGCTGGTCACCTCGTGGTGCCCTTATAAAACTCAACGTTTCACCTACTCACGCCGGCTTGTGCCCGCCCTCACAGTCGGCCATATTTGCGGAATACACCACGCCGCCGTTGACCCTGGCCATTGACCGAGCAACCCAACGTTCCTACCAGCTCCCTCCGCAGGATTGTGTTTTTAGTGGTGACTGATAACTGATCCAGTCCCCCCTGCCCTCTCCCAGCAACCCGCACCAAGCAGTGTAGTCAAGTCTGGTCAAACAAACGCTCGTGACTGAATCGAAATGGGGAGGCCTGCATTCAGTAGTAAATTGGTTGTGCATTATCAATTATTTACTCTACGATTATGCATCGGATTGCGAGTAAAAGTTACCTGCAGTGTTTTGATTTAACTGGCTTGCCTTGATGTTTGTGTTTTGACATAGCATCCGTCGCAAGTTCTTTGTATGAGACAGAGTGTCATATCTTATTCACTTACAAATTGTGACATTCAAACCTGGTGTATTAACTGATATATACCAGCTATCTCTTTCATCCAGTTTCCGGATCTGGCGTTAATTTTTCCTGAAACGGACGCTTGATCGCAGCATGCGAGCCGACAGTCTTTGCCAATTTTTATTTCAATCTCGATCGAGCTTTTTTGGTCCCACTCCACGTCTTTATTTTTTATTTTATTTTATTTCCCCCCTAATACAATCTTTTTCTTGCCCACTATTTTTTTCCCCCTCTCGACTCGCGCGCAAACGGGAGCGTGCGGGGCAGTTGCGTGCAGACTGACAGATCGGCTAATTTTATTTTAATACTTTTCCCGGCGCATAAGCAGCTGGCTCTGATTGAAGCCACTCGGCATCTCACCCGGCGTAATGGGATGTGCTCGCGCCAGGGAGCGTGTGAAATCATTGCGGGCAGAACGCCTGACTTCATACGCGCCAATGACTCAGGCTGGCGAGCCGGCACACCACGGAATCGTAATGCGAACAACGAGAAGAAGAATACAGGAAGGTTTTTTTTTACTTTGTGTGTGTGTGTTTGTAAGTGTGTGTGTGCGTGTGTTTGTATTTGTGTGTGTTTGTGGGTGTGTTTTGCATGTGTGTGTGTTTGCTTGCTTGGATGTGTTTGTATTTGTGTGTGCGTGTGTTTAGATATGTGCTACGAACCCAGCGACCCATGTGTTATTCCCACTCATGGCCAACACCAGTGACTTTTATTTGAACTGGTCCTGAGTCTCCCCTAGGTCGACTCAACCTCAGCTGAGTACCTGGTGTGGGTGTGTAAACATCGCCACTAGGGAAACAAAAGCGGCCGAGTGTGGTGCTGGCCACCCACCCCCTCATGTGCCATATCGGCCTTCATTGGTGCTCCCTAACAGCACTTGCCCCTAAAGTCTGTGTAGGCTATACGTGGATCTTTATCTTTGTGTGTGCATGTCTGGGGATGTTTGTGTGTTTCTGCTAAAATGTATGCGTGTTTTTGTGCTTGCGTTTGTACGCACGTGTACATGTATGTGTAAAAAAATTGTGTACGTTGGTGCCTGTGTATGTGTGCATGCACTTATGTGTATTTGCGTGTATATATCTAAGTGTGTCTTTGAGTGTTTGCATATTTGTATGTGTACACTTGCACATGTCTGTGCATATATGTATTTGTACGTGTGTGTATTTGTGGGTGTGCATGTGTATATTCAGATTTGTGAGTGTGAACATGTGTGTTTGCATGTACGGTTTGTATGTACACACTTTTTATGCGCATGTATGTATGTGTCCTCGCTTTGATCCCTCTGACGTGGTTAAATTCCAACCGTGGATGAAAAGCAGTGGCAAATAGTATCTGAACCTGTTCTTGGTCACCCCTAAGTTGACACCCCGAGCCTCACATCAGCATCGGTGTGTAACTGTCAATCCTTTGGCAGATAAAGGAAGCTAGGCACGGTTCTGGCAACACCACTACTTTGAGTATCGTGCCTGCCTTAATAGGTACTTACTAATGTCACTTGCTGGGATGATCTATACAGCTAAACATGGAAGATCTCTGTATGCAAGATGTAGGTGATTTTGTATGTGTGTGTGCATTCCTAAACACACTTATTTGTATACGTAATTGCTTCTTTTTCGCACAGAAGGCAGTTTTGCTGAGACTGTGCGAAAGTTTTAGTTTTACATATTTATTTTTCATTTTTAAGCACATCCTCGAAATATTTGCATTACACAAGGGGTCGCCAACCTGCAGCTCTGCAGTCGGATACAGCTCTCTAAGGACTGCATTGCGGCTCTTCAAAAATGTAGTGTTTTTTTACCGAATAAATAAAAATGGCTGTTGTTTTGGCTGACCATGGGAGTCCAGTTGACAATGGAAGTCCAGTTGACAATGGAAACCCAGTTGACCACTGAAATCCAGTTCACCACGCGAGTCCCATTTACCATGGAAGTCCAGTTTACCATGGGCAGGAGTCAGCAACCTGTTGCTCCGAAGCCGCATGTGACTATTTAAGGACTGTTTCGTGACGTTATTTATTAAGGACCATATTGTATTCACATGCATTGTGGCTCTTAAAATATCGATTTTTTTTTTCTTCCGAAATCGAAAGAAACGTCTCTTGTTCTTTTGGTTGCCGACCCCTGCATTAGACCAAACCATCTGCACAAACCATAACGTTTGGCTCACAATCTGCAACCTCAAACTGAGCTTTGGATAATTATCAGCTTACTCTAGTTTGCATCGTCACCGTTAGTCTTTATTTTGTCCTTAAATTACTTGTGATTGAATTCTAACATCTTTCCCCGTACGTGTGAGCATTTGTAAGCCTCTTTAGCCGTGTAGTTCTTGCGAAGGCTTTTCGTTTTTTGCAAAAAATAACATAGTGTGGATTTGTTTTGTTTCTTTCAACATTTTCAACTGTATTGTTGTGAGTGTTATTTACAGTTTGAAAATGTTCTGGTTTAATTTAACTGCGTAAAAGAGAGCCCTTTTTCTTAATTGGTTCTCAAATCAAGTGCAAATTGTCATAATACCTGCTAAGTGTTGACACATTTGTACTCTCACCTTATTTCAAGGTTAAATAACTTAAGTGAAATAAATACTGAAAGTGGCCATGGTGGCGCATGCGTGTAATTCACCGCCGTGCGGGCAGGGCTGGTGGATCACACACATAGACCCGGGTGCCTGTAGAAGGCAGTACAGCAAGTAGGTTCACATCTCTCTGTATGCAGGGCTTTTGTCTGAGCACCCATGTATGTGTCCACACACGCACTAAAAAAAAAGTACGAGAGACATTCAAGGCAGGAAATAAGTATTGAGATTCAGCGAGGCTTTCTTTGATATGTAAAAAATACCGCAATAATAACACATATATAAAATATCTTCTTGGTTCTTTCGGTAAAGTCACGTAGAAGGGAAATAATAAAATAATAAAAATAAAACATAATAAAATAATTCTCACGGCGTTTCGGCCACAACACAAGCAGCCATCCTCAGGTGAAGAACAGGGCTGTCGGAAAGACAGCGTCTGAATGGGCACCACCAGGCTTGGCAGCGTATATTTAAGCTGCCAAGCCCGGTGGTGCCCATTCAGACGCTGTCTTTCCGACAGACCTGTTCTTCACCTGAGGACGGCTGCTTGCGTTGTGGCCGAAACGTCGTGAGAATTGTATTTTTTTAATTTATTTTATTTTATTATTTCTCTTCTACGTGACTTTATCGAAAGAACCAAGAAGATGAATCCCTGCAGTCACGAAAGCTTTAAATAGAAATATATATAAAGTAATCATAATAATATCTGCTTGCTTTGAGTTTTGAAGTTGCAACGTCACAACTCCCCACGTGCCATTCACTTTCTAGTGACAGACGCAAGTTGTTAATACGGATGAGAGAACTCTTCAAGGTTTCTTTGAAATAGAGCGATGAAATTAGCCCATGTCAGCACCTGCCATGAGATATGGCAATGGCTTGAAGAGACCTTTATCCGGCAGTGAAAAGATCAGTGCTGATGAAGTTTGTGACTACCTTTCTCCATAAAATAATTATGTCGACTGTTTGTGGACAGCGTTTTAATGAGATGCGGTCGCATTTAGATGCGATTTAAGTCCACATTGTATTTATAGTACGACGAAAATGATGATGATTGTGAAGGTGATGATTCAACTTTGTTTCGACCGTCTTTGTCTTCTCCATCTCTGCACGTACACAGGTTCTGGGCCGTGAGGTGTATACCTCCAACAACCAGCTCGGCGGCATCCAGATCATGTACAACAATGGCGTGTCTCACACCACGGCAGAGGATGACTTTCAGGGAGTCTACACCATCCTGCAGTGGCTCTCCTATATGCCCAAAGTAGGCAGGGCCCACGCCAGCACCTCACAGCACGCCAGCACCTCACAGCACGGCAGCACACACCGCGGCTTGCATTCGAGAGCGTCTATGTGTGATTTTATGTCAGGACTCATATCTCACGTAAGCGGTGGTTGGGAAGGGAGCGGTAGAGTGAGAGTTGAGGAGAGATGTTGGTGCTGGGAGTGGTGGGAGTTTAGTTATTTTGTACAGGAGCCAGAGTGGAAGTGGTGGTGCAGTGGTTCACACGCAAATTATATTTGTTGTTTAATTAAAATCATTCCCTCATGGCCATCTATAGGTAGTAGATATAAACTCTACAGCTGTACAGTTTTTTTATCTACTTGTTAGGACATATGGATAAGAAACAATGATTAGGACATTGACAAAGAAAATGGAACACAACTTCTCCAAAAAAAAAAAATTCTCCAAAAAATATGGAGAAGTGCATGCTTACGATTATAGTAAGAGACGGGAAGAGGGAAACATGGTTTAGAGAGTGTATGCGAGTTAGAGACGTAAAATTTGACTGTTAATAAGAGTAAGTTGGCTTCGACAGGACACATTGCGAGAGGGGAATGTTACCCGATGGTTGAGATTCACATTACAGGGGCAGTCACACAAGAGAGATGGAGCAATGAAATCAACTCGTGGGCTGGAGCTAGATGGTTTGTTGCTTCACAAGACCATGAGATTTGGCGTCGCCTTGAGGATGCCTTCCTTCAGTAGTGGATCGATCATGGCTGATGATGATGATGACAATGACAATGTATTTTACATTTCCAGGACTCCCGCAGCCCCGTACCCATCCTGCACCCCAAGGACCCCATCGACCGAGAGGTGGATTTCATGCCAACAAAGGCCCCCTACGATCCCCGATGGATGCTGGCCGGCCGCCCGCATCCCAGTGGGTAACGGGTCCCGCTTGGAGCAGGGCCCAGCAAGCACACAACACAAATGATCGAGGGTGCACACGTAAACATTGCGTCACAAATGTTGGCGAGAACCAGGGGACCCTGTGACCATGTGACCAGATCACCCAAAATGCTTCTGATCTCGGCAAATTTCAGAAACTAAGCAGGGTTAAATTTCGATTTAAAGCTTTCGTGACTGCAGGGATTCATATTCTTGGTTCTTTCGGTAAAGTCACGCAGAATGGAAATAATAAAATAATTAAAATAAAACAATCATATAATTCTCACGACGTTTCGGCCACAACTTGTCATTCAGACTCTCCTCGACAGACCTGTTCTCCACCTGAGGATGGCTGCTTGCGTTGTGGCCGAAACGTCGTGAGAATTATTTTATTATGTTTTATAAAAAGAATTTTTATTATTTTATTACTTCCATTCTTCGTGACTTTACCGAAAGAACCAAGAATATAAGCAGGGTTAAGTCTGACAGTGGCCACCACGCATAAAATGTGTTGTTGGCTGCTGCAGGGTTATGTGGTCAGTAGAGGGCAGTGCTGAAAAATCCAATGTTGTACTGTACTATGCTCCTATGTCCATAGCACCCCCCCTCCCCCCCCCCCGCTTAATCTTTGCACAGTGTGGCGAGGCCTTCATCCAGCAGTGGGTTGAGGAAGGACTATACAATTATGTTATTAGAGCTATATGTTTATATCATTTTGGCATCTTGCTTTGCAAACGGGAGTTCTGTGGAAATAATTGTTGCTACCCTAATAATGAGGCACAAAAATGTTATGCGCCAACTGACGATTAGAGGTATGTGCATTTCAATTCATTTTTACGTGATGAATTTAAACCCATACATTTTCAAGTTTTAAAGAAATGAATAGCTGCATAGAAGAGAAATGACCACACAAATCATAGTCATGCCCATAAATACTTAATGTAGTGTAATATAAAATGTAGTTTTATGGGCATATACACACATATATACCCATAATGAGTATATAAGATTTAATATATGAAAAACTATATTTGGTTCTTTATGTATTTATTTATTATTTATTGGATTAAGTGCATTAATGGTATGAGCTACAATGCTTTACTGTAAAAGAATAATAGGCGTGTGTGCATACGTTTAAATGTTGGGGTCTGAAAATAATTGACCATGCATTTGCGTGTGTTTTTACGCATACCAATTATATTGCACCTATCACATTGTAGACACCTCGTGGTGTTCTGTGCAATGCATAGCATGGTCGAAACATCCTTTTGCAATTAAATTTATAGAACTTAGAGGGAGAGAGAGGAATCCAGCCCTTAATGCTTTTGTTCTTAATCTGGATGTGATCTAGGTGCCCTGCCCTGATGTGTAGGTAGCGTTGCAAGCACATGTCCTATCCAGTGTACAATTCGCACGGCACAAAGGCAATCACGATCAGTTTGAAATCGGTAGCAGTGGTCTATTTATTTATACATTTTTCGATTCACCAAAACTGATTTGGGGGATAGCGTGTCCTTTGGATCTGTTGTGTCATTGGATTGTTTATTTTTCTATATGTTCTCCCCATGGTGCCGAGGTTAAAAGCTGCAAACCTAAATGAGTGTTGGGTTGTCTCGGCTATGATGTTAATCGGCCTCCGCACACATTGGACCCGCACCTCGGAGCTGAACTTCCCATGAACCCATTTATCAGTGACGGAGCCAGCCCAGGCTGATAGACAATTAATCCCGCTCGTTTTGAGCCGGCGGAGATCATAATACCGTGCCCTGGCATCGTGGTCCTTTAAGGAGAGGCAGATAACGCGTTTGTAATCACCATTAATCGTCGTTTAGCTTTTTCATATAGATGTTTACATATCTGCAAGTCCCACTTTTCACACTCGAAGGTTATCCACCCCCTGTATGTTGTTTTCACGATTAAACTTTCTCCCTCCGTTTTTAAACGTCGACGTTTACGGTGTACGCTTTGCCTCTAATGGGCTGGTTATGCCACACTGAAAACAGACGGCAGTTTAAAAAAAACATGTTAAATACAAATTTTAAGATGTAATTATTTTTACCCCTCTGTCTGCGTTATCGGTGGAGAGAGATATACAATTCTCAAAATCGTGTAACCCAGTGCTTGAAATTACACGTGACTGTAGTCTGATTAGAAAATTTTCAATGTCTATACCAGGGTAATAAATCCTGTAGTTTTACAAAACTGACTGAAAGCACGTAGCAATTCCATGATTAGCCTGCTTTCCACACAATCGGGTGTTATCATTATTGTTTCAATCTAGTCAGTAGGTAGGATTACCTGGCTCAAGCTTAGATAGCTATGTCGATAGATAGATTCATAGGTAGACCAGTAGCCATGATATAGATGGGCAATACGTTTGATAGGTAGGTAGGTATACAAGTAGATAGGTAGTCTGGAACATAGCTAGTTAGGTGTGTTGGTAGGTAGAGAGTCAGCCTAAGTAGAAATATGGATAAGTACACAAGTAAAAAAATCTATAAGTAGGCAGGCAGACATGCAAGTCGGTAAGTCGATAAGTGCACAGGTACTTAGGTATGTGACATGGGTAAATAGGTTGTCAGGTAGTGACGTTAGTAAGTTAGCACACAAGTAAATAGATAAGTATGCGATTAGGTAGGCAGGCAGACAAGTAAGTAGGTAGGTCAGGAGGTAGGTAGATGCATGAAATTCATCAGCTTTGCAATATTTGTCTCCTTACAATGCTCTGATTCGTCTGCATAATGTCATGGCTGGGTTTGAGCAAGTCTTTTTTTAAAGAGGTTTTTTTTTCATTTAAAATCAATGGCTTCCGTTTATTTTGTCACTTCACGAGAGAAGTCCGTTAAAGCCGGTGGCTCGTTATGCGGCTCGGAACCGTTTGCCTAACCGTTGTCATCGCCACTGCCCATCAGATCGGTCCTGTGTCGACACCCTCACCGCCGTCTCGTTACCCGAGCCGAAAATGTGCTGCGAATAAAAAATCGTTAACGTTTCTAATTGGGCTCCCTCACCACTTCCTTGACTTAGACACGTATCTTCAGCCGATTTTAACCCCCTCACGCCCTATTTTCTGCGTGTGTGCTCGACAGAACGGCACGTGTCGTGGCACCGTTCGCACTAAAGCGTTGATAGGCAATCGTTGCAGGCAACGGTCACTGACAATGTATATACTCCATAGGCAATTATGGCAACTTGGTAAAATGGCATAGGTTGATTGAGCTCTCTCTATATCTCTCGAGAATTAAAGCAGAGTTTCTTGAAAACTGCATTAAATTAACAGTCATTGGTCTCCAGAGCACACAACCTAGGGTATTCATGTGACGATCCCTAGGGTATTCACTGCCATCCCAATTGCACACTAAGAGGTGTGGCAATCGGAGGAAGTTCAAGATGCATACAAGAGAAGCAGTGATCAGATTTGTCCATATTTAGGAGACTACATTATTTGACAATATACATTTGTGGAGCAGCTGGGGGTGTATAGATGCATCGATTCATCAATCATGATTGATTCTTAAGCTCATGATGCATGCATCCAATAGTGTGTGTGAGGATCAATCTATATGATTAATGAAATCATATGCGAATAATATGCTAACTTTCCATTTAGGCGAATGGAGCACAAAACGGTACTTGCTTGAAACAATACAAAACACGGTGGCAAATACTGGGAAAACGAATCCACTGTGTAACCGAATCTCAGTCCAAAATTGTACAATTAATGGAATTACCGTGCGATGGGGTTTAAGTGAATCAGTTCATCCCGAGTGGCAACCATTGCCGATGACGATTGTACACAACGATTGCCCCAAAATTGCCCTAGTGTATCACGGCCTCGAGAGTTTGGGGTCGTGACCCAGACCGGGGTCATGGGGTCTGTGCTGAGTGCTGGGAGAGCAGCATGTGCAGGCGCGTGCGATATCGATGATTTGATAAGCTATTGACGCTGAAGAATTGAAGCGAAGGCGATATGATATCTCGTTATCACGGATATCGAATTTTTTGGGGGGGGCGGTATGTTAGTCCTTGGTCTGAGCCACAGTAATTCCCATCGATGCATTCAGCCGCAATTGGTGCCGAGTTTATCCACATTCCAATTTACTGTGTAATTTACAGCCGCATATATGTGACTCCACTGCTGGATGAAGGCATCACCGGGCCATGTTGGTCACAGCGTTTGTTTGATTGTTTGATCATACTTGTTCATCAGTGCAGTTAGGTGAATTTGGGTAGGTGGGATGATAACCCACACTGATTTTGATATCTCTCACCACTTCTCCAGCTGACGTTTTTTACAATGTATTATTTTGTTATGATCAAGAGAAACCTCTGAGAGAATGTCCTTTTGTATAGGGGTTCTTGTTTGAAATCTGTTTATTTAAAGGCTGCCTTTCAGGTTTGATCAACGCATTGACCGCGCGTGACCTCGAGCGCTCATTGTTTCATAAACTTCGACATTTGCATGACAATTATCGGCGTAATTTAGTTTAATCTGCCAGAATTTGATTGTTTTCGTTTTACTATTTAATTAACCGGCCATGCATTTGCAACATTTACATGATTGTGTAGCTACAGAAAAAATTGTGTTTAAATTAATTGTTATTTCATTAATGCGGGTGTCAGGATGCTGATGTGTGCCAACAGACGTCAGCTTATTGGCATTTAATTTGTTTGTCTCTTTAGCATCTTTGTCACTCCTCCTCCTCCTCTGCCCCCCACCCCGTGCAAGTTCAGACTTAAGACATTCCTCTTCACCTCCGCTTTATTGCTCCTGAATTTGATCCTGTTTATATGGAAGTAGTCTTCTCTCTTCCCCATGCTTTGCTATATATTATACTGTTTTGACCATACCGTATGTCATCCTCCATCTGTGTGTAACACCCCTTGATCTAGCAGTACTTAATAGTTCCACACCCAGCACGCCGCATCTATCATCCCTCCATGGCTGTCGCTGCCAGTCACGTGCCGCCTCCTACGGCCTGCGATTGTCCCGTAAAATATTTCGTGAGAAATTAAATGGGTGGGTGACACGTCTCGTTCCAAAACTTGTGTTGCATTTTTCCGGTTTCCGTCCCGTTTACAGCAAACAAGGAAACGTGGCAAAGTGGCTTCTTCGACCACGGCTCCTTCATGGAGATCATGCGACCCTGGGCACAGACGGTCGTCGTGGGACGAGCCAAGTGAGTCGCACTGTCGCTCCTTCTCTCCTTAGACCATGGGGGGAGCCCGTTTCAGGTTAGAGTTGAGTCCACTCTTTTTTGTCCTCTGGCACATTCGAGTTGTTGCCTGGGGAGGGGGGCTGTGCTGAGTCAGGCTGTTGTGGGTCAGGAGACACGAGTCGTTTCCCCACTGCAGCAACAGAGCCGCGTCGCTGACGTTGCACTGAGCGTCAAGACGCAGCTGACACGGTGAGGCTGTGCATTGGTTGACTCGCACAGATATTACATGCTGTCACACACACACACTGTTTTAGTGGCCGAAGGCTCTTGACTGGACACCGTTTTACTCATGTTCTTTTATGTCTGATAATGTTACACAAATTGAAGGCATCATTATTGCTGTCCCTGGCCTGGCTTGGGCACGAGCTAGATTAAGAGACCAGCGTGGCACAGCTTGATTGGCACTCAGCTAGGTAAATTTCTCGTCGAACAAAAATCCCCATTACCATGGTATACATCTGAGCAGAGCCACCACAGAGCCATATGTACGTACATATGTTGAACTTCATAATAAAGGTGTTTGGGTTAGATTGCGTTATTTATAAATGTGTCGTAACCCTCCACCACCCGACACGGCCAATCAGCAAAAAAGTGTCACGTTGACAAAAGACAAATAGTTCACTACTTTAGCCAACCGGTGTGTTGAAGAGTGAAACCACAACATTTACAATTTTTGAGTACGACGTTTCGCTGGTAATTGCATCCAGCATTATCAGGCAATTCGCCAGAATGGTGTTGTTACGTACGGTGCGAAATAAGTTCATCGTATGTGCATACATATGTCCCAGTGCTGGCTCGGCACGGATGTGCCAGTGGAAAAGGGGAATAGGTTGGCAGGGGCCTCTGGTATCTGGACCATGGTATTGTGGTGGGAGGCAGTGGGCAGAAAAGTGTTTTAAGGAAGGACTGAAGAAAAGGTAAGGTGACCAAACATAGTGCTTAACACATTACCTCCTTTGTGTATCATTCCAGCATTAGTAGATGCTCAGCATTTCTGAGGACCTTTGTGTGTGTGTGTACACAAGCGTGCGTGCGTGCCTGTGTGTTTGTTTGATGGGAAGATTTTTCACATTGTGATGCCTGTGAACATGGTTCGATTCCGAGGTACAGACTATGCCATTGGCAATTTCATTGTCTGAACCAGATATGAGCATCCTCTAGGTCGCCTCAGCCTATAATGAGGTGCAAGAGCATTGAACAGAGGTGAAACCAATTGTACGGCTTGTACGAGTGCAATTGGTGCCCAGCTGTACAGTACAGCCATGGCGTTTGCATTTGAAATTTATTCCTGCGATTTAACAGTTCGGCAAAAGTAAATATGCACTTGCAGACAAATACATAAATGCTACGTAAATATATAAAGAACCACGCCACAGACACACAGGCGCACATACATTTTTTCACTCCCCCACCCCCAAAAAAAAAAAAATCCCAGCAACTGAAAGTCATTCTCTTATCACGGCGCCCTTTGATGTGTAGCATTAAGGACAGCACTGCTGCGACTTGATAAAAGATGGGCGCGCATTGCAGCGTTGCGGCTCTCTCCGACTGCGCATTAAACCCCCTTTATCCTTTGGCTCGCCCGCAGAGGACCTCCAAACGGCGTCATTCGGAACGCATTAGGAGCCGCCGCTCAAACCGCGCCAATCGTACCCCCTTTGTGCGCGCGTGCGTTTTTAAATTGCCTCATCACAGGCAATTACCAAGCTGCTGCTGCTGCTTCCTCCTCTCGCAACAACAAACCCCGAGCCGCAACGCTTCTGTTGTTCGCCACATTCCGTCCCATTCCTATAGCCCCTGAAACTCCCTCGTCCCTTCTCCACGGCCACTGCAGTGCCAGCCACCTTGCTGCCTTTCTTCTAGAGACCTCCGCTGCTGCCGCCGCCACCAACCCCCTACCTCACAGACTCCCGCCGCCGCCACCATCACCCACCTCTCCATCCCTCTCTCACGTGATTTTGTTTTTCCATTTACTGCACATCTGGAACATTATCTCCGTTTCAGAGCAGATATGTTGGTGCTGTCTTCTCACCGTCCTTTGTTGCCTTTTGTGTGTGCGTGTGTGTATGAGTATTTTATTTTTTTTATAACTCGAGCTGTCGCGATGCAAGGTACGATGATGGCGGGCGGGTAGGCGGTGGTTGGGGGGGGAAATGTGGCACGGGCGATTTTGGCCATGGCGAAATTGCTCTGATTTAACTTTTCTTTATATATTTATTTCCTTTTCACGTAATTTTGTTTCTCTTTTCCTGGAGGCGAGGGCCAAAATTGCGGCATCATCATCATCACCATCATTGCACGCGGGGTGCGCCGCTGCCTTTGAGGGCCTTATTTCGCGTGAGTCGGCATGGCCGCATAGAGGCCCGCAGGTCGCCGTGTCAGCCATAATGGGGCCATTAACCCCTGTTGAGAGGGGGCCTTGCCTTCTCTCCGTCCTCTCCCTGCCATCCGCCTGCCGGCAAAGCTAACAGCACCTCATAGGGCTATCTTATTGACAAATGGGATTTGGGAAAATTTCATCCAAACCTGGCTCATATTATGTCTTAGATAGGTAGTTGATGTTTGTTTGGGTGGTTTTTTGAGGGGGGGGGGAGGGTTGAAAAGAGCTGAGAGAAGGGTTTTTGAGCTTTCAGTTGTGGGTGCGGCGATTGGCCATGTTTTTAGGGTTTTGATGGTGTTTCTGTGGTGTCGGAGAAGCCTGGGTCTTAGTTTGATACCGGAGTGAGGTGGTCAGCATATAGGAAAGTCTAATTAGTCTTAATTAACTTATTAGTAAATCCTGCAGTGGGATATTTATCCCATTGAATGAATGAGTGTTTGAATGATTGTGTGTGTGAGTGATTTGGTATGTGCACGTGTGCTCGTAATTGTGTTTGTATTTGTGTGTTATGTGTGTGAGTATTTTTTAGTTTGACTATTTGTGTTAGTCGTGTGTGAGTGATTGTGTGTGCATGCATTTTTGTGTGAGTGATAGATGGGGAGCAGTAGTGCAGCAGTTAGAACTCTGCACTATGAACGTAGCAATCTGAGTTTGAGTCCCGCTTATGGCCAACACCAGTGACGATTATCTGAACCGGTCCTGGGGCTCCCCTAGGCTGACTTAGCCTCAAATGAGTACCTAGTGCAGTGTGTAAACATCACCACTGGCAAAACACAGGCGATCAGGTGTGATGCTGACCACCCGTGCCCTCATGTATTGTGCCAGCCTTCATAGGTGCTCGCTAACAGCACTTTCCCCAAAAAGTCTGTTATATCAAGGATCTTTGTTTTGTGTTATTGATCATGTGAGTGTGTGAGTGAATGTGTTTGTATATTTATGCTTTTCTGTGCACATGCATTACCTGCCCATGTTCACAAACACATGTCACTGAGAAATGTAGATTAGAATTAAAAAAAACATAAATAACTCAATTTTGAGTACCACAAATTCCATTGTTCAGCACCCAGGTGTACACTGTGAGATGCAAACAGCGCACAATTGTGTTTAATAGTATTTCTGTTAAGACTTTGCACAATTTATAACTGTAACCACGGGTATAGTATGTACATAGATGCACTGTTATGATGGCAAGGCCACAGTTAATATCCCTACCAACCGACCAGGTGTCTCAGCAGTAGAGCAAGTGGCTCGCAATTGGAAGGTTGCGAGTTTGGATCCGAGCTGGCGGTTGACTCAGCCCATCATCTCTCTCAGGTTCAAATACTGAGTACCACTTTGCGGGAAAGTTAATAGTCAATTGGCACACTACAATAATGCCCTCACCAACAAGAAATCGGAATGTTCACCCGTGGCTCAGGGCTGTGAACAGGAGATGAGCGCTCATTTTGAGCGGGATACTCTCTTTTTCGACCATCTCTCCCACGATGCGTTCAAGGAAAATAAATGCCCTTGATGTCACCGTGCCCATCTTAATTAATCATACGCTCTGCCTCGCGGAGTTACTTTCTTGCTGAACACGAGCATAGTATTACGTGCCGTCAGCATGGACATGAGCATTATTCTGGTCCATCATCCAGCCCCATGACAGTTATAAATGCCCAACATTCGTAAACGACTGCAAGCGGCAGCAAAACGACAGTAGCGATGTGGATCTCATTATGTACAGTGCAATTACACAACGTCGCATATCCGACAATCATGCATCCATCCTGATCAATTACCTGCCCACACTCCAGTGCATTGTTTGCGTGTGGTGTAATTGTACATTTCTTTAGATGTTTACAGATCAAATTTTTCACACAGTAACGTTTTCTCAATGCGGATTTGCTTACGTATCTTAAGTAGGGTAAAGCATTTCCCCATGTTCAAAGCAGTTTATGTTTTACTCTTGTCCAGCCACCTACTTTAGCATGTTGCTGGAACTGCCATTTTCTTTTGACATTCACTTATCCGCACTATACCTCAGTCCCCAGGTATATGCGATATTGTCCGGTAGTTAGCATCAGCTGTTGGATTTCGTTGTTGGTGTTGTTGTAATTTGTTGTTGGCCATTCTGTGTCCTTTAAATTGGAGGGGGCATGGGGAGGGAAATAGCTGTTTTTGTGATGATAAATAAATTTACGAAGAGGCTCAAAACTCAAATTGTTTCCCTGCCATCAGCATAGAATTTTCTGTGCATGCCACTAAGCTTACAGTAGCAGTTGTTGCGGCTTGTACAGCTTGTATTGTGGGGAGGAGGGTGGGGGGTAAAGAATATTCAGGAGATGTCGCGCAACGAAGTCAATCTGTGCATTTTTGAGCACGGCATATGCCGGTTTAATTCCGTCAGCTATTAAAATTACATTTCCATTAAACCCACCAACTGCCTAATAGACCCGGGTGCAGTGGCACTGTGGAAGGCCACTTCATTGCGCTAATGCAGTTCATTGTTTATGTGACACAGTATTCTTTTTAATGAATTGTGTATGTGTACTATATATATGTGTGTGTGTAATGATATTTGTAGTTATTTTGAAAGAGGGAGAGTTGGCAGAGAACAAACTTTATTTACGAAGATTTAATTTGGCATTTTGTTTATTGTTATGTTTGCGAAAAGTAAATGAATACGTTTAGTTTCGCACATCATACATTGTACTTTTCCATCAAACTATTCAGAGTTCTTAAATTCCTTTTTATCATCTGACTTACGTGTGTGTGGTGTGTGTGCACGTGATTTCATTCTTTTGCGTCCCATGTATACCATCTCCTTTGTCCTCTTACTTCTTTGTTCTCTCTTACTTCTCTCCATGTATCTGCTTTCAATTGCCTCAATGTAACCTAACCAAAATATGTGCCTCTCATTAGCAGCAATCATAACATTACACCTTCAGACACAGGGTATTCAATGCATGTGGTATGAGAAATTTCATGAATAGATGCATCGTTACTTGCCTGATGTATACACGTACGTGTGCGTACGTGTACGAATGTGCTTGTGTTCATGGGCGTGCATGAATGCACAAGCACACGAGTGTGTGTGTGTGTACCTAGAGTGCATTTGAGGATGCATGCTCACATATATGCCTGTGTACGCGTAATAACACTTGTGTTTCACTATGCATTTGTGTGTGGACATACGCTTGCGTATAGCGTAGTGGTTAGCGCATTGCGCGATGAATGTGGCTATCCAATTCGATTCCCGCTCATGGCTAACATCAGTGACAAATATTTGAGCCAGTCCTGGCCCTCCCCAGGTCGTTGACTCAGCCTTAAATGAGTATCTGGTTTGCGATGTATAAACATTGGCACTGGGGAGACAAAGGCGGCCGGGCAGGCGCAGACAACAACACCCTCTCACGCATCATGCCGACCTTCCGAGGTGCTAGCTCACAGCACTTGCCCCAACAGTCTGTATGGCTTGTACGGGGGATCTTTGTGTATCAACACTCATCTATGCGTGTGTGTGTGTGTTCATGCAACGTAGGCTCGGAGGAATCCCGGTGGGGGTCGTCGCCGTGGAAACGAGAACAGTGGAGCTGGCTATTCCGGCTGACCCCGCCAACCTCGACTCGGAGGCCAAGGTGAGACGCAATCGCTCGTGCAGCCAGGATCACGCACGGGGAGGCAGCATCACTTGCACAGAGAGAGAGGGAGAGAGGGAGAGAGTGTGCCACAGGCACACATACAGCCCTACAGCAGCCCACCGGGGTTCAGTGTAAAGGTCACGATGCACGAGGGCAATTTTACGGGATTCTCGCTGCCAACTGCCACCAATACCGCACACTGTAGGTCAAAACGCTTCTCTTGCTGGGTCTTTCTCCTCGTGGCTCGACTTTGGAATACCCTCCCGTGAACTGTTTTCCCAAGTTCTCATAACCTTGCCGAATTCAAGAAATGCATTAACTCTTATTTATTACACCTTCGGTCACGCTGCTTGCTTGTTGTTGGCGGCTTGGCGTTTTGGACCTTCGGGTCTGTGCTCAGCAACTGATACAAAAAACTTTTGGTACGGCAGCGGAGTTTTGTCCAGCCAATGACAACCGGGTATGCTGAGAAGTGCATTCCACGAACATTGATTAGTCAACAGAACGTACAACCTCAGGTAGTCACGTGACTTTTCTGTCTGTGATATGATGGTAAATTGGCATTACAGTTTCCAATGGTACGGATCAGAAAATGGCACGGAGACAATTTATGGAAGCAATTGACCTCAAATTTCCCTTGATTTTCACGGTCTTTAGTTTAGCTCAGTGTTAGGGATTGAGTATTAGTTAGGGCTATGGGTTAGAATTTAGGTAGAGGATTACGGATTTTATCTTGATTTAGAGTATATAGTTAAGGTTACTGGGATTTACTGTACAGGTTAGGGTAACGGCTGAAGGTTATGGTTCGATTAAGGGTTAGGTCAGGGCTATCCAAACTGTTTTCCATAGATTTAAAGCTTTCGTGACTGCAGGGATTCATCTTCTTGGTTCTTTCGGTAAACTCTGTCACCTCGACGGACCTGGTTTTCACCTGAGGACGGCTGCTTGCGTTGTGGCCGAAATGTCGTGAGAATAATTTTATTATGTTTTATTTTTATTATTTATTACTTCCCTTCTACGTGACTTTACCGAAAGAACCAAGAAGATGTTTCCCATAGGTCAAATCCTTGCTGACAACTCATTTAATCCGGGCCGTGATGCCACTCAAACTTAACAATGACCTGCTGCAGCTTCGGAATTAAAATACAACTCCTATCTCACTCTGTGATAGCGGTCTTCTGAATACATATCCTCTCTTTTTCTTATCTCTTCTCTGAATACACGTCACTCTTATAGCTATATGCATTTATTGCATGTTTGTAGCCTGTGGATCTCAGTATGTTAATAATTTCAGCCATTAATTCCAAAAGTTTAGACATCCTTGGGTTAGGTATTAGAATTCGAGCTAAGGATTAGAGGTAGGGTTAGGATTAGGTATTAGGATTAGGGCTGAGAGTTAGCATTCATATGGGAGCCAGGGATGTTGTTAAAGTTCGATTTAGATATTGGTGTTTGGCTTTGGGTTAGGGTTAGAGTTAAGATCTTGGATTAGGGCGAAGGTTTAGGTTTAGCCATTAGGGTTAGGACCACAAGTTAGAATATGTATTAAGGTGAGGGCTTTTGTTAGAGTTGGGCTTAGGGATAGCTACTAAGATTAAGATTTGGGTCTGGGTTAAGGATAGGATTATGGATTGCGATTAAGGCAAAAGGTTAGTATAGGATACAGAGCTATTGTTAGATTTAGGGTCAGAGATAAGGGTTAGTTTTGAGGTTATGGTCATGGTCATGACGTGTAGATATCCTGTTATAGTCAGGGTTATATTTAGGGTTAAAGTGAAGGATTAGTGCTAAGGGTCCAAGTTGCATGAGTCTATTTGCCATGCTGTCTAAAAATGTATCTGTGCTGCTTATTGTTGTGTTTAATGTTTGCAAGCTGTTACATTTTCTCATTACTCTGACAATCTGGCTGCAAATTTTCTCTTGGAACTGCCGCCTCACTGCCAGTGCTGTCAGAACTCACTTGGAAATGAGATGGAAATCTCAGAGGAATATCCAGATTAGAATAAGGTTTTGAAATCTATATATATATTTTTTTTTATCTTGGCTTGGGTTAGGTGTAAAGTTTGGGTTAGAGGAAATGGTTTTAATTCTTAGCACTGGCATTATTGCAGTGTGCCAATTGATAGCTTTGCCTTACTTGATTTCATAGATGCACCACCACTGTGCCTTAATCTGTAGGCTATCTTAGCGCACACCCTTCTGCCAATTGTGTAAGGTTTAACATAAAAATTTGAAGTGTGAATTATTTTAATTATTTCTGGTATTAAGGGGCACAATCTGCTCCCACATTCAATTCAACATTCCCCCAACTCAGCACACTGAAAAATGTTGTTATAATTTCTCCATACATTTGCCCTCGTGCTTGGTCCCATCCAAGGTAATGCCCCTGGGGATGTGAGCCGGTACAGTTTGCGATAGTGGCTTGGCTGGAATTCCGATGGGCCAAGCCAGCACCAACCAGGCCATGCAGCTCGCTTTTAGCGGGCCTGGTGATTCTCTCATCGGATTCCTCCGGTATAATTAATAATTCTGATTCTTTCCTAAGAGAGCTGCACCCTTTCACCTGGGCCACCCTCTAGGAAAGTAATGAAGTCAAGAGAGAGACAAATGCGTCAGTGGTGTCTCTTGCTTTTGTACATTTCAGGACCATGCTTTTATAATAAAACATTTTCCAGAATTATTTTTGAATATCATATCATTTCAGGAGCTGCAATGCATGTAAATATAACATAGTCCTTAATAAGTAATATCAAGAAGCACTCTGGAGGCGCAGGTTGTCGGCAACTGTGATAGGGCAACCTAACCCCAAGATTTGCAGTCACTTCTGGCATTTAAAAATAGAGTGGATGGGGGTGGGGGGTGGGAATGAATAGGGAGTTTAGCTCAAAGAGTGGTAGTAGGAACACAGCGTAAGTAAGCCCGTGTTTATGAGGCCCTGTTTAGACAGGCGAAAACACGTACATACATAGAGAGACAAACACGAAACGCACAGAGAGAGACAGACACATATAGAATTCAGTGTTTTTTTATGTGACACCATCACCAGATGCAGTTTAACGAAACGCCCAGGAAGAAAGTTTACAATCAGAACCAGTTGAATCCAGCTCGGTTGATGAAGGGCACTTATTTGCTGTTGCTAATTATTCTTTTAATGTCCTATCAAACGGGGGGTGGGGGCTCTGAGCGATATTTTTTTTGGTTGTCACTCAACGTGAGTGTTTGCGTGTGAATCCTGCAAACCTATGCTTCACCGTGCAGCAGCAGCAGTGGCGGTGGCGCATATAAACATTGTTTGTTTCTGTGTATGTTTCTGGGATATTTGTGGCACATTAATAGCGTTGTTGGAGTTAGATGGATTGATTCAATTAAGCACCGATTCTAGTGGTGGTGTGCAAACATTTAGAGGAGGGAAAACCCTTCTGTAAATTGTCTAATAAACCCATCAAGAAACTCTAACCTAGCACTGCTGGGTCAATAAATGCCCAACAGATGGCAGCACAGAAAGTGGGCACATGAACCTATCTGTGCAAACTTTTGAGTGTTAACTTGTATCCACGTGTGCTACAGTTTGCTTCCTGCGTGAAAAATAGTCTTTAAGATTAAATTGGCCCATCATCCCATTGCAAGACATGCCTGCAAAGGCATCTTCAGTCACAGGCCTACCTGGATAAATCACTGACATTATGACATGAAATAATCATAACTCTAACCATAACATGTTTTATCTTCATGGCAGCACATAGCTTGGCTTGGCTCACAGATGAGCCATTGTTAACGCAAAATTTGTCTGTTGTTCCCATTACTGTTGTAGTGAGTTCAACTGAGTCGCAGACACACTTCTTGGAGGCAACACATTTATTAAAACCAACACATGGGGTACTACCCCTGAACACATTAACAACCTATGGTAGTGAACCACCAGGCTGACTGCACTAATTACACTGGAGTTAGCTACGACGGACCGGACCCTGGCCTGGGTCCCGGTCCACGTGTTGGTGACTCTTGTAGAACGTAGAACGTAGATTCTTCAGGATGAACAACAGCAGCCGGTCCCTCTCGGGGACCCGGCTTTTATCCTCCGTGGCGGGGCTGGCTCTGCCCTTGGCCACGATCACCTTCTAGAATCCTCTAGCAGGTTCTCGACCTTGACACGTGACCACCCCTAGCCCCCTCCTGGGGCCCCTGTGTAGACTTTACCGGTCACGTGTCCTTCGGGGTCAACCAGAGTGCCATGGCCCTTATTAACCCCATTCCCATGGCTGGCACTCTCGCACCCTATCCTGTAGGGGTCGGCACTGCACGCAGAGCGTGGTGCCACTCAGCACTGTCGGACAGCGCTCACCGAGCCCCCCTAGCGCCGGTACTGCACCCACATATACGTGGTGCCCGTGATGGCAATACATCGCACGCCGTGCCTCTTGAGAGCTGGCATTGCACAGTGACATCCGTGATGTCACTACACTGTGAATTTAGGATGTTCTGTAATGCATAATTCTTACTCTTACTGTAAACATCAGTCCCAATCCATAACCAAATCCTTGAAACTAATACTTATTCTAACACAAATCCCTTACCCTAATTCCAACAAATTAATGGTCAGTTAAAATGAAACCGTAAACTGTTGAAAATAATTTTCCACAAAATCATTGACAGATGAGACTGGCGATGAAATGGCAGCTGAAAGAGAGAACTTGCCCATGAGGATGAGTACGAAGGAGATAGAGCAATTAGAGATTTTCATGTGCAGGAGTGAGATGGATTATGGCTTCGTAGGGTGATTGCAGATGAAAATTATGTTAGGGAGGCCTTCATCTAGCAATAGATGACTGATAACGATGGTGCAGATGATAATGATGGTGAACTGTCATTTACTCATAAAGGAGAACCTCATAGAGCATTAAATTCTCCTTTTGGTCCTGCGTTGGGATGTTTAGCTGATCCCTGGACATGTTAACGCTCAGACAGCATTACCATAATTTCATTAACTGACCGGTTTATTTTTGCCGAGCCAGCCGCACGGCTCAGCCAAAACGCCCGGGTACAGGAGGGTTTCAGACAGAGGCGTTGCCATCTCCCGCACCCTCTTCACCATCGGTGTGTGTGAAAATAGGCCGAACGGACAGATAAAATTCAACGTTGGAATTTTGCAGCACCACTCTAAGATACCCACCAAACCTGTACAAACCCGAGGTTACGATTTCTTCTCATTTCCCCCAAGTTTATCCTGATAATGCAAGAGACAAAGTATATATATTTGCATCTGTTGCAAAGCAGTCCAACCTTTTTGCATTCGAGACAGGCCCATGGAAGCAGATATCACAGGGCTACCAAAGGGATCCCCTCAAGTGACCTCTGGTCCACACAGTATGTGGTATCACCATTGGAACCTCATTTGCCAGTAAAAAATATGATAATTGTTTTTTTACCCTTCTATCTGGCAACAAAACTGACACCTTTTTTTACAAGGAGTCATGTTTGCATAGACCACAATACCTGCAGCCATAATGCAAACAAAAAACATAACTCTGATAATATATGCACTGTCCTTGAAGTTGATTGGTCCACACCCGAGACAGCGTCTCGGTGCATATATTATCAGAGTTATGTTTTTTGTTTGCATTATTGCTGCAGGACAGTGCATATATTATCAGAGTTATGTTTTTTGTTTGCATTATGGCTGCAGGTATTGTGGTCTATGCAAACATGACTCCTTGTAAAAGAAAAGGTGTCAGTTTTGTTGCCAGATAGAAGGGTAAGAAACCAATTGTCATATGTGGTATCACTTACCCACCAACTGCGTATTACAGTCATGTTCGTCACGTGACAGTCGAGCTAGCTGACCACTACTTGAGGAACTCGGTTTAATCGCAGGTGGCTGAAACCTGGAATCTCAGTGATGCCAGCTCAGTCCTCTGACCTGTGACCTCTGAGCCACCCGACAGCCACCAAATAGACGAATACAAAACGTAAAACAACCCGCTGTGAGATTTAGTTTCGCCGGGGTAGGAGTCTGTTCCAAGAAGACTTAGCGCAGAGCCCAAATGGCTGTAAAGCTAAACGTCGTGTTACAAGGCTGGTTTTATTTGTGTGTGTGTGTGTGGCACCCTGAGAACGATTTTTCTGAGAAAAGCCAGTGCGATTCCCGATTGAGATTAAAACGGTACACGGCCTACAAGGGGAGTTTTCAGAAATAGATGGCAGGAATAGCAGTTGTTTGCACACAAAACAAACAAACACGGGGTTAGTAAGACTGCAGTCGTGGTGTTGGTGGTATTGGCTTGCTGATAGTTGTTGAATTCAGGCAAACCATTACATCTTATGGGATCTCAATGAATTACAATCACTTTAAAACAGCTCTTTTCCTTTGCTGTCAACACCCTGCTTCAGTTCAAGTTCAAGCGTAAGACCTTCCTTTTTCCCTTCTGCGTGTGACTGATAGTACCTTTCTCCCTATAAAATAAATATGCCCACTGTTTATGGGCAGCGAATTGAAATGCGAGCACATTTCGACACTATGTAAATCCAATTTGCTATGTATTCTACGGCTTTTGCATTCTAAGAGATCGTTACATTCCAGCGAAAGCCACAATGAGCCAGAACTTTTTCAGGAGCATTTTGCTTTGAGATTTTTTGGCCAATAATTTTTTGTTCAGTATTATTGTTGTTTGTGTGTGAGGAAACTGGGAGTGCCAGGAGAAAACTCCATGCAAACAAGCTGTTTAAACTCAAAAGCTGATGTGCAGATTGGTCATCAACATGCTTGCTCGACTGCCACGCACGGGCACCACCCCATTGCCCCATATGCCAGGTGACTCAAATACACAACGGCTGAATCTGTGTATGATCCACCAAATCTTGCTTCCACGAGTTGATGAATTTTAGGCGTGCGTCACCACGCCAATTGAGTCATGCAGGCAGAGATAATCATTGCATCTACGGCGGTGAGTTTTGAGGTGCGGTACAAGGGCACTGACATAATTTGAGTGGGATGGAGGGCACGCACGCATAGACGTGGCCAATGTCTGAAAAGGTCAAATAGTGCATTTATTTTGTTCTGAAGCGCTTTGTTGAATATAACCCCGTGCACTTGTTTAGTGTTGTGGTGGAGGCAGGTGATATAATTTTGACAATAATGCAAAAAAATATATATATATCTGGAAAGCCTCACTTAATACATTGGGATATTCGTCAAAGTTGTAATGAATAATTATAGTGTTGGGGTGGAGCTGCGGCACAGAGGTGCACACTCACGCTATGGAACCCAGTGACCTGCGTTCAATTTCTGGCCGTTGCTCGCATCAGTCGTGAGCGACATCCGAATGAGTGCTGGGACCCTTCTTCACCAACCCCAAGTGTGGCCAAACCACCCTCGTGCTCGACACGGTGGTTATTCATCCAGCGGTGGATGGACAGAAGGATGTACTTATTTATTATTGTAATTATTATACTTCTTCTTGGTTCTTTCGGTAAAGTCACGTAGACGGGAAATAATAAAATAATAAAAATTAAACATAATAAAATAATTCTCACGGCGTTTCGGCCACAACACAAGCAGCCGTTGTGGCCGAAACGTCGTGAGAATTATTTTATTATGTTTTATTTTTATTATTTTACTATTTCCCTTCTACGTGACGTTACCGAAAGAACCAAGAAGATGAATCCCTGCAGTCACGAAAGCTTTAAATCGAAAAAAAATATATTATACTTATTATCCAGGCTGAAGTCAGCTTAGATTACAAACTCTAACCAAATCAAGCACATTGAGAGGAGAGTCTGTACATTCACCCGTGCTGCTGGACTAACGGCCACAATCGTGTGTCCCTCACAGATCATCCAGCAGGCGGGCCAAGTATGGTTCCCGGACTCGGCGTACAAGACATCACAGGCCATCAAGGATTTCAGCCGGGAGCACCTTCCACTCATGGTGTTTGCCAACTGGAGAGGCTTCTCAGGCGGAATGAAAGGTGAGCTATGGGCAGCAGGCTTGTAAAACCTCTGCTTCTCCCCACCCCCGACAATTTGGTGAATTGCCACGAATCACTTCGATTCAACTATCGTTTATTTTGTCTTGTTTTTTTTTACCGCCTCTTCTCTTCATAGCTTTCACGATTATAGCAACAATACAGATATTATAAATGCAGTGCAAATAACGTAACAAGCTTTAAATTGGCTGAATTTGGCCTTCGTGGAAGTCGAGGGATTTTATTAAGAAAACGGATGCACCGGGGAGCATCGCAGCCCCTCAATTAGCCTGGTGTTTCAAGGACACACTCCATTGTACGAAAATTCTCGTGCCGTTTTGACCCGAGCCTTTACAGTGATGAGATGCCGCCGCCGCCGCCGCCGCCGCCCCGCGTCTCGTTGCGGTAGACCGACGACGGGGGCGGCGGCGAACCTCGGCGTCATCGTAAAGCGTGCGATTCACACCTTGAGTTGCTGCGCCGTAAATTAGGGGCCTCCGTCGAGTGCATGAGCACTCCAGTAAGGAGATAAATAAATAGGGGCTCTGATCCCATTGAGGAATGTGCTGCGGTATTGTTTTAAATTGACCTGAGTGACCTTTCTGAGCAGTTTGATGCTCGGAAATTAAATCAACGTGTCAAATGAAGGTTATCGCCAAACTAATTGCCAATGCAAACAGAGCTTTGCACTGTCAGTCCTGCGCTGGCAGGCTATTTAAAAATTAAGTGGATGAAAATTAGAACTTATTCCAATTTTTCACCAGTGCGCCGCGTTACGTCGCAAACAATTTATTAAAGGAAAAATAATAAATTAAAGGAAACAATTTTGGGAGAGAAAATAAAGAAATAAAGTAAGAGTGGCGTGCACCGTGCTGTTTGAGGATAGGCTGGGGACTGTTAGTGTTAGTTGTGTGCGTGTAGTTATTTATTGATGAGACGTTCGCTGTGAATTGGTCGTGACCTTATTTGAAGTTTTAAGAGGTCATCGCGGCCAATGCTATTTATTTCGCTACATCTCGCCATGGCTTCCTTCCCTCTGCCAGATTTCAAAGCAGTTGTACAGTCAACACCTAACCTCCATTGTCTGCTTTTACAGTGTTATCAAACTTATATAATTTTACAATAAAACTCCATGGTCTATCCACTTCTGCTATCTCTATCTCACCCAGTCTTGTGATGCCACAATTTATATCACTCGTGTATTTGAGTTTATCTCACCCATCTGTCTTCACATTTTCAAGCATTGGATATTGAATTGCTGCCCTTTGTCATTGCACTGCTGGATGAAGACCTCCCCATATCGTGTCATTCATGGTGGCTATTTGACCATGCTCATCACGCTGAAGTATGGTCAATGCAAATATACGGCACAGAAATGTGTGCACTGCTCTAGAACCTCGGCCCCTGAGTTCGATTCCCGCCAACAGCTAACATCAGTGGCACGGGTGCTACGTCTATGTATCTTGACACCCTGGTGGACACCCTTGCAAACGAGATAGATGTTCCATCTCAAGGGATTATCCAGGCAAAGTACGTTGTCAAGTAATGAATCATCTTCACCTGTTCAGCAACTCACACTAACCAGCATGGATCAAGTATCATCAAATAACCCCCATGACCTATAACAGCATGAGTGGGCCCTCATCCAGCAGTGGATTGACACAAAGAGCTCTCTACATGTACAACCCACGGGGAGGGTGAGGGGCAAGTGGGGCGGACAGTCGGCGCACCTCCGAGGCTGCGGGATTCGCCCTGTGCGCGCGTGTGCGTGTGTGCGCGCGCGCGTGCATGTCCTTCAGATGCCCCCGGCACCGCACGGCAAATAACTTGGCACATTAATGAGCTGTGACCGACAGGAGCCGAGCGGGAGGGAATGCACACACGCACGCCCCTGTGCGCACACGTGTGTGCGCGTTCGTACAATACTTGGTACACGCATGTGTGCATACACACACGTACACATAAATGCTGTGTCGTGTCTCGTACAGATATTTTGTGGAGCACGTACATGCATGGATGTACAAACAATACAAATGCAATGCAGATGTGCATACACACACAATACATGGCACACATGTGCATGCATGTGCATTATTACATGGTACATACATGCAATGTATAAATTGTGTATATGTACAATACACGCAACATTAAATATAATAGAGGCCGTAATCCAGCAGTAGATAGACAATGGTTGATGATGACATAAAATACACAGCACGCACGTTATTGGAATACACAGCAGCACACACATACGTGTATACAGTTGAGAGCACATACAATACACAAAGACAAAGATTCCCCGTATAGCCTTAACAGACTGCAGGGGCAAGTTCTGTTAGCGAGCACCTATGAAGGCCAGAACGGTACACGAGGGGGTGGGTGGCCAGCACCACGCCCGACCGCCTTTGTCTCCCCAGTGGCGATGTTTACACACCGCACCAGGTACTCATTTGAGGCTGAGTCGACCTAGGGGAGGCCCAGGACCGGTTTAGATAATCGTCACTTGTGTTGACCGTGAGCGGGAATCGAACCCGGGTCTCCGGGTTTGTAGTGAAGCACGCTAACCGCTACAATACCGCTCCCCACATACAATACATAGTATACACACACGCACATTGCAAGGCACAAACACATAAGGAAACGCGGCACAAATGCATAAACAACACACACTCAACTTGCGCAATTGCACACACTCTTGAAGCACACACGAACATCACACATTTGACATGCATGTTTGCACCCACACACGTGTGCACATGTACAAACATATGCAATACACATATAACATACATACCATGTATACACACACATATCTTCCTTTATAGACCATAGGGGCAAGTTATCTTCGCGAGCACCTATTTGGGCTGGCCAAGCACAAGAATAGGCATTGTGGCTAGCACCACACCCAGCTTTTTCGCCCCTGTTCACAAAATATAATTAAGGCTGTCTACCTCGGAAGGCCCAGTACAGGTCTAGATAAAATTTGCATATATCCCTGTTTGCTGAGATTATTTAATTTGGTTTTACACATCAGCTTTGACCAAAATATTTCAACAATATATCTTATACAGGGATGGGTTTATAATTCACAATATTTTTCGAAATATACATTTCGTGTTGGTTTTCATGATACAGGCAGGTTAATGAAATTGGATGCACTAAACTAGTTTATTTGCCCCAACACAAACAGGTTTAATACTCTATTAACGTTATCCAGAGTAAAAATATGACAAAAATGCAGCACCACCACCATCATTAACACAGCCTTACAAACAGAAGAAGTGTTTGGTTCTGCAGTGACAGTCACAAGAACAATGTCGGCATGTTGGACATAGAAACTAAATTGGCTCTTTTCGAGTCGACTTGGAGGGGAGGGGCAGGATCGGTTCAAATAATCATCGCTGCTGTTGGCGTCGAACTCGGGCCGCCGGATTTGTAGCATGGTCCAGCTTGCTAACTGCTGCTCACATGTAAACACACAACAACAAAGACAAACATCCTCCATATAGCCTTATCAGACTGTTGGGGCAAGTGCTGTTAGTGAGCACATGTGAAGGCTGGCACGGTACTGTGCCCGGCCGCCTTTGTCTCCTATAGTGGCGATGTTTACACACCGCACCAGGTACTCATTTGAGGCTGAGTCGACCTATGAGAGGCCCAGGACCGGTTCAGATAATTGTCCCTGTTATTGGCCGTGAGCGGGAATCGAACTTGGGACGCCGTATTCTTAGCGCAGTGTGCTAACCGCGCCACTACCGCTCCCGTCACACGTGGTGAGACATGTACACTCACGGAGACATACGGACAGACACCCTGGGGCTGATGGAGGGGTGTGCACGACCTCACACACCTCCATCACCCCCTGGGGTGGCCGCTGCCTCGCCCTGTTATTATCGGTACCACTGTGGTTGCTCTAGTGCCGGGCAGGTGGTGTGAAGGAAGTGGATGGGGGGGGGGGCACGGGGGGGGCACCCACCCCAACCCCCCATCCTTGTTGTGTTGTGGGATTTTCATGCTTCATCACCAACCTCCACCCGCCCCTTTCTCAGTGATTAGATGGATTGTCACGATTCTGGTCACAATTGGATTCAAGAATCGATTTTAGTTGTTGCCTTGTTTGTTCTGTGTCGTCTGAACTGTTCGTCTCGTTTGTACGGTACCCTCTCTCGTTTATTCTGTTTTTCTGTTATTGGCTTTCTTGTTTGTCATGGCCACGAGTTTAAAGGGAATTGTTTTTTGTGCATAAACATGCGTGAAACAAGAGTGTCGTCGCAATAACTTATACGCAAAATTCCATTCGGGTAGTGTGAGCCTAAGAATATATTGCAATCGATCGATTGATAGATAGATAAATGCTGAACGGTGGACATGGTGGAGTGCAAGGGCGGATGTATGGATGCATGGAGAAAGGAGGGCGGGAGTGAAAGGAGGTGGTGAAGAATGAAAGTGTTGAAAGGCTGAAGGGAAGTTAGGGGGTAAAGGGATGGAGGAAGGTAAGGAGTGATGGGATACAGCAACGAAGGCAAGGACTAAACGAGATGGAGAAGACTGGAGGGATGGAGGAAGGAAGGGGTGCACGATGGAGGAATGAATGGATGGAACAAAGGGTGGAGGGAGGTGGAAATGAATGGATGGAGCAATGCATGGAGGGGTTGAAGCAAGGTAGGGAGGGATGAAGGGAGTGTAGGGAGGGGAAGAGCAAAGGGAGGCAGTGAGGGAAGCAGAAAGAAAGGGAGGGAGACTGAGGGAGGGAGGGAGGGAGCCGCAGGGAGCTGCAGGGAGGCGGGGAGGGGTGGCGCCCTGGAGCCCAGAGCTGATAACGCCAAGCATCAATCACCGGTTGCTCGTGCTCCGCTTGCCTTATCTAGCCGAGCCAGACCAGTGGACGGTTACGGGCGAAATGGGAGGTGTGTGCTGAGGGGTGGGGGTGGTGGGGTAGTTGAGAGCGGTGGCGCAGTGGTTAACGCACGGCACGAACCCAGCAACCCGAGTTCGATTCAGGTTCATGGGTAATATCAGTGGCGAATATCTGAACCGGTCCTGGGCCTCCCCAAGGTCGACTCAGCCTCATATAAGTACCTGGTGTAGTGTGCTGATGTAAACATCAGCACTGTAAACATCAGCACTGGGGCGATAAAGGTGGCCGGGCGTGGTGCTGGTCACCCACCCTTTCATGTGCCGTTCTGGTCTTAATAGGTGCTCGCTCGCGGAATTTGTCCCAACAGTCTGTTACGGCTATATGGGGGATCTTTTTCTTGGGGCAGGAGTTCGGGGAGGGGGGTTACGGAGGTGGGGGACATGCAGTGGCGGCGGCGGGAGTGTCAGTGGGGATGGGAGAGGTAGGAGGTTGATGAGGTGGTGTTAGAGAAAGGGGGTGGCAGGAAAATGGAATAAACGTTTAAAAATAGAATTAAGGTTCTGCGTTGTCAGTGGTGTGTACAAGCAGAAAATCACAAATCCGTAAAACCACAACCTTCTTCGTCATTAACACTGCCTTATAAGAGAGAAACTGTATATCTAACGATATTAAGGCAGTCAATCTTTCTGCCTACTCTTTTCTCAGAAGCAGGGCCATTGCCTGAAATGACATTAGGCTCGTAATGATTTTGTTCCAAGGCAGTGTTAATGACGAGGGTAGTGTAGTTTTAACACTGGGAAGGATAGAGGACAGGATTTAGGCTAATGAAGGTGTGGTATAGGTGTGTGTATATGTGTGTGTGGTATTGGTGTGTGTGTGTGCAGAGGTTCAACATTGGCACAGTGGTTCATATACTGCACGACAATTTCTGGCCATGGATGATATCCTTGGGAAGTGATACCTAAATATGTATTAGGTCTCACTTCGTTTGAATCGGCCTTAAATGCGGATCTGGTGAGGTGATTGAAGATCAGCAATGGGAAAACAAAAGTGCCAGGGCATGGTGCTGTCCACACTACTCCTTCACGCGGCCTACCGGCCTTAACAGACGCTCGCTGTCGGCACTTGCACCAACAGCACTTGCAGTGGATAGCCCACTGCGCTACAAACCCAGCTACCTCAGTTCGATTCCCACTCATGGCAAATAGCAGTGGTGAATATTTGAACTGGTCCTGGACCTTACTTAGGTCGACTCAGCCTTAAATGAGTAGATGGTGCTTTGTGTAAACATCAGCTTGAGAGACAAATATGGCCAGGCGTGATGTTAGCCATTCATCTTCTCATGTGCCGTGCAAGCTTTTTAATGTGTTCGCTAACAGCACTTGCCCCAACGATCTGTATGGCTACACAGGGGATCTTTGTCTTTAGGGGGTGGTGAGGAGAGAGAATTGTCGGGAGGTGAGAGAGTGCGGTGGTGGGAAGAGAGAGAGACAGACAGACAGAGCGGTTGCAGTACCGGGGGTAGCGAGGGAGAGGGTGCGATGTGGCTCGGGGTGGGTGAGCGGGGGTTGGCTCAGAGGGTGGAACAGAGAATATTATTCAAGGGAGAATCGTTGGGCCGGGGTGACCCTCCGTTAGGTGCATCGCGACGGCGTAAAATTGAAGATTGTCCACCCGGTCGGATGGATGATGCACTCAAGCGTTCTTCTCATGCCCTCTGCTGCTAATGCTGCCTTTAAAAGGCATCGCTTTCGTTTGTTCTTGCAGTAGGTGTAGGTGTGTGCATATGAATGTGTGTTTGTATATATTCAAAATGTACACACGTCCAAAGAATAAGCAATTGTTCTGGCACATTTATGATTTTCATTTTTTCCGAATATTTTAATTCTTCTGAATTCAGCGTTTGTTGCTTTTGTATTGTTTATATTTTCTTTAATTCACTGAAATATATTTTTTATCGTAGTTTTTAGTTTTGAACCACAGGTCCTGCTTGCCAAAGACATTTTTGTCGCATTGGTCTCACCTAGAGTCTGATGGTTACTGATCACTATGCTGTTATCACCACATAATGCAAACCATATATAACTTAATAATCACATATACGTAATATTGATCTCCATAACCCTTACTAATTATTATTACTTTATAGATCTGCTGAAGCTCCATACAACATTTATTTTGCGTTGTCAGTAAAAAAAAAGATATGGGTTTGTTTCACCACCAAATATAAAATAAAATAAATTGGTCTATTGGCATATGGGCCTGCTCCGCCAATATTTATAGATGCATTTGTTTAACCGGTTTCAACTTCTTTGAGTCTCATCAGAACTGTGTCACCTGTTAGACTATCGCTCCTCTGGGTTCCGAATGCAAAAAAAAAACGCTGCTGGGAGATATAGGTCTTCAAGGATAGTTGGCAAAATAAGTTAAATGTTATTCAATTTTTTGGTAGTGAGACATTACTTTGGCCTCTTATGTGTTATGTAAAGTACTAACTTGGATTACGTTCAGTTGAACGTTTGTTGAAAGTATTTTTGTTGTTCTTTCTTGAAAGTGCTAAGCGTGTACATGAAACGTGTGTGTGTGTGTCTGGAATGCACACGTCGCTTAATTGTTATAGTGCTCACCCCACAATCAGAGTTAAAATTCCGGTCAGGGTAGGATGGGACAACTCAGTCCACAATCATCATCCTTACATGAGTGACAGTGTGTACCACTTGTGGCATGTCAACAGTGGTTGTCCTGTCGATAGATTGGCTCCTCCGATAGAAATATGGAATTGCCGCTGTCAGATCAGGGCCTCCTACAGAGCTGAGCGCCATCCGACTGTTCACGCTATGACTTTATTTTTTTAGCTTCCCTTTTTCATCGTCAAATGTAGGGTGGCACTTAAATTGGGCTCCAATCTCAAAAACTCATCATCACACCATTACCAGCCGTCGAGACGTGTAACTTACTCAAACTCGTGTATTATGATGGGCGATCACAAAAGTTTTGAAAAATTCAAATTGCCTGTACGTGAACAGGAATGTGCTTACTTGAAGCCTGGCTTCTATGATGGTTATGGTTTGTTCATATTTTTGCTCGTTGTAGTGTGATTTGCAAGCACACCTCAGTTGTTCAAAAGTTACCTAAAAATGTGTTTACCCATTCAAGTAATCGGGTGGCGCTCATTCCAATTGGTGGAAATTCTATGTTCCTATGACAAAAGGCAATCTTTTCATGGGCTTTGTTTACAAAATAACTATCAAATTAGTAATTTTATGTATTGCGTTGAATGCACTGAATCCAACCGTAACCCTGAATCATGACAAGTGAAATCGCCTGTGTTGGTGAATTGTTACACCCTTAATCATCACTTCCACATATTCTTGGGTCTTTCGGTAAAGTCACGTAGATAGGTTCAAAGAAAATAACAAAAAAAATAACAACAAAAAAACTACACTACTACAATCATCAAAAACAGCATGTACATATGTTTTGCCCTTTTGTCATTCCACTGCTGGATGAGGGCCTCCCCACATTGAGAAGGTCATGGGGGTTATTGAACCGTACATCAAGCTGGTCAGTGCAGATTGTGAATGCATCGAGCATCGACGCGCTGGACTTTTGTTTACTGCCCACCATGTAGCCCCACAGCTTTGTGACAACCTGTTTGTGTACATGGTGGTCACTCATTCAAGCACTATGCATGCTCAAATCTGCTTAGCTTCTAAAGTCTGATGATATTTGGTCACAGGAGATAATCATTGTCACCACCATTACCATCTTAATCCTCATCACCACTACCGTCACCTTTTTTTATCATCATTATCAGATCCACCATTAGCATCAGGACCACGACCAACACTGCCACCATTATCATCACCATCTTTATCATCATCACCACCACCATCATTGTCACCCCCACAATTATCACCATCACCACCATTATCATCATCATTGCTACCACTGCCGCCATTAACATCACTGTCACGAGTGGCGCTGTCCGCTGTCAGAAGGCGAGTGTTTTGTGCTTGTGTTCCAAGCGTTATCATAAATAATTATCACCTGTACTCGGCGGCCATCACCACATCGTCTCTGCCCGTCGCTCAGCCACCAACGTCGAGACCGCTTTACTCATGGCTGAGCACAGCGGGGCGCCGTGCTTTTAAAATTCCCAATTGAAGAAGAATGTTGTTTATTCAGCGTCATTAAACACGAGTTCATGGTAATGGGGATGCACGGGGTCATTGGCACACCTGGTTCGGAGAGCCGGCTTGGAGACAGAAAACATTTTTAAAAAGCGTGAAACTCTACAAGACATCGATTTTTTGTCTTGTCCTTTGTAACCTCTCCACTAACGTCCATACACCCCCCCCCCTTCCCCCAATTACCGTCTGCCTTTCCATCCACTCACTCATCTACGCTTCCTCCCCAACACATCACCCCCCCAGCAAATATACCTTTTGCTTCGTGACATGGCAAGGTCAATGATGTGAGTGGACGGATGGGATGGAAATTATAATTGTGGATGGGTGGTGGAAATGATTCTAAAGAAGGAGCAGAGAGAAGAGCAGTACCATTGAAAATATAAAATAATAATGTTACAGTTCTACACTTCACTGAATCAATCTCTTAACCTCTCAACACTCTGACCCAGACTGGCTCTTTACCCCCCCATCACCCACCCCCACCCTACTCATCTCATCAGCTCTAACATTCATACAAAGTTTTAGAGGACGAGCCTTATGTAACTCATTATAAAGGTTTTTTGGGTTAGATCGCTTAAGTATAAACGTGTCGAAACTCTCCACCACCCGACACGGCCAATCATTAAATGATTTGTCACGTGTAAAAAAAAACGACAAATAGTTACTACGTCAGTCCACCGGCGTGTTGAAGAGTGAATCCACAACATTTACAATTTGAGTACGACGTTTTGCTAGTAATTACATCCAGCATCATCGGGCGATTTGCCAGAATAGTGGTGGAGGGTTGCGACACATTTATAATAACGCGATCTAACCCAAAAACCTTTATTATGAATAATATTGGTCGCGAAAGCCTACGTGTTACACTAAGCCTTATGTAACACGAACATGTTAAAATTTGGCGTTTTTTATTTCACCGTTCAAGAGCACACATAGTGAGATTTGTAGTCTCTGCTTCAAGGAAGACATGAGAGCTGGTGAAAGTCGGGTGTTTATTGGTTTTGGGAGGGGGCAGCCTCAGTGTTTAGAGTATTACGTGATATGTTTTTAACAACAAGGCAAGACCCTACTGGGACCAAGAGTCTCTTTTTACAAGGGAGGCATGGGTTTAAATAAATAATATACAGCCATCATCTTGGTTCTTTCAGGTAAAATCACGTAGAAGGGAAATAATAAAATAATAAAACATAATAATATTTTATTATTTCCCTTCTACGTGACTTTCCCGAAAGAACCAAGAAGATTAATCCCTGCAGTCACGAAAGCTTTAAATCGAAAAATATACAGCCATTCATCGATCCACTGCTGGTTGAAGGCCTCCCCACACTGTGTCGGTCATGGGAGTTGTTGGACCGTACTTCAGGATCGGCGTGTATGGCGGCAACGGCAGTGGTGGTTGTGGCGAGGCATTAATTTCTCAACAACTGCGGGATTTAGCAGAGGGAAGGAAGCGATGGCGAGGTGTGCTGGCATCAACCGCATTGTCTGCGATGACCACTTGACCACGACCGTTTGAGTTGCGAGTTGACCAAAATTAGCTCCAGACTTTGGCTCACAAAGGCGCACACCTATTAGGAATCATGTCGTAGTGGAGCTTTGGTGTACTCCTTTTAAAGGAGGCGACACGCTTCGCAGAGCTTCCAGCCCAGTCATTTGCCTGCAGACAATTTTTTGGGCAGGCAGGCTAATCGAACAACTCGGCTTGTGAAAACCGGCTCAATAGCAAGTGCATAGAACACCGTGCTCTCCCCCCAGCCACTTATTACGAGCTATCGCCCTGAATCGAAATGGTCTGAGTTGGAGCCGTGGTTAGTGAAGCGATCGCCATTGAGTGACAAATGAGCAAAGCGGCTTTGATATTCGTTTGGCATGTAACATTTCACATCCTCCCTCATCTCATCCCTCCCGCAATCCGATAAGTTATCTTTTATTTGGGGTCATGATTCAATTCAAGAACTGATTTTGTTTACTTTACGTTTCCTTATTAGGACTGTCCATCTCGTTTGCTCAGTTTATTAGCTTAAAGGTAAGATTTAGCATATTATTTTATATTGTTATGAACAGTAGCTGGTTAGTCCGTATGCATTAGATTCGATGCTTGCATCATGAAGAGTAGAATCGATGTTGATTATTGAATCAATGAACCGTAACATCCATAATATTCGGTTCACACTCCAGTGCCACCCAGCCAGTCACATTATAAACAATACATGTCTTTCATTCGACCTGAAGCCTATCTTTCAGCAGTGTCTTGCAGTGAAAATATTTGGACAATTCCTTAATAAAAATGTTGTCCTCTTCGTGAGCCTGCTCTATTGACCGTAACAACAATTTCCTTTCTTTCCCATTAAGAGACGATAGTTAAAATTGACAGTGTTAACGGTGGGCAAACACCATTAATCGTCTGTCGTTTTCAAATGCGTACGTGTCCCCTTTTAACCAAGCTGTATGAGTCGACCAGGAGACAGATGTTTCATACACACGCCCCAGCCACTGTGACACTCATCCCACCTCTCTCTGCTCACTTAAAATACTGTTAGATATGCCACGACTTGATTGAACAGTTTTCGCTGTCTGCGATTTGATTGAGTCGAAATGGGCCTTGCGCGAGATGTGATGGTTGTGCATCAGAGTCAATTTTCTCATCAAAGTGGCACCGCAACGCATATCACCTTAAAAAGAAGAACCCCATAAATCTCTTTATCTGCCAAAAAAAATAAAAATCTCGACTGCCAAGGAGACGATGAAACACGATCTTCCGCATTTTTTTTGCGCCACTCGGCACGGCGCTGGGTGCCCGTTTCTGGCTTGGCTTTCGGCTGGCAGTGCCCGGGCTCATCAAATGCTCATACAAACCCCCCATGATGCCAGGGCTCCCCTCGCTGGCTCATCTGACCACCCATCATGGAGCAAGAGAGAGAGAGTAAATGAATTCTCCCCTAATGTCCGTCAGCACGCCTTTGGAATGTAATCCATTGACGCTGGGAAGGGACTGCACCGCTGTCTGGCCAATTTGAAGTTTCAAATTTGGCTTTTTTTGTAACGATTGGGCAGGGAGACTGCCACAACTTATTTAGTAGAAATGTTGGCTGAATGTCCTCTGCTCCACCTATTACGAGCGCAGGATGTGAGGCTTTGTGAAGTGCCCCTTTAATCTTCTCTGCAGAAGAAAATATTTCCTGCTTATTATTCCTTAGGTTTTGAAACTTGTCTCTGATTGATTCTGCTGAGTAGGTTTTCGCGGTTGTGCTATCTAACTTAATAGTGTGGTTTCCGGTTGTACCGCGTGTTGTTCGGCATGATATCTAATGTTTTCTCCACGTGCTGGGAGTTTCTTCAGCGACTTATTTATGCTTCATCGATAACAATACAATTATACATGACGTAATATACGTGCACTTAGTGTTGAGGGAACCGAACTATGAACTCGGCTAGCTGGGTTCGATTTCCAGCCACTGTCATATTAGTGGGGAATAATATATCATAACCAACATGGGCCTCCCTTGGGTCGACTCAACTTAAAAAATAGTACCGTGTGTCCCATGTACACAGCAGCTTTGGGGAGATGAAGACAATCTAGAAAGGTGCCGACCACACCACCCTGACGTGTACTGTGCCGACTTTAATAGATTCCTACTAACAGCACTTGCCTACTCTACTCCATTCTGTAACGGCTACAATAGGTATCTTTGTCTTTGTATGCCTGTAAGTTTCCTTGTACGCTAACTTCCTTGCTTGTTCCCTCTCTGCCCTGCCCCTCCTGTCCACCACCGCCACCGTCACAGACATGTACGACCAGATCGTGAAGTTTGGCGCGTACATCGTGGATGGGCTGCGCGAGTACAAGCAGCCTGTGTTCGTGTACATCCCCCCGCACGGAGAGCTCCGGGGCGGCTCTTGGGTCGTCATTGACCCCACCATCAACCCACGCCACATGGAGATGTACGCCGACCGCGAGAGCCGGTACGAACTGCTTTCCCCCCCTCGCTGTCCGTGTTGTCAGTTTCCTTCCCCCCCCCCCCCCCACTTCTGTCTGGGTCGGCATCCTGGAAACTATTCCTCCACCCGGCATGCCACATCCAGTATTACTTCTTCATATGGCTGTTATTACTTAGTAAAGTGGTACTCCGGTGCCTACTTCAGTCTATGAGCAACTACGAAAAAATATATATTGTATGTGCTGTACTGATTCTAGATTTGAAGCTTTCGTGACTGCAAGGATTCATATTCTTAGGTTTTTTCGGTAAAGTCACGTAGGTAAAAAATAAAAATTAATAAAAGTAAAATAAAAATAAAATAAAAATCACGACGTTTCGGAGGCAACACAAGCCTCCGTCTTCAGGTGGAACCGCCACAGCACGATTGCTGTATCAAGTGATACCTGAAGACGGACGCTTGTGTTGCCTCCGAAACGTCGTGATTTTTATTTTATTTTTATTTTACTTTTAGTAATTTTAACTTTTTTTACCTACTGTGACTTTACCGAAAAAACCTAAGAATATGTGCTGTACTGGGTTTGCATCATTCCTGCGGCCATTGAAGGCGCTTACGTTGATCGCAGTGTTAAAATAATAATAATAATCACCTTCTGAATTGAGTTAAGACTCCAAATCGAGACAATTAATTGAATCTGGGGAAAATAATCATTCCACCTCTAGTAACGATACATCGGTTCATAGATTCAAATGTAAGTTCAAATTCACGAAACAGTATAAAAATATACAATATACGGCGCAAATGAGCTGTTAATAAACGAGACAATAAATATGGATTCGTTCATTTGTTTCGGCGAGGCAGTAGAGGGCGCTCATGAAGCTACGCGCTTCCAGCAGCTGCTTGGACTGTGCTATTGTTAATCCGACCCTGCCCTCCCGGGGTCACGAACGTGCACGTGTATATGCACCCTTGTTACCACAGCCACCACTGTCAGGGCCACAACCACCACCACCGCTACCATCACCATTTCCGTCACCACCTGCGAGGGCAGCTGGGTTTCGGCAATGCCCTCACATCTTGGGTCAGGGATTTAGCCGATTTAAATGCCGGGTGTGGTGGCGCACGCATGTGATCCAGAGCTTTTGGTGCCAAGGGTCGGTGGGTCATGCAGGATTTGTGAAAGACTCAAACATTTCTGGGTTTTGAGATGGCCAGGAAATAGTATGGCAGCAAATAGGGTGTTTAATCAATCTGTGCAGACCTTATACAATTTATCCCGTCTTATGGCTGTGTTTTCTATGGGTAGTCACATTTCCTTCCACAAGCAAAACACTCCTTAAAGAAGGAACTGGCACAATATTAATAGTATTACTCTTGGTATCAGTCTCTGGCCTTATCACCCACAATGGTGAAATGGCTTGAGGTCTACAGGTTTGTGAGGGATGTCAGGGAAGTGATCCAACACCAAGATCAACAATTTATAATTTACTTAACCCAGGATATTTTAACTGGAGAGCACCAACGCATCGATTACTTATGTTTGCTGTAAACGATAATAACCTTTGATTTAAAGCTTTCGTGACTGCAGGGATTCATATTATTGGTTCTTTCGGTAAAGTCACGTAGAAGGGAAATAATAAAATAATACAAATATAAAACAACAAAAAATTATCACGACGTTTCGACTGCAACACAAGCAATCATCATCAGGTGTGAAATCCACAGCAAGAAAATTTGAAAAAAAAAAAATTTATTGCTGTGGATTTCACACCTGATGACGATTGCTTGTGTTGCAGTCGAAACTTCGTGATAATTTAGTTTTGTTATATATTTGTATTATTTTATTATTTCCCTTCTACGTGACTTTACTGAAAAAACCAAGAATATGATAATAAACTTATTAGCCAACAAAAAAGTGCACGCAAGCATGGAAAAATATAAAAGAGTGATAAGTGTAATTCACCAAAAGGATGGAGGTGACTTTGAGAGGTCTTCAACAAGCAGTGGATTGACAAAGACTTCTAATGACGACACCCAAATGATGATTTTTTAGACAATAAAAGGCACGATTGTGGCCATCATATCGGTCCTCCCCACCATGTCTTGCGGTGGCACGTGACGTCACCATCACTGCACACGGCCTTCATGTAGACGGCCCCAGCTCAAGAGTCACATGTGTGACCGGGCCCCGTTGAATTTGTTTTTGGGAGTTTTGAGCACGGGTGAGCAGCGTGCAGCGGTAAACGTTGCTTCACCTCGTGGGCCTCCAGGTGTACATTTCTTTCCAGTTTGCGTTTAATTTTAATTGCGAGCGATGTCAAAGGGGCCATAACTCTAAATATACGACGTACAGTTTGATACACGATATATGCATTGTTTGTGTTTTTTTTCCCATTTGAGACCCATGCATACTTAATCATGACATTGACAGCATGTGCATAGGCAATGTGTCTGCCTATTTACTTATGCATGTATTTATATTACGGCTGCTTGTACACTCAAGCCTGCTTGCTCGTGTGTGTCTGCGCCTGTTGGTGTGTGTGTGTGTGTGTAATTGTGAGCGTGCTTATGCGTATGCATGTGTGTTCTTGGCTGTGTGGGTGGATGTCATTGGGGTGTGTGAGGGAGTGAGTGTGGGCTACTTTTCTTTATTATTTTTATTATGGGGCTGTGTGTATGTCAATTTGCATGAGTGTGTGTGTGTGTGGAGTGGTAGCGAAGTGGTTCGTGCACTGCGCCATGAGCCCGCCGACCCGAGTTCGAATTCCGCTCATGGCCAACGTTAGTGACGATTATCTGAACCGGTCCTGAGCCTCATCTAGGTCGACTGAGCCTCAAATGAGAATATGATTCAGTTGTAAACATCCACACCAGTGAGACAAAGCAGCCGGTCGTGGTGCTAGCCACACCACCCCCTCGTGCACTGTGCTGACTTTCATAGGTGCTCGCTAACAGAACTTACCTCAACAGCCTGTTAAGGCTATACGGGACAAGGTCTTTGTCTCTGTTGTGTATCAGTCCACGAGTATTTCGATATGTATACGTGCATTTGCTAAGTGCATGCGTATCCGTGTGTATGCTTGTCGACTCAGCCTGAAATGAGTACCTGGTATAGTGCGTGAAGATCGCCACTGGGGAGACAAAGGTGGTCAGGCATGGTGCTAGTTACCCACCCCCATGTGTACCGTGCCGGCCTTCATAGGTGATCGCTAACAGCACTTGCCCCTACAGTCTATTAATACAATACAGGGGATTTTTTTCTTCCGGTTTATGCTTGTGAATGTGTACACAGCAAATCTGGCTGTGATGGTCCCACCTGATGACGGAGACTTGTGTTGCCTCCGAAACGTCGTGATTTTATTGTTTTATTTTAATAAATTTTAATTTCATTTTTTACCTACGTGACTTTACCGAAATAACTAAGAGTATGAATCCTTGCAGTCACGAAAGCTTCAAATCTAGAATGTGTACACCTGTCCATTTATATGATTGTGTATGTGGCTGCACGTGTATGCCTATTCGTGTTGTACATGTTTGCCTCGCTGTGTGTGTGTGTGCGGCAGGGGTGGAGTTTTGGAGGCTGAGGGTACTGTGGAGATTAAGTTCCGCAAGAAGGACCTGGTGAAGACCATGCGCCGTGTGGACACGACCTACTCGCGTCTCGCTGAGCGGCTGGGTGAGTCTCCCGTTCAACCCTCAACAACAAAGACAAAGATCCCCGTGTAGCTGTACAGACTGTTGGGGGAAGTGCCGTTAGTCTGATTTTCCTCCCAAATGCTAAATCAACACTCAGAAAGTCATTGGAGGATTGAGAGTCGAAGAAAAGCTGAAAAGTGTGCAAAGAAGCACCTGAAACGTTTCTGCTCAAAATTACAGCGAGAGACAAGAAGAGGAACACACGGATCAGGGAACAAACACAAATCAGACATCATATTGACCATTAACAAAAGTAAGCCTGCCATTGAGGATGGCAATGACACGGTGAGACTTTTATCCAGCAGTGGATAGACAAGAGCTGATGATAATACCTGCTGTCTAGTGGATGAAATGATGGTGAGTATGGAATTGTCCAAAGATCCGAGGTATAGGCCTCAGTGTGACATGATGGCCAGACTAATTCACCCATGTGTCTTGTTGCTGTTCTTTGTATGTATTCAGATTCTTTTTTCACAAGTAGAAACCGTGAAGTGCAGCTGTCAGTAGCGCTCCGACGCATGAGGAATTCACAAACACATAGAGATACTTAAATGTTAAGAGAGGAAAGCGCAAATCGCAGGGTGCGACGGGATGTTCATCATGCGACGGGGATGTGCATCATGCGACGCAGTCACTGCAGCAGTGACACACTCACATCAGCAGCAGTAATGTGCTCGCAGCAACAGCAGCAGCAGCAATCAAATGCTCTCAGCAGTGACACACTCACATCAGTGACATGCATGCATCAGCGATTTTGCTGCAGAGACATCGGTGTGTTATCAGTGACACGCTTGTATTGATCGTGCCTTTACATCAGGATCATTTCGTCATCGAATCGCTCATGTCGGTGGCACACCGCAGTTGCACACTCGCGTCAGTGACATGTCATCGTCGACACTTCGCACACTGATGCTCACAATCAGTTATACATGCTTGTGACAGCGAAATGCAAAAATAATTGACACGCTCGCGTCAGCGACGCTCCCGTCAGCGATACGGTCACCTCTACGAATCACTGAATATCGGTTACACATCAGTGATACACCTACATTAGCAACACACTCGCAACGGTGACACATTAGTGACATTTTAGCATCAGTGACACTTGTACCATTGAATCACTCACTTGAGCGACATGCACGAATGACGCACCACCCTTTAGCAATCGTTGACACACTCACATCAATGGCACACCACTCACATCAGCTACTCGTGCCCATTGGTGATCTGCTCACATCATTGACACACTCCGATAATTAACACACTCCCATCGTTGAACACGATTTCATCATTTAACACACTCCCATCAGCGGCATAGTCACGTCATGCTTGACACACACTCACATCATTGACACACTCGCACCTAACGACTCGCTCACCACTGCCGGAGGGAGTGCGTTATTCAAATCCAGACAGCTCGGGGGGGGGTTGGGGGGGGGGGGGCGTGCCCCCTCATCCCCTCATTCCCACAAAGGCGTGGGACCGCGGGTGGCGCGTTCCGTACAGTTGTTCCCACAGTCCCCGGGAGTAATTCCACGCCATTCCCCACCGTCCTCCGGGAGCACTCTACATCTGCCCTACATCTATCCCGCCGTCCCTCAGGAGCGATATGCCTCTAATCTCTGGGCTCGGCTAGTAATCCTGCGGGTAGCCAAAGCTGGCTGATAACAAACATTTGGGAGCGAGTGGCTGCTTAGAGATAACCAGCCATGGCCAAAAGAGAGAGAGAGAGCACGCGAGAGACGGAGAAAATAAAAAAAGCAAACGCTCGCACGTACACACACATACACGCTCACGTGAAAAGAATAAGAAAAAAAACATCAAATCCATCTGTGCCGAGCTGTTACCTAAGCGTTCCATATTCATTGCCTTCACCCAATGGGAGGGGTGCGGAGGGGGTGCAAGGACGAATTTTCAGCGGGCTTTTGTTTTTGGGCAGGGAAGGGGATTGTGTGTCAGGGCTTATAAGACCTTAGCCAGCGCAAACGGGAAAGAGATGGAAAAGGGAGCTTGCTTGCTTGCCTCGCTCTCAGGGGAGATGCACGCCACTTCGAAGGGTGGGAGAGTCGGGCACGGGTGCGGCGGGGGGAGGGGCTGTAAGAAGCAGTGAGGGAGACACGTGCTTGTCACTGGAAGTAGGAGCAGGATGAGGAGGAGGAAGAGGTCAGATGTTCGGACTGACCGCGATCAGCAGGATGAGGAGAGCAGTGTCATGCTTCAGGAAACAATCGCTCATGGCAATGAGTTGAGTGCTGGTTCATGCCAGACGTATTGTTGGGGGGCCACGTCAGAGGTTTCTTGGCCTGTGGGGGGCACGAATGAGAAGTTGAGCAGGGGGGGGGTAGGCAGCAGCGGCTGTGAGCAGGCTTGTTTGAAATAAGAAGGTGGGGCGTGCCGCAGAGCGTGGCTCCACAGGAGGGGTGGTGTGGTGTGGGAGCTGTGTGCTGGGGGGGGGGGGGGGACGGTGTGTGCGATGGAGGCGTTTGGTAGCCGTAAGCCGTGTCGCGGGGGACCAGAGAGACGAGGCGTCAAATTATCGCCAGGCTTGCAGGAACACGCGCGCGCACCCGGGTTTTATCATGCAAACGAAGGGATTGTGCGCAGGGGTGCGAGGATTTTCATTCTGCCGCCGCCGCCACGCGGCGCGTGCCGGCGTGCGCTGAAACTGGGCTGAGGGGGGGGGGGGTAGAGAGAGCCAGAGAGACGGGAGAGAAGGAGAGAGACATGGGAGAGAGTGTTTCGGGAAATGAGACAAAACGAGAGAGCTATGGAATTTGGGATGTGAGAGAGAAGCAAAGAGATTTCGAGTGAGCGGATGAGAGAAGAGAGAGAGTGGGCCCCTGTGTCAGCGCGTGTGGTGGGGTCGCCCACTACACGTTGACAATACTTGTGTGTGTGTGTGTGTGCCTCCGCGTAGCACAGCGTCGCACTCTTGTGTTGCGTTTATTCATTATAAAGAAGCACGCTGGATGACAACGATAATAATAATCTACAGCTTTTTGTCAATTCATGGCTGGATGAAGGTTTCTCCCATGCCATGTTGGTCATTAGACTTTTTTGACCATATTATTATTTTATTACTTCCCTTCTACGTGACTTTACCGAAAGAACCAAGAAGATGATTCCCTGCAGTCACGAAAGCTTTAAATCGAAAATTTTTTACCATACTTCACTATGCTGGTCAGTGCATGTTGGTGAAGAGGGTGGCTTGCACTGGTTCGCTCACCGTTGTAAATTATTTCTTGATGTTGCTGCGTGAATGGTGCAGCAATGCATCACTTCATGAACAATGATTGTATGTTTTTTTTAATTGTGTATATTGTATGTAATGAGTTAATGTCACCCCTGGCGCCATTAGAGGTGCTACCATGTGATACAATGTTAAATAAAGAGTAGGATTTTGAATCGGAATACGATCTTGAAATGTGAGAATTAATACACCAGCATAGTGAACCATTCCACTCCGATCATAATCATGAGCCATGGTATATCAAGGATTGGATGAAGGCCTCCCCACTTTGTCTCCACTCCTCACGGTCCTGCGATCTCACACTCCTTCTGACTCCTGCACATGAACTGCTCTTATCGCTCCATTTCCGCAGTGGTCGTCCTCTCGTGTGCCGTCTATATATATGCAGTGTGCAGAGTGTAAACAGTATATTTCGTGTACGACAAAATCACCTGGAATGTGCCAGATCTTATGGGATCTTGACAACTCAGCAGGGTTGAGCCTGGCTAGTGCTTGAATGAGTGACCCTCATGCAGGTTGTCATAGGCTGCGACAGGGTTGAATAAGGGCCTCTCCCAGGCAGTGCAGGTCGTAAGGGGAATCTTGACCATATTTCACCATGCTGGTCAGTCCGCGGTGGACATTCTTTTTTCCGTCTTCCCTCTTTGAGCTGCTACTTTGTTATTAGTCTCAATCACCGGCCGTCATCCCTTCTAGCCACGTGTCCTGTCCCAGTACACCTACTATTCTTAGCAGTCAATATGACATCTCTAACTTGTCTGTTCTCTGATCCATGCGTTCCTCTTTCAGTATCTCTAGGTTTAATGTTAAACATGCAAGCATATGCCCCCGCCCCAATGCCACAGGTGCAATGTGGTGAGACACGGTGACACTGTGAAAAGAAAGTAATGGAGATCAATGTCTTATTTGGAGCCCTGTTCTTTAGCGTAGGCATTGATTCACAATCGAAACCACTCTGCTGTAGCTAAGGATTAGGGTGAAGGTTAGAGCTAGGGTTAGGGCTAAGGCTGGGGTTGATGATACAGATTTTTTTGGGTTTAAAGCCAGACTTGATCCTTCTCCCCATGACGCGAGCTCCACCGCCACCACCACGATTCGATGAATTTTCACCATTTGCGGTCCCAATCCGATTCATGAATTTGTTATCTTCAAATCGTTCATACTTTGTCGTTTGCGTTGTTTCTCATTTGTACTACATTATCAGTCCCATTAGCATAAATGTAGCATATAATTCGAGTTAAAATTTTTCCTGTAATTTCATATCATGTTCATGAAATTTATATTGGTTTTCACCTAATTTTCCACAATAGTAAAACATAAATTATTGCGTGCACAATTGGATGTATTTTTCATTAACATTTGAATACAATTTTAAACAATGCATTGAAGACTGTGGTTATGGTCAGTGTTTGAATGACGAGGGCTATATTATGGTTGGTTATGGATTTAGTTTTTGTTTATATAATGGCAAGGGCTTGGGTTAGTGTTAGTACTTCGTTATGGGTAGGGAATGGCTTTGTAGGTAAGATTATGGGTAGGTCTAGGACTGTTGATAGGATTAATGTGATTTTAGTAGGGCATGGTTGGTGTGGTTAAGGGTTCGGGTTAGATCTTGGACTACTGTTTGGGTTGAGGACTACACTTAGTTTGATTGTAGCAAACATGATCAAGCCTTTGTTTAAGGCTTGTGTGAGAGTTAGTAGGGTATGACATCGTGCATAAGGTTAGGGGTAGGTCTGAAACTGTTGTTAGGGTTATGGCTAGGGCTAACACGACGGGAACAGACAGACAGGGTTAAGTCTTCGGATAGGGCTTGGGCTAAGATTATCGTCAGGGCTAGCGTCGATCTCTTAATACCATCACCATAGCACCGCATCACCTTTTCACTCTGCATCATTTCTCTTTCTCATCTCCGAGCCACATCTTTTTATATATCTATATGTTTTACTTTTTCAGTGGCCAGAAACCACATCCATACTCCGGCGCGGATTGATATAAAGACCCACACGTCCCCTTCCACTCGCCGCATCCCATCTCGCACCCACTAATCACGCGAGGTCTCAATTCACCGACCTGGCACAGGCACAGGGACAGCATTTCGCGGGTTTTACTCGCCGCCCGTCATTATTTAGCTCCGAACGAAACGAGTTTCGTCTCTCGGCTTCATTTTGCCTTTTTTTTATGTTCTCCCCGTAATTTCTCTTTCGGAAGCAGTGTTTTTCGTAACCCCCCCCCCTCATTATATTGATTCGGCGTAGGTGCAAATTGTCAGTGATTTAGCGAGCGCGCCGCTTCTTCCTCGTATAATTTGATATGCTTGAATCGCCCGTCTTGCGCGCATGCCACATTGGTGGCCCAACAGCCTCGATAGCGGAGCGCTTGATGAGCGCCGCTTTCACGCCCCGAGCGGGTAATGCTGCTCTTATGCACATAATGGCAGCGCTGTGTGCCCGATATACAAACAAACACTCACGTTGTACGTATGCACACATACAGAGACAAAGATCCCCTGTATACTCTGTAACAGACTGTTGGGGCAAGTGCTGTTAGCAAGCACCTATTAGGGCTGGCATGGCTACATGAGGGGGTGGGTGATCAGCACCATGCCCGGCCGCCTTTGTCTCGCTAGGTTTTCATTTGAGGCTGAGTCAACCTAAGGGGTGCACGGGACTGGTTCAGATAATCGTCACTGGTGTTGGCCATGAGTGAGAATCGAACTCAGATTTCACGACCTCTACCCCTAAACACACACACACATATACTTATATACGTGTATATGTGTGTACAGCCATATATACAGATACACACAAATACACTCACGCACACAAGTACTTGCACATACATATACACACATTCACACAATAATACATACATTTACACACATATGCAACATACATGCAAACAATTTATACACAGAAACAGGTATACACACATGCGTACACACAGATACACATTTAAGCATACACATAAACACACATTATTTTAAACTGAAGCCCATTCACCCATTGCCTGTTACTGAAAATTACTCTTGTGGACAACAGTAGGCTATTCACAAATAAATATATAACGGCTACACTCAATTTTCTCTAAATTCAGCTGGTCCACCTGCATTTAGCTTCCGTGCCTTCATGTAACGATTTTTTTAAGGACTTGTCTGTCTGATGTCAAAAGATACCCAGCAATGTACGTCCAACCCAAGAGAAACTCAAGAAATAATGCACAAAATCTATAAAGTGCCGTTGGGATGGATTTTCGGTAATACTGTAATATAAGTAACTAGCTTCCCTACCCGGCTTCGCCCGGGACTTGGATCCACCACGCCCGGCCGCCTTTGTCTCCCCAGTGGCGATGTTCACACACCACAGCCAGTTACTCGTTTTAGGCTGAGTCGACCTAGGGGAGGCCTAGGATCGGTTTAAATAATCGTCACCGGTGGTGGCCGTGAGCGGGAATCGAACTCGGGTCGCCGGGTTCGTATTACTACACAACCGCTCCCCCCACACACACACACGCGCGCGTGTCCATATGTACACATACACGCGCTTGCTGCAGACACACACAACTTTCAGGATGCGTACGGCAGTAAACGACTGAAATAATAAAGCAATGCTGCGCGAAGAACGCCTTAGACCTGCAACACATTTGCATTTCACTTTACCCGCGATCAGAAGGCACACTCCGTTACGTTTCCGCAGACGGGTCACATGACAGATGTGACGTCACAGCTCACTTGCCGTGCTAAAAACTATATGCATTATTGAGCTCCCCCCCCCCCCCCAAAAAAAGTGTGTTTTTATAATTTGTGCATGGTGTACAGTCTGGAAAGTACCCACATGGCTAATTTCAAGTTAGTTGCATGTCGGGAAGTACGCTAAACATTTTGAACAGACACACATAATCACAACTTTTATATATATGGAGATAAACAGACTGTTGTCTGTTTGGCCTGTGACCAAACCACCCGAAATGAACCCAGTCTCATCAGGTCTCGGAAGCTAAGCAGGTATTGAGCCTGGATAGTGCTTCGACGGGAGACCATCACGCACGCACAAACACTATACCATAGGCAACTGCAGGGTTGTGCCACGTGTGGGTCGCACAGGGTGCAGTAAAAAAAATCATTGCTGTCATTCTGTGTTCCCCGCGGTCACCAACCCATACTGCCCAGCGCGGTGAAGTATGGTCATATAGCTCCCCCATAACTGGCACAGAGTGGGGGGGAGGGGGCCCTAGTTCATACGTGGATTGAAATAATAGCTGCATCTATGAATGTACATGTCTACTTTATTTATTTCATTTCCCCCCAATTAATGACTCTGTTGAAGAGTGTTAGGTATGTATAATAACAGTAACAAAATAATACACCAATCCTAGTGGAAGGCGTATTTAAGGCCATTAAAAAAAATTACTGCTAAGTATTTGCATTCTAATTGCAATCACCATTGCTAATGAGAAGTGTTGTTTCAATGGGTTCTCGCCTACCTTAAATAATGGAAATAAATCCATATATCCAATTTGATCAAGGTGATCTTTTTATTGGTTCACTGATTACAGTATCGCACTGTAGTAGGCAGTATATCTGATAAAACTGTGTATACACACACAGCATGCAGGGAGTGGTGGCTTATTGGTTAGTGCACTGAGAAGACAAAGATGGTTAAGCCTGGTCTTGGACCCTCATGCCTTAATAGGTACTCACTAAGAGCACTTGCCCCAAAAGTCTTTGTTAGTTATATGGGGATCTTGGTCTTTGTATATATACAGTACAGTTTATATTTAAAGGAATATCACAGTCTCTCACTGGAGGTCAGAGACACTGAGCTGGTACCACAGATCATGGATTCAAAAACAGGTGTCAGTCACCCATGAGTAAGCTTGGTCCCTGATGATCTCAGCACAGTCACCCAATGGCAGCACAAGAAAACCAGACGATTACATTTGGGTTTGCATGAAATGTAACTGAATTTTAACTCTGAGAATAAAAAAAAATAATAGTGATTTAACTATCTTGCGATTGACCTGTCTCACTGTAGCAGGGTGGCTTGAATAAGAGATCACTATAAAGGGATCTCAGAATTAGTTCTCTGATATCTTCTTCCTCAGACCCTTCTCCAATAGAGGGTGATACACGATTCTGCAGCAGGTCCAAATGGATTATTCCTCTCATCACATGACACTGATAGCACAATCAGAATAAAATAATGCCAAAAAATACGAAATTATTATGAGCATTGTGGGGTGCTCAACCACCCGGCAATGCTTAGATAGTGGTGGCAATTCCACATTCCTATGGCTAGATTCAGTTACTTCGTGGGATCCACTTTCCAAACATTGTATCGGACTAATTATAGCACAATCAGAATAAAATAATGCCAAAAAATACGAAATTATTATGAGCATTGTGGGGTGCTCAACCACCCGGCAATGCTTAGATAGTGGTGGCAATTCCACATTCCTATGGCTAGATTCAGTTACTTCGTGGGATCCACTTTCCAAACATTGTATCGGACTAATTATAGCACAATCAGAATAAAATAATGCCAAAAAATACGAAATTATTATGAGCATTGTGGGGTGCTCATCACCCCGCAATGCTTAGATAGTGGTGGCAATTCCACATTCCTATGGCTAGATTCAGTTACTTCGTGGGATCCACTTTCCAAACATTGTATCGGACTAATTATAGCACAATCAGAATAAAATAATGCCAAAAAATACGAAATTATTATGAGCTTTGTGGGGTGCTCATCACCCCGCAATGCTTAGATAGTGGTGGCAATTCCACATTCCTATGGCTAGATTCAGTTACTTCGTGGGATCCACTTTCCAAACATTGTATCGGACTAATTACGTCAACCCCAGAGATATGAAGGACGAATTTGACATTTATGACCAGAATTATAATTCTTCCAATTGTCCTTCGACTACTTCTTGATGCGGAACACGCGTTTCACAGGAATGTGTTGCACAATTTTAAAGGAGGGACATAGCAACGTATCCGCGCACGTCTGCAGAAGAATAAATTGGGCTCATTTTGTCACGTGATGGTTATTGGGTGGCGGAAGGGTGAGGGGGGCGATGATGTGGGAGGCGGGTGGAGAGGTTAAGCGTAAGTGTTTTGATCTGCGGCCCGTTCTGCAGCGGCGTTTGATTAGGGGTTAGAGTTCATTACGTGGCAGGGTTCGCTAAACATCTGTTTGCCCGTGGCTTTGTTTGTCCCCCATGAGTAGCGTTACATTTGTCGTTTAATTCAGGCCCAGGCACGGCCATGGTCCATGGAGGAGAAGGAGCGAAGGGGGAATGAGGAAGTTGGGTCGGGGAGTGGCGGCAACGAATTGACTCGAGCTTAAATCCATTGGGGTTGAAGCAGTGGGAACAGTGGCCGGGTGTATCGTGATCTGCACTATGAACTCGAAGACTCAGTTTAAATTCCTGGCCATAGCTTTAGTGCGAAGTGAAATCACAACCAGTTCTGATGCCCCCCTGCACCAACTCGTCCGCTGGACTTCGCAAACTTGCATTGACCAGAATGGTGAAGTATGGTGAAAAAATACCCTAATGGTCAACATAATGTGTGGGAGGCCCTCATTTGGAATGGCTGGAATTTATTTGTTTGTTTGTTTATAAATATTCTGGCCGTTTGTGGGTGGTACTCTTTACGTTTATGCAAGTGGTCATGATGGTGATGTACATGTACATTTATAATTTTGTTGTTGTCAATCCACTGCTGGATGAGGAGCTACCCATGTTGTGTGGCTTGTGGGGGGTTATTTCATCGTAGGTCACCACACTGATTAGTATGGATTCTAGATTTGAAGTATTCGTGACTGCAAGGATTCATACTCTTAGGTTTTTTCGGTAAAGTCACGTAGCTAAAAATAAATAATAAAAATAATAGAAATAATAGAAATAACATCATAAATCACGACGTTTCAGAGGCAACACAAGTCTCTGTCATCAGGTGGGACCGTCACAGCTAAATTTACTGTATCAAGTGTTGCACAATTTACTGTATCAACTTGATGCAGTAAATCTAGCTGTGACGGTCCCACCTGATGACGGAGACTTGTGTTGCCTCCGAAACGTCGTGCTTTATTATTTTATTTCTATTATTATTTCAATTAGTATTATTTATTTCTACCTACGTGACTTTATCGAAAAAACCTAAGAGTATGATTAGTATGGGTTGGTGACCATGTGGAGCACAGGCATGGGAACACAGAATGACAGTACAACAATGGATTGTTTTGTCACAGTGGAGTCCGCATTACAATGTCAAACTTAAGTGAAAGTGTATTTGTATCTCAAATAAGAATTTCAAAATTCCATTCAGAAGATTATTTCCCAAGTAAAGCTTATTTGAGCCACCCAACTCTTTTTTTTTTCAAGGGTAACTTGGCCACCAGACAGACAACAGTGGCAGCAAAGTGTTATTATTCATAATTGATGATTGGGTCAGATTGTGTAAATAAAATGTGTGTTGTAAACCCTCATCCACCCGACACAGCCAAGTAATAAGGTTGTCATGTGACAATTGTAAATCGTAATATTGTATTGCGAATGCCTTTGAATTAAAAGTGTTGCACGTTACAAGTTGTACATGCTTTCAAAAAAGAAAAGTATAATAATATTATCTTAAACGTAGACATTTCCACAATTATCTACATTCATAGTGCTCATCTTCCACTGAAAGTTATGGGAAATTTGTGGAAATTCCACATTCCTCTGCTAGAGACCAGTGTCTTGTCTCTATAATATAAATATTGCCCTTTATCCAGGAAAGCTTTGCTGGCTGAAGCTTTTACAATTTTTTTTAGGACGGTCCTGCTACGTTTGGTATATTTGGCCATTTCCATTCATGAGCGTTTGACCTCATGTGCGAGAAAACTGGAGAACCCGGAGAAAACTCACACTGCATTTGATGGGGGTAACCCACATAGTGAAACAATCTGTTGCCTCTACGGCCATCGTCTGCAAAGAGCAACACATACATTGCTATTTTCTTTCTTTCAATAAAGCATACTTTTTTTATTTAAAGCTTTCAGTGACGGCAGGGATTCATCTTCTTGGTTCTTTCGGTAGAGTCACGTAGAAGGAAAATAATAAAATAATAAAAATAAAACATAATAAAATAATTCTCACGACGTTTCGGCCACAACGCAAGCAGCCGTCTTCAGGTGGAGAACAGGTCTGTCGAGAAGGCCTTCTGCTTGCGTTGTGGCCGAAACGTCGTGAGAATTATTTTATTATGTTTTATTTTTATAATTTTATTATTTTCCTTCTATGTGACTTTACCGAAAGAACCAAGAGGATACTTTTTCTAGTTGGTTGAGAGCCCGAGACAGACTATGGGGGAGATTCAGATTAATATATATAAACAAGGGTACGGTTGTACACTTTAAACACAAATCAAAGACCATTAAAAAATATGAAATAGACAGGCATCATGATATAACCAGGTAAGAACCCACCAGGACTACAGGATGTGTCAGTTGTTAACGAGTGATATTATTAGCGAGGGGAGCCATCAGCAGGGCTCAATTTCAGGCTTGTTTGTCCAGGTTGGCAACCACGAAAATATTTCCACGCCCGGCCCACCGCATCCACTATACTCTTTACTATGGCTGTGGATCAAATGTATTTGTGACGAGGTGAATACTCAAGAAACCAAAATAGTTTATTTTGCACAAGTGACCTGGTATACTAATAACACAATAACACGGGTCAACAAAATAAAACATTTTTCTCTGGCCTGGACTTTTGCAGCTGTTTTAGACTAATTTCAGGGTGCTGATTCCAAATCTGATGTCAGATTTGCTCTATCACATCTCATTTTATGCTATCGGCATACCCCATTTTCATTGATTTTACCCGAAATTAACTCTGTCACTTATGATTGCAAGTTGTTGCGAGTCAGTGACTGCTTTAGTGTTAAAATACGGTGGTGTATTTTTAGGATAGTGTGTTTATAATATCATTTGATGTAGATATCCACATTTATTTAATATTTTTCTTCTGCAGTTTTTATTGAAAATGCAATATTTAATATCTCAAAAACCTGATGTGATAGACAAAAACTGATGCCAGATTTGGAATCAGCACCCCAAAATTACCTTAAAACCGTTGGAATACCTTATGTCAGAAAAAGTGTGTTGACCAGTGTAATCACATGCCACCTACTCTAGTTTACCAGCGACCTGGAAAACGATGATCACACCACATCCAGTATGCATTTTTGCTTTGGCTGTGGCTACTAATAGTCACTCACCACCTACTCGAGTCTCCCAGCGACCTGGGAAATATTTCAGTGAAAAATTAAGCCATGGCTACAGCCGTCACCGCCGCTGCCAATTTTGCCGATGGTTGCTGACTCGTCGTCGTTGTTTCGCTTTGCAGGGACTCCTGAGCTGAGCGCCACGGAGAAGAAGGAGCTGGAGGGGAAGCTGAAGGAGCGTGAGGAGTTCCTGTTGCCCATCTACCACCAGGTGGCCGTCAAGTTTGCCGACCTGCACGACACGCCGGGACGCATGCACGAGAAGGGAGCCATCACGGTGAGTGCACCGCACACCGCACAGCCCCCCAGAGAACCACACAACCCGCCACGCAGCACAGCACCATACCGCACTGCAGTGCAACAACACGGCATAGCACAGAACCTCACAACCCGCCACGCAGCACAGAACAATACCGCACTGCACTGCTACAACACAGCATAGCACAACCACACAACCCGCCACGCAGCACAGAACCATACCGCACTGCACTGCAACAACACAGCATAGCACAGAACCACACAACCCGCCACGCAGCACAGAACCATACCGCACTGCACTGCGACAACACAGCATAGCACAGAACCACACAACCCGCCACGCAGCACAGCACCATACCGCACTGCACTGCAACAACACCGCATAGCACAGAACCACACAACCCGCCACGCAGCACAGAACCATACCGCACTGCACTGCAACAACACCGCATAGCACAGAACCACACAACCCGCCACGCAGCACAGAACCATACCGCACTGCACTGCAACAACACAGCATAGCATAGAACCACACAAACCCGCCACGCAGCACAGCACCATACCGCACTGCAGTGCAACAACACCGCATAGCACAGAACCACACAACCCGCCACGCAGCACAGAACCATACCGCACTGCACTGCAACAGCACAGCATAGCACAGAACCACACAACCCGCCACGCAGCACAGAACCATACCGCACTGCACTGCAACAACACCGCATAGCACAGAACCATACCGCACTGCAGTGCACCAACACAGCATCACGTAGATACCACAAGGCACCGCGTAGTTTTGAATGTGTATTCATTCATCGTGTCCGTGTGAGCGTTTGTATTGTTGATTAGTCATGTAATGCGTTGCTGTGTCATATGATGTGTTGCTGCATTGGGTTTTATATTACTGTGTCGCGTAATGTGGCTTTGTGTCACAGTGTATTATTGTTTCCTCTGTTGAATAACTGTTCCACGATGTGTTGTATGTTGTGTTTGATAACTGTGTCAAAGTGTATTGTTACATCCTGATGGATAATGATGCAATGCAATGGCACATTATGTATTAAATAATGTGATATGATGTGACATGTCACGTGATGTGACACAATTTGACACAACACTCTAAAACAACGTAACATTGCACTGCATGCTATGACGCGGCATGTGACGCGGTATAGTGTGACATACTGATACGTTCTGTGGCACAGTGAATCGGTATGTTATAAATCAATTAAATCAAATGGCACAGCGATGTCTTATGTTAACACACACTGTGATGCAACAAACACAGTGACGGCATATTATGTGACGCAATAATACAACATGTAATTTTATTATTATCGTAAGCTCGTCTTGCCGAGCCAAGAGACAGCCGCTTCATCAGCAGTGCGGAGAGGGAGGGCCCTCGGTCCACTGGCGATTCTAGTCAGGGGCCACCCATGGACAATGTATGACATATGATAATTGTTTTTTTACCCTTCTATCTGGCAACAAAACTGACACATTTTTTACAAGGAGTCATGTTTATATAGACCACAATAGCTGCAGTCATAATGCAAACAAAATACATAACTCTGATAATGTATGCACTGTCCTTGAAGTTGATTAGTCCACACCCGAGACAGCTTTCCTGGCGTCATCTGGTCCAACACCATGTGAGACTAGTCTCTAAGGAAAGCTGTCTCGGGTGTGGACCAATCAACTTCAAGGACAGTGCACATTATCAGAGTTATGTTTTTTGTTTGCATTATGACCGCAGGTATTGTGGTCTATGTAAACATGACTCCTTGTAAAAAAGGTGTCAGTTTTGTTGCCAGATAGAAGGGTAAAAAAACAATTATCATATTTTTTACTGGCAAATGAGGTTCCAATGGACAACGTATGACATAGTCCGTCGCTGACCCAATGCACAGAGTTGGGTTTTGGTGACGTTGGCTCCTGGTGTGCGGAGGTTGGCTGCTGCACCCGGACCCTGGCCGGTAATGGAACCTATTGATCAGGGCCCTTGACTTGGCGCGGCAGGTTGAAGCAGGAAGACAAAGGGTGGTGGGGTTGGCGATGAGGAAGAGGTTTTCAATGTCTTGGGTTGATCATGAAACGAAAAATACACCGTGTGAAACAGTAACGCAATGCAGCAGGACGATACATTGTGTTACGTGACACAGTAACGCATTACCTAATAAACATAATAACAGATTGTGTGACACAGTAACACAGTACCCAATACCACAGCATCACATTACGTGACACAGTGGTTCACTGCGTGACACAGCGATACATCTCGCGACACCGCGACCACCCCTTTGCGTGCGGTGCTAAACGAGCACGCGTGTGCGCGTCGCGCAGGACGTACTGGAGTGGAAGACGTCACGCACATTCTTCTACTGGCGCCTGCGCCGGCTGCTGCTGGAGAACCAGGCGAGGAAGCGGATCCTGCAGGCGAACCCGGAGCTCAGCGAGGGCCGCGTCGAGTCGATGCTGCGCCGCTGGTTCGTGGAAGCCGAGGGAACCGTCAAGGTGAGGTCCCGGATGCTACCACCGGTAAAACAGGCCGCCACCAGCATCACCGACGCACAATCACACCACCGAGACAACCAGCTTCTGCTCGTGTTAACTACCGTCACCAGCTAAATGAGACACCGCCAAATTCAGCTGTCCATCTTCGGCAATACCGGCCGTCAGTAGCGTCACCGACTGGCACCGCTGGCTCGACTGGCTGAGACTACCGACTGTCACCAGTGTTACTTAATGCCACTGGTGTTACCGGATACCACAAGCGTCTCCGGCTGTCACTTGTTGTCCTGCCTCTCACTGATGTTACTGGCTCTCACCGGTACAACCAGCCGTCACTGGCATCAGCTGTCACCAGTAATGTGAGTTGCAATTGGCACTTATGGTGGAAACTGCATTTCACCAGCATTGCTGGCTGCCCCCTGTTCTCCTGGACTAATTTGTGTTCTCTCTTTTTGTCCAGTTTTGTTTGCTCCATGAGTAAAACATTTAAACGTATAGCTTTTTGCCATGATTGTTGTTTGACCATACTTCGCCACACTGGTTCGTGCGGTTTGGTCATGGGGGCAGTGTTTGCCGTGGCGTAGAATTAAACTCGGGTCTACGGGTTCATAATGCAGTGCGCGAACCACTGCACCACTGCTCCACGCCACATATAACGTGAGCGATTTTTAAAAATACAATTTGTAAGTCATTTGCATGAATCATGGAGACTCAATTCTGACATACGTGATTAAATGCCTGCATCACGAGCATAAGAATCGATTTAAAATTGTCTAAGCGCTTTACAATTGATGATGTTACATTCCTAGTTAATATATGGCACATACACATACTAAATACCAACGGTGATGTGGATGGAAAATGTGGCAAATTTATTTATTTTGATTTATTTCATAGAATAACAAAACTGCCAATTTCTATTTTCTGGCGGAAAGGCCACCGTGGACTCTGTTGAGATGTTTGTATTCAGACCTTTCTTCGCCAATTGGCTGCACAACCCAGTCTTGCACAATCAAATTACAAACAACAACAACAACGCAAGAACAAAGCCTACAGAGCGTTCACTGATGCACGACAAACACGCTGCGTCTGAGGGCACCTTCACCGGACCACCGCACACGCATACACGCACACACGTACACAAGCAGTAAAGTTACACTCACACACACACGGACGTAAACACACATAGTCACACTCATACACACATAGAAAATACAAATATCCCCCATATATCCTAAATAGACTATCAGGGCAAGTGATGTTAGCGAGGGCCTATGGAGAAGGCCCAGGACCTGTTCAGAGAAATCGTCAATGGTGCTGGCTGTGAGCGGGAATCGAACTCGGGCCAACGAATTCGTAGTTCAGCACTCCCCCTTACGTACTCGCACACACACGCTGGCATTGCACTGCGTACTCATGTACTCGCACACACGTTGGCACTGCACTACGTACTCACGTACTCACACACACGCTGGCATTGCACTACGTACTCACGTACTCACACACACGCTGGCACTGCACTACTCACCACACGCTGGCACTGCACTACGTACTCACGTACACACACGCTGGCACTGCACTACGTACTCACGTACTCACACACACGCTGGCACTGCACTACGTACTCACGTACTCGCACACACGCTGGCACTGCACTACGTACTCACGTACTCGCACACACGCTGGCACTGCACTACGTACTCACGTACTCGCACACACGCTGGCACTGCACTACGTACTCACGTACTCGCACACACGCTGGCACTGCACTACGTACTCACGTACTCGCACACACGCTGGCACTGCACTACGTACTCACGTACTCGCACACACGCTGGCATTGCACTACGTACTCACGTACTCACACACACGCTGGCATTGCACTACGTACTCACGTACTCACACACACGCTGGCACTGCACTACGTACTCACGTACTCGCACACACGCTGGCACTGCACTACGTACTCACGTACTCGCACACATGCTGGCATTGCACTACGTACTCACGTACTCACACACACGCTGGCATTGCACTACGTACTCACGTACTCGCACACACGCTGGCACTGCACTACGTACTCACGTACTCGCACACACGCTGGCACTGCACTACGTACTCACGTACTCGCACACACGCTGGCATTGCACTACGTACTCACGTACTCACACACACGCTGGCATTGCACTACGTACTCACGTACTCACACACACGCTGGCACTGCACTACGTACTCACGTACTCGCACACACGCTGGCACAGCACTACATACTGACGTACTCGCACACACGCTGGCATTGCACTACGTACTCACGTACTCACACACACGCGAGCACTGCACGGTATTGACAAAGCCGTGACCGGAGGAGGAAGAGAAGAGTGCTCCTTGTGGCGTCACGCCATTCGGTGTGGGTAATTATGGAGGAGCCCCCGCTGAGCAGCGATTCCTGCTGTAATTACCCGACTTAACGGGCTTTAACCCCCGTGCCTAACAGCGCGTGAGGGCCTGCAGGTACCTGCCTACCCAGGGGGGCGACTACTTTCTCGGGATGCCGCGATAATGGGATATTACGATATATCGTACGACATGAGGTGCACCATAATCGCATCATCAGTTTTGCAAAATATCGTTCGTAATTTGCGATATATATCTTAATTCCTGACAAAAAATATTCGTGAGATAAGTACAGTATTTATATCTCTTGTAACTGACAGCCATCTACGTTAAAATAATTATAGATTTAAAAGTTACAAAGATTAGAGGACTTATGGTAGACTTGTGTTGGGTGAACTGCAGTTGAAGAACTTTTGAGTCATCTTTATTCATAATTTGAGTACATCAAAGCACACAACCAGTAAATTAACAATCTATGATTATCACGGCTGGCTACATACGATGTGAAAGAAGTTCAATATACATACATACTTCATAAAAAATACAATTGTTACATTGTAGGATATCGCGATAATTGTCATATTTTCACAATTGATGCTATGTCATAGTGTTGAATTATATCGGGGAAACTATATAGGACTCATATTCCTGGTTCTTTCGGTAAAGTCACGTAGAAGGGAAATAATAAAATAATAAAAATATTAAACAATAAAATTCTCACGACGTTTCGACTGCAACAAAAGCTTCCCTTCTACGTGACTTTATCGAAAGAACCAAGAATATGAATCCCTGCAGTCACGACAGCTTTAAATCAAAATATATAGGACTCATTAACCCTACTTGGTCAACGTTGGGTTCCCTTAAAATGGTAGTCCTTTTAATAATGTTGATTTTAAAATAGCGTCTCGTAATCGCTGTGGAACCACAGACAAGCTCGAATGCAACAACCAGGGCTGTAAGCCGGTGCTAACAACAGTTACCCAAGCTCTGCAGTTCTCTAGATATACTAAGATGTTTTCAGCCAAGTAATGAGCGTTTATGCATAATGTGGGAGGAAACTGGAGCACACGAAGAAAACCGACGTCTTGTGTGAAGGGAGTCCCGGAGCGATGATATCCTGGAATGACCACCGACTAAGATTTTAAACTCACGTCACAGGTTGTGTTCTTGGGTCTTTCGGTGAAGTCACGTAGATAGGTTCAAAGAAAAGAAAATAACAACAAACTACGACGTTTCGATCGCAACACAAGCGGTCGTGAGTCAGGCGCTCTAAACACTATACCATTTCATTATTTTGCTTAAGCAATGTGAGGACACTGAGACATGTGATGCTTGCACACAGAAAATGAATGGCCTTCAATTCTTAAAAAATATTAAATTTATATTACTGCCAAAATGTGGCTGTTAAATTAATTTTCTAGCAGATGAAAGTGTTTTGACCACCAGTTATTGCAATCACAGTTAGACACAGAAAATATGATGTTGTAGCACAGTAATAATAACAGATTTCCCTCGCTTTATGCGGCAGTTACGTTCCAAAAAATGGTGTACAAGACTGCCAAGTAGCGCATACAGTGCACACAATGGCCCACATCCGACTACATAGCCGCATGTGAGTGAAGCCAAACCGCATAACATCACAAAATTTGGGTCGAAATAGGTGAGCCGCATATGCGCAAAATTGCACAAAATGAACCCACATAAAGCGAGGGAAACCTGAATTATAATTGTCAGCCATTGTCTCTCTACTGCTGGATGAAGGCCTCCCCACACTGTCATCATGCATCACAGTCTTGGGATGCCACGATCTGTCTCACTCCTGCAATTTGGGCTGATCTCATCGCTCCATATTATCCTCACTGGGCCATCTCGTTCATCACTGGACACTGACAGAGAACCATGGAACAAGTGTGTCAAGACACGTGGAGAGATGCATGCGAGAGCCATGAGTCGATACACAATGCACAGGCCACAATACACGGGTCCTAGAGCCATAGTTCATGGGCCACAATACTTGAGCCACAGACCACAAGCTATTATGATACAAGTCAGGAAGGATGCATAAACGACGATCATGATACTTAAGCCATGAACCACGATGCATGATGAGCGAGCCATGAAACGCGATCCATGAGCCACAGGGACCGGATCCGTGATCCGTAAGCCACGATCCCATGAGCCACGAGCAATTACTTCGACTCCACAGTACAAAATACACAAGCCGCATCCCAGCCTTTGCGTCCATGTCGCTCACAAGCGCAAGTGCAAAGGGCATCGTGTCACACGTGGCGTGGCGCCACTTTGGTTTGAGCTCCTCTTCATCCCTCCACCTCCTGCTTCCTGCTCCCTCCCTCCCTCCCTCTTCTGCTATTGACCTGCCCCATACCGCACATCGCTGAAAAAGAGCTTCATAGCTCATCGGGTTCCACCAGTCATAAACAAAGGTTCTGATTGTGATCTCTGCTGTACGGGGTGGCAGGCCTACCTGTGGGACAACAACCAGGCGGTGGTGGAGTGGTTGGAGCGACAGCTGGCGAAGGAGGAGGAGGGCACGCGCTCGGTCATCGAGGAGAACATCAAGTACATCCAGCGCGACTATGTGCTGCAGCAGATACGCAGGCACGTGCATCGTCGTCCGCGTCGGCAGCATAGTTCGGCAACAGTGTTGCCGTATCCGCCATCTCTCATAGCATCATCACCTTTGTCATGGTCGACAGTGGTAACCACTGCCATAGTCATCGTCATCATAATTATTACCAACTTCGTTCATCGTCACCACGATCATTACGCGATTGTTACGACCTGGTTGTTATCGCTGTCATTGTTATTATTAACATCGTCGTGTTAATCGTCACCATTAAAATAATCAATCCTCACTCATTTTGCCATTCTAATTTTGTATCATTGTTACAAAGATCATCATCATAAACTTTTTCGTGAAAATTATCATTAGCGTTTTTAAAATAATTATCTTTATTCATATGTATGTATGTTGAACCGTACGTAGCCACCCGTGCTAATCAGAGGTGTGTCATCCTTATCATCATCATCATGCAAGTTTTTAAGAATGAACCGTTAATTTAAAAAAATCACATTCACTACCATTGTGTATGTCACAACTCACGTCCAAGACCCTTGCGCCATTGTTCAACAACCGTCCGAATTTAACTCCGATTCCACAACTCATCCATGCACAAGGGATAATGAATCTCAATTGGCTTCACCCGGTCAAATAAAGAACATTGATTGATTCGACAAAGCTGGCACACGTTGTGACGAGCAGCATCGTTGATGTAAAGGTCTCTTTGTTTGCCCCCCCCCCCTACCGGCTCCCCACTCCCGCCCCCCTTCCCTTACCCCCTCCCTTATTCACCCCGTCTGGAAGCAGCCTGGTGCAGGCTAACCCAGAGGTGGCCATGGACTCAATTGTGCACATGACGCAGCACATCGGAGCGACGCAGCGAACGGAGATCGCACACATCCTGGCCACCATGGAGTCGCCCCCCTCTACCTGACCCCGCCGTGCCCCCCCCCCCCCCCCACACAACAGACCCAGCTGAATCCCCAATGCCAACACAGCCACCGAGGCCGACCTCCAACCGGTGCAACCAGAAGTACGGGACTCGGGGAACTTTGAAGCTTGCCCGGTCGCGCAACCGTTGCCCCACCTTATCATCTCATCTTGGAACCGCCACTTTCCTTTGAGATGTAACTGCTGTACCCCCCCCCACCACCACCACCGCCCCGACTGAGAATTTTCCCGGCAACGTCTTTTCTTATTACAAACACTCGCCCGTAGCGCACCAGTGCTGTCTGTATCCTGCCGACCGAAATGCATTCTCTCCATTCTATCGTCCAGCCACATCCACCCACCTGCTACCACCCCCTGTCAATCACCCCATCCCCTTCTCCCACGTGAGGACATCAAAACCAAGAACCTGGATTTTCAGGAGATTTGTCTTGTCGATTAAGACTAGTGCTGGTGGGGGAATTATTTAAACATTTTAACCGTGACCGTCTCTTCCCTTTGATGTGGAAGGTTTCTATTTTTGAGCCGCTGATATTATTTTATTTTCTCTGAATTGTATTGTTCTCTTGCATACGCCAGCGTCCAACCCTGCCTCTGCAAAAACAAGCACCTGAAATTAATTCGCCAGCGCTTAAATGACAATATATATAAAAGATTACATTTGCTATGTTGCAACAAAAAAAAAAAACAATCGCAGTGTTTTCCGCTGTACAGGGAACAAAAACACAAAAAAGACGGCAGAGTCCTCAGAATCCAGGCTCAAGGTTTTTTTTTTTCGTTATCCTCCTCGTGACTTGTGTCTGCTGTTTGCACACAGCACAGCTCAAATCCCATCCATTCCGTGTGGTCGCACAATGGCTTTCTTTACATGGGACAAATCAAATACTTTCTCCCCCCCCCCCCCCACTGTTTGTTGTGGGAAAACACACGTGGGGTGAATTTGGTATCAGCTCTGGCAATTAAGTGGATCGGTAAATGTCATGATTTGTTTTGTTTTTTTGTGCAAAGCAACGTGAAGCTGTTGGGAAGCGTTTTATTTTTGTTCCCGGGTAAACATAGCCACGCAAAAAAAAAACGACGTGCTACAATCAACTTAACGAAAGGACTGATGAAAAAAAAAACCGAGCGCACGATCTGTGGCGACGTCTCTTTTTATAAGGTTTTTGTAAACCTCTGCTCTAGCGGTGTAACGATGCATCGATTCATCGATTAATGTTGATTCTTACGCTTGTGTTGCATCATCAATTAGCGTTAAATTAATCGATGGTTGTCGATTTCCGTACTCACAAGTGTTTGGGTTCTTGTGAGACCCTCGCAGTCTCCAGCATCTGCCACGTTCGCCCGAAACGTTGATTCTTACAGTAAATCTTGATTGCGACATTTCATCTACGTATGTTCAACTTATTTCGCGCCATGCCTAGCCAACCGTGCGTATCGGAGGTGCGAGCAAAGGACAACAAACTAAATACAAAAATGATGCCGGCTGTGGTGGTTATGGGTCAGCTGGGTGAATCGTTACACCCCTTATCTACCCGCTTGAGCTTAAACCGCTCAGGAACCGCGTCGTGGCGTTTCGACGTGGAGTGGTAATCGTCGCCCCGTTCTCAACAACGCCAGCCCTGGCACGACACGGGGTCTGGGCACACATCACCGGGGCTTGAGCTGCTGAAACGGTCGGAGCCAGAGATGTCTTGGCCGATTTACCGCCTTCGCCCACACAAAGCAGTGGTCGACAAATCAGTGTTGGCGGAGGGAAGCGTCGTGATATTTTTTTTTTGTTTGACAAAGTTTAAACGCGAATTCTGTAAGCGCACAAGTGAATGGTTGCTACTCACGAGTTCTTACTTTCTTCGACGATCCTTGACCGTAAAAAAAATAATTCACGCGGAGTCTTGAGTGATCAACACGGCTCATTGTCAATTTGGACATCGGTGCTTCTGCCATCATATGAGGCTTGTCGGATTTCCTGAATCGTGGTTTCAAAATTTTCCGTCTAAATGAAGAATAAAAAAGCAAACAAAGCAAGCGTAAAGTAAAATATGAAGCATTCTTAACAAACACCAAAGACCATGAACTGGGCAGCAAAATAAAAACCTAACAAGGTACAACCTAATACTGTGCTCTGAACACCACTTGCAGTAACCAACATTCCAGGTCTGGGCAGGCAGCCGAGTGCTTGTTTTCTCTTCCTTGTGTTCAATACTGTCTTGCGTCCTTGGGCTTGCCTTGTGTTAAAGACTGTCTTGTATTCAAGACCGTTTTATATTCAGAGTAGGCTTACTTTAAAGGCTGTCTTGTGTTCAAAGTACGGTCTTAGATTCAAAGTCGTCTTGGGTTCGGGGCTGCCTTGTGTTCAGGTTTCTCATCTTCAGGGCCCTCTCGCGTCCGATGCTCGTGCGGCTAACGTTCCCCGCTAGTTGGCGAGCTCCTGTCTAGCAAGCGTGTGCCCTCGGCGCTGCCTCCTCCCTCTCGGTGGGCCACTTGGTTGATCCGGCTTGGCCACGGCGTTTCCATTTGGCATCGAGTCCGAATGCCCCCGCACTCAGCGCGCCACGATGCCAACCTCGCCTCGGCTCGGCTCGGCTCTGCCCTCGGATCTCGAGGCTGGAGTGTGGTATGGTGCGGGGGCTTGGTGATTTTCTTAAGAATATGATTCGCTAAAACAGCGTTGATTCTGCGTGTGATCATTAAATTGGCTGGTGGGGTCGATCCGGCTTGAAGCGCTCATCCGGCTTGCAGCGTTGATTCGACTTGAAGCATTAATCCAATTTAGAGCCCTAATCCGGCTTGGAGCGTTAATTCAACTTCAAGCATTAATCCAATTTAGAGCGCTAATCTGGCTTGAAGCGTTGATTCGGTTTGGAACGTTGATCCGGCATGAAGCGTTGATTCGGTTCGAAGCGTTAATCCGGCTCGTAACATCGATCCAGCTTGTATTGCGGTGCCTCTGGCGTGTTTCATTTTGCGGGGGGGGGGGGGGGGTTATGGGGGAGAGCGGGTCAGTGTGGCAGTCTCAGTCTTTTGAGGCCGTGCTCCCAGTCCCTGTGACCCAGGTTCAACTTCCATCTGGTTTACCAAAACCCGCCGAGCGTCTGCGCACATAGGTCCGCTCGGCCTGGAATGAGAACCCGGTGAGGGCCTCCCTCCACACCCCCCCCCCCCCCCCATAGGTCAATATGTCAACTGGGTTCTATCGCAGGAGCTATGAATGCCGCCGAGGAAAGGAGAGATGACGGCTCTTGTGGTGCTGGTCACGTGCCCCTCACACGTCCCCCCCCCCACCCTCCCCCCCCCCCCCGCTATCAGTAAATGTGCATTGATTCGAGTTCATTCGTACGCGAACAACACGTGCGTCAAACCATGCGCGTTGAGAATCGGTTGATGGTTGATTTGTGCAGATGTGATGCAAATATTTCCAACAGTCTTGACGGACGAGCGAGATGAGACAAACTAGATGGACAGCAAATGCGACGGGACAATTGCGTTGATACGGACCAGACGAGATGGTACAAATAAGACGGAAAATTTGGACGGTACAAATCAGACAATACAAACAAGACAACAATAACAAAAAAAATCGACCCCTGCTTTAATTCAAGACATTTGTATGGAATTGGTGGGTGCGTGGAGAGTGAATTGTTAGATACCTAAACTATCAATGTCTGCCCTCATGGTGCTTATGACCACCGTTATCAGGGTACTTTGTCAACGTTGTCAACTAGAAACGACGACAAAAAAAACATGCGAAAGTGTCAACTAGACGTGATGTCGTGGTTTGAAACGGACCCTGTGAAGCGAATGACGGTTACGGCCACAAGAAGATGGGGTGATGTGTTCCCTGTGGTGTATTGCTACACAGAGGGGGTTGTCTCATGGTCTAAGCATTACTGTATGATGAGGTTGACGATCAGGAGGTTAATGGAGAGGCTAACAGTGACGAGAAGGAATGGACCGAGTAAACCCCCCAGAAGTTTCAACACGTGTGTTTTTTGTGGTGTTGCCATGAGCGAGTGACAATAACACTTCAACAGAATGGGTCAGATTCACGTGTTGTAGGAAGTCGCCTTTTCTGCTGATTTGAGATGCAAAAGATAGCCAGATTCGTGGAAATAAATTGGATGCAAATTTTACCTGCAAAAGCAACCAAATTTATATCAAATTGTGGGCATTTTAGTTTTTTGTTCCACCCCAAGTATTGGTGGAAACTGCCTTTCCACCATCGCGTGAATTTGTCCCACTGCATATTTTCCTGGCTCAGAGGAACACAGAAACACCATTCCATGGCACAGGTTTTTCCACCACCTTCACCATAAACTCGTAAATCACGGGGGTTCTGGTTATGAGCACTTATTGATAAAGCGTCTTAATGCGAGGGGGGGGGGGGGTTGATAAAAAAAAACAACTTTACTGTTTCACTTAAATCAGCGCACAAGTTTTTCCTTGGGGATTACTTTTTTTAAAAGTTGTTTTTGAAAACCCACGGATTACTGTTTTGCATCGCAGAGGTCAGTTGCTCGTACTTTATTCGTATAACTGTATTCGTGTGTTTGTCGTGCGGAAATTGCGGTTCACGCCATGAGAACGGTGGACGTTGCACCCCTCGCTCACGGAAGGTGAGCGTCGCCGACTGGTCGGTTGAGCGGAGGAGACGCCTCGGCTGTGCGCGCGTTGAGATTACTCGCTGTGCTGTGCTACGCTGCTCGCAGTTGCCACTTTTGAGCAATGTCTTTACAAATTGTCGTCCTTGTCAGCAGACGTGGAAATACAGACGAAAGTAATACAGGAGAATTCCACGTGTCTGGGACGTTCTGTTTTTATCACTTGAGATAACGTCTCTCGCCATATTCACCTCCTTGACGACAAAAACGAAACGTATGACCATCGCCTTGGCGGATTTGCCCGCCCGTCAGAGGTCGCAAACGGGTTTTGATTCCTTACCCGTACCCGGCCGCACCAGGGTCGCAAATGGGTACCCATACGCGGCTAGGTACGGATACCCGTTCCCTACCCGTACCCTACCCGAAATGAGTGACACGCGGTTACTCACCAGTGACTCACGGCCTACCCGTACCCGGCCGCACCAGGGTCGCAAATGGGTACCCGTTCCCTACCCGTACCCTACCCGTACCCTACCCGTACCCTACCCGTACCCTACCCGTACCCTACCCGAAATGAGTGATAAACAGTTACTCACCAGTGACTCACGGCCTACCCGTACCCGGCCGCACCAGAGTCGCAAACGGGTACCCATACCCGTACCCGATTGGGTACGGGTAGCCGGGTATCGGGTAGGGTACGGGTATCGGGTACCCGGTTGTGACCTCTGCCGCCCGTTGTTGACGAGACGGTGACATGGGGGCGTTGTTGACGAGGCGGTGACATGTGGGCGTTGTTGACGAGACGGTGACATGGGGGCCTTGTCCACGAACGAGCGAGGTCGGTTGAGGAGAGAACCCAGCCATGGCGAGGGTAATTTCAGCGAGCAGATCATTACTAATGGGGAAAACAATCACGTACGTGTGAGGGCTGGACTCTTTAACCGCTCTACGTAAATAGTGTGACACATAATCTATCGTCAAATGCCTCCGACCAAATCACCCTGAATGCTCAATCTCGTCAGGCCTCCGAAGCTGGGCAAAAGGCAGAGATTTGAGCCCGAGTAGCACTTGTACGGGTGACCACCAGGGCTTGCCGTGTGTTGTAGGTGCAGAGCTGCGAGATGCTGCCAGAAGATGGCAGTGGTGAGCGTCACCCCCCTCGTGTGTTACGCCTGGTGGGTTGACTCCGAGCTCATTCGATTCCTTCCATGTGAAAGCCAAAGGAATTGGCTAAACATCCCAATATAGCAATAGAACCCTCAGTGGAAAAGAGCCTGGAGCCCTCGGTGAGGTTTTTCCTGGCTCAACAAGTGGAATCATTAAAATAAAAAAGTGGCAAAAATAATTAGGGGTCTGCGTTGGCAGCGGTGCACACCTGGACAACACCTGTCGGATGAACTGTGACAGAAGTGACGAGCTTCATTTGATCTATCAGCCAAATTCAGCTTCTTCCAGCGCGTCCCAGTGGTATCTTTTTTATTTATCCGAAGTAAAAAAAAAGGATGCCGGGTTCTACTTCACTAAACTCATCAGCAAGGTGTGGCCCCATAACCCAGTCGCCACTGGGTGAGTTGGTTTATTGGGCAGGTAGAGCCACCCGCAAGCGAACATTGGGCCCAAAGAAATAGGTCGCAGCAGTAAAGCAGCAACGTGACTGAAGGCACCTGTGAAGGCACGTGGAGTCTATGATTTGATTGTGGTGGCTGCATGGTGTGTAACCCCTCCCTCCCCGCCCCGTTCACCATCCATTACCCACCATGTCGCGTGTTTGCCTTTATCGTCATGATCATAGATAGACAAGTTAAGGATGTAACGATTACATATAAGGGTATAACTAATTAACGGTTCGATTAATTGTCACGGTTCGACGGACGCTGTTCGATTCTTAAATTGATTACCGTGTGTTGTTATTTGCCCTTGACGTGCACGTGGAATCTGTTGCGGTACGATCATTTGGAATCGTTGATATTTCAACCGTGCACTGTTCGACACGTGCATGTCTCAGCGAAGCAGAGTGATGCATTTGAATTGATGGCGGTGCTCACGATTTTCATTGATTAATCGTTACATCCCTAATGCAACAGGACACGATTTTGTTGTGACCCACCTCGCTTGCTAACACGTAGAGCTGCTCTTCCTTAACACAGTCCGTTCTCCTATAACGCGGTAGTATATAATGTAGGGTAGAGCACAGCCCGCGATAACACGTGAGATGCGTATGCAGCAGGCGCGTGATCGCATCTAAAAAGTATCCAGCAGCATCCCGCCTTATTATAGGAGAACAGACTGTACCTGCGTACACGTCTTGCCGACCTCACTACCCACAAGCCTACGTGTCTGCCGTGAGCCGACCTACCCACGTGTCTACTCGTCTAACACGTCTCTATCTGTCCACCTGCCTACCGACCTATGCACCTGATGCGTTGGCTGCAGTGGGTTAGGGTTAGATGTTAGGCTTAGGGTCATGTTGAGGCAATGAGGCTCTAAATATACTAACCAAACAGACACTACGCCAACCAAATCCTCACCGCTAACCTAACCCCAGATCTACCATAGCCATCCAACTTCTTAACACTTAGATTCCATGCTTTGTTTGGGCACGCCGTCACGATTGCTATGACTACGATCAATAGGTTTATGCTTTCGGACTGTGACAGAAACATGTATTATTAGTTTTATTGTTATTAATGATTTCAAATTCCATTGACAACAAAACAAATCTGACGACTGCGGGACATACACTGAGATCGTTGCTTGCCATTTGTGAACTCGTACAGCGTATTATTTATACCTGTTGTCATCATTTTTTCTGTAGTATTGTTATTATGTTATTACAATATTAGTGCTATCGTTGAATCCATATGCCCAAGGGGAGTGAGAGAGTGGATGAAAGGCGGATTATCGCGTCTTCTTTTGAACACCCTCTCCCCACCCCGGACGCAGCTGCAAAGATTCGGTTTGATTCCAAAACCGGTTCTGCTGATCCGTAGGTAAATCACGTGTGTGCATTTGATTTCGCATCATCATTATCATCACAATCGTCATCACCCAGCATCCCCTCTGCGATAGAGGAGGATGAAATCTACTTGTACGATAATCTCGCGTGGTTGGTACATTTTAAATATCAATAATGATTTAAACGGATATATATATGGGATCGGAATGGGGGAGCAGAAAAGAGATAGGGAGGGAGCCGTGATTGTTTGAATGCGGGTCATTTGTCGGACGGGGAGGTTAATACGTGGTGATCCTATCCATTCTGATTCTCACAATGAAGTCGCTTCAAAAGGTTTTTGAATCCACTCCCCCTTCTCTCCTTTGAGCTGAAATCAACACGTGTATGAATAGCGTCGTCGCTGTTATGTGTCCCTCTCCCCACCCACTTCTCTCTACCCACTTCTCTCTACCCACACACAAGATACAAAGGTCCGCCGATGTCCATTAACAGGCTGTTGCGCCAAGTGTTGTTGTTAGCGAGCATCTATTAAGGCCGGAAGAGGCACCACAAGAGGGGGTGGTGGTGGTATGGCCAATCACCACGCTAGTCGCCCTTTTTTTCCCAGTGTGGCGATGTTTTCACACACCGCACCAAGTGCTTATCTTAGGCTGAGTCGACCTAGGGGAGGCCCAGGACCGGTTGAGATAATCATCCCTTGCGTTGGCCGTGAGCGAGATCCGAAAACTCGGGTCGCAGCGCTCCCCCGTGCACACACGCGCACTGGCAGTGCACAGCGCGCTCACCGCTACACGTCCACTTTACACGCGTACACTCACCGCTCGTGCACCCACGTGCAACTACGAGACACTAGCAGGCGGGCAACTATTGAGTCCTTGCCTGTGTGCCCTCCATGTCGAGCTAAATCTTGCAGGGGGCGGGAGGAGTGCTTGTTTGCTGCTGCTGGTGGTGGTCGTGAGCGATTGGCACGTGGTTAGTAGCGCTTGTGGAGAGCCGGGTGGAGAGGAGTCGCTGTCGTGTTTGACACCTGTGAACGGATACCCCAGGAAAGGTGCGGCGTGTTTCCATTGGGTTGCATCAAGTTTGCTCTGCTATGTGTTGCATTGCGTTTCTCTGTGTTGCATCGGATCCCCCTGATGCATTGAGTTAAATCTGTGGTGCGTTCAATACTCCCCCTCGCCCCCCACTTCGTCAACAGAAAGTTGTGCGCGCGTGACGCTGTAAACCTGCAGTACTGAAATGTACATGCTTTGTAAAATGGAGTAGGGGCTGTTAGGCTACGTAGTAGACCTAGCCATACTTGTATCCCTAACCATACTAGCCATCCAGATCCTGCCTCTAACTGTAACTGACCAAGCACACAGAGCCAACCTGACCCTAGCCCCCTACTATTTCTAATGACACTAACCCACCAGGCCCAACCCTTCTTGTAGGTCTGAACCACATCGTCCAGTCACGCTCTAACAATAACTCTAGTCGCGTTGTGTGTCCATATATCCTCTAACACCCTTTCCATAACCCCTAAACAGAGCCGGCCAATTGGATGCTGTCTCTTTACCACCTTAATCCTTGTCACTGTTCACTGTTTACAGTGACGTGCGCAAGCACACGCGTGGCTCGTGATGAGATTTGTCAATATCGATGCGAACTGTGCACAAGTGCAGTGTAAAGAACATTACACACACACACACACGGGCACGTGCTCACACACACTATAGATGCATTACCCCTTCATTATGTTACCTAGCCCGTACAGCACCGCGGTCTCAAATGATGTTCACTCTTTCTGCGTCCGTTCACACTGGGGAGAGAGAGAGAGTTGCGGAACAGATTGTGTCCATTGTGTTGATATGATGTAAATTGCACAACGTAAGTGTGATTTACATAAACATTATGGGGCGTGTATTGGATGGGTCAGTGGTGTCGTATCGAATGAGACAAGGGTTCTTCATCGGACGTGATGTATTGAATGAAACGAGAGCTATAAGAGTGGTGCTTTATCCGATGACATCAATGGTTCTGTATCGAAGGGGTCAGCTGTTCTTATGTTGCATGAGGGCATGGTTCTGTTTCTGAGCTTCTGTTTCGGATGAAACAGGAGTTCTGTAGTCATGGTTCTTGATCATATGAGCTAATGGTTCTTGTGTATCGGATCGTATGACGATTCTTTATCGGATGAGATGGAGCTTCTCGTGTATTGGTTGAGAGGATGATTCTGTAACACATGGGACGAGTGCTGTATATCCAACGTGTCAAAGAGTGTCTCTAGTTGAGTCACGGCATTAAAAAATGCAGTCATATTGTATACAATGAAACATCGAGTCATTGTATACTCAGTTAAGAATGTGATAGTTGGCAATCGCGCGTTGCTATACCCACAACTGCAGGAACTTATGACGTTAGTCGTCGCGTCTTGGGTCCGTCTCTTCTGCGCTCTTCGTTTGCCAGCTGCCTTCTGCTTGTTGGACACGCGACACGTATTCAAGTAAACGCGACGCTTTGAAAATCAATTGTACGGATAAAAGAAAATTCTACCTTTGGAAAAAAAAAACTGTTCCCATTGAAGCTAACGGTGTGTTTATCAGTGTCGCAAGTTTGACTTGCGGAATAAATTAATGTAGGATCGCGGTCAACAAAGTTCACGAGGAGAAATATTGTATCTGTCTTAAGCGGAGAGAGATTAATGGGAGCAGTGGTGCAGTGATTAGCACGCTCCTCAAACGAAACCCTACTTATTGCAAGTTGATATCGCAGCTATCCGAACTGGTCTTGGGCCATTCCCAGGAGCAACTCGGACTAACCGGGCGTGGTGAAGTATGGTCAAACAACCACCAGCAGTGGATTGGCAAAGAGCTGTGAAATGTACTGTGCATTGTAAGTAGAGTAGTAATTTTTTTTTAAAGTCTAATTGTAAACTAGGGGTTGGTAACGATTAACGATGACCCACGATTCGGCATCACGAGTCGATTATTTTGTATTTGTTCTCTTAATGGTGCCGTGTAGAATCTGTAGCAAATGAAAACGATAAATTTGCAGCCCTAAAATAAACGATGCCCCCTTCTAACACGACAGAAGGGTCTGCGCCAGAGTGAACTAGACGAGACGTGGTGTGTGTGTGTTGGCCTCCTCTTACACACTGGTCCATCCGTCTTATGATGTAGTATCTGTGTGATAAAAAAAACTTAACGCGCACAAATGATCACTACTCGATTCCTAGCCGCACAATTCGATGCACGCATCTATGAGCGATACCCACGATTTAAATTCGATGTGCACATTGGCTAAGCCAAGTGTGTGTGTGTGTGTACGCGGCGTCTTGTATAGATTCTGTAGTAAAAAAAACTGCAGCCGCTCAGTGATGTTTGGATGTCGTGGGACACAGGGTTATCGGGCGCGTTTAGCTAATGGACCCGCACGTCATCTTCATCATCATACTCATCATCATCATACTCATCATCATCATAATCATCATCATACTCAAATATGGGCATTGAATTGGGACAACCATGTGTTCTTTCCAAAGTCCAGTCTTGGTGACCACCTCCACGTTTATCGGTCTCCGTTCAAATTGCAATTAAGGCCGTTGCACTCTGCACGCGTCTGACGAGTGCTAAATACCTGCCACGCGATCTCGTGCGCGCGGATTCAAACTCAAGAGCGATCGGTACATTACTACGTCACGCGAGACGCACACACAGATCTTTAGTTTAGCCTTAACAGACTGCTGTTGCTGTGCTGTCAAACAGTACTTACCCACCACACGTACACACACACACACATCTTGATTTAACTCTACGTCACTTCAAGCGCATGCATGCACACATACATAAACACATAACCAGCACGCACAAAGTCTCGGTTTGAATGGCAATCGGCGCGATCTACGTCAGACAGGGGTGGGGGTGTACCAATCATCTGGTGGGTGTACCAATCATCTGGCGCGCGTAGCCGTGCATCGACTCGGGTGTGTATTCGAGACGCAGAAGAGCCGCACAAACGTAGGATAGTCGCTAACTGAAGATTGAGAACCCCTGGACTGGGGAGTAGGGTTTGGGTGATGGCGAGCGATTGACTGCGGCAGCATTTCTCCAAACGAGCAGGGGTTCCCCACTTCATACGGTGCTGTCATTTGCTACTGTGAGCACAAGCAGAGAGCGAGAGGCGCGGCGTGTAGTGTCCATTTAGACGTGGCCGCTACGAGGGTCTTCGCGCTCACGAGGTCAGGCTGGAGGCAAGGGAGGGGGAAGTTTGGTGGCTTCCTGGATTCCATCCTCCCCCTCCCCCCCGCAGTAAACTACCGCGAGTTTTGCATCACAATCTGAAGACATCGCGGCTGTGAATCGTGGACTGCAATGGTTCTGTGCAAGACGCCACGTGCCAGACGCGACGTGCCAGACGACTGTGAAGCCCCCGAGTGTGTTGACGTGGATCTTGCCTCTTTTCTCTATCAATTCAAACTATCAAGAGATATACGCTGCCAAGCGTGGTGGTGTTGATTCAGACGCTGTCTTTCCGACAGACCTGTTCTTCACCTGAGGACGGCAGCTTGCGTTGTGGCCGAAACGTCGTGAGAATTATTTTATTATGTTTTATTTTTATTATTTTATTATTTCCCTTCTACGTGACTTTACCGAACGAACCAAGAAGATGAATCCCTGCAGTCACGACAGCTTTCGGGGGTGATGGCCTTTGCTAAATTGTGACAGGTAAAGTGAGTGGTTGGTGAAATGTGATAATAAGAAAGTTCGGCTTTGACATGCTAAAGTATTGGAAAGGGTAGAGTTCAAGGTGCAGCCCTGAACGTCTTGCTCGCACCAGCTGCTGTGTGGAAGGGCCTCCAGTAGAGGAAGCTCTGTCTAGAGAACCCGTGTCAGAAGATACTTTGACCGGATTCTTCCACGCACGTCCAGGCGTCTTGGAAGAGGAATACTTTTTAAGCGCCGTATAAACTGAAATGCTTAGCAAGTCCGGGGAGTGGTGGGCATAATGGCTAGCTGTGCTATGGCCAGCCACAACTGTACACGAACAAGCCCTCCATACCATGGAGATGAGGATGCTCAGATGGAGCCTCGGACTGACTCGATGGGATCGTGTCATGAACGAAGACGTTCGGAAGCGACTTGGTGTGGCCCCCATTGCGGACAAGATGCTTGAGGCAAGGCTTCGGTGGTACGGCCATGTGATGCGAAGTGAAGAGTCATCGGTGGCCAAGACTGCCATGCGTGTTGAGCCAGAGGGCCACCGTCCACGCGGACGTCCGAAGAAGCGATGGATGATGGATCGAATAAAGGAAGACGTGAAGACGGTCAACGCATCCCCCGAAGATGCCCTGGACCGAGCCAAATGGAGAAGACAATGCCGACAAGCGGACCCTGTGCCACAGCGGGAACAACGCTAGACGTGCTATGGAACCCGGCGACCCAAGTTCGTGTTAAGCCACGGCAACATCGGTGGCGAGTCATGTCTTGGCTGTTCCTTGACCCCCGCCACCCTTTACCAACGCGCGCTGTCACCAGCGTGGTGAAGTATGGTCAAACAATCTCGACTGACGTGGGAAGGTGGGAGGGGGGGGGTGACAGGTGACAGACGGACAGTACATTCTAAATTGTGTCACGTTATTAAATGTAACATCAACTACTGGGGATAAATAGAGAATGTGTTTTTTTTGTATTACACAGATGAATGATTTAGTCTTGTATTGATTTATCTCACATACGCTCTGTATACATCTTAGATTACATGTTTCTAACCACATCCCAAAGTAAACTTTGCACAATCCACTGCCATTTTGTTAAAATATTATCTTGCGCATGGCTACTGCACACAGCATACAGGTTTGTGTTTTTTAATCTCTGCGGAAAGTTTCGGAGAATTTACAATTTTAAACGCTTTGTTTTCCTGCATGTATGTGCCTATTCACATTAACAGGAATTAAATTGGCCTAAATGCATTAACGAGAATCTCTTTGATTGAAACCACCATGTGGTAAGGTTATGTCGACCTAAACTTGTCGAATTAACGTTTCCTCTTTCGAGATATGTTAATAAATTTTCGTCTCGACTTAATTAAAATGAAACCTTTTCAACAAACTAAACTGTGTATTTTACCTGGTAAGGCCCACTGAGCCATATCGCCCCTTTTCAGAAGCGACCTGGCCACAAATGATTGCCAAATGAAGTGGCTTATCGAGTGGGAATGTATAGCAGCTAAACATTCTAAACGCATAATTCTAAATGTGGAGGGAATAAAGCCGGAGGACCCGTAGAAAAATGCACGTGATCATGGGGAGAACATGCAAACTAGAAATATGCAGGCGTTAGGGTCGGGATGGAACCTACGACCTCCTGTATACCAGGCGAGGTAGTTAACATCTCCTAGCCACCGTGATGATGATAAGAGAGAGAGAGACACACAGACTCCAAATATACAGCAGCAGGCGTCAGGGTCGGGATCGAACCCACGACCTCCTGTATACCAGGCGAGGTAGTTAACATCTCATAGCCACCGTGATGATGATGAGAGAGAGAGAGAGGCAAACTCCAAATTTACAGCAGCAGGCATCGTCAGGATCTGGATCGAACCCACGACCTCCTGTATACCAGGCGAAGTAGTTAACATCTCCTAGCCACCGTGATGATGATGAGAGAGAGACACACAGACTCCAAATATACAGCAGCAGGCGTCAGGGTCGGGATTGAACCCACGACCTGTATACCAGGCGAGGTAGTTAACATCTCCTAGCCACCTTGATGATGATGAGAGAGAGAGAGAC